>NC_086452.1:127916630-128646630 GCF_028390025.1 Pseudophryne corroboree
CATACACACACACACACACACACACACACACACAGTCCTGTCCTCACACTCACTACAGATTACACACACACACACACACACACACACACACACACACACACACACACACACAGTCCCTTCCCCACACTCACTACAGATTGTACACACACACACAGTCCTGTCCCCACACTCACTACAGATTGTACACACACACACACACACACACACACACACAGTCCTGTCCCCACACTCACTACAGATTGTACACACACACACACACACACACACACACACACACACACACAGTGTGAGTCCAGGTTCTGGCAGCTACACACCCCAGTCACTGTGCATGGGTGGCTGCTGCTTGCATTGTGGGTCCCCACTTCCCTCCTCCCCTGCCAAGCTGCTCAGCTCCAGTGTCTGCCTTCCTGCACTTCCCGGATTTGTCACATGACCAATCCGAGCTGTCCATAAGAGCACATACATGACCCCACTGTGAGGCATGCCTAACATTTCTCTGTTCTATGCAGTCTGATTGGCCGCTGTGTAGCCCCACCAATCTTTCCAGGCAGTCTACGACAATATGAGAGGTGAGACTGAGCTGCCACTGCCTCAACTCTATCTCTCCCTGCAGATCCAGGAGCCCTGCAACTCTGGTAAGTTTTATCTATAAAGATGATTGCATTAGTACAAAGAAGATGCTTATACTGTAAGTTATAAATATCTTTGTGTTCTTCCAATCCTTTTTATAGTGAGAACTCTGAGCATGATAGGGAGCATGACAGGTGAGGCTCTGCCTCCCCTGACTGCAAGTCCCTGATCTATACCCCATGGTACTAAATGCACCCCAGTATCCTCTATGGACTACGAAAAAATAATTTACCGGTAGGTAATTAAAATCCTACTTTTAACCTGTAATAATAAAATAATTTCTTTTTTTGTCTTGTATTGTTAATCTATCTGATGATTGGAGGGTAGCACCCAGTAGAGGTGACCATTAAACATGACAATACCATTGTCTTACTATAATAGATCACTGTACCTAGAAATATATATTATCTGGTGCGGAATAAAACTTTCTTCTCTTTCATCCAATAAACAAATCCTCCCCAAAGGAGATTTGATACCTTACATGGGCTCCCATACTCAATATATAATTCACCAGTATCATACTTGACACCACAAGTGAGACCTTCACATAATAATTTCTAAAATAACTGCTGCATAATAATTGGCTCTTTAAATGTGAAATTGAATATATTTAAAAAAAATTGTTTCTTTAACGCACTTTGGCCCTCATTCCGAGTTGTTCGCTCGGTATTTTTGATCGCATCGCAGTGAAATTCCGCTTAGTGCGCATGCGCAATTTTCGCACTGCGACTGCGCCAAGTATCTTAGCTATGAAGATAGTATTTTTACTCACGGCTTTTTCATCGCTCCGGCGAACGTAATGTGATTGACAGGAAATGGGTGTTACTGGGCAGAAACACGGCGTTTTAGGGGCGTGTGGCTGAAAACGCTACCGTTTCCGGAAAAAACGCAGGAGTGGCCGGAGAAACGGGGGAGTGGTTGGGCGAACGCTGGGTGTGTTTGTGACGTCAAACCAGGAACGACAAGCACTGAACTGATCGCACAGGCAGAGTAAGTGTGGAGCTTCTCTAAAACTGCTAAGTAGTTTGTGATCGCAATATTGCGAATACATCGGTCGCAATTTTAAGATGCTAAGATACACTCCCAGTAGGCGTAGGCTTAGCGTGTGTAACTCTGCTAAATTCGCATTGCGACCGATCAACTCGGAATGAGGGCCTTTATTAGAGTCAGCCAAAATATATCTTGAAATACATAGGATCACAGTTGTTACAACACTGTTTAAATACCATGTTACATATCTGTATCGAAACAGAAATGCATTTCTAGGCAATATGCCAAGATTTTTGGATGAGCACAATAGTAACAATTTTGTTAGATCTTAGTGGAAACCACAATATTGATATAAAGAAGATACATAGTATCATCAATCCAGGATCCGGTCTTTAGGTCGACAGTAAGTAGGTCGACACTGTCTAGGTCGACCTCTATTGGTCGACAGTAGGCAGGTCAACATGGTCTATAGGTTGATAGGGACTCTAGGTCGACATGTTCTAGGTTGACATGGCAAAGGTTCGACACAAGTTTTTTTCATTTTTTTTTTCTTTTTTTTAACTTTTTCATACTTTACGATCCACGTGGACTACAATTGGGAACGGTAACCAGTGCCGAGCGCAGCGGTAGCAGAGTGAGGCACCTTGCCCGAAGCATGGCGAGTGAAGCGATCCATGCGAGGGGACACAGTACTCTAATTGGGGTTCCCGGTCACTGTACGGAGAAAACGACACCAAAAAAAGTAAAAAAACTTATATCGACCTTTTCTCATGTCGACCTAAAGTCCCGGACGACATAGAAACCATGTCAACCTACTTACTGTTGACCAATAGTGGTCGACCTAGACACTGTCGACCTAAGTCTAATCTACCTAACATACCACACCCCATCAATCCATACTAAGATAGTGATTAAAGAGGACAGACACAAAAACAATGCTCAGTTTTTTAATAATCCTTATTTCTTTAGTTCTTTTTCTACAATTCACAGTGTTGTCATACTTTCACATTAGTTCTATATATATTCCATAGACAAAAAACCTTACGGTTTCACATGTCCCATTAAGGCTTCTTAGACGTGATCGAAATTTCAGAAACCTGTTGTAACTCCTCCACTCAAACTCCAAAAAGCAATGAAATTCCGATCATTAAGGCTGACGCCTTAATGGACGTGTTCCTTGCGCAATACAGATATGGTATGCCATCACAGCATGTGAGTAAGTGCAGATTCAGCACTCTCACAGAGTGACATTGCTGTCACTCACACAATGGTGGAGCTGCTAATTCACAGATTTGTGTGCTCATTGGAATACACACATGCAGTCTATGCAACTGAAGGTCTGAGCAGTTATGTGGTGCTCCCATCCCATACAGTCCTCACAACCATCCCATTCAGTCACCACAACAATCCCACCTTGTTACAACATCCTTCTAACTCCATACATCCATCTCATTTAGAATACACATTTAGCTCCCTCAAACATCTTGGTTAATTGCTAAAACTATAATACCCCATCTACGGTCTATGCATCTACACTTACTTCCCCTATACACCCCCATGCTGCTCTGTCTTCCCCAATCCCTACTGCTGTGTTCTCCCATTTGTGCTAGTCTGTACTAATTTATCTGTACCATCTGTCTTTCCCCACCTGTGCCTTGTCTGTACCACCGTTTCCTTCTCTCTGTGCTGCTCAGTGTTTCCCTCTTCAACGTCACTCTGCCTCCTCCAATACATAGCACTGTCTTCTCTCCCATCTGCACCAGCTTTCTACCCATCCGTGCCAGTGTTTTCAACCCATCTGCACCGATGTCTCCCTTCCCATACTTGCTGCTTGATCTACCTCCTATCCACACCACTCTTACCCTATTCATATAGCTGTCATCCTGAAGGTAAGTTTCGTTTGTCACTATTGGGGTGGGAGGGGGGTTGCCCTATACAACCCACCCAAGGATTAGGCCTAGCTGCCACCCCCCAAGGGAAGGTAAAAATACTTATCTCCTCCAATGTTGGGACTGTATTCCCCTCATCCATGCTGCTCTGCCTTCCTCATCTATGCCGTTTCTTTCCATCTATACTGTTCTTTCCCCTCCCACATCTGTGCTGCTTTTTCCCCCTCATCCACACGGCACTGTCCACCCATCCATGCAGCTGTCTCCCCACCATCTGTGCCACTGTCTTTCCCCCATCTGTCTTACCTCTCCCCCATCTGTGGGGGTAATTCAGAGTTGATTGTAGATGTGACAAATTTAGCACATCTACAATCATTTACTCTGACATGCGGCGGGATGCCCAGCACAGGGATAGTCCGCCCCGCATGTCAGGCCCTCCCCCCACTGGGCTCCTGGGTACGCACGCACAGTGCAGCCATTGCGCATTCGCACCCCACAAACTAATTCAGACTGCGATCGCTGCAGTCTGAATTATCCCGTGTTTCTTTGTCACCACCCATCAATGCTGCTTAGTCTTCCCTCTAGCCACACACCCCCATCCACAATGCTCTGTCTTCTCCCTCCAATCAACAACACTCTTACCTCATCTGAGCAGCTTTGTCTTCCGCTCAGACCTTCAGTTGCATAGACTGCATGTGTGTATTCCAATGAGCACACAAATCTGTGAATTAGCAGCTCCACCATTGTGTGAGTGACAGCAATGTCACTCTGTGAGAGTGCTGAATCTGCACTTACCCACAGGCTGTGATGGCATACCATATCTGTATTGCGCAAGGAACACGTCCATTAAGGCGTCAGCCTTAATGATCGGAATTTCATTGCTTTTTGGAGTTTGAGTGGAAGAGTTACAACAGGTTTCTGAAATTTCGATCACGTCTAAGAAGCCTTAATGGGACATGTGAAACCGTAAGGTTTTTTGTCTATGGAATTTCATCGCTTTTTTAAAATTTATTTATTTTATTCAGAAATGTAAAATTTCACTGTAAGAATAAACATTTGATTTTTTAAACGTTTAATGAAAATGTTCGTATAACATCACTGTTCTGTGCAAAATTATTTTATTTACCAAACTGAATTGTTTAAGGTCCGTACACACTTAACGATTTAATGAGCGACGTCGCTCATTCTCCCCCTCCTTGAGCGACTTTGCTCGTTTTATTGTTAAGTGTGTATGCCGCCAGCGACGAACGATGCGCGGCCCCGTGAGTCGGCAACAATCGTCGCTGTCGGTAGGGCATGCATGAAGGATGTGGACTGTCATCCATGACCTTCATGCAGGACTGGCGGGGGCGTGACGTCACTGAGCGATTTGAGCGGTCATATCGCTCAGTGTGTACAGTCGGCCGCCGGCCGACCGGCCCGGGAGGGGGAAACATTAGACGACATTGTTTAATGTGTATGGGCCTTTAGACTTTGGTCAAAATATTTTGCTGCCTTTGCAGGGAGGGGGGTAGGCGGCAGCAGCCTGTGACTGAGGCTGGAGGTAGGCGTGAAATGCATTGCTTGTACGTGTGAGTGCGTGGTGTCAGGTGCTGTGCGTGTATATGTGTGTGTGTCAGGTGCTGCCTGTGTATGTGTGTGTCAGGTCCTGTGTGTGTGTGTGTCAGGTGCTGCGTGTATATATGAGTGTGTCTGATGGTGCGTGTGTGTGCGTCAGGTGTTACGGGTGTATATGTGTGTGAGTATCAGGTGCTCCGCGAATGTACAAGTGTATGTCTGGTGCTGTGCCTGAATACGTATGTCTGTGTCAGGTACTGCGCGTGTACATGAGTGTGCGTCAGGTGCTGCGCGTGTACATGAGTGTGCATTAGGTGCTGCGCGTGCACATGAGTGTGTGTCAGGTGCTGCGTGTGTACCTGAGTGTGCATTAGGTGCTGCGCGTGTACATGAGTGTGCATCAGGTGCTGCGCGTGTACATGAGTGTGCGTCAGGTTCTGCGCGTGTACATGAGTGTGTAAGGTGCTGCATGTGTCAGGTGCTGCGTGTGTATATTAGTGTGTCTGATGGTGTGCGTGTATATGTATGTGTCAGGTGCTGCGTGTGTATGTATGTGTCAGGTGCTGCATGTTTATTTTACTGTGTCTGATGCTACGTGTCAGGTGCCGCACGTGTATATGTGTGTGTGTCAGGAGCTGCATGTTTTTTTTATTGTGTCTGATGCTACGTGTGTGTGTGTCAGGTGCTGCACGTGCATATGTCTGTGTGTCAGGTGTTGCGCTTGTATGTGTGTGTCAGGTGCCGTTCCCCTTCTTCTCATCCCAGCTCTCTCTGTAGAATACAGCTCTGCACACAGAGAGAGGGAAAGACCAAGGGGCTGATCACTGCACTGCTCACTTTTTGGTCATGTGTTCGGCCTCCTGTTTCTTCCAGTGCTGTGTTCCTGCAGCCCAGCCCTCCCTGTTGTGCCAGAGAATCATCCCTTCCTTCCCCAGCCAGAGAGAGAGAGCCCGAGGCAGAGACACTCTTCCCGTAGCTGGCCTACCCCCAGTAATTCAGCACTGGCCATGCGGCAGTCAACAAAGGAGACCAGCAGGGGGTTCTGGCAGCATCAGCTGTGGCCGCAGCTTGATCGGGGAGGCCTGTAGTGTCTGAGGTGGGCAGCGCTTCCTCCGCCGCGGTCACCTTCCCCTGCCGGAGAGAAAGCCAGAGACATACCCTTCCCGCAGCTGGGCTACCCCTAGTACCTCAGTGCTGGCCAGGCAGAAGTCTATGGAGGGGACCGGCAGGGGTTTCGGGCCGCAGCAGCAGCGGCCGCAGCCAGATCAGGGAGGCCTGCAGGGTCAGAGCCGGGCAGCACTTCCACCAACACTGTCACCTCTGTGCTGGGCATGTACACCAGTCCGTACGGACGGAGGTGTCCACAACAGGCAGCAGTATGAGTCAGACAAACTCATTACATGCTGCCCACTGCTGCGCCGCGTGCCCTCGATGGAGGAAGCCTAGATGCGGTCCTCAGTGGCAGCAAGGGAGAAGGGTGATCACATCACCCTTCAACCCGGCACCTCACAATCAGCTGGGGATCTGCAGTAGCTTCATCTCTCTCTTCCTCTCCCTCTCTGACAGCACAGCAGCCCCTCTGGGTCCCATGTAGCTCTGCCCCCCTGCTCACAGTTCACTCGGCCTCTCCTGATTAAAAAGAAAATAAGAGCCTGACCTGCTGCTCAGATGCGAGGAGGGGACGGGCGGTAGGTCCTCTGTGAGTGCACAAAATTAACTCTGACTCCTCACAACAGTGTGGACTGCGGGCGACGTCAGATGCCAATTTGGGTGTGCTTGCCGCACTACCTGCCCATCAAGCCCAACGTGGTGCCATGGTGCCAGCCCCGCCCACTATATTGATTCCATTTTTGTATTAGGAACCCTATAACACCATTCCGACATCCCTCCCTATGACGCTGCCATCCATACATCCACACACTGCCGCTCTCATACATCCGTATACCGCCACTCTCATACATCTGCACACTGCCGCTCTCACACAACTGTACACTGCTGCTCTCATACATCCATACACTGCCACTCTCATACATCCGTACAACCCCGCTCTCATACATCCGCACACTGCCGCTCTCATAAATCCACACACTGACGCTCTCATACATCCGTACAACCCCACAATCATACATCCGTACAACCCCGCTCTCATACATCCACACACCGCCGCTCTCATACATCCACACACCGCCGCTCTCATACATCCGTACAACCCCGCTCTCATACATCCGCACACTGCCGCTCTCATGCAGCCGCACACCGCCGCTCTCATACAGCCGCACACCGCCGCTCTCATGCATCCGTACAACCCCGCTCTCATACATCCGCACACTGCCGCTCTCATACATCCGCACACTGCCGCTCTCATACATCCGCAAACTGCCGCTCTCATACATCCGTACAACCCCACTCTCATACATCCGCACACTGCCGCTCTCATACATCCGCACACCGCCGCTCTCATACAGCCGCACACCGCCGCACTCATACAGCCGCACACCGCCGCACTCATACATCCGTACAACCCCGCTCTCATACATTCACACACTGCCGCTCTCATACATCCGCACACTGCCGCTCTCATACATCCGCACAACCCCGCTCTCATACATCTGCACAACCCCGCTCTCATACATCTGCACAACCCCGCTCTCATACATCCGCACACTGCCGCTCTCATACATCCGCACACTGCCGCTCTCATACATCCGCACACTGCCGCTCTCATACATCCGCACACTGCCGCTCTCATACATCCACACACCGCCGCTCTCATACATCCACACACCGCAGCACTCATACATCCACACACCACTGCACTCATACATCCACACACCACCGCACTCATACATCCACACACCGACGCAGTTATACAGCCGTACACTGCCGCTCATATATAGCCGTACACTGCCGCTCTCATACATCCGCACACTGCCGCACTCATACAGCCGCACACTGCCGCTCTCATACAGCCGTACAACCCCGCTCTCATACAGCCGCACACTGCTGCACTCATACAGCCGCACACTTACAGCCGCACACTGCCGCACTCTTACAGCCGCACACTGCCGCACTCTTACAGCCGCACTCTTACAGCCACACTCTAACAGCCGCACTCTTACAGCTGCACACTGCCGCTCTCATACATCCACACACTGCCGCTCTCATACATCCGTACAACCCCGCTCTCATACATCCGTACAACCCCGCTCTCATACATCCGTACAACCCCGCTCTCATACATCTGTACAACCCCGCTCTCAAACATCCGCACACTGCCGCTCTCATACATCCGCACACTGCCGCTCTCATACATCCGCACACTGCCGCTCTCATACATCCGCACACTGCCGCTCTCATACATCCGCACACTGCCGCTCTCATACATCCGCACACCGCCACACTCATACATCCACACACCGACGCAGTTATACAGCCGTTCACTGCCGCTCTCATACAGCCGTACACTGCCGCTCTCAGAAATCCGCGCACTGCCGCTCTCATACATCCGCGCACTGCCGCTCTCATACATCCGCACACTGCCGCTCTCATACATCCGCGCACTGCCGCTCTCATACATCCGCGCACTGCCGCTCTCATACATCCACACACTGCCGCTCTCATACATCCGTACAACCCCGCTCTCATACATCCGTACAACCCCGCTCTCATACATCCGTACAACCCCGCTCTCAAACATCCGCACACTGCCGCTCTCATACATCCCACACTGCCGCTCTTATACATCCGCACACTGCCGCTCTTATACATCCGCACACTGCCGCTCTCATACATCCGCACATCGCCGCACTCATACATCCACACACCGACGCAGTTATACAGCCGTTCACTGCCGATCTCATACAGCCGTACACTGCCGCTCTCATAAATCCGCGCACTGCCGCTCTCATACATCCGCGCACTGCCGCTCTCATACATCCGCGCACTGCCGCACTCATACAGCCGGTCTCATACAACCGTACAACCCTGCTCTCATACATCCGCACACCGACACGGTTATACAGCCGCACACCGTCACAGTTATACATCCGCACACTGCCGCTCTCATACATCCGCACACCGACACGGTTATACAGCCGCACACTGCCGCTCTCATACAGCGCACTCTTACAGCCGCACACTGCCGCACTCTTACTGCCGCACTCTTACAGCCGCACACTGCCGCACTCTTACAGCCGCACACTGCCGCACTCTTACAGCCGCACACTGCCGCACTCTTACAGGCGCACACTGCCGCACTCTTACAGCCGCACACTGCCGCACTCTTACTGCCGCACTCTTACAGCCACACACTGCCGCACTCTTACAGCCGCACACTTCCGCTCTCATACATCCACACACCGCCGCACGCATACAGCCGCACACCATCGCACTCATACAGCCGCACACCAATGCAGTTATACAGCCGTACATTGCCGCTCTCATACATCCGCACACTGCCGCTCTCATACATCCGCACACTGCCGCTGTCATACATCCGCACACTGCCGCTCTCATACATCAGCACACTGCCGCGCTCATACATCCGTGCACTGCCGCTCTCATACATCCGCACACTGCCGCTCTCATACTTCCGCACACTAACACTCACATCTATACATACATAGCCTACATAAATCTACACATCCAATCCCCGCACAAGGGAACACTGAAATCACTATCACTTTTCCCCGGGGTGTGACCACAGCCAGCCATTACTCCGGCCACCTTCTTGTGACACCAAAATGCATCTTACCTATCATCAGGGTGGTGCTGCTGCTGGGGGCAGGTTGCTGCCTCAGTCTCCTGGTTGGTGCTGCGATTAAAGGGGGTACTGCTTCCCTGTGCTGCCACTGTCTCCCGGATCATCGTGCCGCTGGCTGAATTGCAGCTTGACGCTACTGCTGCCGGGAGTAACAGCTTCCTGACTGTTGTTGCTGGTTGCTGCCTACTGCTCATTGCCGCCGGAACACTGACCGGCTCTGCAGTGATGCTGGCGGAGTAGCGGCGGTGGGGTGGGGGGGTGCCTACTCCCTTCCCTCGAGCATGCCGCAGTGTAAAAAAATAAATAATAAATAGAGAGCATACCAGTGTGAGAGTCTGTATTAATCACAGTGATTACACGGGGCACAGCATAAGGACACCTTGCTGTGAAGGGCTCTGCCCACACAGATTGCTGCACCCTCTCTGTCAGCCGCTGCCCTCTCTTTCTCCGGGCGGCCAGTTCCAGTGTGAGGTAGGAGAGGAAGAGAACACACAGGAGAGCAGCCCTGATATATAACAGAGGTAGAAGTTCTATAGGCAGCAGAGACGGAGACCAGCCAGCCAGTCTCCCAGTGCCCTGATCACTACACGTCGCCAGCATAGCATTACAGGAGGGTCCTATAGTGCTGCCCTGAGCTAACAGGTGTGTGTACCAAGTGTACCCCGTACAGTGTGCTGCGCCCTGGTGTCTCTGAGAGGGGAGAGGTCACCGTGCCGCTTTAGTATATGGCTTTTCCTTAGTACTGTACGTTACAGCCCTGCACTAGTAGTGGCAACTCTGCCGTATGTGAACCTGTGAGGTTATTTTCCTATTTACAGAATAACCGGGGCGAAGGCGGCCATATTGCGGCTCTCAAGTGAAGGCACTCTAGTACACCCCCTGCTGGCGGCCACTGCGCAGGCGCAACAAATTGAAATGCCCTATCTCTATAATGGGGCATATTTCTCTTAATTAAAAAAAACCTGTAACTTTCTGAAAAACCACAACCCCAAAAGGCACGTCACAGAGACATGCTCTAACTAATAAAACAAACCCCAAGTCTTATTTTATATATATATATATGCACACACACTCATGTATATACATGCATATACATGTATACACAAATACACGTATGTACATGTTTATGCATGTATAATACACTGATAGAGTACATTATATTTATGAATTAATTGCTTCCCGATTCTGCAGCAGCATCATCAGCACCACCAGTGTTACTCACAGTCACTTCACACTGACTGCTGCACAACACATCACTTAATTTCCGGGCCGCCCGCCACCTGGTGAAGAGACATGGGAGATGAAGGACCAGCAGTGCCATGTTGAGCGGAAGTATTGTGAATTAGTTACCCACACACTCCTTGTGACACCTGCTACCCGTCTGCCCTCCAACCTGCCGTCCGGAACCCGCACTGACAAGTCTCAGCAAAATGTGTCTGCCGGCGGCTCCCAGTCCCCCCTAGAGGAACACTGCCAGTGGTGTGGCGGCCATGGCACACTAGGACTGAGAGACCGCAGCGGGAGGAAAGCACAGGTGAGCGGCAGGAGAGCATGGGCGGACATCACCACGTCACATTGCAAGGTGACACCAGTCCCCCCAGGGGGCCGCTGATGAATGCCCTCAGCATAGTATTAGCAGCAGGCAGAGGGGGGGCGGGCGCAGCGGTGGTGGGAGGTACGGAAATGAGCTGCAGGCTAGGCTCCACCGATCACACACTCAGCGATCACTGTGCTACAGCAAGTGTGGCGTGCAGCGGTGCTGGACATTAGGTAGTGCCAGTGCGCACCAGGCACCCTCTGTACGCACGCCTATGCGCTACCACCCCCCATATGCCACACTACATCACTATGCTATAGCCCTCCCATATGCTGCACTTCATAATTACACTATACCCCCATACAACATACTACATCACCACACTACACTACACTACTCACAATAAAATTAAAACATCCCAGTTCCTCATTCTTAATGAGCTCACGTGAGTTCTCTCCCCAACGGAGCTCCAGACCAAGTAACAATGAAGACACCAGCAGCGTGTAGGGGGCAGGCCTGGTCCACTTGTAAGGAGAGAGCAGTCACTGGAGGGTAAGAAGGGGGCGGGGCCTAGTCCTACATACGGGAGAGAGCAAGGTACAGGGGTAGAAGGGGACGGCTGATGTGACGAAGGGGGCGGGGCCTATTCTTACAGGCTTTCAGAATTCTACTTTTTTAAATTTGACATTTGACAAATTCGACTTTTCTGCAATGGTACAAATGCGGCAATTCGACAAAAGTATATTCAATTGAAGTTTGTAAATTCGACAACAGTACTTTTAAACAGTAAATTCGTCATTTTCAATCCGCCACACTTTACTAGCGGAATCTAATAAAAAAATGTAAAAACATGTTTTTTTTGCTGTTTTTTTTTTTGGCAATAGCATATCTATTTATATTAGAAGGGATTAGGTACTTGGTTTGTCTTTTTTGGAGGCACAAGTATTATTTCTATATTTTTTAAAAGATTATTTTTTAATTTTTTAAATGGAATGTGAAAAACCCGGAAAAAAAATTGCGTGGGGTCCCCCCTCCAAAGCATAACCACCTTCGGGATCTTCGAGCCGGTCCTGGTTCTAAAAATCCGGGGGAAAAATGGACAGGGGATCCCCCGTATTTTTAAAACCAGCACCGGGCTCTGCACCTGGTGCTGGTGCAAAAAATACGGGGGACAAAAAGAGTAGGGGTCCCCCGTATTTTTTACACCAGCATCGGGCTCCACTAGCTGGACAGATAATGCCACAGCCGGGGGTCACTTTTATACAGTGCCCTGCGGCCGTGGCATTAAATATCCAACTAGTCACCCCTGGCTGGGGTACCCTGGGGGAGTGGGGACCCCTTCAATCAAGGGGTCCCCCCCCAGCCACCCAAGGGCCAGGGGTGAAGCCCGAGGCTGTCCCCCCCATCCAAGGGCTGCGGATGGGAGGCTGATAGACTTGAGAAAATTGAAAGAATATTGTTTTTTCCAGTAGTACTACAAGTCCCAGCAAGCCTCCCCCGCAAGCTGGTACTTGGAGAACCACAAGTACCAGTATGCGGGAGAAAAACGGGCCCGCTGGTACCTGTAGTTCTACTGGAAAAAAAATACCCAAATAAAAACAGGACACAGACACTGTGAAAGTATAACTTTATTTCACACCTGCCGACACACATACTTACCTATGTTGACACGAAGCAGTCGGTCCTCTTCTCCAAGTAGAATCCACGGGTACCTGAAAATAAAAGATAATTATACTCACCTGATCCAGGTTCCAGATTAAATCCACGTACTTGGCAAAGCAACAAACCGAACACCCGGACCAGATGGACTGAAAGGGGTCCCATGTTTACACATAGGACCCCTTTCCACGAATGCAGACATCCGAATCTCGCGAGAATCCAGACAGCGGGATGATGACGTTCGGGTGCGCTCGGGTTAGCCGAGCAAGGTGGGAAGGTTCGAACCTGCCTTGGACCCGTGTAAAATGGGTGAAGTTCGGGGGGGGTTCGGATTCCGACAAACCGAACCCACTCATCACTAGTATGTACGTGTGTGTCAGGTGCCATGCGCGTACGTACACGTCAGTGCCGTGCGTGCACGTACGTGTGTGTAACGTGCCGTGCGTGTACGTATGTACGTGTGTGTCAGGTGTAGTGCGTGTACGTGTGTGTGTGTGTCAGGTGGTGCGTACCTACATGTGTGTATGTCAGGTGCTGTGCATGTGTGTACGTACACGCGTGTATGTGTCAGGTGGAGCACGTGTACGTGGGTGTGTGTGTGTGTGTGCCAGGATCCGCGCGTATACGTACATACGTGTAGGTGTCAGGTGCCGCGCGTATACGTACATACGTGTGTGTGTCAGGAGCCGCGCGTGTACGTACATGTGTGTGTGTGTCAGGAGCCACGCGTGTGCATACGTGTGTGTGTCAGGTGCCACACGTGTACGTACGTACGTACGTACGGTGTGTGTGTGTGTGTGTGTGTCAGGTGCCGCACGTGTACGTGTGTCAAGTGCCGCGTGTGTACGAACATATGTGTGTGCCTGGAGCCGCATGTGTACATACATGTGTGTGTGTGTGTCAGGTGCTGTACGTGTTTGTGTGTATCTCAGGCAGAGGCGTAACTAGGGTTTTTGGAGCCCAGGGCAAGATCAATAATGGCGCCCCCCCCCCCAAATAAATAAATAAATAAATTAATTAATAAAATGATAATAAAAAAAAATACAAAAGGAAAGTATGTGCAGACGCCACCGGTGTCACTGCATATAAAGATGTCAGGGTGTGTATGTATGTGTATGTAGGTGCAGTGGTCGAAGTTGAATTTTTGAAGGTGGAATGAAAGAGTGCAGATAGCAATTATGCGCGCGCCGAAGGCACGCGCGCTCCGGAAAAGGGGCGTGGTCACTCAAAAGGGGCGTGTCCTTCAGTGTAGTAGGACCCCTTATACTATCTAGTACTGGTGCCCCTTTGAAATTATAGCACACGTTATGAGCCGAAATTCACATTACAGCACACGGTATGAGCCGAAATTCACATTATAGCACACAGTATGAGCCGAAATTCACATTGCCCCACACGGCATGAGCCGAAATTCACATTATAGCACACAGTATGAGCCGAAATTCACATTACCCCACATGGTATGAGCCAAAATTCACATTAGAGCACACTGTATGAGCCAAAATTCACATTACTCCACATGGTATGAGCCAAAATTCACATTACCTCACATGGTATGAGCCGAAATTCACATTACAGCACACGGTATGAGCCGAAATTCACATTACAGCACACAGAATGAGCCAAAATTCACATTACCCCACATAGTATGAGCCGAAATTCTCATTGTAGCACACGGTATGAGCGAAAATTCACGTTACAGCACATGATATGAGCCAAAATTCACATTATAGAGTTAGGGGATCCTACCCCCAGAATTAACATGGCCTGTGGGGCACTATGATGAGGGGAGCCCACCCACTTAATAGACTAATTGCAGAGTTTAGCAGCGGAAGGGCTGCAGCGGTTTCTCACCCCAAGCTGCGGCGCTTCTGCCACCTCCGACACTCCACATCTTCGGCACCACCCAAGATGCAGAGCATCGCACCGGGTATGCACCCTTTTCAGTGTGGTCTGCTGCGCTCTGAAGGGGCTCTTGTTTCATGCTGCAGGATCCCAATGTGCGCCTTCCTCCCCGCTGTTACGGTCATGGTAAGCATTAGTATTGTTTACCGCAGAGGCCATTTTCTGAGGCATATGTGTTAAACCTCAGGAACTGAGATGCCCTTCTCACCATATAGCTGTGTGGCCGAGCCGGGCGGGGGGACAGCCAGCAGCAGCATGCCGGATATCAGCAGCAGAGGGTGCGGGCTGTACATTCTTGAGGCAGCTGGATATTCAACAGTGCTGAAAGCCTCCGGAGCCCGCACCCCCGGAGCTGCAGTACACCGGCAGAGGACACCCATCCCCCGAACCCTGCATAGCCCAAAGCCAGGGATCAGCAGCATGTTGAACGCGGAAGCAGAAGCTGCTTATTGCCGGTCAGCATGCTGCTGATCTCCGGCTTTGGGCTCCGCACGTGCATTACAGCCCCCACCCTCGGCTGCTGATATCCGGCATGCTGCCCCTGCTGCTGGCTTTCCACCCGCCCGGCTCGCCCACCCAGCTGGATGGTGAGTGAGAAGGGCATCTCAGTGCCCGTGGTTTAATACATATCTGTCTTCGGTAAATGGCCATTAGTACATCCCACACACACTGATTACACACACACAGACTTGCCACCCCCAAATCCTACACACACCCACTCAGACTACACACACACATTCTCATACTTTCCTCTCCCCCACACACACACCGGACTGCAAAAATTTACACACACTGACAATGTTCCACACACACACAATTAACACACACTCACACTGTCCCACACACACAATTAACACACACGCACACTGTCCCACACACCAGTGGCATGCGGTGAGGTCAGTGGTGTGCAGTGAGGCACTACAGCCATAATGTCTGCCGAATCCTGCCGATGACCCCTACCGCCACGAGCCAATGCCCTTCCACTGCCTCTGAGCCGATGCCCGCTGCCACCACCAATGGCTTACAAACTCGCCCACCATCAACTGACCCAGCCCTCCGCCACTAATTTGCAACTAAGTCCAAAGCCGCCAATGCCCGCTGCATGCCTGCTCTTCATACTTGTGATATATTGTACATTTTTATAGAAAAAATTAATAATTAGTGTTTGGGACTGGGAAGGGAGTGGGAGGAGGACATGAATGCAATTTTGTTGTCCAGGGTTTCCATTAACAATGGAGAAGGGTCTGAATGGGTTAAAAATGTAAAAAAAAAACTGAGTGAGGTCCCCCTCCTAAGTATAACCAGCCTCGGGCTCTTTGAGCCGGTTCTGGTTGTTTAAATACTGGGAAAAAATTGGACAGGGGTTCCCTGTATTTAGACAACCAGCATCGGGCTCTTAGTCCAGTCCTGGTTCCAAAAATACGGGGGACAAAAGATGTAGGGGTCCCCCCGTATTTTTAAAACCAGCACCGGGCTCCACTAGCCAGGGACATAATGCCACAGCCGGGGGACACATTTATGTAGGTCCCTGCGGCCGTGGAATTACCCCCCCAACTAGTCACCACTGGCCGGGGTTCCCTGGAGGAGTGGGGACCCCTTAAATCAAGGGGTAACCCCCCTCCAGGCACCCAAGGGCCAGGGGTGAAGCCCGAGGCTGTCCCCCCCATCCGTGGGCTGTGGATGGGAGGCTGATAACCATGTAAGTAAAAAAAGAATATTGTTTTTTGTTGTGGAGCTACAAGGCCCAGAAAGCCTCCCCTGCTTGCTGGTACTTGCAGAACCTCAAGTACCAACATGCAGGGAAATAACCGGCCCGCCGGTACCTGTAGTTCTGCAACAGAAAAAATGCCCAAATGAAAACACAACTCACACACCGTGACAGTAAAAATTTATTAAAGCACACTGACACACTCACACATACTTACTAATATCCCACGCCGGTCGCGTCCACTTGTCCAGTAGAATCCAATAGGGGTAGCTGTAAAAATGAGAGACACAATATTTACCTACATCCCCCGCCGGTCACGTCCACTTGTCCAGTAGAATCCAGTAGGGGAATCTATAAAACTGAGAGACAGATTACTTACCTACATCCCACGCCAGTCACGTCCACTTGTCCAGTAGAATCCAATAGGGGTACCTGTAAAAATGAGAGACAGATTACTTACCTACATCCCACGCCGATCACGTCCACTTGTCAGTAGAATTCAGTAGGGGAATCTGTAAAAATGAGAGACAGATTACTTACCTACATCCCACGCTAGTCACGTCCACTTGTCCAGTAGAATCCAGTAGGGGAATCTGTAAAAATGAGAGACAGATTACTTACCTATATCCCACGCCGGTCACGTCCACTTGTCCAGTAGAATCCAGTAGGGGAATGTGTAAAAATGAGAGACAGATTACTTACCTACATCCCACGCCGGTCACGTCCACTTGTCCAGTAGAATCCAATAGGGGTACCTGTAAAAATGAGAGACAGATTACTTACCTACATCCCACGCCGATCACGTCCACTTGTCAGTAGAATTCAGTAGGGGAATCTGTAAAAATGAGAGACAGATTACTTACCTACATCCCACGCCGGTCACGTCCACTTGTCAGTAGAATTCAGAAGGGAAATCTGTAAAAATGAGAGACAGATTACTTACCTACATCCCACGCTAGTCACGTCCACTTGTCCAGTAGAATCCAGTAGGGGAATCTGTAAAAATGAGAGACAGATTACTTACCTACATCCCACGCCAATCACGTCCCCTTGTCCAGTAGAATTCAATAGGGGTACCTGTAAAAATGAGAGACAGATTACTTACCAACATCCCACGCCGATCACGTCCACTTGTCAGTAGAATCCAGTATGGGAATCTGTAAAAATGAGAGACAGATTACTTACCTACATCCCACGCCAGTCACGTCCACTTGTCAGTAGAATCCAATAGGGGTACCTGTAAAAATGAGAGACAGATTACTTACCTACATCCCACGCCGATCACGTCCACTTGTCAGTAGAATTCAGTAGGGGAATCTGTAAAAATGAGAGACAGATTACTTACCTACATCCCACGCCGGTCACGTCCACTTGTCAGTAGAATTCAGAAGGGGAATCTGTAAAAATGAGAGACAGATTACTTACCTACATCCCACGCTAGTCATGTCCACTTGTCCAGTAGAATCCAGTAGGGGAATCTGTAAAAATGAGAGACAGATTACTTACCTACATCCCACGCTAGTCATGTCCACTTGTCCAGTAGAATCCAGTAGGGGAATCTGTAAAAATGAGAGACAGATTACTTACCTACATCCCACGCCGGTCACGTCCACTTGTCCAGTAGAATCCAGTAGGGGAATGTGTAAAAATGAGAGACAGATTACTTACCTACATCCCACGCCAATCACGTCCCCTTGTCCAGTAGAATTCAATAGGGGTACCTGTAAAAATGAGAGACAGATTACTTACCAACATCCCACGCCGATCACGTCCACTTGTCAGTAGAATCCAGTATGGGAATCTGTAAAAATGAGAGACAGATTACTTACCTACATCCCACGCCAGTCACGTCCACTTGTCAGTAGAATCCAATAGGGGTACCTGTAAAAATGAGAGACAGATTACTTACCTACATCCCACGCCGATCACGTCCACTTGTCAGTAGAATTCAGTAGGGGAATCTGTAAAAATGAGAGACAGATTACTTACCTACATCCCACGCCGGTCACGTCCACTTGTCAGTAGAATTCAGAAGGGGAATCTGTAAAAATGAGAGACAGATTACTTACCTACATCCCACGCTAGTCATGTCCACTTGTCCAGTAGAATCCAGTAGGGGAATCTGTAAAAATGAGAGACAGATTACTTACCTACATCCCACGCCGGTCACGTCCACTTGTCCAGTAGAATCCAGTAGGGGAATGTGTAAAAATGAGAGACAGATTACTTACCTACATTCCACGCCGGTCACGTCCACTTGTCCAGTAGAATCCAATAGGGGTACCTGTAAAAATGAGAGACAGATTACTTACCTACATCCAACGCCGTTCACGTTCACTTGTCAGTAGAATTCAGTAGGGGAATCTGTAAAAATGAGAGACAGATTACTTACCTACATCCCACGCTGATCACGTCCACTTGTCCAGTAGAATTCAATAGGGGTACCTGTAAAAATGAGAGACAGATTACTTACCAACATCCCACGCCGATCACGTCCACTTGTCAGTAGAATCCAGTAGGGGAATCTGTAAAAATGAGAGACAGATTACTTACCTACATCCCACGCTGGTCACGTCCACTTGTCCAGTAGAATTCAATAGGGGTACCTGTAAAAATGAGAGACAGATTACTTACCTACATCCCACGCCGATCACGTCCACTTGTCCAGTAGAATTCAATAGGGGTACCTGTAAAAATGAGAGACAGATTACTTACCAACATCCCACGCCAATCACATCCACTTGTCAGTAGAATCCAGTAGGGGAATCTGTAAAAATGAGAGACAGATTACTTATCTACATCCCACGCCGGTCACGTCCACTTGTCAGTAGAATTCTGTAGGGGAATCTGTAAAAATGAGAGACAGATTACTTACCTACATCCCATGCAGGTCCCGTCCACTTGTCCAGTAGAATCCAATAGGGGTACCTGTAAAATAGAGAGACAGATTACTTACCTACATCCCACGCCGGTCACGTCCACTTGTCCAGTAGAATCCAATAGGGGTACCTGTAAAATAGAGAGACAGATTACTTACCTACATCCCACGCTAGTCACGTCCACTTGTCCAGTAGAATCCAGTAGGGGAATCTGTAAAAATGAGAGACATATTACTTACCTATATCCCACGCCGGTCACGTCCACTTGTCCAGTAGAATCCAGTAGGGGAATGTGTAAAAATGAGAGACAGATTACTTACCTACATCCCACGCCGGTCACGTCCACTTGTCCAGTAGAATCCAATAGGGGTACCTGTAAAAATGAGAGACAGATTACTTACCTACATCCCACGCCGATCACGTCCACTTGTCAGTAGAATTCAGTAGGGGAATCTGTAAAAATGAGAGACAGATTACTTACCTACATCCCACGCCGGTCACGTCCACTTGTCAGTAGAATTCAGTAGGGGAATCTGTAAAAATGAGAGACAGATTACTTACCTACATCCCACGCTAGTCACGTCCACTTGTCCAGTAGAATCCAGTAGGGGAATCTGTAAAAATGAGAGACAGATTACTTACCTACATCCCACGCAAATCACGTCCCCTTGTCCAGTAGAATTCAATAGGGGTACCTGTAAAAATGAGAGACAGATTACTTACCAACATCCCACGCCGATCACGTCCACTTGTCAGTAGAATCCAGTATGGGAATCTGTAAAAATGAGAGACAGATTACTTACCTACATCCCACGCCAGTCACGTCCACTTGTCAGTAGAATCCAATAGGGGTACCTGTAAAAATGAGAGACAGATTACTTACCTACATCTCACGCCGATCACGTCCACTTGTCAGTAGAATTCAGTAGGGGAATCTGTAAAAATGAGAGACAGATTACTTACCTACATCCCACGCCGGTCACGTCCACTTGTCAGTAGAATTCAGAAGGGGAATCTGTAAAAATGAGAGACAGATTACTTACCTACATCCCATGCTAGTCATGTCCACTTGTCCAGTAGAATCCAGTAGGGGAATCTGTAAAAATGAGAGACAGATTACTAACCTACATCCCACGCCGGTCACGTCCACTTGTCCAGTAGAATCCAGTAGGGGAATGTGTAAAAATGAGAGACAGATTACTTACCTACATTCCACGCCGGTCACGTCCACTTGTCCAGTAGAATCCAATAGGGGTACCTATAAAAATGAGAGACAGATTACTTACCTACATCCCACGCCGATCACGTCCACTTGTCAGTAGAATTCAGTAGGGGAATCTGTAAAAATGAGAGACAGATTACTTACCTACATCCCACGCTGATCACGTCCACTTGTCCAGTAGAATTCAATAGGGGTACCTGTAAAAATGAGAGACAGATTACTTACCAACATCCCACGCCGATCACGTCCACTTGTCAGTAGAGTCCAGTAGGGGAATCTGTAAAAATGAGAGACAGATTACTTACCTACATCCCACGCTGGTCACGTCCACTTGTCCAGTAGAATTCAATAGGGGTACCTGTAAAAATGAGAGACAGATTACTTACCTACATCCCACGCCGATCACGTCCACTTGTCCAGTAGAATTCAATAGGGGTACCTGTAAAAATGAGAGACAGATTACTTACCAACATCCCACGCCACTCACATCCACTTGTCAGTAGAATCCAGTAGGGGAATCTGTAAAAATGAGAGACAGATTACTTATCTACATCCCACGCCGGTTACGTCCACTTGTCAGTAGAATTCTGTAGGGGAATCTGTAAAAATGAGAGACAGATTACTTACCTACATCCCATGCCGGTCACGTCCACTTGTCCAGTAGAATCCAATAGGGGTACCTGTAAAATAGAGAGACAGATTACTTACCTACATCCCACGCCGGTCACGTCCACTTGTCCAGTAGAATCCAATAGGGGTACCTGTAAAATAGAGAGACAGATTACTTACCTACATCCCACGCTGGTCACGTCCACTTGTCCAGTAGAATTCAATAGGGGTACCTGTAAAAATGAGAGACAGAATACTTACCTACATCCCACGCCGATCACGTCCACTTGTCCAGTAGAATTCAATAGGGGTACCTGTAAAAATGAGAGACAGATTACTTCCCAACATCCCACGCCAATCACGTCCACTTGTCTGTAGAATCCAGTAGAAGAATCTGTAAAAATGAGAGACAGATTACTTACCTACATCCCACGCCGGTCACGTCCACTTGTCAGTAGAATTCAGTAGGGGAATCTGTAAAAATGAGAGACAGATTACTTACCTACATCCCACGCTAGTCACGTCCACTTGTCCAGTAGAATCCTATAGGGGAATCTGTAAAAATGAGAGACAGATTACTTACCTACATCCCACGCCGTTCACGTCCACTTGTCCAGTAGAATCCAATAGGGGTACCTGTAAAATAGAGAGACAGATTACTTACCTACATCCCACGCCGGTCACGTCCACTTGTCCAGTAGAATCCAATAGGGGTACCTGTAAAATAGAGAGACAGATTACTTACCTACATCCCACGCTGGTCACGTCCACTTGTCCAGTAGAATCCAATAGGGGTACCTGTAAAATAGAGAGACAGATTACTTACCTACATCCCACGCCAATCACGTCCACTTGTCAGTAGAATCCAGTAGGGGAATCTGTAAAAATGAGAGACAGTTTACTTACTTATTATTATTATTATTATCCTTTATTTATATGGCGCCACAAGGGTTCCGCAGCGCCCAATTACAGAGTACATAAACAAATAATCAACTAGGAAAACAGCAACTTAGAGTTGGCTACAATATAGGACAAGTACAGGGTAAATAAACATAGCTACATCAGCAGATGACACTGGAATAAGTATCAGGTGGCAGAAGACTGCTGGATTTGGTGCAGCTGAAGATTATTAAAGTAAGAAAAGGGTAAGCACATGAGGGAGGAGGGCCCTGCTCCCATGCCGGTCACGTCCACTTGTCGGTAGAATTCAGTAGGGGAATCTGTAAAAATGAGAGACAGATTACTTACCTACATCCCACGCTAGTCACGTCCACTTGTCCAGTAGAATCCAGTAGGGGAATCTGTAAAAATGAGAGACAGATTACTTACCTACATCCCACGCCGGTCACGTCCACTTGTCCAGTAGAATCCAATAGGGGTACCTGTAAAATAGAGAGACAGATTACTTACCTACATCCCACGCTGGTCACGTCCACTTGTCCAGTAGAATTCAATAGGGGTACCTGTAAAAATGAGAGACAGATTACTTACCTACATCCCACGCCGATCACGTCCACTTGTCCAGTAGAATTCAATAGGGGTACCTGTAAAAATGAGAGACAGATTACTTGCCAACATCCCACGCCGATCACGTCCACTTGTCAGTAGAATCCAGTAGGGGAATCTGTAAAAATTAGAGACAGATTACTTACCTACATCCCACGCAGGTCACGTCTACTTGTCTAGTAGAATTCAATAGGGGTACCTGTAAAAATGAGAGACAGATTACTTACCTACATCCCACGCCGATCACGTCCACTTGTCCAGTAGAATTCAATAGGGGTACCTGTAAAAATGAGAGACAGATTACTTACCAACATCCCACGCCAATCACGTCTACTTGTCCAGTAGAATCCAATAGGGGTACCTGTAAAAATGAAAATGATACTTACAAACTACAATCCACAGGAGGAGAGAGAGAGAGAGAGGGGGGGGGAGGAGGAGTGGGGGTGGGGAGAGGGAGACTAACCTGCTGCTGCTGGGGAGACCGGCACACACTGCAGGGCCACGACGGGAGGACGGAGCCGGCGGAGGAGGGGGAGAGCCGCACACCGCCGCTATTGTCAGCGGCAGCGGAGGAGGACGGGGCGCACACTATAGACGCCAATAACCGCCGGGAGAATTAACACACACACACACACAATTAACACACGCACACTGTCCCACACACACACACACACACACAATTAACACACACACGCACGCACACTGTCCCACACACACAAATAACACACACGCACACTGTCCCACACACACAATTAACAAACACGCACTGTCCCACACACACACACAATTAACACACTCACACTGTCCCACACACACACACACACACACACACACACAATTAACACACACGCACACTGTCCCACACACACACAATTAACACACACGCACACTGTCCCACACACACACAATTAATACACACTCACACTGTCCACACACACACACACACACACACACACACACACACACACACAATTAACACACACTCAAACTGTCCCACACACACACAATTAACACACACTCAAACTGTCCCACACACACACACACACACACACAATTAACACACTCACACTGTCCCACACACACACAATTAACACACACGCACAATTAACACGCACTCAAAACTGTCCCACACACACAATTAACACACTCGCACTGTACCACACACACACACAATTAACAAACACGCAAAACTGTCCCACACACACAATTAACACTCACACTGTCCCACACTGTCCCACACACACACACACACACACTGTCCCACACACACTGTCCCACACACACAAAATTAACACACGCACACTGTCCCACACACACACAATTAATACACACTCACACTGTCCCACACACACACACAATTTACACACACTCAAACTGTCCCACACACACAATTAACACACTCACACTGTCCCACACACACACACACACAATTAACACACACGCACTGTCCCACACACAACACACACGCACACTGTCCGACACACACACAATTAACACACACACACTGTCCCACAAGAACACTGTCCCACACACACACTTAACACACACACAAAATGTCCCGCACCCCCTGTCCCGACAGGGAAGCATAAAGAAGATTACCCCGCTCACCTCCTGCACTCACTGCTGTTCAGGGGCCGCGCGCCCCCCCCCCCCCCCCGATGTCGCGCACGCGCATGCGCGCACCTCCGCGGTCGCGATTGCGCATGTGCGCACTTCCGCGGTCGCGATCGCGCATGCGCGCACCTCCGCGGTCGCGATCGCGCATGCGATCGCGTACACTTTGTAGGGGGGAGTAGGGGGAGGCTCCTGGCTGCCGCTGCCTGTCTATTGTGACAGGCACAGCAGCCGGGGAGACAGGGAAACCGCCGCGGGTAGCGCCGGCGGAATCCCTGATGCATGGGGCGAGTAGGTCGTGCCGGTGGCGCCCCCCCTCTGTTGGGGCTGCCATGGCGCCCAGGGCACGTGCCCTGCTCGCCCCGTGCTAGATACGCCTCTGATCTCAGGTGCTGCATTTGTATGCATCAGCTGCCACGTGGGTGTCAGGTGTTGAGCGTGTATGTGTTTGTGTCAGGTGTCGCATCTGTATGTGTGTGACTGTCAGGTGCTGCGTGTGTATGTGTGTGTCAGGTGCTGCATGTATATATGTGTCTGTTAGGTGCTGTTCATGTATGTGGGAGTGGTGCTGCATGTGTATATATGTGTGAGTAGCAGGTGCTGAGTGTGTATGAGTGTGTTTGAGGTGCTGCGAGTGTGTGTGTGTGTGTTAGGTGCTCTGAGTGTATATGATTGTGTGTCAGGTGCTGTGCGTGTGTGCGTTAAATGCCACATGTATATGTGTGTGACAGGTGCTGCCTGTGTGTGTGTGTCAGGTGCTGTGTGTGTGTGTGTGTCTGTCAGGTGCTGCATGTCTGCGTGTGTGTGTGTCAGGTGCTGCGTGTGTGTGTGCGTCAGGTGCTGTGTGTGTGTGTGTCAGGTGCTGTGTGTGTGTGTGTGTCAGGTGCTGCGTGTCTGCGTGTGTGTGTCAGGTGCTGCGTGTCTGCGTGTTTGTGTCAGGTGCTGCGTGTGTGTGTGTCAGGTGCTGCGTGTGTGTGTCAGGTGCTGCGTGTGTGTGTGTCAGGTGCTGCGTGTGTGTGTGTCAGGTGCTGCGTGTCTGTGTGTGTGTCAGGTGCTGCGTGTCTGTGTGTGTGTCAGGTGCTGCATGTCTGTGTCAGGTGCTGCAAGTCTGCGTGTGTGTCAGGTGCTGCGTGTCTGCGTGTCTGTGTGTCAGGTGCTGCGTGTCTGTGCGTCAGGTGCTGCGTGTCTGTGCGTCAGGTGCTGCGTGTCTGTGCGTCAGGTGCTGCGTGTCTGTGCGTCAGGTGCTGCGTGTCTGTGCGTCAGGTGCTGCGTGTCTGTGCGTGTCAGGTGCTGCGTGTCTGTGCGTGTCAGGCGCTGCGTGTCTGTGTGTGTCAGGCGCTGCGTGTCTGTGTGTGTCAGGCGCTGCGTGTCTGTGTGTGTCAGGCGCTGCGTGTCTGTGTGTGTCAGGCGCTGCGTGTCTGTGTGTGTCAGGCGCTGCGTGTCTGTGTGTGTCAGGCGCTGCATGTCTGTGTGTGTCAGGCGCTGCATGTCTGTGTGTGTCAGGCGCTGCGTGTCTGTGCGTCAGGTGCTGTGTGTCTGTGTGTGTCAGGCACTGCGTGTCTGTGTGTGTCAGGTGCTGCGTGTCTGTGTGTGTCAGGCGCTGCGTGTCAGTGTGTGTCAGGCGCTGCATGTCTGTGTGTGTCAGGTGCTGCGTGTCTGTGCGTCAGGTGCTGCGTGTCTGTGCGTCAGGTGCTGCGTGTCTGTGCGTCAGGTGCTGCGTGTGTCAGGCGCTGCGTGTCTGTGTGTGTCAGGCGCTGTGTGTCTGTGTGTGTCAGGCGCTGCGTGTCTGTGTGTGTCAGGCACTGCGTGTCTGTGTGTGTCAGGCACTGTGTGTCTGTGTGTGTCAGGCGCTGCATGTCTGTGTGTGTCAGGCGCTGCGTGTCTGTGTGTGTGTGTCAGGTGCTGCGTGTCTGTGTGTGTGTCAGGCGCTGCATGTCTGTGTGTGTGTGTGTCAGGTGCTGCGTGTGTGTGTCAGGTGCTGCGTGGGAGGGGGGTGGGGGTGGCCGGACACACAGCAGGGAGGGGAGGGGTGGCCGGACACATAGGGAGGAGTGGGCGAATACACAGCAGGGGAGGGGAGGGTGACCGGACACACAGCAGGGAGGGGTGGCCGGACACACAGCAGGGAGGAGGGGAGGTGGCGGACACACAGCAGGGGAGGGTGGCTGGACACACAGCAGGGAGGGGAGGGTGGCCGGACACACGGCAAGGAGGGGAGGGTGGCCGGACACACGGCAGGGAGGGGAGGGTGGCCGGACACACGGCAGGGACGGGAGGGTGGCCGGACACACAGCAGGGAGGGCGGGGGGGAGTTGGACGGACACACAGCAGGGAGGGCGGGGGGGGGTCGGACGGACACACAGCAGGAAGGGCGGGGGGGTTGGACGGACACACAGCAGGGAGGGCGGAGGGGTTGGACGGACACACAGCAGGGAGGGCGGGGGGGGTTGGACGGACACACAGCAGGGAGGGCGGGGGTTGGACGGACACACAGCAGGGAGGGCGGGGGGGGATGGACGGACACAGCAGGGAGGGCGGGGGGGTTGGACGGACACACAGCAGGGAGGGCGGGGGGGGAGGTTTGACGGACACACAGCAGGGAGGGCGGGGGGGGGGGGTTGGACGGACACACAGCAGGGAGGGCGGGGGGGGTGGACGGACACACAGCAGGGAGGGCGGGGGGGTTGGACGGACACACAGCAGGGAGGGCGGGGGGGTTGGACGGACACACAGCAGGGAGGGCGGGGGGATTGGACGGACACACAGCAGGGAGGGCGGGGGGGTGTTGGACGGACACACAGCAGGGAGGGCGGGGGGGTTGGACGGACACACAGCAGGGAGGGCGGGGGGGGTTGGACGGACACACAGCAGGGAGGGCGGGGGGGGTTGGACGGACACACAGCAGGGAGGGCGAGGGGGGTTGGACGGACACACAGCAGGGAGGGCAGGGAGGGCGGGGGGGGTTGGACGGACACAGCAGGGATGGCGGGGGGGGGGGGGTTGGACGGACACAGAAGGGAGGGCGTGGGGGTTGGACGGACACAGCAGGGAGGGCGGGGGGGGGGTTGGACGGACACAGCAGGGAGGGCGGGGGGGTTGGACGGACACAGCAGGGAGGGCTGGGGGGGTTGGACGGACACAGCAGGGAGGGCGGGGGGGGGGGGGGCGGTTGGACGGACACAGCAGGGAGGGTTGGGGGGGGTTGGACGGACACAGCAGGGAGGGCGGGGGGGTTGGACGGACACAGCAGGGAGGGCGGGGGGGGGTTGGACGGACACAGCAGGGAGGGCGGGGGGGTTGGAAAACACAGCAGGGAGGGCGGGGGGGTTGGACGGACACAGCAGGGAGGGCGGGGGGGGGGTTGGACGGACACAGCAGAGAGGGCGAGGGGGGTTGGACGGACACAGCAGGGAGGGTGGGGGGGGTTGGACGGACACAGCAGGGGGGGGTTGGACAGACACAGCCGGGAGGGCGGGGGTTGGACGGACACAGCCGGGAGGGCGGGGGGGGGGGATGGACAGACACACAGCAGGGAGGGCAGGAGGGGGGGATGGACGGACACACAGCAGGGAGGGCGGGGGGGGTATGGATGGACACACAGCAGGGAGGGCGGTGGGGGGATGGACGGACACACAGCAGGGAGGGCGGGGGGGGGGTGGACGGATACACAAGGAGAGGGAGGGTGAGGGAGGACACACAGCAGGGAGGGAGGGGGGGACCCACAGCAGGGAGGGAGGGGGGGGGACACAGCAGGGAGGGAGGGGGGGGCACAGCAGGGAGGGAGGGGGGTACACACAGCAGGGAGGGAGGGGGGGACACATCAGGGAGGGAGGGGGACACACACAGCAGGGAGGGAGGGCGGGGGGAGACACACAGCAGGGAGGGAGGGTGGGGGGGACACACAGCAGGGGGCGGGGACACACAGCAGGGGGCGGGGGGGACACACACAGCAGGGGGCGGGGACACACAGCAGGGGGGGCACAGCAGGGGGGGGGCACAGCAGGGGGGGCACAGCAGGGGGGGACACAGCAGGGGGGGGCACAACAGCGGGGGGACACACACACAGCGGGTGGGGGGGACACACAGCGGGGACACACACACAGCGGACACACACACACACAGCGGGGCGGGGTAGGGGACAGCGGGGGGGACAGCAGGAGACATACAGTACTACGGGAGACACCTCCTACTGCCAGCAGCACCCCGTCTGGAGCGACAGCAGCGGGCAGCCCACGGCACCACAGGCAGAGGAGACGCAGGCAGCCACCAGGGTTGGTCCGGCTGGCGGCCGTGCACACAGCAGGAGGGAGGGGAGGGTGGCCGGACACGCGGGGGGGGGGGGGGGAGCGGGGAAAAGAAGCTGGGTACACAGTGGGGGCTGCCTGACAATACTCACCCAGCAGTGTGCAGCTCCGGCGATCTCCTCCCGCATCATGGACCTCAGTGATAGCCTCACACGCCGGGAACCGCTGGCTGTCATCCTGCAGCTCCACGTGACTCCTTCCCTCTCTGTCTCCTCGTGCCCAACTGCCAGAGCTACTCTCTGTACACCCCCTGCTGGCGGCCACTGCGCAGCCACAACAAATTGAAATGCCCTATCTCTATAATGGGGCATATTTCTCTTAATTAAAAAAAAACTATAACTTTCTGAAAAACCACAACCCCAAAAGGCACTACACTCGGACATACTCTATCTAATAAAACAAACCCCAAGTCATAATTCGTCCTCTATACTGAGTTATGCCTTCCCAAAAAAATTCTGATTCACTCAATGGGAAAACCATGTCAAAAAGCCATTCAGGAAGTCGCAGAAAAAAACTGACAGTTGAAACTTTAGGTTACTCCCAATTCCTCATTTTTTATTATTTTACCCCTATTTGGCATGCAGCACCGGGTGACGATTCTACGCGTCCATGCCAAATTTCAGCTCAGTACGTCTAATCACTTTTGAGGTGTAGCCCCTCAAACACCATGCCCCCATCTCGGAAGTTCCCTATGGGAGAATTCCGTTTGTTCGATTCAGCCTTAATATAAGGGCACGACCGTGCCCTTATAGTATATTTTATATTTTCCATATAGTCAGTTCTCAAGACATGAGATAATACAATATGTTACCAATATTTTAATGGAATAAATAAAAGTTAAATTTTAATCTTCAGTGCACCATAAAACAGAACCTTTTCTCCTTTCCTTGCTCTTGAAAATAGAGAGATCCAGTTGTTGTTTTTGTATTATTCATACATCAATGATATATTGATTTTCTGGCTTGGTAATGAGCAAAAATTTGGTGATTTGGTGCTGACACAACATAACTCTCCTAGTCCCATCAAATTGACAATATCGTATAGCCATACTGAACTTAGTTTACTTGATATTTTAATCAAGCTATATTTGGGTAAAATAAGCATAATTTTATATTCTAAACCTACTGACCGTAACACATTGTTACGCCATGACAGTTTTCATTTAACACCAACAGTTAAGAATTTGCCCTACTCTCAATTTTTGAAAGTTTGTAGAGTGACAAGTGACAAAGTGGAAAGGAAGAGACAGCTCGATTTTATAATGGAGACATTTCTACAATGGGGATATTCCATCAATGAGTTAAGAAAGGCCAGGGTTAAAGCCTTATCCAGGAATAGAGAGGACATTCTGAAACTGACTAAATGTAAAAACCTTGATAAATCAGTACAATGGTTAAATTATGGTCAATTATTTCTATAGACCCAGATTTGAGTTCTTTGCACAATTCCAAAATCATGCCCACTTATAAACAAAGTACGAACATTAAGGATGCAGTGATTAAAATCAATGACATTGGTTTTAAAAAGGCTCCCATACATTTCATTTTTTTAAGCAGTAAAAATGGCTGTTTTAAATGTTTGGGGTGCACCACATGTATTTATTTAACACTAGATGATGTATTAGTGCATCCTTATTCTGGCAAAAGTCTTAAGATTAATTGGTCTTCACATGTAGCTATAAATTCATTGTCTATGCAGGGGTGTTTTAAGAGAGGAGGGGGCCCATGTGCACACTCTGGGTGGGCCCCCTCCTCTTCACTGCGCAGTAGGCTCAGGCATTGTGCCAGAGTCTACTGCGCATGCACATGTCTCCGGACACATGGCACCCGCCATGGTCCAGAGATTATTTACCAAATGTGCATGCATGGCAGACTTTTTTGTAGTGTTTTTGCCACTGCAGCGCCAACACCATGTGTGCAATTTGTGCAGTTTGGGCACGCCCTGACCCAGGGGCCCATGTGCACCTCACACATTGCACCCATGATAGAAACGCTAATGTGTCGATGTAGGTATATACCTGTGCAGGCTATATTATGTGGGCAAAGCGGAATGCCAGTTTAAAATCAGGATGGCGCAGCACTGACTAGTCATCTGTTCCTCTTTGCAATCGGGTACTGGTGAAGAGCCAGTGGTCTAACAGTCTGCTCAGTTGAAGCACAGCATGGCCACACTGAAATAGAAAATTATTAATCAAGTGCCTGATTCCATATGTGGTGGCAACAAGACAAAGAAACTGCTGCAACTTAAATCCCACTGGATTTTCTGCTTGTACACTTTGTGTCCAAAAGGTCTTCATGACTCACTGGGCTTAATTCATTTCCTATAGGAGTTGGTCATTGTTTTACGTATTTTCTACTATATGTATGTTTCTCTGGCAGGGGCATTTCTAGAGAGGAGGAGGCCCATGTGCAGGCTCCGGCAGGGCCCCCTCCTCTCTAGCCGGCAGCACTGTGTAGACTCTGGGCACTAAGATCCCTAGGGGACCCTAGCACTTTCCCAGAGTCTACAGCGCATGAGCAGATCTCTGGAACAATGGCGCAGTGCCCATTTTCCCAGTGATTTTCCTAATGTGCATGCGCAAATCACCTGGAAAATGGCGGTGCCCCATTTTCCCAGTGATTTTGGCAGCACTGCTGCTATACCGCGGGACTTTGGAGGGTAAATACCTCAATTAATGGGTGCAGGGTGTGCACCCCCGGGGGCCCGTGTGCACCGCACACACTGCACCAATTATAAATACGCCAGTGCTCTCTGGGTCTAAAGAGATGCCATTTTTTAATGAGTCGGTGATGTGCTATATTCAAATTCTCATTTTATTGATAGGTCATATTGTCATTGCACATATTGTTTGATTACTATAGTTATGTCATATATTGTATTTTTGTTTATATTACTTATTCACTATATATTCTTTTTGCGGCTTATATTGGACACAGGTAATGTGATTGACATTTTGTTGTATTTATTCTGCTTTTGCACATATTCACAAACAGCCATTGTTGTTAGTATGTCAATATTTATGAATTGGATAGACACATGTCCACAGTAATAAGTAGAGATGAGTGGTCCTTGGAGATCCGAGTCCACCCAAGCCACAGCTAAGGTATTCCCACCAGATATCGGATCCCACATCAAGGCCGACCATCTTCCTCCCAGCATTGGATTCTTATGGGACTTGGATTCTATATAAGGCACTACGGCCAGGACTCAGCTTCATTTCACACTAACACATGCTGCTGAAAGATGCACTATACTCTGCTTTAGTGGCTGTACTGAGACAACGGACTCACAAATGGATGTGCTGTGACTGTGTAAAGGGGGTATGCTGCTGTAAGCTGTGTGATGCTCTGCTGTAGTGGCTGTACTGAAACTCCAAACTCACAATTGGCTGTGCTGTATAAGGTGACTGTGTATAGGGGCATGCTGCATGCTTCTGTATGCTGCACTGTACTCTGCTTTAAATTATACTGCTGGGTGTGCTTTACCCTAGTGCGTTTTTTCATGTGCATCTTTAACCCTGTGATCCATGCAGATTGAACCGAGCTGCAAGTTCAAAAAATAAATAAAATATATATAGATTATTGTTTGTACTGTTCTGTGCATTATACCCCAATATGCTGTGGCAACGTTTCATAGATGTGCTATAAGCCTTTTTTTTGCTATATAAATATATATATATCAATACTGGACTCAATTTTTATTGTAATAAATTGTTCACCATGGCCCTCATTCCGAGTTGATCGGTCGCAATGCGAATGTAGCAGAGTTACACACGCTAAGCCGCCGCCTACTGGGAGTGTATCTTAGCTTCTTAAAAGTGCGACCGATGTATTCGCAATATTGCGATCACAAACCTCGTAGCAGTTTTAGAGTAGCTTCAGACTTACTCTGCCTGTGCGATCAGTTCAGTGCTTGTCGTTCCTGGTTGACGTCACAAACACACCCAGCGTTCGCCCAGGCACTCCCACCGTTTCTCCAGCCACTCCTGCGTTTTTTCCGGAAACGGTAGCGTTTTCAGCCACACGCCCCTAAAACGCCGTGTTTCCGCCCAGTAACACCCATTTCCTGTCAATCACATTACGATCGCCGGAGCGATGAAAAAGCCGTGAGTAAAATTACTATCTTCATAGCAAAGATACTTGGCGCAGTCGCAGTGCGAACATTGCGCATGCGTACTAAGCGGATTTTCACTGCGATGCGATGAAAAAGAACGAGCGAACAACTCGGAATGAGGGCCCATATCTTTATAAGATTGTCAAACAGATTTGTTATGACTAAATACTGAATAGAAAGATACATACATTCGCCCATTTAAGTATAATCTAAAGAAGGGTATAACACCCTGTGAAATTAGTCTCACAAGCGCTCTCCCACATACTTTTTCTTCCCATTCCTTTTCTAGTCTTTCCAACAGGGGACTTTGTGTGAGCAGCATCTAATTTGTAGTTCTCTAGCTAGGTTCAGGATAAAGACTTTTCTCTTACATCCTAGAGGATGCTGGGGACTCCGTAAGGACCATGGGATAGACGGGCTTCGCAGGATGGGCACTTTATGAAAGACTTTAGGTCTGGGTGTGCACTGGCTCCTCCCTCTATGCCCCTCCGCCAGACCTCAGTTTACTACTGTGCCCAGCTGAGACTGGGTCCATTTCAGGGAGCTCTCCTGAGTTTCCTGACAGAAAGTATATTTGTTAGGTTTTTTATTTTCAGGGAGCCTGCTGGCAACAGACTCCCTGCATCGAGGGATTGATGGGAGAGAAGCAGACCTACTTCTGTGAGTTGAAAGGCTCTGCTTCTTAGGCTACTGGACACTATTAGCTCCAGAGGGATCGGTAAGCAGGTCTCACCCTCGCCGTCCCACAGCCGCGCCGCTGTCCTCCTCTAGAGCCGGAAGATAGAAGCCGGGTGAGTATGAGAAGAAAAGAAGACTTCAGAGGCAGCAGAAGACTTCATGATCTTCACTGAGGTAACGCACAGCAGTAACGCTGTGCGCCATTGCTCCCATACACCTCTCTCACTGCAGTCACTGTAAGGGTGAAGGGAGCAGGGGGGGGGGGGGGGCGCCCTGGGCAGCAATATGAGCCTCTATTTGGCAAAATATATGTATATACAGCTGGGCACTGTATATATATAAGAGCCCCCGCCAAATTTTTGTGTATTTGAGCGGGACAAAAGCCCGCCGCCGAGGGGGCGGGGCTGCTCCCTCAGCACTCACCAGCGCCATTTTCTCCACAGCACAGCACTGAGAGGAAGCTCCCAGAATCTCCCCTGCTTATACCACGGTGAAAGAGGGTTTTAAAGAAGAGGGGGGACACATAATTAGGCGCATATATAATATATACACAGCGCTACTGGGTAAACATATATTTATTGTGTTTTTTTCCTGGGTCATATAGTGTTGGGGTGTGTGCTGGCATACTCTTTCTCTGTCTCTCCAAAGGACCTTGTGGGGGAACTGTCTTCAGATAAGAGGATTCCTTGAGTGTGTGGTGTGTCGGTACACATGTGTCGACATGTCTGAGATAGAAGGCTCTCCTAGGGAGGAGGGGGAGCAAATGAATCTGGTGTCTCCGTCGACAATGCCGACACCACTCTGGATGGATATATGGAATGTCTTAAGTGCTAATGTGAATTTATTGCACAAAAGATTAGACAAAGCTGAAGCTAGGGAACAGCCAGGGAGTCAACCCATGTCTGTCCCTATGTCGCAGGGACCTTCGGAGTCTCAGAAGTGCCCACTATCCCAAATAGTAGACACAGATACCGACATGGAGTCTGACTCCAGTGTCGACTACGATGATGCAAAGGTACAGCCAAAATTGGATAATTTCTTTTCGATATATGATTATTGCAATTAAATATGTTTTGCATATCACAGAGGAACCCCTTGTTCCTGACACGAGGGTACACATGTATAAAGGAAAGAAACCTGAGGTAACCTTTCCCCCCCTCACATGAGTTGAACGAATTATGTGGAAAAGCTTGGGAATCTCCAGACAAAAAACTGCAGATTCCCAAAAGGATTCTTATGGCGTATCCTTTCCCACCAACGGACAGGATACAGTGGGAATAATCCCCTAGGGTGGCAAAGCATTGACACACTAATCCAAAAAGGTAGCGCTGCCATCCCAAGATACGGCTACCCTCAGGGATCCTGCTGACCGCAAGCAGGAGTTTACCCTGAAGTCCATTTACACACATTCTGGTACCTTACTCAGACCGGCAATTGCGTCAACCTGGGTTTGTAGCGCTGTAGCAGCATGGACAGATACCTTATCAGCGGAAATTGAGACCCTAGATAAGGATACCATTTTATTGACCCCAGGGCATATAAAAGATGCTGTCTTATCTATGAGAGATGCTCAAAGAGACATTAGTCTACTGGGTTCTAGAATCAACGCTATGTCGATTTCTGCTAGATGAGTCCTATGGACCCGGCAATGGACAGGTGATGCCGACTCAAAGAGGCATATGGAGGTTTTACCTTACAGGGGTGAGGAATTGTTTGGAGAAGGTCTCTCGGATCTGGTCTCCACAGCTACAGCTGGTAAATCAAATTTTTTGCCTTATATTCCCTTACAGCCTAAGAAAGCGCCACATTATCAACTGCAGTCCTTTTGATCACAAAGAAACAAGAAAGAGCGAGGTGCGTCCTTTCTTGCCAGAGGTAAGGGTAGAGGGAAAAAGCTGCAAAACACAGCTAGTTCACAGGAACAGAAGTCCTCCCCGGCCTCTACAAAATCCCCCGCATAACGCTGGGGCTCCACTAAAGGAGTCCGCCCCCATGGGGGTACGTCTTCGAATTTTCAGCCACATCTGGGTTCACTCACAGGTGGATCCCTGGGCAATAGAAATTGTTTCTCCGGGTTACAAGCTGGAATTCGAAGAGGTGCCTCCTCGACGGTTTTTCATATTGGCCCTGCCAGCTTCTCCCCAGGAAAGGGAGATAGTGTTAAATGCAATTCACAAATTGTATCTTTAACAGGTGGTGTTCAAGGGTCACATCTACAGATTCATCAGTTGATCACCCTGTCCCCCAGGGCCAGAGTATCTCTCCTGTCGTGGCTGCAGAGTGCTCACCTTCTAGAGGGCCACAGGTTCGACATTAAGGACTGGATCCTGGTGACCACGGACGCGAGCCTCCGAGGTTGGGAGCAGTCACACAGGGAAGAAACTTCCAAGGTCTGTGGTCAAGTCAAGAGACGTGTCTTCACATCAACATCCTGGAACTGAGGGCCATATACAACGCCCTACGTCAAGCGGAGACCTTACTTTGCGACCAGCCAGTTCTGATCCAGTCAGACAACATCACTGCAGCGGCTCATGTAAACCACCAAGGCGGCACAAGGAGCAGAGTAGCAATGGCGGAAGCCACCAGGATTCTTCGCTGGGTGGAAAATCATGTAAGCGCACTGTCAGCAGTGTTCATTTCGGGAGTAGACAACTGGGAAGCAGACTTCCTCAGACGACACGACCTACATCCAGGAGAGGGAGGACTTCATCAGGAAGTCTTTGCACAGATTGCAAGTCAGTGGGGACTACCCCAGATAGACATGATGGTGTCCCGCCTCAACAAAAAGCTACAGAGGTATTGCGCCAGATCAAAAGACCCTCAGGCGGTAGCTGTGGACGCCCTAGTGACACCGTGGGTGTTCCAGTCAGTCTATGTGTTTCCTCTTCTTCCTCTCATACCCAAGGTGTTGAGGATAATAAGAAAAAGAAGAGTAAGAACAATTCTCATTGTTCCAGATTGGCCACGAAGGACCTGGTATCCGGATTTGCAGGAAATGCTCACAGAAGATCCGTTGCCTCTTCCTCTAAAACAGGACTTGTTGCAACAGGGGCCCTGTCTGTTCCAAGACTTACGGCGGCTGCGTTTGATGGCATGGCGGTTGAACGCCGGATCCTAGCGGAAAAAGGCATTCCGGATTAGGTCATTCCTACGCTGATAAAGGCTAGGAAGGACGTTACATCTATACATTATCACCATATATGGCGAAAATATGTTTCTTGGTGTGAGGCCAGGAATGCTCCTATGGAAGAATTCCATCTGGGCCGTTTCCTTCACTTCCTACAAACTGGAGTGAATTTGGGCCTAAAATTAGGCTCTATTAAGGTTCAGATTTCAGCCTTGTCCATTTTCTTTCAAAAAGAATTGGCTTCTCTCCCTGAAGTACAGACTTTTGCGAAGGGAGTGCTGCATTTTCAGCCTCCTTTTGTACCTCCGGTGGCGCCTTGGGACCTTAACGTGGTGTTGAGTTTCCTTAAGTCGCACTAGTTTGAACCACTTGGAAGGTGGTCATGTTGTTAGCCTTGGCTTCGGCTAGGCGAGTGTCAGAATTGGTGGCTTTGTCTCATAAAAGCCCCTATCTGGTTTTCCATATGGATAGAGCGGAATTGCGGACCCGTCCTCAATTCTTGCCTAAGGTGGTGTCATCTTTTCATATGAACCAACCTATTGTGGTGCCTGTGGCTACACATGACTTGGAGGATTCCGAGTCCCTGGATGTGGTCAGGGACTTGAAAATTTACGTGGCCAGAACGGCTAGAGTCAGAAGCACTGTTTGTCCTATATGCAGCCAACAAGGTTGGCGCTTCAGCTTCAAAGCAGACTATTGCTCGCTGGATCTGTAACACGATTCAACAGGCTTATTCTACGGCTGGAATGCCGTTACCAAAATCGGTCAAAGCCCATTCCACTAGGAAGGTGGGCTCGTCTTGGGCGGCTGCCCGAGTGGTCTCGGCACTACAGCGGTGCCGAGCTGCTACTTGGTCGGGTTTAAACACCTTTGCAAAGTTCTATAAGTTTGATACCCTGGCTGAGGAGGACCTCCTGTTTGCTCAATCGGTGCTGCAGAGTCATCCGCACTCTCCCGCCCATTTGGGAGCTGTGGTATAATCCCCATGGTCCTTACGGAGTTCCCAGCATCCTCTAGGAAGTAAGAGAAAATAAGATTTTAAAACTACCAGTAAATCTTTTTCACGTAGTCTGTAGAGGATGCTGGGCGCCTGTCCCAAGTGCGGGCTACTTCTGCAAGACTTGTATATAGTTATTGCTTACATAAGGGTTATGTTATAGTTTTCATCGGTCTTGGACTGTTGCTATGTTATTTTCATACTGTTAACTGGTTAGTATATCACAAGTTATATGGTGTGATTGGTGTGGCTGGTATGAATCTTGCCCTTGGATTAACAAAAATCCTTTCCTCGTACTGTCCGTCTTCTCTGGGTACAGTTTCTCTAACTGAGGTCTGGAGGAGGGGCATAGAGGGAGGAGCCAGTGCACACCCAGACCTAAAGTCTTTCTTAAAGTGCCCATGTCTCCTGTGGAGCCCGTCTATCCCATGGTCCTTACGGAGTCCCCAGCATCCTCTACGGACTACGAGAAAAAGATTTACAGTTAGGTTTAAAATCTTAATTTTGCCAAATATATATATACAGTATATATATATATATATATATATATATATATATATATATATACATACAGTGGGGGAAAAAAGTATTTGGACAGCCACCGATTGTGCAAGTTGACCCACTTAAAAAGATGAGAGAGGTCTGTAATTTCCATCATAGGTACACTTCAATTGTGAGAGACAGAATCTGGAGAAAAAAACAGGAAATCACTTTGTATGATTTTTAAACAATTTACTTGTATATTCTTGTGGAAAATAAATATTTAGACAATCAAAAAGTTTAACCGGTTCAAGCTTTTCTGGACCCAATCTGGTCCTATCTGTCTGTCCGGATCAGTCTCCTTCGGTTTCAGCTGATTCAAGCACATTTGGATCTAATCCGGTCCTATCCGTTAATCCGAAGACTCCTGCGGTCCCAGCCGGTTTTAGCTTTCCAAGACCCAATCTTGTCCCATCCATCTATCTGGATCAGCCTCCTTCGGTTCCAGCTGATACAAGCATCTTCAGATCTAATCAGGTCCTATTCGTCAATCCGAAGTCTCAGACGTTCCCAGCTGGTTCAAGTTCATCCGGACTCAATCTAGTCCCATCCATATGTCCTGTAAAGTATCCTTCGGTTCCTGCTGATTCCAGTTCCTTCGAACCCGATCCGGTTCACTTCAGTGTTTCAAATAATGAACTCCTGTCAATATGTCCAGAGTCCACAGTTCTTGCAGATATTGCAATTGCCTCAGCCCAGATGGAAGTTCCAAGCATCTCACCCCAAGGTGAAACTTCTACTGTTCAGTGAACTTCAGCTGGGAGCTCCTGTCAGTAAGTACTGGAGATGATGTCCTCTCTCCACCCTAGTGCATCTCAAGTTGATCCTTCACCAACTTCTGAATGCTTATTACAGTCCTCTACTCTCAAGTATCCTACATTGCCTTCTGAGACTTCAGTTGACATTCAGCCTTCCAGGTGTCCACTTGATACTCCAACTCCCATTTGCTTTAATGGTGATTATGCTCAGTTCCATGCATTAGCAAGTCAATACCTCATGTTTACTGAGTTGGGATCTTCAATGAATATTACTCCAGTCAATGCAATCAGATATTTTCTCCTATTCTTTAGAGGTAAAGCACTGGATTGGGAAAGTCCTTTCATTGAATCTAAGGATCCGCTACTGAATAATCTTGCCACCTTCCTCGAAGCAGTACAACTGGAGTTTGCTCAATAGTTAGGCCATTTAAAGCTATCTGGGCATTCTGATCAATTTGTTAACAGTCTGCCTGCTGCTAAATCCTCCACAGCATCGCTTTCTATTTAAGATCAGGCTACATTAGACCAAGCTATCAAAGATTTCCAAGCCACGAAGAAGGGAAACATAGCAAAGTAAAAACAAGGATCTCAGACTTTGGATTTGAAAGTTGCATACACTTCCGTGCCTCCATTTTACAGCAACACTTATAAAGTTATTGACTTCCCGGGTTCAGCATCTACTCAGTCTTCTTAACAGTCTTCCAGTTCTCAGTTTTTTGACCCAACGCTTTCCAAGCATAATCAGGCTTTATCGAATCAATGCCATAGAGATTTTAAGAATTACAGGAATTGGAGAACTTCAAAACCAGTTCAAAGTCTACTATCTGTTGATGTAAGAGTTGACTACACTTACGTTAAATCTATTCCTGGTGTCTCACATAGAATCAAATTCATTGGACAACAGGTTGACACAGATATTGTTGTTCCTAAACAAAAGATTTCCATGAGCACACTAATCCTGGACTTTGACTCTGAAAGTGAGTTTGTTGATGACGACTCAAGTTACATTATGGGAGGTTCTATCCTTCTTAGCTATGTCTTCTTCCAGGAAGAAATTTCCCAACTGCCAATAAGATCTGTGGGTTCTCGGAAGAATATTCTTCACGGTTGTCAATCGAGTTATCATAAAACTACAGTTTCATGTATCAAGTGTCCTCAAACTTTGATTCCTAGGGAAGGTTCTTATGCAATTGATCCATTGGACTTCCTAGACGAAGTAAATTCTGTCTTAAATGATGGTGAATGGTCTACTTGTTCTGATGACAAAAATATTTTTTTCCGAAGATGAAAGTTGGGAAGACTTTTGATGAGCTCTGCATTTGTGTTTTCCTAAGTTCTTCTGAATTTTGCTATTCCACGTTCTTCTACAATGATCATCAAGTTCCAATGTGGGTGTTCTTTGCCCACAAATTAAAGGGTGGTACTATCAGGAATCTGCATTTTGCATCACGTCACTTACCGGTGGTCTGATGTGCTAGCCTCCGGAGGTCACATCCTCAGCCTAGCAGCATGTTCCAAGATTGCCTGCAATGTGCAGAGACTCTATTCAGTGTGTATGCTGCTTGCCATACAGCATGTACCCTGATGTATTCCCATAATCTGCAGAGTATGCTATCTACTCCTGAGCACTGAGTCGCTCACATGACTACATATTCCAATCCCTGCTGACCAGGGGTATATAGCCATAGTTCCTGCCCAGTATCATTGCCTTCAACAATGCATCACATCCTGTGAACAAGCGTCTCCTGGCTTCAGTCTCCTGGCTTCAGAGATTCCCCTGTGTCAGTGCTCCGTGGAACTACAGGCACCAGCCATCCAGTTCAATTGCAGCTCCATCTGCATTCTGCTCCAGCATTCACTAGCAGTCTCCTGAGACTCTTCTCTGTCAGTGCTCTGTGGAACTAAAGGCACCAGCCATCCAGTTTGTCTTCAGCTTCAGCTACACTCTGTTCCTTCAATCACTTGCAGTAAGAGACTCTCTCCAGGTGCTGCGTATCATACTCAGCTGGTTGTTATTACTGTTGTTATTATTATTCATTGTTATTGTTATTACTGTTATTATTATTACTCTGCATCGGCACTGTGCTATTCAACCAGTACTAAAGCATTCAGCTTAACGTTCAGCTGTCTTCTGGAATAACCTAACCTGTTTCTGTCGTATTCAAGCATTGCCTATTGACTATGTAGCTCTGTTTAAAGTTGCTATCGGTTTCCAGGCTGATCATCTGTGTTACCAATTGCCTGTACATATCCTGTTTCAAGTACTATTGGTTTTCAGGCCAATAAGGCCTCACCATTTTCCATACCTGTTATATCACGTGATTGGGCATTTCGGACAGATGTAACAGGTATGGAAAATAGTGAGGGGACACACTTTCTCTCTGCCTGACCTGTAGCAATCTTATGGATAGTGATAGCTTTAATCACCACCTTTCTGGGAAACTTATTTTTATTTGCCATGTATTGACCTGTACAACAAATTTCATTGTGTATTTGATTACCTGTCCATGTGATAAAGGATATGTTGGTAAAATAAAAAGAAAACTAAGGGAACATATGGCGGGGCACCATTCATCAATAAGTGCTGCTATTGCTTTAGGATGTAGTGATCAGATTGTTGTGAAGCATTTTAGCGCAGGCTGGTCACAATTTGGCAACATTATGATTGTCATGTTTAAATACAGAAAGGAGGATCACAAATTATATGTGATCTAAGGTGTGGTGATTACCTGTAGGAAAAATCTCTAATAATGTTTTCAAGTGAATATATATATATACTTTTGTATTATTTCAGCCTAGATGTGACAAGATGGCAGAAAAGCAATGCCCTGCTTTTGACCTCCATAGTCCAGGCTGGGGGAGATCTTCAGACCATAATGTTTGAGATGACATGTGCAATGACCAGACCAGAGGTTATAAATACTGATAAGAGGGAGATGGCCAGATCAATTACCTGGTGGAAAGTAAAAGAAGTCCACATGTGTAGATAACTAAGCTAAAACTTTCTGGCTAGTCATAAAGCTGTCCAGGGGTGACAAGGTGCAGATCTTCCCAGACTCTCACTCTCTTTGAAGGAGATTTCAATGCTTTGGGCTACACCCCATCCCCTTCTCCTGTGCTTCTTTTTATCACCAACAAAATGTATACCTGGTATAGGTGTAGTGTCCAGCAGGGTAATAGTTAAAAATCCCAAGAGAGGGGGCCTGATGAAGCTGGAGACTATATCTGTCTCACTCATGAAAATAGAAATGTGATCTCTTGGGGAAACAGTACATGCTGGAGATGACCTGAGTAATCCTGTGAAATCACCCACAGCAGAAATACTTAAAACTTGTTTGCATAAGTGAATAGGGTTTCTGTAAGTTTTTATTTCCTTTTCATTTATTGAGATTGCTGTATTCTGTGTGTGTTTTTAAAATATAATGAATAATCTTTGTAACCTTTTTGTAACCAAATGACTGAAGTATACTTGAAATTAAAATCCTAATTTTAGTTAGATTATGTGTTTTTTATGAACTCAAAGCCTGTGTGGCTCATGCCTACCTATTTTTCTAAGTATTGCAGTGTGTGTGTGCGTGTGTGTATGACAGCTAAAGCTAAAGACACCTGCAATGTCCATAATACGTTGAAAAGTCTTTGCTGGTGGCAGCTGAAAGTATTTAAGTAATCCCGTGTGTCAAAAATGACCCTCTCACGGCACATGTGGCAGTTCTCAAATTGGCATATTTGTGGAATTAGCCAGCAGCATCGTCACAAAGTGGTGGCAAGCGGTGGGATGATAATTGTTTGTTTTTATCTAAGAACTTAAGTGAATGTAGTAATAATTCCGTGAGTGGAACATCCACTTCACCAGATTCAGAACTCAGAGCTTTATTATAATTTTAAATTCCTTACAGTGAGTGCCAATCTCTGTTCCCCTCCCCATCTCTTGTTTTTCTTTTCTATTATTTTATTTTGGCGAAAATGAGATCAAAGATTACTTAGTCTAAGCATCTGATGAAGGATGATGGCAAATTTGTGCGTGGGAATGATGCATCACCCTGTGCTGCCGAGACAATAGGGGATGTATTGCGCACTGGACTGTTATGTACTGCAGATAGTAATGGTGCCATGCTGATTTCTGATGTGGACTCTGTTATCGACGCAAGGTCTGTGCATATGGCCTTGGATGAATATACGCCGACTGATATCAAGTATGGGAAAGATACAGAGCATCATGATGGCTGCAAACCTGTGCTTGGGAATGATGCATCAGCCTGGTCTACTCAGACAGTAGAAGATGTATTGCATGCTGGACTATTACGTACTGCAGGTAGTAATAGTGTGATGCTGGATTCTGATGTGTACTCTGTTATCGATGTGAGACCTGCTGTGGCTGCCTTAAATGTAGATCTTATCCCCCCGTTCCTGGAAACTGTCGGAGCTGTGTGCTGAACAGGGAAAAAGTGTTCCAGTGCATGAGAGGAGAGAGAGAAAGGGCCTGCCAGTGCTGCACACCTGGTGCAGAGGGAGAGTTCAATATCAGAAACGAGTTCTGCAAACCGAGTAGCTGAGAGAGAATGTAAGCTACAAATTGCATCGCAACAAGAAAGTGATTGCTCGCGATACCATCAAACCAGGGAGGTCACCCTTAACCTTGCCTGACACCAGTCCCTAGTATGATGGACTATGGGAATTTGGACAGTACAACACATGCCAGTACCAAGGAGGCTGCAGGGCAACCATCCAAGACAGCGTAAGAAGAGCAATGGGAGGATGACCCAACTGACCTGTTTTCCAGGATGAGTACAGATGAGCTAATTAAAGAATGTCTGCTGCAGGTTATCCCCTGCCGCAACACTTCCCGCAGGAAGATGATCACGCAGCTCACCTATGCACAGCCAGTATAGAATCTCATTTCTGTGGTTAGGACCCGAGGAGAGTCCTGGGTACCTGCTGCATGAGCTGGCGGAATGTTTTGCAGATGCATAGAGAGTTATGGCATGATCAGTGTTGCAGAGTGGATGATGAAAAACAATGTCTACGAAAGATTCTTTTATCAGTGGAAGAAGCAGTAGTCCAGCCTGCAGGGGTGCCCCAAGAGGAACAGGTACCCCCAACATCTAGAGTCAGTGTGGACTATGTTATGGAGTTCTCACCTCCCAAGGTGCAGTGTACCCTACTTGGGGAAGATGTTGGTGCGAACAGCATATTACCACCGTCTGTGCAGACTTTGCAGCTGGGAGAGGCTGATTTTCAGGAGAACCTGATTGTGGAGGAGATTATGTCGACAAGAGAGGTGGGAGTGTCAGATATTATTCCCAAGAATGTGTTCGTGAGAACTGACTTTGGACAATTGATAGCACTGCCTGACATTTCTAAGTCTGGGGAAAAATGTGAATCATCTCAGGTAGTATGCGATGATGCTAAAACTTGCAATGGTATTGCTCTGTGTACCGTACCTGTAATGCTATGTGATACTGCTGGATCTTGCACAGAAGTGACTGTGAGTCAAAACGTAGTGCCCTGTTAACATTTTGCATTTTCTACTGTGACAGAGACTTGTGATAATACCAGTGAAATTAACTGTACTGCTGCAGGAACTAACCCTTCTTTTCCTCAGGGGACACCTGCTGAGCCACACAACATTAATGCCAATGTATGTGATGCTGAGAATGTTACCAACCAGTGTGTACTAGAGAATAACTTTTTTTCATTACACAGGGCTGAATCTATTCAGTCAGAAAGCGCATGCCTTGATATAGAGTTGTGTTGGGTGCAGTTAGCAGATTATGTTCCACCTGTATTAGTAGTTGGGGTGACGGCTGTATGCAACAATGGGTCCCATGCCACCCTGATTAATGTGATAGGATGTAGCCCTGGCAGTCCACAGGAATCTTACCATGAGGTGGGGATAGGGGACCCTATTCCCATATGTATGCTACCCAATCTGCCTAAGAGTGAGGTACTTGAAACTGGTTTGGGGCAATGCACTCCACCTACATGAATGATGGTGATGTCATTACTGATACTGCAGTGTTGCCAGCTTTTCTTGCTATCACCAATCTCCCTCAGGCCCCGGGTGATCCGGATAACATGCCAATGTCTAGGTGTAGGGACAAGGAAATGATTCCTTGTTTTGATGAAAATACTTGTGTTGTGTTGCAAATACTTCAGGATGATGCACCCAGTCAGGATAATAATGAGGATGATGTATTGTTTTGTGCACATGTTACCAGTAATTCTGATGATGCATGTATCAATGTAGGAAATAATGTGTCTGTAAGGGGTGCTGCCAGCATGTTAGGTACCAGGGTTGTGTCAGAGAAGGGGGCTGTGTAAACAGCTGAGTAGAAGAGAGAAACACACGTTGCCATACCTCCCCCTCAGACCCCCCTTCCTGCACTTCTCTTGCAGGCAGACACTCAGAAGGTATTCTCATACACTGAGGCTTCACTGGAAAACTTACCTCTCCAGGCTGAACAGAGAGCTAGTCCCAATATAGCAAAAGGGCAGGAAGCGATTGTTTGGGAGAAGTGTCTAGATGTATTTTCCCCGGTATGTGTTAATGAGGAAATTTCTCCCCATTGTGGTATCACTAGATGCACTGAGTTACAGACACCGGGGAATGATGTAGGCACACTTTATAAAGATGTGCCTGGTGTGATGTGTGCCCTAGCTATAGGTACCCAGCAGAGGGCAATGCAGAAGGGCTGCATATTAACCCTTGGAAAGGAATCAGAAAGTATTTCTGCTGATAAGAGACTGTCTCCTTTCCACTTAGCAATGAAAGTAGAAATCTTATCAATGCCAGGAATGGCTGTGCATGATATAGGCACTGATGTATGTAAAAAGTGTGAAATTATGTTTAAGCAGAATGAGAATCCCCATTTACAATGGGGTAAGATGAACAAAAGGTTTGGACAGGAGTGTTATGTAAGTCATGCCATGCAAACCCCCTCTGCCCTGACAGAGAGCAGACAGGGAGAGGTGGGACCCTTCAAAGGGAGCCACGGTCAGATGCTGCAGAACCTCTGAGCGGGAAGGCCTATCAACCTTTTTCTGCAGCTGAGCCAGGAAAGGAACATGTTACCTTCTCTCCAGGTGTAGGTAACAGGAGTGTAGAAGTGTACAGTGTTTATTCACAGAGATTGTGAAGAAGAAGGTAATCAGATGTGCAAAGGCACAAGCTGAGAAGAAAATGGCCCAGTCAGTGGGTAAAGTAGGCAAAACTTTTTTTTAGGTATATAAGCGAAAAGAGAAAAACACAAGGCGGTATTATAAAACTAAAGACGGACACTGGGAGTCTTGTTGAAGGAGACAATTTAATAGCAGATCATCTTAATCATTATTTTTGCTCAGTATTTACTACTGAAAGAGAGGGGAAGGGGCCACAGTTAAGTTGCAGGGATATTCAGGAAATTGAAACAAGTACATTTACAGAGGAGAAGGTCCTAACAGAACTCTCAAAGCTGAAAGTGGACAAATCTATGGGGCCAGATGGGATACATCCAAGGATATTAAAAGAACTTAAAGAGGTGCTGGTAGCACCATTGACAGAATTATTCAACCAGTCATTAGCTACAGGAGAAATTCCAGGGGACTGGAAAAGAGCAAACGTATTACTACTGCACAAAAGTGGAAGCAAGGAAGAGGCAAACAACTGCAGACCAGTGAGTCTTACATCAGTAGTAGGGAAATTGATGGAAACACTCTTAAAAGAAAGAGTTGTAGATTATCTCAAATCCGGCAATTTACTGGATCCCAAACAGCATGGATTCACTGGGGGGAGATAATGTCAAACAAATCTTATTGACTTTTTTGATTGTGTGACTAAAGTGATGGATAAAGGTGGAGCCATGGATATAGCTTATCTAGACTTTAGTAAGGCTTTTGACACAGTTCCACATCGCAGACTGCTAAATAAACTTGAAAGTTTGGGATTGGATATTCGGATTATTGAATGGATAAGATCTTGGTTGAAGGATAGAAAACAGAGAGTTGTGGTAAATGGAGTGCGTTCACAGGAGGGAAATGTTACCAGTGGAGTACCCCAGGGATCTGTACTTGGACCAGTGCTTTTTAATATCTTTATTGGTGACATTGCAAATGTCATTAAAGGGAAAGTATGCCTTTTTGCAGATTACACAAAGGTATGCAACAGGGTAGACACACCAGGTGGGGTAAAACAAAAGATTGAGGATCTAGGTAGACTAGAGGAATGGTCAAGAGTCTGGCAATTACAGTTTAATGCCAAAAAATGCAAAATCATGCACTTGGGTCTCAAAAATCCTAAAGCTAAATACAGTATTAATGGCACTATACTGGAAACTACTGAGGAGGAAAGGGATCTAGGAGTCACTATTTCAGATAACTTAAAAGCAGGTAAGCAATGTAACAAGGCAATGAGGAAGGCTAGTCAGATGCTTGGCTGCATTGGGAGAGGAATCAGCAGCAGAAAGAAAGAAGTAATAATGCCACTGTATAGGTCATTGGTACGGCCTCATCTAGAATACTGTATTCAGTTCTGGAGGCCATATCTTCAAAAGGATATTAATACATTAGAAACTGTACAAAGGAGGGCAACTAAAATGGTGCATGGCCTACATCACAAAACATACCCAGAAAGACTAAGAAATCTCAATATGTATAGTTTGGAGCAGAGAAGGGAAAGGGGGGACATGATAGAAACTTTCAAATATATGAAGGGTTTTAACAAAGTCCAGGAGGGAAACATTCTCCAAATGAAGAGAAGCAATAGGACACGAAGACATGCACTGAGACTGGAGGGGGGGAGGTTCAGGGGAAATTTGCGGAAAAATAATTTCACAGAAAGGGTAGTGGACAAGTGGAATAGCTTCCCATCAGAGGTGGTAGAGGCTAAGACAGTAGAGCAATTTAAACATGCATGGGATAGACATAAGGATATCCTTACAAAGAAATAAGGATCAAATAAGGTTAGTGATAAAAAAAATAAAAAAAAATAAGGGGCAGACTAGATGGGCCAAGTGGTTCTTATCTGCCGACAAATTCTATGTTTCTATGTTTCTATGTGTATGGAGGTGGGCGACCCCAGTCTTGTGGAGATGGGGCAGAGTGACAAAGGCCATAGCTGTGATGCAGCTATAACACATACAATAACAGTAGAGATAGCAACACAGGGAGCACCATGTACGAAATAGTGTGTTCCCATCACAAAACACATATTTTCCCACTATACCAAGGAAGGGCAACCAGCTGACCCTGACTTAGCCTCTGTAAGGATGCAGATCAGTCAGACAGGCTGGGGAGATAAATCAGGAAGAATTTCTCTTACAAAGGGAAATTTAGGTGATGATTCCAATGTCCTAGGTATACCCCAAATTATGTGCAGGGAAACCTGTCAAGAGCATCCTGTAGGAAAAGATGCCCCACCTCAGGGCCCATGTGGGTGAGGGGCAGGCTACCATATCAGGAAAGGGTACAAGGTGAGATTATGTGGGAGAAGAACATAGTCACCTGTCCCACCGTGAGCATTAATCATGAGAGTACTCCCGTTGGTAATATATTCACCCATGTAGAATTGAAAGTACCAGGTGATCATGTGAGCCAAATGTGTAAAAATGTGTCTGATGTTGTTCAGAGTAAACTTAACAGATTGTCTGAAGACAATGGGGAACTCCTGAGGAGTCTCACCTTGCAGCAGTATATCTTTACCATCCAGCACAGAAAGGGTTCTCAACACATGAATGCAGATGGTTTATCACGGCAAGGTGAACAAGTGGTCAGTAGCGCAGCAATGAGTCGGTGACGTTGGTCACCGGCCCTTGCGTGCCATTTGCCGGGGGAGATGTCATGTTTAAATACAGAAAGGAGGATCACAAATTATATGTGATCTAAGGTGTGGTGATTACCTGTAGGAATAATCTCTAATAATGTTTTCAAGTGAATATATATATACGTTTGTATTCTTTCAGCCTAGATGTGACAAGATGGCAGAAAAGCAATGCCCTGCAATTGACCTCTATAGTCCAGGCTGGGGGAGATCTGCAGACCATAAAGTTTGAGATGACATGTGCAATGACTAGACCAGAGGTTATAAATACTGATAAGAGTGAGATGGCCGGACAATTACTTGATGGAAAGTAAAAGAAGTCCACATGTTTAAATAACTGAGCCAAAACTTCCTGGCTAGTCATAAAGCTGTCCAGGGGTGACAAGGTGCAGATCTTCCCATACTCTCACTGTCTTTGAAGGAGATTTCAATGCCTTTGGGCTACACCGCTTCCCCTTCTCCTGTGCTTCTTTCTATCACCAAGATGCCTGCAACGTCCGTAATACGTTGAAAAGTCTTTGCTGGTGGCAGCTGAAAGTATTTAAGCAATCCTGTGTGTCAAAAGAACCCCCCGTATGGTGCAGGTGGCAATTCTTAAATTGGCATATTTGTGAAATTGGCTGGTAGCGTCGTCACAATGAAACATAATTATCAATCATTTACAGCCTCGATTCAGGGTGGTGATCGCTCCCTTAAATTGTTGAGGTGTGAAGCCTCCTGGATACACCGCCTTGGTACATTAGCCTCAAAAGGGTTAAACGAACAGAATGGGTTACTTTCTGTAACAAAATTTACTTTTATACAGAGTTTGGTATTTGGTAACATCATGATATTACATGTTGGTGTAAATACATCTGGTTGCTGAGTGTTCCCTCAGTGCTTATCCTAAACCGCTGTCGTTGTGATGTGTGATCTATTGGTTAGTTTATGCGTACTGTACTTACATTTTAGGACATCTGATAAGGTAGTTGAAAATTATATTCATGAATAAATTAAATTAAGTAAACATATTTTTGTGTAATAATTGTATTGTACTTGCTATGATGCTGATGTTTATATTTTGTTATACCTTTAAATATTGTGAGGTTCCATTTTCTGGAGCACAGCTGTTGTTTTTAATTATCCAGAGGTACGGGTCTGTGGACTTAACATTATTAATGGGCATCTTGCACCTGGTCCCGGATGCCGTGATTTTCACGTGGGTGAGTGTGGGTATATACAGTAAGTGGGTTTTGTTCATTCAATTGTTGTATCCTGATGACGATGGAATCAACATCGAAATGTTCATATGAAGCTGCTGTGCTGAATCTTTATTACCTGTGTACGGGCAAAATTTGCTTTATGTATAGTAATTGACATGCACTTTTCTTACCACCACTGACAAGATACAGATGTATCCTCATTCAGCTAGTATCAATCTGCCTCACAGCACAAGATGCCTGCTGCAAGTGAGCAACCATGTCCCATGGAACTCTGCAGGAGTTCTCTATCCGAGGTGGTAGCTGGATATTCTCTTTAATTCATACTGTTGGTGGCTTGTTATTCAAACGATGGCTAATAATGGACACAGTATATTTCAAAAATAGTGTATTATGTTGTAAAATGAAACGTTAATTAAATTATTAATTTATGTTAACTAGCAACATACTGTTTAGAGATTATGTTGAAAGACAAATGTAAACAAATTACCTGTTTGTGAATTGATATCCCAAGTAATATCCCATTTAATATATATTAGAATATAGAAAGAAGAAATATTTAAGTTGTATTTTAAGCAAATAGATACTTTATTTCAAGAATATTTCAGAAATACAGACATGTCCTCATACATCATTACTGCAGTCTTGTCAAATAGCCCCTCTTGGCGAGGTCCCTTGAAACTCTGGTAGCATCTTTCTTTTAAGTCTTTTTTGAAGAAAATGTTTCTTAGTTGTAACGTGATATAAATAGGATGCATGAGAAGACAGTGCTGGTTAATTTGATATGCAACACTGGTAACATGTATCTGTGTGCGACTGAGTCTCCATATCTGTATACAAAGTGCTATAATAAAGCGACTGCAGCGTTTTCCACGACAAGATCCATTGTACTATGTATGCAGATCCAGTTGCACCTCGATATACAGGTGTCACATATCAAATCAAACTGATTACGTATGAATTATAATTGTCTCAAACAGCTATGGCTACCATTCTACTAATTTTACCATCTCACTTCTCACTTCTTGAAGCGTTTATCTTGAATTTATTTTCTTAATATTTGTGGACTTGAAGGGTTATTTATAAGCAATTAATTAATTGTAACATTTACACTGACCCACATCAATTAGCTTAAATATGTGTAGCACAGATGGTGTAATGGTTAGCATTACTGTCCCCAGGGCCGGTTCTAGCCCTTGTGGTGCCCCGGGCGAAAATAGGGGCGTGGTTTAATACAGGGGCATGGTCAATTATGCCCCCTGTAGAGTTGTTCCCCCATTTGTGCCCCCTGTAGAGTTGTGCCCCCATTTGTGCCCCCTGTAGAGTTGTGCCCCCAGTTGAGTAGCGCCGCTTACAAAAAAAATAATAATAATACTTACTATCCCCACTCCTGATTCCCGACCGCTGCTGACCTCCACTGGCGCCGCTCCTCGGATCTATGGGAGAGACGTCATGACGTCTCTCCCATAGCACAGCATAGACACTAGAGGTCAATTATGACCCCTAGCGTCTGTGTGCCAGTCCCACAATGCTGTGCGCGATAACCTCATCGTGCACCGCACTGCAAAGGTCCTCTCCACAAAGGGAAACTAGATGGGTAGCATCTAGTTTCCTTCACAGCACAGCATTGGGGGCACGGACCAACAGTAGCGGATCTTGCCATGCGGCGGCGCCCTCCGGATGGCGGCGGTACCCTCTGGAAGGCGGCGCCCCGGGCAAAAATCCTGTGTGCCCACAGCAAGATCCGCTACTGACTGTCCCACAGCACTGAAGTCATGGGTTCAATTCCCACCATGGCACTAACTGTGTGAAGTTTGTATATTCTCCCTGTGCTTGCATGTGTTTCATCGAGGTGCTCCGGTTTCCTCCCACAATCCAAAAATATACTGGTAGGTAAATTGGCTCCCAACAAAAATTAACCCTAGTGTGAATGTGTGTGCATGTATATGTGGTAGGGAATATAGGGGCAGATGTATTAACCTGGAGAAGGCATAGGGAAGTGATAAACCAGTGATATGTGCAAGGTGATAAAGACTCCAGCCAATCAGCCCCAATATGTAAATTAACAGTTATGATCTGATTGGCTGCTGCCTTTATCACCTTGCACATATCACTGGTTTATCACTTCCTTATGCCTTCTCCAAGTTAATACATCTGCCCCATAGATTGTAAGCTCCACTGGGGCAAGGACTGATTTGAATGGCCTAATATTCTCTGTAAAGTGCTGCAGAATATGTGTGCGTTATATAAATAGCTGGAAAATTTATAAATAAATAATATATGTTTAGTGCTCGTTCCATAATGTACACTTGTGTTCTAATGCTTATTGTAATTTAATTCAGTGATAAAATATAACACAGAGAGTGTCAGTGACACTGTGCCCCGATGCGGAGTGACAGACACACAACCATGATACTGACATAATAGTGCAGCATATGTTACTGGGCACAGGAGAAGGGAAGAGCAGATACTTTATTTTGCTCTACTGATGAATAAGGAGAAAGAAAAAGAAGTACTGCTGAGCCCTGGGCCAATTCATTTGTGCAGCTGCACTACAGAACTGCTATGGAGTAATGGGCACTATTGTGTCGGTGTAAGGTAACCTTTTCCTGCAAGGACATGTCCATTGCAGTGAGACCACACCCCCTTCAGCAAGGACACACACCCTTTTGACGGCACACGCCTACGCCGCATGCAAATATTTTATTTTTACAATGCCTATAGGGGTTACACATTTTTTAGTATTCGCACTGGAGCCAAATTGTATAGAAACAGCGCTGTGTCTGTTCCCCACATCATCCACTTCATAAAGGTTTTCTGAGCTAAGGGAAGGGGTCTGTGGCAAAAAAAGCAGTTTTCCACAATGTCTGCTTCACCTGGGTTGACAAAGCTAAAAGCATTGACAGGGTAGTTAGTCCCAGTCTCATGAAAATGTGGATAGAGATACAGATGTATACAGATATGTCCCACTACAGCTTTGCTGCAAATAGCAGCGTGATGTAGCGGGACAGCGATGCAAACTCACTACGGGATGCTACACTCATTCGCATCAATGCTGGCTCCTATAGAAATCAAAGGGGAGGCAGACAGATGCACACGCTGGCCTCATTGAAGAAAATGCATAGTGAGAGCGTACACATCGCGTATACCCCACTATTGCGGGTGTTGCATGCAGCAATGTTCAAAAACGTAAAAGGACCCATCTGTATATGCACAGACTGGTATGGCTGCCCCCTAAATGTGGATCTGGGTTTCCACCACACTAAATAGTAACTAGAAAGGAAACAAAATGTAAACGCTTATACACAACTGCTGGTTTGAAATTGATATTCAATGTAATTTAACAGTATAGAACACAATAAAATGACAGTGTAAGCAAGTTAAGCAGGTGAAGAATTTCAATTAACTGTGACCACAATTATTATTTTGTCACACGGATCCAGCTGTAATAAAATATCCAATTAAATTGCTAAAATGTAAATAGCAATTAGGCAGGTCATGAGATGTTAGCAGCCAAGCAAGAGTTATTGTTTGTTAGTACAGTTGTTTTAGTACAGTCACAATGAAATGGGCAAATAGGTTCATGGGCATTATCAGACAGCAGTTTGTTGCTTCACAATTGTTTGCACACTCTGCTGTGTTGTAAATGGGGGTGGCATTCAATATGCCACCTGTTGGGATCCCGGGGCTCAGTATACCGGCGCCGGAATCCCGACACCCGGCATACCGACAAATATTCTCACTCTTGAAGGTCCACGACCCTCCTGGAGGGAGAATAAATAGCATGATATAAATAAAGGATGATAATAATAATGGCGCACATAGCGCGCCACTGTGCCCACAGCGTGGCAAGTGCAGCGAGCCCACAAGGGTCTCATTTGCGCATGCCCCGCTGCCAGCAAGCCGGCGATCGGATTCTGGTGCCGGTATGCTAGCTGCCAGGATCCCGCTCTCTGGCCACTCATACTACACCCGTAAATGGAGACTGGTGGACCTATATAGCAGCATAATTCTGACAGTCCTTATCTCTACCATTTGCTTAGTGGAGAGACAGCCACTGTTGACTGCGTACTGCTTAATGTAGCTTGCTGCATGCTGGCACAAAGAAGTAAAGTAGGTGCACACTCCCTGTGGCTGATTATGCTGCGCCCCAAGACACATATCCCTGCATGCAGATCACAGATACACAGGTGGAACACATGGGTGTGGCTGATTAGCTAGTGAGTGCTTGGGGAGGAGGCTTAAATAGCTTTTCTTGTGTTTGGGTCAAGCAACTGATGCAGAACTAGTTGGCCAGTCACTAGCTAGGTGACCAGTGTATAGCAGAAGCAGGTTCGAGAGACAGAGTGAATACTTTATAGATATGATTGCTGGAACCACACCAAATACTGTCTGTGCCATCCTAACATTTTCCTGAATAAACTACAGCCCAGAAAAACCTGTTGGAGCAGTAATCTATTACCAGGTTTGCCACTAATATATAGTGACAAGAGCACAGAAATTGCATTCAAAGGCAGGTATATCTGCCCCAGGTTTCTAACCTATGTATTTTAAATCCCAAGGAAGATGTTTGTGGTTGTTCAGCAGAGCTCTTTATGGGCTTTGGTAAAAGCTGGCTAAGGGTTCCTGGGTTTATCGATGTAGTGTGAGGGTGGGCTCCAACCATTTGGCCCAGTTTGGATCTTAGGGCCTTTCAACTCAAAGCAGGCTAATTAGAGGTTTTCAGCTGCATGAGGGTATTAAAAGTCTGTCAACCTGATCATTATATCACTCACTGCTATCTGGGGAAAAGGGACTAAGGGACTGAAGTGTATCTGTTATGGAATGAGGAAAAGAGGTCTGTATAATAACTACTAATTTACTATATACATTAATAATTCTTACAAACATCACAGTTACAAAATACAGTATATTAAAAAGTATAGTCAAGAGTAAGTGCAAAGATTGAAATTTGTGAATAAATAAAGAGAGACCTATGCTACTTATGTTGTCTTCTGTCTTTATATTCTAAGTTGTTGTTCTACATTAGTAGTCCGAGAGTAGATGGCTCAGATCAATAGTAAATGTGTATTATGAGAACCCTAGTACAAATGATCAATTGGGATATTGGTCATCTTTGATATTTCAGAAATATGTAATTAGGTAGTCTAGCAACTCCAAATGCAATTAGATATAAATATATAATATTCTATTGGAATAAAGGTGATGTGAGTTCTTAGGTTATTAATTACCACAAGGTGGAAAAGCTTTTCTAGCTATTCAACATCATTTTCATATCCTTATACGGGATGCAATTAAGATACCGGCTGTTAGGATCCCAGCAGCTGGAATCCCAACACCCATTAGAATGTCGACACCAGAATCCTGGCAGGGTCAGGAGACCAATGCCAGAATCCCATCAGATGAAATACCGACCATGAGTATGCCGGGCTGGTTATGGTTAGGGCCGGGAATGGGGAGGTTAAGTGTAGGCACCAGGCAGACAGGTTAGGGTTGGTCTGCGGGGGGCAGGTAGAAGGTTAGGGTAGGGCTGTGGGGATGAGGGTTGAGGATTAGGCACCACCGGGGGAAGTTTAGGTTTAGGCACTAAGGAGGAGGTTAGGGTTACGCTGCCAGAAGGGAGAGTTAGGGTTAGGGGGTAGGGGATAGCAAACTTACATCACCAGTGTCAAGATTTTAAACATTGGGATGCCAGCGTTGGTATTGTGACAGCTGGCATCTCGTCCACTGGTCACACATACCAACCCCCTTATACAAAGGGGTACTGTGTCCAGCGGAAACATGTTATCTAGTTACTCAATACAAATCCTGATACAAAAGTATATATTCTGTCCGGCTCTAAATTACCAAGTAGTGGATAAAATATATAAACAAGCTCTTTCTATAGTTTCCCTACTTGCATTATAAGTAACCTTGTTCAGATCATCTGTCAGTGTAATGATCACCTCTGATCTGTAGGGAATATAATTAGGTAGTCTTGCAACTCCAAATTAAATATATCTATATAAGGATCTTCTGAAATGAGGGTGACATGTGTAGGTAGGTAGTCTTGCCACTCCAAGTTATGAAAATTAGATCTACGTTAAGTTTTCTTAAACTGAAGGTGATGTGAATTCTGGGATTTTTACTTACCACAAGGTGGAAGATTTTTTAGCCATTCAACATCATTTTTACATTATTGTACAAAGGGAGATTATGTTCAAGAACAAGTATCCTGATCCCACAATAGGTATCTCTTATCCACAGTATATATTTAAAAAGATTAATATTATATAGCCAAGCTTTCTCTATAATTCCCCTACTAATATTTGTATACAGCTTAATAAACCTTCTTCATAGTGGGATTTAAATTCCCTGTTACATAAATGTATATAGTTCTACAGGGTGGTAACTACTGTAATTAATATCTTATTCTGGATGTCTGCTAGAGCTGTAGTCGACTGTACTGCATTTCTGGGAGTTGTAGCCACACTGTATCCCAATTCAACATTAATTGTATACTAAAGTAACTCATTATATAAGGATTTGGTATTCTGCCAATAGTGTCACTTGAATCTTGGCTGCAATTGTAATTATGTAACATTTGCTCCTGTTTCTAATTCCACTTCTCAAATGTTTCAGCGCTTCAGGGCCCTCATTCCGAGTTGATCGCTCGCAAGGCGATTTTAGCAGAGTTACACACGCTAAGCCGCCGCCTACTGGGAGTGAATCTTAGCTTCTTAAATGTGCGACCGATGTATGCGCAATATTGCGATCACAAACGAGTTAGCAGTTTTTGAGTAGCTTCAGACTTACTCTGCCTGTGCGATCAGTTCTGTGCTTTTCGTTCCTGGCTGACGTCATAAACACACCCAGCGTTCGCCCAGGCACACCCACCGTTTCCCCGGCCACTCCTGCGTTTTTTCCGGAAACGGTAGCGTTTTCAGCCACACGCCCCTAAAACGCCGTGCATCCGCCCAGTAACACCCATTTCCTGTCAATCACAATGCGATCGTCGGAGCGATGAAAAAGCCGTGAGTAAACTTACTTTCTTCATAGTAAAGTTACTTGGCGCAGTCGCAGTGCGAACATTGCGCATGCGCACTAAGTGAATTCTCACTGCGATGCGATGAAAATCTCAGAGCGAACAACTCGGAATGAGGGCCCATATTCATTTGTCAGATTATATAGAGAGCTGATTGATTTTCTTTTACTAAACAGTCAAATTATTGCAGTTTCTTGTGATGTGTAATTCATGAGAGCAGGATCACGATGTAATATTGTGTTCTATTTCAGTGTGTGTTGGAGGCAGCTGCACTCTCTTGTGGGATGCAGTCAATTTACCTACAATCAAAATCACGATGGTCAAAATATTGACAACCATTGACCGATGGTCAAAATACCGACAAGGACAAAATACCGACATGGTCAAAATACCAACATTGAAGATGTTGACATGGTCAAAATACTGACATTTAAAATGTCGACAGGTCAAAAAATCGACTTGAGTTTTTCAGGATTTTTTCATTGAAATCGACTTGTTCATACTTCACCATACCAGTGGACATGGAGGGGGAATATAATATTGTACCGAGCGCAGCATGGCGAGTGCAGCGAGCCTTGCGAGGAGACACGGTACACTTATATGTTGTCCATGTCTATGTATGTCGACATACACACGCAAAAATTTTTTATAAACTTATGTTGACTTTTTGATTGTCGACATTTTAAATGTTGGTATTTTGACCTTGTTGGTATTTTGACCTTCAGGCAATTGTTGCAGCATATCTGTGCTTTAGTGCTTAAAGTCTCTGTGAGAGAACCTCCTGGATACAAGTGAGCGATACTTAGTGAGACATTTGCATCTTGTAGTGTCAGGGCAGTACAGATGGTGTAATGGTTACCATTACTGCCTCACAGCACTAAGGTCATGGATTTATTTCCCACCATGGCCCTAACTGTGGGGAGTTTGTATATTCTCCCTGTGCTTGCGTGGGTTTCCTCCGGGTACTCCAGTTTTCTCCCACAATTCAAAAATATACTGGTAGGTTAATTGGCTTCCAACAAAATTAACCCTAGTGTGAATGTGTCTGTGTGTAAGTGTGATAGGGAATATAGATTGTAAGCTCTACTGGGGCAGGGACTGATGTGAATGGGCAAATAATCTCTGTAAAGTGCTGCGGAATATGTGGGTGCTAAATAAGTAACTGGTGGTGGTAATAATAATAATAATAATAATAGTGTCAGTCAGGAATGTTTAGCTAGCACCAGACAGGCAAGGTTTTTTTTATGTTTTATTTTATTTTTTCTGCTTAATAAAACTGGTTGAGGCCAGAAATCTTGGAGTTGTGTGATCTCACGGCTGCTATCCACTACCATCTACCCCAGGAGATGGTACCTGTTCCCCTAACCCTGCTAGAACTTGGTTGAGAATGCAAGCATCTGTTCTGTGAATAGTTAGAGTAGCAGCAGCTTTTAGAAAAAATGCAGAAAGTAGGTCTGCGTTTGCCTGGACAGAGGCCAGGTTACTGCCCAGAGGTAAAATTGCAGGAGCGATACTCTGCAGAAACTTCTCACAGTGTGACACGTGTTGTGAACTGTTGTGATTCATATACAAAGGCAAGTTCAAGTGGTGCGTTGTCTGTATGGTTCTGGAAACCTGTACTGTTAAAGGGCCAGACCCTCTTTTTGTGGAAAACACTGCTGATACATGTAATGCAGTGCCGTAACTAGGCATTTCAGCGCTGTGTGCAAGGAACGGTATTGGCCCCCCCCCATGCAAGATAGGTGCAGTGCGCACCGTAAGCGCGCAAAAAAATATATAGGCGCGTGGCTTTGTGGGGAAGTGGCGTGGCCACAAAACAATACCAATTCATACTATGGTGCACAGTAGTCTCTATTATTCAAATTACGCTGCACAGTAGCGCCAATACACCAGGTAGAGCCCCTTTTACACATTACGGCAGACAGCGTCCCCCTTTTTACACATTACGACAGACAGCGTCCCCCTTTTTACACATTACAGCAGACAGCGTCCCCCTTTTTACACATTACGGCAGACAGCGTCCCCCTTTTTACACATTACAGCAGACAGCATAGAGTGCAGAGTAGGGAGCAATGTTGGTGGGTGAGTGAGGGTAACAAAGAGAGCGGGTGTAGGGATCAGTGAGGGTGAGGGTAGGGAGCAATGTTGGTGGGTGAGTGAGGATAACAGAGAGAGTGGGTGTAGGTATCAGTGAGGGTAGGGAGCAATGTTTGTGGGTGAGTGAGGGTAACAGAGAGTGGGTGTAGGGATCAGTGAGGGTGAGGGTAGGGAGCAATGTTGGGTGAGTGAGGGTAACAGAGAGTGGGTGTAGGGATCAGTGAGGGTGAGAGTAGGGAGCAATGTTGGTGGGTGAGTGAGGGTAATAGAGAGAGTGGGTGTAGGGATCAGTGAGGGTGAGGGTAGGGAGCAATGTTGGTGGGTGAGTGAGGGTAACAGAGAGTGGGTGTAGGGATCAGTGAGGGTGAGGGTAGGGAGCAATGTTGATGGGTGAGTGAGGGTAACAGAGTGGGTGTAGGGATCAGTGAGGGTGAGAGTAGGGAGCAATGTTGGTTGGTGAGTGAGGGTAACAGAGAGAGTGGGTGTAGGGATCAGTGAGGGTGAGAGTAGGGAGCAATGTTGGTGGGTGAGGGTAACAGAGAGAGTGGGTGTGGAGTTGGTACCATGGGGCTGCTGGAGTCGGAGACTTAAATGAGCGAACCACGCGGTCAGGAGAGAGGCTGCTGTGTAGATGGGAGCCGGAGGAGAGGTGCAGATGAAACCGGCTCAGGAAGTCATCTGTCAGGCAGCATCGCGGGCGGCACAGGGCCATGCACCTCTACTGGCGGGGAGTCGGGGACAGGCACCCCCGCGGGTGCCATGGGTTAAGGCACTTCCGCCTGCGGTGAGAGAAACCTCCGCCAGCGGGGTCAGTCAGCATCGCGGCCGGCCACAGGGCAATGCACCTCTGCTGGCGGGGACAGGCACCTGCGCTGGCGGGGACAGGCACCTGCGCTGGTAAGGCAGGTAATCGTGGGCGGCGACCAACATCATGAAGGGGACTCGGATGCGGCAGCGACGGGGGACGGCGGCGCCTACAGGGTAAATACTAGTACCCTGCTTGCCCGCTTCCTGTGTGTGTTAGCGGATGCGCCCCCAGGGCCATAGGCTTGCGCAGCACATTTTATTAGGGGGTGCACCGTCGGAGGCGTGTGTCTAGCACCGCGTTTTGGGCGTGTTTAGCACCATCTATTGACAGTCAACGCAATATTAAATATCCACCCTTGTACCAATCCTAATAAAGCAGATACATTCTCAGATATTGTGGTGTGCACTAAACAAACACCCCTGATGGCACTCACTGCAATTACACTGCTCCTCCTCACCCTGGTCTGGCTCCCCCTCTCTTTCCCCTGCAAGCTGCAGCAGCTTACTTACAAGTCAGTCACTCACTGACACTGACAGTCGCAGACTAGAACTGCTGCTGCTGCTGCTGGAAAAACGAGTGACGTGTCATTGCTGCTGCCGGCCGCCTGCCAGTATTGAATTTGTCTACCTAAGAGGAACGCTGGCTGCATGCTGCTCCTCATCAGTGGCTGGCTTGGCATAGCATAGAAGGAGAGAAGTGGGCATGTGACAGGTGGGAGTTTGAAAGCCGGTGGCAGTGGCACCCTTGATTAACCCAGGTGTCCGGTCAGTAATACAGTCCTGACAGGGTGCAGCGCAGAGGGGACAGTAATCAGACTGCTCGGCGATCGCTGCATCAGGCATGTGAGATCGGGGTGCCAGACATTAGGGGGTGCCTGTGCGCACCAGGCACCCCCCCTGCGCACACCTATGCCCAGGGCACATGCGCTGTGTGCAACGCACCGCTAGCACACACCTAGTTACGGCACTGATATAATGGTTAAATGTGGCTACAAAGTTGCTATTGAAACCTGATTTCATGGAAGACATAATTAAGGCCTTGCTACAGGCTACAGCAGTACAACAGGACGTTATCAGGCAACATCAATTGTATGTCAAGGAGATACGGATGCAACAGCACCAAGACTGTGAGATCTTAAAAAAGGTGATGCAGCACCTCGTGGCATAGGCTCGTAATGCTCCCTCAGATATCCTAACCAGCTCCAGCTCCATGTGAGATATTTACTTTCTTCAAAAAATAACTTTGAGGATGATGTAGAGGCATATCTGACAACCTTTTAGAGAACTGCGAAGCAAGAAAGCTGGCCTAAAGAACAGTGGGCTGGCCTGCTAGCACTATTTCTTTCAGGAGAACCTCAAAAAGCTTACTTTGATTTAAGCACTGCAGGTGTTCTAAACCAGTGGTTCTCAAACTGTGTGCTGTGGCACCATGGAGTGCTGCGAGGCTCTTGAAGGAATGCCTTAGGTTGGTGGTCCAGGACCAACTAAAATTATTTATGGTCAGTGTAATAGTCAAAACCAGTGCTTGTGGCTGTCAATCATAGACTATGTGGACAAACAGAAGCAAATCTTGTCCCTCTTCACACAACTGAATAAAACAAATTTTTCGACCCTGTGCTCCTTAATTAAAATTGCAGCAGGAAAGCCTCTATGTGGAGTACACCCAAACTCCTAAAAAAGAATGGGCCTAATTCTGAGTTGAACGCAGCAGCAAATTTGTTAGCAGTTGGGCAAAACCATGGGGGTGATTCCGAGTTGTTCGCTCGCTAGCTGCTTTTAGCAGCATTGCACACGCTAAGCTGCCGCCCTCTGGGAGTGTATCTTTGTTTAGCAGAAGTGCGAACGAAAGATTAGCAGAATTGCGAATAGAAATTTCTTAGCAGTTTCTGAGTAGCTCCAGATTTACTCAGCCATTGCGACTAGCTCCGTCCTTTTCGTTCCTGGTTTGACGTCACAAACACACCCAGCGTTCGCCCAACCACTCCCCCATTTCTCCAGCCACTCCTGCGTTTTGCAACTCGAACGCCTGCGTTTTTCCGCACACTCCCATAAAACGGCCAGTTTCCGCCCAGAAACACCCACTTCCTGTCAATCACACTACGATCAGCACAGTGATGAAAAAGCTTTGCTATGCCGTGAGTAAAATACCTAACTTTTGTGTAAAATAACTAAGCACATGTGCTTTGCGAACTTTGCGCAAGCGCAGTAAGCGACTAATCGCAGTATAGCGAAAATCAGCAACGAGCGAACAACTCGGAGTGACCCCCCATGTGCACTGCAGGAGGGGCAGATAAAACATGTGCAGAGAGAGTTAGATTTGGGTGGGGTGTATTCAAGCTGGAATCTAAATTGCAGTGTAAAAATAAAGCAGCCAGTATTTACCCTGCACAGAAACAAAATTACCAACCCAAATCTAACTCTCTCTGCAAATGTTACATCTGCCCCCCCTGCAGTGCACATGGGAGGTCATTCCGAGTTGTTCGCTAGCAAGGCGATTTTAGCAGAGTTGCTCACGCTAAGCCGCCGCCTACTGGGAGTGAATCTTAGCCTCTTAAAATTGCGATCGATGTATTCGCAATATTGCGAATACACACCTCGTAGCAGTTTCTGAGTAGCATCAGACTTACTCGGCATCTGCGATCAGTTCTGTGATGTCGTTCCTGGTTTGACGTCACAAACACACCCAGCGTTCGCCCAGACACTCCCCCGTTTCTCCAGCCACTCCTGCGTTTTTTCCGGAAACGGTAGCGTTTTTTCACACACGCCCATAAAACGGCCTGTTTCCGCCCAGAAACACCCATTTCCTGTCAATCACACTACGATCGCCTGAGTGAAGAAAAAGCCGTGAGTAAAATACCTAACTGCATAGCAAATTTACTTGGCGCAGTCGCAGTGCGGACATTGCGCATGCGCATTGAGCGGAAAATCGCTGCAATGCGAAGATTTTTACCGAGCGAACAACTCGGAATGAGGGCCAAGGTTTTGTCCAATTGCTAACAAACTTGCTGCTGCGATCAACTCAGAATTACCCCCTATGTACAATAAAATAAATATAGACGCTACCAATGCTACAATGTGTTCTTTTGAAAGTAGATGGATCTCAATGCACTGCTTGTTGCACTTTCGAGATTCTTGTATATCAGGAATCATAAAGGTATCTTTAGTATTTTTAAAGACCTCTGAACAGACCCTTTCACCTCAAATAGGCTCCGAGTAGATGCACTTGCATTAGAGTTCTCCCTTGCATTCACATAAAAGTATCTTCCATGAACTGTCAGGAAACAAATGCGTCTTCTCTTTGTGAAATATATTCTCTCTACAAATATGTATACAGTCCTAATAAAAAACAATAAAGTATAAAGTAAAACAGGTGTAATACTATAATAGGAGAGCCACAGGAGAAGAGAACTGCTTAAAGGCCAGGCTGTGCTTTCTGGAACGGACGGGTCCATAGCTGCAGCATGTGACTTTTGCTAAAGCCGTTCCTTTCTCCAGCAGCCGGTAGCTTCACAGATAAGATGCTGTCAGCTGCCCTTCCATGTCAGCAGCCACTGCACAGTGTGATGGGGACAAAGTAACAATCAAGACATTATGTAACTCATTAATTGTTTTAGGTGTAACCTACACACTGACAAACACAAATATAGTGTAAATACTATATAAACACACACACAGTGGTATACAGATATACATACTACATACACAATTATACAGTATATAACCTATACATACTAACATGCACTCATACGTACTTATCAGTGGCATAGCATGGAGCCATGGTGCCTGGAACATGTGCATGATAGGATGCCCCCTTTGCCTAGCATGTGAGGGCAAGTTCAAGTGAAATAAATAAATATCTGGGGAAGTGTTGGACTTGGGCATGAGAGCTGTGGAGCAAGGTAAGTGCCAGACTACACCAGCACCCATGCAGATTTCAGCAACATCCCACAGCCATACCAACAAACACAAAATTTTAATTTGATTGGGTTTTACATTCAAATACTATTACATGTTGCTTTAACCTTATCTATCACAGATGTCTCCAGGCAGGGTCGGACTGGCCCACAGGGGAGCAGGGGAAACCACTGATGGGTCCCACTGCCTGTGGGCCCTCCTTCTCCTCAACGGATCAGGTTTCAGACTCTATCTTAGTGCACTTGAATTATGCATTATACTTATGTTACATTATACTTCACAAGAATATGGTTTATTATATATTTACCAAGGGGAACAGAACACGTACTCTGTAATGGTTAGCCAAACATCTGTGGTATCTGGCCATGCCCCGGTGGAGCCTGGCCACACCCTTAAGCATGGGCCTCTACAACAGCAACCCCCTCGGTGGTCCCTTCATGCCCCAGTCCGACACTGTCTCCAGGTATAGCAACGTAGTAATCCCGTATGCTTGGGTGGTGGCTCCGCCTTCAGTTGATTTGATGCCACCAATGTGAGGCCACATTTTTGCAGGGCCATTTTTAGTTCCCAACCAGTCCCTGATGGTAATTAAAGATCAAATACTATTATTTCAATATTTGCTTTGCTGTAAATAATCCTTGGTAACTCTGTGTAGTGGTGGTGAGAACAAAAACATAAGCATCAAGAAATGTACACAGCTATCAGTGTTATAAGTGCTATGAGTGTATTACAACATTCCTGTCTTTTTGTAGTGTGTCCGTGCTGTATGCTGCCTGACCACAGGGGTTACAAAGAGCTTATTTGTGTGCTGCAGATCTAATTTCTGCCTAGACAATGTATTTCTGTCTTGGAACTGTGGTCAGGTACCGGGCATTAAATCGGCCAGGAACTAGGTGTTTTCCATGCTAGTATATGGATTACAACACCCGGCACCTGACCACAGTTCCAAAACAGAAATGCAGTGTCTAGACAGAATCCAGAACTGCAGCACACAAATAAGCTCCCTTGTGACCCCTGGTGGTGAGGCAGCACACAACAGGGATGCAGTACAAACAGACAGAAATGTTGTAACAGAGTGCCTGCAATGTACAGAAAAGGATAGTTTGTGTTTGTTATAGTTACTGTCATGATATGATTAGATATAAAAACATTTTTAGCAGAATTCAACACAATACAATCACAGTCTTCATTAGTCGTCAGTTGCTACAGTCAATGTTATGAGTGCTCTATTTGCACAAGAATAAGCGTGCATCATGGATTCATAACTGTGATTTCATAATCCAGTGACGTACTGTATGAGTCTATTTCTATTGGTAAGGAAAGCAGCCTAAAATGACAGAGTATTCCACCAGTTCCCCAACCTTCAAACAGTGGGTTGGGCTTGTTTAATTTTTTTTGTTTGGAGGGTTGGACTTACAGTACTTTGGATACCTATAAGAAGGATCTCACCATTGCCTGTTACAGTATCACAGTTGGCAGCACTGAACACAATGGCTACTAACATTCTGCTGATGTTATGTATCTTCAGTCTCTGCAGTGCAGGTAAATACTGTATATTATATTGCTTGTCTTCACTTGATACATTTGTTAAAGAGATGTTGAAGCTATTCACAATTATAAAACCTATATAGTATATAATGTGCAGTTAACATATAAATGAATGCTGCAATGTTAGAAAGCAATTTAACTTTTGTTTCCATACCGTTAACATTTATTGGCCAGGAATGTTAGTTTTATGGATACATAGGAAGACAACAATAGTCTTTCAATATGGTGCACATTAATCTCATTATGGGCCCAATTCAAGTTGATCGCAAAAGCAAAATCTTCCATTAATGGGCAAAACCATGTGCAGTGCAGCTGGGGCAGATATAAGAAAATAAACAGAAAGCACTGACAAACTGTAGTTAAAAAGATTTTTTTATTTCACATAAAAATGAATGGCTACTTGATAACCTTTATAGCTGGTTTATTTTTCCCAAAGACAAACTATCCGTCTTTACATAAAATTAACACACCACAAAATGCATGCAAAACTTATCACATTTGTATTAGTCTGAATGGAACATTACTCTTGTTACAAAGTGTAACTATTTTACTTTTTTCACAAAGCAAAAGAGATAAATTGTATCCACATAGATAAATATGCCAGGTGTTAGAATAAGCAAGTAGCTATAGCACAATTACTATGCCAAATATTTAGAACGTACTGTATGTGTGATGTTATTAACTATTGAGTTGCTATCCAAATAATGCCAGTTGTTAATAGCTGTTCTGTTTTAGAAGTAGCATAACATACTGTAGCTTCCATATCAAGCATTAGTGTTCACACAAAGCCTGAAACAGTTTTAACAAAATTTGTTATGCAAAGTGCTATTATTTAAACATGGCCATGTGTTGCATGCAATAGTTTACCACATGCACTCTCTGCATAAGGTGTCACTCCTTTAATCCCGACTCTGGTGCTCCAACCTTTTAATAAGCCATATCCGGAGGTAGGTATTTTCCAGTTGTGGAGTGTCTGTAGCTATTGGACGTGTATCCCGGCTGGAGATTTTACCGGTAACTGTGGAATTGAGACGCATTTCCCTGCCTAGGTAATCAATCAGCAGCTTCCTCAGTCTGTATCAAATATTTTTTAGGTAAACTAAAAAACATCTTTTTAACTATAGTTTGTCAGCACTATCTGTATATTTACTTTCTTGTGTTTTAAGGGGTTGTGTAGTCACTTTAGCGTTTGAATGCTGCAGCCAAACTATGATTTAATTACTGAGCCATTTCAATTGGTGCCAGGAGGCAGTGGCGTCACAAGGTGGGTGCCCGCAGTGGCAGGAGCAGGTGCTGCAGTGAGAAAGTCTCCTACAGCACCCGGCTCCTGTCATAGAAGAGGAGCCGACAGCGCACGGAGACTGTCTCTGAGGGAAGCCCAGCATCTCCGGAGATGCTGGGCACGCCACCGGAGGGACGATTCCGGGATCCCCATAAGTAAGACCATGCCCCTTTTTTGCCACGATTGCGGCAGGAGATCAGGTCTGAATTAGGCCCATGGTTTTGCCCATTAGAGAAAGATTTCGCTTTTGCAATCAACCTTGAATTAGGCCCTATATATAGTAAATGGTGAAAACTTTTTACTTTTGTTTGGTTCCTAGTAATAACATTGAAATGGAGTTATGTTAAAATGCAGCAAAATAAACAAAATAGCAAAGAAGGAAATAGTTAAAATAAAAGCTGCAAAAGTCGCAAACCCTCATAGGTAAATTTACTAAGAATCGTGTTTACAATCTCGGGTGTGCTTGGCCCTTTTTGTAAATACAGAAATTTACTAAAGACAAAACGGGCGTGTTGCATCGATTTAAACTTAAAAACACAGGTGCTCATGTAAATATGATCATATTCACGAAGTACTTTCCATAAGACACAAATGTTCATGGAAATTTACCAAGATTCCTGTTTGTAAACACACCCATGAATTGTGAAAACACGTCCAAAATGTAGTGTGTGTGTGTGTGTGTGTGTGTGTGTGTGTGTGTGTGTGTGTGTGTGTGTGTGTGTGTGTGTGTGTGTGTGCAGTGTATAGAAAGGGTTAAAAATAGTGTGGGCGGCCCCTTCCCCAAAGCAAAACCAGCACCAGGCTTTTAGAAACGGTCATGAGTTGATAGCAATTAAAGCATACCTCCCAACATGACCCTCTCCAGGAGGGACAGAATGTTCTGCTTCTGGACTTTTATCTTAATGTATGATTGCCGGCACCTGTATTGAACAGATTACTGGATAAGAAAGGTGTTTCAGCACAGTTGATGGCAATCATAGAGTGAGAAGGAAGTCCAGGAGCAGAGCATTCTGGGGCAGATGTATTAACCTGGAGAAGGCATAAGGAAGTGATAAACCAGTGATATGTGCAAGGTGATGAAGGCACCAGCCAATCAGCTCCAATATGTAAATTAACAGTTAGGATCTGATTGGCTGGTGCCTTTATCACCTTGCACATATCACTGGTTTATCACTTCCTTATGCCTTCTCCAGGTTAATACATCTGCTCCTCTGTCCCTCCTGGAGAGGGTCATGTTGGGAGGTATGATTAAAGTGACAGACAAATATGGTCATTTACATGGGTGGACTACAGGTGCCATCAAGCCTATCTGCATTCCAGTACTTGGGGAAACACAAGTACCAGCATGCAGGGAATTAAAGGCCCGCTAGTACCTATAGACCCTTTGTAAAAGAAGTATTAAAATAACAAAAGTACACACACACACACCTTAGACCAGTGATGGCTAACCTTGACACTTCAGCTGTTGTTGAACTACACATCCCAGCATGCCCTGCATCAGTATTAGCATGGCCAAATAGCAAAACTGTAGCAGGGCATGCTGGGATGTGTAGTTCAACAGCTGGAGTGTCAAGGTTAGCCATCACTGCCTTAGACAGTACAACTTTAATACACTCACTCACATATATTCAACTTGTTCCTGGTGCAGTCGGTCCTCTTCTCCAATAGAATCTGCTACATGGGGGGGGGGAAATTGTCTACCCTTCATGTTTTCCAATGGTGCATGCAGTCATTTCTGTCAGCCTTTTTGCAGGTAGCTAAATACTTGAAGATTGCACAGATCAGTGAGATCCTTGCAAGCTTCTGTATGTGTAAAGTGTAAAAAAATAAAAAAAAATAAAAACAGAAAATAAAGTGGTGTGGGGTTATCTTCCTCAATGGGCTTTTAGAGCCAGTCCTGGTTCAGGAAATATGGGGAAAAAGTGGCCAAGGGGTCCCCCATATCTCAGCAAACCATCACTGGGCTCTTGAGCTTATCCTTGTACTGGAAATACAGGGGGAAAATATGTAATGGTAAACACTGGGTTCTTACTAACAGGGGAGGGTAATTCCACATAGAAGAGACACAGTTCACTGGTCCCCTGGTCAAAGAGTCCCCCACAACTAGTCTTCCCAACCCTGGGATTACTTGGAAAGTGGGGACCCCCAGTATAGGGATCAGTGCCGTAACTAAAGTTACTAAACATATTAGCGCTGTGTGCAAGAAACACCATATATAAAAAAACAGGGCCAGCAGCAGAGTCCCCCTTTTTACACATGAGGCAGCAGAGTCCCCTTTTTTACACATTACAGTAGCATACTTTTACACAATATGGCAGGCAGTCCTCCTTTTTTACACATTATGGCAGGAAGTCCTTTTTTACACAATATGGCAGGCAGTCCCCTTTTTTTACACATTATGGCAGATGAGGGGGAGGAGAGAGGGAGAGAGAGATATATAGATACTCACATTTGACAAGCCAGCATGCCTCTTCTCTCCTCTTCCTGCCCTACTCTACATTCTTTGCAGCACGGGGCATTGTGGATGGGCTGGGAGAGACGTAATCTCTCCCAGCACACGGGGGGAGCAGAGAGGGAGCTGCAGCACTGCCCAGCTACTTATGTGAGAGTTAGCCAGGCAATGCAGCTTGGTGCCGGGTGGTGACAGCAGGGGGGAAGCGGGCCAGATCCCACAGTGTGGCGGAGAGTCCCGGGTGTTGCCGGTCATCCTGTGCCTCCAGTGCTTCTAGTTATGGCCCTGATAGGAATCCCCTTCCCGAGCATTCCCCAGGGCTAGGATGAAGCCCAGGGCTATCCCCAGCACAACGCCAACTCGATAGTAATTAAAGTGAAAGTTGCAGTAATACTGTCTTTTACAGGAACCTTACAGGTCCCAGCAAGCCTCCCCCACATGCCGGTACTTGGTAAAAGCACAAGTACCAGCATGCAGGGCAATAAAGGCATTCTGGTACCAATTGTCCTCCTGTAGAAGAAATATTAAAACGTTATACACAAACACGTTAGACAGTAGAACTTTAATATGCTCGCATATACTCACATTGTCACTGCTGTGGCCAGTTCTCTTCTCCAGTAGGCATCCAGGATGTAAAAAAAATAAAATAAAATAATTAGTGACCCAGTCCCTCCAGACACAAGTCGTGCTGTATGCACATGCCGTACATACAGAGCAGCTTCTGCGCTTCACCCACGTGAGTTCTGTCACTTGCATAGCCACCAGCCAATTAGGCTGCTGATTGGCTTTGAGTGGCCTGTCAATCAACAGCCAGGCTGCTGATTTGTTGGTGGCTCTGCAAGTGACAGAACTCAAGGGGGTTCCACCCCTTGCAGAAACTGCGCTATATATACAGCATGTACATACAACGTGGCTTGTGTCCAGAGGGATCAGGTCATGTGGTTGTTGTTTTTTTAACCCCCTGAATGCCTACTGGATAGGAGGACTGGCAACGCCAGGGAAAAGATTATGTGTGAGTGTATTAAAGTTGTACTGGCTAAGGTGTGTGTACTGTTGTTATTTTAATATTTATTTTACAGATCCAGTATAGGCCAGCCTTTAATGTCCCGCATGCTGGTACTTGTAGTTCTCTAGGTACCGGCTTGCAGGGGAGGCTTACTAAGACCTGTAATCATCCTGTAAAAGACATTACTCTATCTCTGTAACTGCTAGCAACTTGGTACAGTCTCTGGGATATACCAGGGCCTCACCCTAGCCCTCTGGGATCCTCAGGAGGGGGGGTCCCGTTTTTGGGGGGGTCTATACTTTCTCAGGATTCCCAGGGCTGGGGTGACTAGTTGGGGGGGTGCTTTGGCCAGTGGAACAATGAACTGTGTTCATGGTCTGTGGCATTACCCCCAACCTAGTAAGAGCTCAGTGCTGGTCATGGAAATACAGGGAACCTATGCATTTTTTCCCTGTATTTTCAGCACAAGGACTGGCTCAAGAGCCCAGTGCTGGTTCATTGCAATACGGAGAACCCCCGTGCAGATTTTACTTCATATTTCCTGAACTAAGACTGACTCAAAAAGCCAGTTGGGGAAGGGGTCCCTGATCAGTAGCGTCACAATGGGGGTTAATTTTTTTTGTTTTTAACACTTTTTTTCTACTATACACACAGAAGTCTGCAAGGATCTCACTGATCTGTGCAGTCTTCATGTTTGGGAGTGTTTGGCTGCCTGCAAACACAGCTGACAAACACAACTGCATACACCATTGGAAAACACATCTGGAAAACATGGAATCATTGAAAATTCATGTGTTTGATTTTTGAAAAGTAACCCATGTACAATTGATCAGTGTGTTTATACTTGGGAAAACATGGGTCAAACATGGGGGCAGATGTATTAACCTGGAGAAGGAATAAGGAAGTGATAAACCAGTGATATGTGCACGGTGATAAAGGCACCAGCCAATCAGCTCCAATTTGTAAATTAACAGTTAGGATCTGATTGGCTGGTGCCTTTATCACCTTGCACATATCACTGGTTTATCACTTCCTTATGCCTTCTCCAGGTTAATACATCTGCCCCATGATTCTTAATACATTTACCTCTTAGTATGGATCCTTCTCAATCATTCCTGATATAGCCTAACAATACACACATAAAACACAGGGCTGTAAATTGAGGAATATGCTAGTTACAACCGAATCTCTCATTGAACCATGGCAGGGCTAATATGCCCTTTCATATATTACTCTTGGGCATGTATCTTAGTTATACAGGTTTGTAGGTACACATTTAGTCTCCCATATCCAAAAATACAGAATATTTTGAGTATGACTGAGACAGTGACACCTTTACTTTCTGATGGTTCTATGTACACAAACTTTGTTTAATGCACAATTATGTAAAAAAGAAATTATATAAAATTACCTACAGGCTATGTGTATAAAGTGTACAGTATATGAATCATAAATGCATTCTGTGTTTAGACGGTATCCGGTCTCTAAGTCGACAAGACTTAGGTCGATAGTGTCTAGGTCAACCACTATTGGTCGACAGGGTTTCTAGGTTGACAGGGTCTCTAGGTTGACATGCTCTAGGTCAACAAGTCAAAATGTCGACATGAGTTTTCCACTTTTTGAATTTTTTCATTCTAAATTACAATCCATGTGGACTACATTTGGGAATGGTTACCTGTGCCGAGTGCAGCGAGGCTCCTGGCCGAAGCATGGCGAGTGGACATGGGGGGTAATTCCAAGTTGATCGCAGCAGGAATTCTGTTAGCAATTGGGCAAAACCATGCAGCACTGCAGGTGGGGCAGATGTAACATGTGCAGAGAGAGTTAGATGTGGGTGGGGTGTGTTCAATCTGCAATCTAAATTGGAGTGTAAAAATAAAGCAGCCAGTATTTACCCTGCACAGAAAAAAAATAACCCACTCAAATCTAACTCTCTCTGCACATGTTATATCTGCCCCCCCTGCAGTGGACATGGTTTTGCCCAACTGCTAAAAAATTTCCTGCTGCGATCAACTTGGAATTACCCCCATGGTAATTCTGAGTTGAACTTTGTTAGCAGTTGGGCAAAACCATGTGCACTGCACGGGAGGCAGATATAACATGTGCAGAGAGAGTTAGATTTGGGTGTGGTGTGTTCAATCGGCAATCGAAATTGCAGTGTATAAATAAAGCAGATAGTATTTATCCTGCACAGAAACAAAATAACCCACCCAAATCTAACTCTCTCTGCACGTTATATCTGCCTCCCCTGCAGTGCACATGGGGGGTAATTCCAAGTTGATCGCAGCAGGAATCTTGGTAGCAGTTGTGCAAAACCATGTGCACTGCAGGGGAGGCAGATATAACATGTGCAGAGAGAGATAGATTTGGGTGTGTTCAATCTGCAATCTAATTTGCAGTGTAAAAATAAAGCAGACAGTATTTACCCTGCACAGAAACAAAATAACCCACCCGAATATATCTCTCTGCAAATGTTATATCTGCCCCCCTGCAGTGCACATGGTTTTGCCCAACTGCTAAAAAATGTCCTGCTGCGATCAACTTGGAATTACCCCCATGGTTTTGCCCAACTACTAACAAAGTTCCTGCTGCGATTAACTCAGAATTACCCCCATGGTGCACTTATTGGAGTTCCCGGTCACAGTAAAGCAAAAATTATATATATTTTTTTTTAAAATACCATGTCGACCTTTTGACCTGTCAACCTAAAATCCCCGTCGACCAATAGTGGTCGACCTAGACACTGTTGACCTAAGTGTGATCGACCTTCAATACCACACCCGATTATACTTGGGTCCCATCCCCAAGATATCTTAATATGGTATTTTGGATATGGGGGACTCAATTTGTAATGCCATGACCTGTGTTATATATTATTTCTACTTTACTCAATAAATAAGATACAACATTTTAGCTATAGACTTACAATTCACAAATGTGTGTTCATGAAATAAGGAGCAGATGTATTAAGCCTGGAGAAGCGATAAAGCAGTGATACAATAAGTGGAAGGTGATAATGCACCAGCCAACTAGCTCCTGTCAATTTATATATTGGAGCTGATCGGCTGGTGCATTATCACCTTACCCTTATACCTAATTTATCATTTCTCCAGGCTTAATATATCTGCCCCACTGTACCTGAAATGAGGTTACCACTGCTGCCAGAAATAATGTATCAAGGTTTATTTAACACTGAAATAGAGTAATACTGGAATCAGGAATGGTCAGGTTTAAACAGAGCATTACTGAACAATACTTGAATATGCAGATTCTGGAAATATGCAGATAAACAGTCACTGGAAATGGACAGAGTTCTTTTTTGCTGAGAAACACAGGCAGTTCCTTAACATACTGTAAGTAGAAGGTGCATAGTTCTGGACCAGATGGAGCTTGAACAAGTTTTGAAAGTATGCTGGCTGAACTGGATGAAACCAGACTGAATACTTACAGCACTGCTTGGACACTAGTAAAAGTTATGCAAGCTGGGAAAGATGATACTGGACTAGATACAAACTGCAGAGCTTGAACACAGGTAGGAATTATGCAGGCAAGACCAGATGGAACAAGACTTGGTATATTCAGCAATACATGCAATCCAAAAAGTCCAAAGATAGAAATGCACTGCTTAAATAGATACTGAATCTTGCAGAACAAGGAAGGCACAAAGGTAACAGGCTGAAAGAAGCCAAGATCTAGAAACAGCATACAGAAATCCTTGCAGGAACAACTGGAAGTGCAGTCACAGAGGTAGATTTGTTGATCTGGAACTGACTACTAAGGGGCCCTACTCACTGGCCGACCCGCCGCCGAGCTGCCCGACGGCGGATACGGCCGACGAGCGACCCGGCGGCGGGGGGGCAGTGACGGGGGGAGTGAAGTTTCTTCACTCCCCCCGTCACCCGGCTGCATTGAAGTGCAGGCAAATATGGACGAGATCGTCCATATTGGCCTGCATGCACAGCCGACGGGAGACCAGCGATGAAAGAGCGCGGGGACGCGCATCGTTCATCGCTGGAGTCTCCACACTGAAAGATATGAACGAGTTCTCGTTCATTTATGAACGAGATCGTTCATATCTTTCAGTATATCGGCCAGTGTGTAGGGCCTATAACAGAGCAGACCAAAATAGCAAGTCCCCAGGAACAGCCCACAGCTGTTTAATTGGGTAATCAGGACTGTAGGAGCACAGACTAGCCAGTATGGAATGTACTCAGGCAGAGAGTGACACCTAGAGGTAGGAAGGAGGAATTGTACAAATTGTGACACACTTTCTTGGCTTCTAGATGAATGAATGTATGTGTTGCAACTGTTATAATTTAGCTATAAATCTTGTACATAACACATCATCACTGGAGAGGTGGAGACTTAATTATAGGAGTTATAACATACTTGCCTATCTGACCCTCTCCATGAGGGAGAAAATGCTCTGTTCCTTGACTTTCCTGGTAATGTATGATTGCCATCAGAGCCGGCCCTAACCAATAAGATGCCCTAGGCAAGATTTTGGCTGGTGCCCCCTAGCACCGCCGCTAGTTCTGCAGGAGATGCCTGGCATGAGTCAGCTGGCAGCTCTGCTAACGCCGGGAGCCTTTTGTTTATGAAAATGCATCTTATTTTCATTACTATGTGGCTAGGATGCACAAGCAGCTTCTGCTGATTAAAATGATATGCAGCATACCTATATTCTGTGTGCGACTGCAGATGTATCTGCATACGAAATGCTACATTACAGTGATTTCCAGGAATACACTGCAACGTAGCATTTCGTATGCAGATACAGGCGCAGTCGCACACAGAATATAGGCATGCTGCATATCATTTTAATCAGCAGAAGCTGCTGGTGCCCCTAAGCATACCAAATGCCCTAGGCATTTGCCTAGTTTGCCTATGCCTAAGGCCGGCTCTGATTGCCATCACCTGTGGTGAAACACCTTTCTTATCAATTACTTAGCTCACTACAGGTGATGGCTATAATACATTACCAGGAAAGTCCAGGAACAGAGCATTTTCTCCCTCATGGAGAGGGTCAGGTAGGCAAGTATGAGTTATAATCCCAACACTCCATTTAACATGTCTCCTATATGTAGTGCTCAATGTAGCTCAGTGGCGTGCGGTGAGGTCAATGGCTGGTGAGGCAGTGCAGCCATAATGTCTGCCGAGTCCTTACGACGACCCCTTCCACCGCGGAGACTATGCCTGCTACTGCCCGAGCCAATACCCTCTACCGCCACCATCCCTGATGCCCGCTACACCCACCACTAATGGCCACCGCCCCCGCCGTTGGCTTACCAAATCGTCCACCATCAACTAGCCGGGCCCCCCGCCACTAATTCACATCTCAGTCCAATGCCGCTGCCAATGCCCATAGCCTGCATGCTCATAAAACTTGTGATGAGCCGGCGGCTAATATACTGTAAATTTTTATAAAATAAATATTAGTGTTTGGGACTGGGGAGGGAGTGGGAGGAGGACATGAATGCAGTTTTGTTGTCCAAGGCTTCCATTAACTTAATAGCGCAGTGAGTGTGGCGCTATTAAGTTAATGGAAGTACTGGACAACAAAATAGCCAGTAGTGGGTGACAGGGAGATGGTGTTGCCAGCAGAGGCGCAACTAGGGTTTTCGGAGCCCAGGGCAAGATGGAAAATGGCGCCCCCCCCAAAAAAAAAAACACCAAAAGAAGTATGTGCGCGCGATGAAAAATGGGCGTGGCCACACACCAGAAGGGGTGTGGCTATGCTCCAGAAGGGGTGTGGCCACTGAAAATGGCCCACAGTGCCAGTTACATTGCCACACGGTGCCGGATACATGCCCCACGGTGCTGGATACATGCCCCACGGTGCCGGATACATGCCCCACGGTGCCGGATACAATGCCCCACTCAGTGCCAGATACATTGCCCCACAGTGCCAGTTACATTGCCCCACAGTGCCAGTTACATTGCCCCACAGTGCCAGTTACATTGCCCCACAGTGCCGGATACATGCCCCACGGTGCCGGATACAATGCCCCACTCAGTGCCAGATACATTGCCCCACAGTGCCAGTTACATTGCCCCACAGTGCCAGTTACATTGCCCCACAGTGCCAGTTACATTGCCCCACAGTGCCGGATACAATGCCCCACAGTGCCGGATACAATGCCCCACAGTGCCAGTTACATGCCCCACAGTGCCAGTTACATTGCCCCACAGTGCCAGTTACATTGCCCCACAGTGCCGGATACAATGCCCCACAGTGCCGAATACAATGCCCCACAGTGCCGGATACAATGCCCCACAGTGCCGGATACATGCCCCACAGTGCCAGTTACATGCCCCACAGTGCCAGTTACATTGCCTCACTCAGTGCCAGTTACATTGCCCCACTCAGTGCCAGTTACATTGCCCCACTCAGTGCCAGTTACATGCCCCACAGTGCCAGTTACATGCCCCACAGTGAAGTTACATGCCCCACAGTGCCAGATACTTGACCCCCGTGCCGCCGCCGGACCCCCCCCCCCCCCCCCCGTCACTCACCACACCGGCCACTGGAGTGGCTTCTTCTTGTGAGGGGAGGAGAGCGCAGCGCTGCGCCTCTCCTTCCCCTCGCTGCTCCAGGTCTCCGGCGGCTCTCTGGCGTCGGTTCGCTAGCCAATCAGAGCTCGCGGACCGGCAGCCAATCAGAAGCCGGTCCGCAAGCTCTGTTTGGCTAGCGCCGGAGACCGGACACGGCAGCCCTGCTGGCAGCGCTGCTAGTGCTCCCAGCGGTGGTAAGGGGAGGGAGAGACGCTGCGCTCTCCTACCCTCACATTTAGGGTTAACGGGGGCGAGTGGGCATGATGCCCTGGATGCCGGCGGCGCCCCCCTCTCCTGGGCCTGCCAGGGCGCCCAGGGCACGTGCCCCACTCGCCCTACCCTAGTTACGCCTCTGGTTGCCAGGGAGAGGGTGACAGCAGTGGTTGACAGGGAGATGGTGATGCCAGGGAGAGAGTGACAGCAGTGGGTGACAGGGAGATGGTGATGCCAGGGAGAGGGTGACAGCAGTGGTGGACAGGGAGATGGTGATGCCAGGGAGAGGGTGACAGCAGTGGGTGACAGGGAGATGGTGACGCCAGGGAGTGGGTGACTGCAGTGGGTGAAAGTGAGAGGGTGACAGCAGTGGCTGACAGGTAGAGGGTGACACCACCGAGAAGGTGACAAGAAGAGTGTGACGCCAGCAAGAGGGTGACAGGGAGTGACGCCACGGAGAGGGTGACAGCAATGGGTGACAGGGACTGACGCCACGGAGAGGGTGACAGCAGTGGGTGACGCCACGGAGAGCGTGACGGTAGTGGGTGACAGGGAGTGACGCCACGGAGAGGGTGACAGCAGCGGGTGACAGGGAGTGACGCCACGGAGAGGGTGAAAGGGAGTGTTGCCAGGGAGAACGTGACAATAGTGGGTGACAGGGAGTGACACCAGGGAGAGGGTGACAGTAGTGGGTGACCGGGAGTGACGCCAGCAAGAAAGTGACAGCAGTGGGTGACAGGGAGTGACGCCAAGGAGAGGGTGACAGTAGTGGGTGACAGCCCCCCCCCCCATAATAAAATATGGAAATTGAAATTACAACACACAGTAGTAGCTTCTCTGAGATTTTGTTTCACTTGCCTCTGGCAGGCGAAGCAAAATTCCTGGAAACAGCTCAGTTTTCATCCTGGATTGTGGGCGGACCATGCAGTCCCGGGACAAACTGCTGCATTGGGCCACATCCAATAAATGGTGACCTTAGGGTGAATATTTTACCTTACCTAGGAGAGCTGCGTTAAATGGGGTTGTAGTGAAAATGTCTACATTTACAAAGTCAACACTCATAATGGTAAAATCAGTTATGAAGGGTTTTGGACCTGTACAGAGTTTTCAGAATTTGCCACCCGTGACTTATTCTAACAGGAAAATGTGCGCAGAACCGCGTAGATGTGCCCTGCTGCGCATATTTCACGGTTAGCAAACAACTGTTACGTTATATCTGGAGGCAAGTTTTAAAACAAGACACAACAACAACATCAAAAAATGTTTGCTGTGCCGTCAAAGGACGTAATTTTATGGCCGTTCTGAGTGGACCTGGGCCCTCATTCCGAGTTGTTCGCTCGGAGATTTTCATCGCATCGCAGTGAGAATTCACTTAGTGCGCATGCGCAATGTTCGCACTGCGACTGCGCCAAGTAACTTTACTATGAAGAAAGTAAGTTTACTCACGGCTTTTTCATCGCTCCGACGATCGCATTGTGATTGACAGGAAATGGGTGTTACTGGGCGGATGCACGGCGTTTTAGGGGCGTGTGGCTGAAAACGCTACCGTTTCCGGAAAAAACGCAGGAGTGGCCGGGGAAACGGTGGGTGTGCCTGGGCGAACGCTGGGTGTGTTTATGACGTCAGCCAGGAACGAAAAGCACAGAACTGATCGCACAGCCAGAGTAAGTCTGAAGCTACTCAAAAACTGCTAACTCGTTTGTGATCGCAATATTGCGCATACATCGGTCGCACATTTAAGAAGCTAAGATTCACTCCCAGTAGGCGGCGGCTTAGCGTGTGTAACTCTGCTAAAATCGCCTTGCGAGCGATCAACTCGGAATGAGGGCCCTCGTCTCTTTACATATTTCTGTGAACAGTACAATCAGCTCTGCAGTCAGGTAGAACTTGCACAGCCCTGAGCTTAGTGAGGCTGTCACTACAGAACAGGTGTATTCAAGCCCTCCGAATATGAATAAAACAAAAACCCACTCATATTTGCATAAGGGGCGTGGCCACTCAGTCCGCAATTAGACCATGCACCCTGACCTCACAGAGCGCAGAACAATGGGGTAGTTGCTAGCAATAGGGGGAGGGCCCCCTGCATTCACAGTGCCCTGACCCCCCCCCCCCCCCCCCCCAGGTATAATCTAGCCCTGCTGGTGTGCACACTCACACTGAATGATTTGAACTGCCGCCGGGGAAAGGAGTTGTGGTCTGCCTGGGTGGTCCTGGGCAGACGTGTCCTGTGCTGGTCTTCCTGCCGCCTCCGGGGACAACGCTGCAGCTGCTGCCTGTCAGACTCCCTCTATTCACGCCATCCGCCAGATCCTGCCGCTGCTTCCCCGCTTATGAGTTATTGGACAGCTGATCCAGCGTTGGATCCCCTGTCCAACCACAACTGCCTCGCTGACAGGGGCGTGCCTTGATGTGGGCGTCCCTGTCAACAAGGCACTTGTATGAGTGCTGCTTTGCCCTCTTTTTTGAATGGGCTTTTACAGCCCACTAGCTGGCTCCGCCCCCCGCTTTATCCCCCGCTCCCATTGTCAACGGGAGGCACTGCTATCAGTGCCTCCCAAACTAATTTAATGCATTCAAATTATTAGATTAATATGAAGAAGATAATTATGACACAGAAAATGTGTCATAAGTATCTTATTCATATTATTTCAATCATTAATGACAGGGGAGGCACTGCCTCCCCTGCCTCCCCTGACTGCAAGTCCCTGATGTAGCTACATATATCAAGAAGGTGACTGGCACTCCCAATAAACTAATATGGTAGTAATGTCTAGGTGCCTTCAATAATGAAAGATTAACTGTTAGTCAAAGGCTGCAGCACTCACAGCTCTCATAAATCCTATTTACAATCACTTGAGAGTCCACAGGAAATACATATGTCCTCATAAAAAAAATGTAAATTAAAATGAAACATTGACCTATCCATCCTTGTACTGGAGTGTCCTGATAAGATGCTGTGGACTTTCAAGTGATTGTCAATAGGATTTATGAGACCTGTGAGTGCTGCAGCCCTTAAGTAACTGTATACAGTATATCTTGATTATGTCATTTGTATACATATTCTAGTTGATAACCTCTTTTTAGTGTTTTATTTTCTCATCAAAGCATCACATATTATTCAAGAACTGGATATTTGAAAGTTTAATTGCCACCTTCCATCCCATGTTTGGTAAACATAGTGCCAGTATTATTATGAACTAGTTGAGAAAATATTTACCCATGAATCTGGGCTAATGATGTAATTGAATTAAACATTTCACATCTATTGAAATACAGTAAAAAGGTTGTTTAGGGCATTCAATTTCTATAATATCTTTGGGTATCCTAAAATTGATTGAAGTTATAACATTACGTATTATATTTTTCCAGATAGCCATACCACTTATTATAATCCATCCTACCCTGTATATAACCATTAAATAAATTACAATTTTCCATGGTATCTGGGGCTAGAATGTTCCAATCAGCATAAAAACAATGCGGGTGTGACTAGATTGTCATTATTGGCTATATAATATTTATTATAGCAAATTCCACACAATTAGCACCACTCTATGCTACTGTACAATTAATGAGAATAGTGATGGCAACAGTCGCACTGAGAAGAAGGCAGGTAATGTTTCCTCGGACCTGGGCTTGTTGAGGAGCCAGGGTCAGTTGTTAAGGGGGACATTGTACGCCTGTGCAGCACTGTTAAGGGAGACAAATGTTCCTCTTTGCAGCATGTGGTGCCATGCATAGTATATATTTTTGTATTTTTTGAGGGGGCATGGCTATGCCTCCTGAATTTGACTACAGCCACCAGTACCCAAACCTGTCCCTGCTCTTGACTGTCCAGGATAGCGACAGTATATGGAAAATACTAATAGTCACCTTCTGGTAAGGAGACTTACTTTTATTTACCCCTATTTGACTATGATGAGTACAGATCATCTGAATTGCTCATTTCAGCTTTTCCCCCCTTTAGTATATGTTGAAGTATCAGCTCCAGCTACTAAACGCTCTTCTAGAGGTTACAGCAGCAGCGTACATCTCACTCTGGACAGTTACTTCTCACAGGTGTTGATGCTCTGTATCTTGTATAGCTGTGGCCACACTCATCGGGGCTACATATCAGTCATTTGCAATGAAGGGGGCGGCTAAATACATGGTCGTGCCTAACCACGCTGAGCGTGCCCATCTGCCGCAGATGTAGCCATGATTAGAGTGGCTACCTTTGTACCTGTATGATTTGATTGGGCTTGTGATTACCTGTTATTAACGTATCCTTTTCCACTTTCTTCTTTCTACAATTACCAGTCTCTACTGGTCTGAGTCCTGTTATTTGCTGGTTGGAGAAATTTGCTCTTAGCCTATTAATTATCACTTTATTAAATATCAATTATTTTGGCCCTAGACTTTGATTTTCTAATATATTACATTTTGTATTATACTAGGCTTTTTCTTTTAGGAAACTATTAGTTCTTGATTAATGGAAACATACTTATAGGTTTGTAAAGTTTAATAAACTGAAATCCTGTCTTCCACTGCTGTGCCAATATGTTTCATCGATGTGCTACCTGTTATATGTGTTTCTGCCATTGCTCTGTTGTTTAGTTTAGCTAGCCAGCTTGCTGTAGCCTTGGGTCAATATTAGTGAGAACTATATTGTGACCTGTGAGGGGGTGTAAAATTTCATGGAAATGATTGGAAATTACTGTTATTTATGTTCATAATACTGTACAAACAAACAAAAGGTCTTACTTACAAGATTTTAGCTGTTTTTTTTATAATTTTTTTTAAAGAAATGTAAAACCAAAACACGATGATGAATAAGAACTAAACCTATAAAAACATGTGGGTATGCACATCTCCTTAGGCAAGTAAGGTGATTGCCCCTGAGTCTTGGGTGTGAGAGGTCACAGTATATGTTGTTAACTGCTGGTGCCTCTTTTGGTCTGACATTATGTCTGCTAATGGATCCCAGGTACTGTACCTTTTTCTCTCCCAGGCCTTGATCCATGACACAGGCCCTTCTAACTATTAATACAAGGCACCAATCCTTGCAGCATCACATACAAAAGAAAAGCTGCCATGGTCTAAGGCTCAGTGCCTCGATACTCACCATGATGCTGCCTCTCCTAGCTCTCTCAGCTCCACTGTTGTCTGCCTTTCCCATGGGTCTCTTTCTGCATCCCAGCCGATAGTTCCCCGCAATTTGCCTTGGTATGGGCACCACCATATTGTATCAGGTCATCTGAACATGGTTTGTCCAATCAACAGCTATTTTCTGTTCTGCTGACCCAAGCAGCCAATCAAAGACCAGCAGCCCCTATTTAAATCCTTTCTGATAATCTGGCCAGTTGCCAGTACAATATTGTCACTAGACAATTCATTGGCTCTGCTTGAATTACAGTACTTATATAATAGCAAGTCCCTTACAGTGTTCCTGTGTTATCCTGCATCAGACCAGCGGTAGTGTCCTGTGCATCAGTCAGTCCAGTGACCAGCTCCAGTGGTATCCTCTGCTGCCATATGTCCAGTGTTGCTGTATAATAATACTAATAATAATAATAATAATAATAATAACAACAACAAGTCCCTTGCAGTGTTACTGTGTTGTACTGCATCAGACCAGTGGTAGTGTCCTGTTCATCAGTCAGTCCAGTGACTAGTCACAGTGGTATCCTCTGCTGCCATATGTCCAGTGTTGCTGTATAATAATAATAATAATAATAATAATAATAATAATAATAATAAGTCCCTTACAGTGTTGCTGTGTTGTCCTGCATCAGACCAGTGGTAGTGTCCTGTGCATCAGTCAGTCCAGTGACTAGTCACAGTGGTATCCTTTGCTGCCATTTGTACAGTGCTGCTGTATTATAATAATAATAATAATAATAATAATAATAATAACAACAAGTCCCTTACAGTATTGCTGTGTTGTCCTGCATCAGACCAGTGGTAGTATCCTGTGCATCAGTCAGTCCAGAGACCAGTCACTGTGATATACTCTGCTGCCATATGTCCAGTGCTGCTGTATAATAACAAGTCCCTTACGGTGTTGCTGTGTTGTCCTGCATCAGACCAGTGGTAGTGTCCTGTGCATTAGTCAGTTGAGTGCCCAGTCACAGTAGTATCCTCTGCTGCCATATGTCCAGTGCTGCTGTATAATAATAATAATAATAATAATAATAATAATAAATACAAGTCCCTTACAGTGTTGCTGTGTTGTCCTGCATCAGACCAGTGGTGGTGTCCTGTGCATCAGTCAATCCAGTGACCAGTCACAGTGGTGTCCTCTGCTGCCATATGTCCAGTGCTCCTGTGCCGCATATTGTGTTATATACAGTAACTCAAGAAAAATAATGGAGAATAAAAATTTGGAGCATAAAACAAGGAAAGATCAAGAACCACTTCCTCCTAGTGCTGAAGCTGCTGCCACTAGTCATGACATAGACGATGAAATGCCATCGTCGTCTGCCAAGGCCGATGCCCAATGTGATAGTAGAGAGCATGTCAAATCCAAAAAGCCAAAGTACAGTAAAAAAAGACTCCAAAAAATAAACTTAAATGGTCTGAGGAGAAACGTAAACTTGCCAATATGCCATTTATGACACGGAGTGGAAAAGAATGGCTAAGGCCCTGGCCTTTGTTCATGACTAGTAGTTCAGCTTCACATGATGATGGAAGCCTTCATCCTCCTGCTAGAAAAATAAAAAGAGTTAAACTGGAAAAAGCACAAAAAAAACAACTGCGCGTTGTAAGATGTTATCACAAATCCACAAGGAGAGTTCAAGTGTGTTGGCGGTTGCGATGCCTGACCTTCCCAACACTAGATGGGAAAAGGTGGCTCCTTCCACCATATGCACAACCCGTGCAAGTGCAGGAAGGAGCAACCACAGTACAGTTTCTGATATTAAAATTGAAGATGTCACCAAGATGAGGATATGGGTGCTGCTGGCGCTGAGGAGAAAGTTGACGGTGAGGATTATGATGGTGATGTGGTTTGTTTAAATCAGGCACCGGGGAAGACACCTGTTGTCCATGGGATGAAAACGCTCATTGTGATGCCTGGGCAAAATACCAAAAAAGTAAACTCTTCGGTGTGAAATTAATTCTCCTCAAATCCGGACAACAGTGGTCTAGCCGTGTGTTGCCTCTGTTAATCTGTAATAAGTAGGGGTAAGGATGTTAACCACCTAGGAACATCCTCCCTTATACGTCACCTGCAGCGTATTCATCAGAAGTCATTGTCAAGTTGTGAAACTTTGGGTAAGAGCGTAAGCAGTCTACTGACACCTAAATCCCTTCTTCCTGTTGTACCCAAGCTCCTGCATGCTACACCACCAACTCCCTCAACGTCAACTTCCTCCTCAGCCATGAATGTCAGTAGTCCTGCAAGTCATGTCCCTGGCAAGACTGACGAGTCCTCTCCTAACTGAGATTCCTTGGGAGGATCCTTGAGTGGTACGCCTACGGCTGCTGTTACTGCTGCTGCTGTTGTTGCTGCTGGTAGTCGATCGTCATCCCAGAGGGGGAGTCGGAAGACCACTTGTACTACTTCAACTAAGCAATTGACTGTCCAACAGTTCTTTGTGAGGAAGATTAAATATAACAGCAGTCATCCTGTGGCAAAGTGGATAACTGAGGTCTTGACACTTATGTTTGCATCCAGTATCCGCCATTAGTGCAGTGGTATTTAGACAATTGATAGAGGTATTGTGTCCCCGGTACCAAATCCCATATAGATTCCACTTCACTAGGCAGGCGAAACCGAGAATGTACAGAGACGTCAGAAAAAGTGTCGCCAGTGTCCTAAAAAATGTGGTTATATCCAGTGTCCACTTAACCACGGACATGTGGACAAGTGGAACAGGGCAGACTAAGGATTATATTACTGTGACAGCCCACTGGGTAGATGTATTGCCTCCCGCAGCAAGAACAGCAGCAGTGGCACCAGTAGCACCAACTTGCAAATCCAAACTAGTTTCTAGGCAGACTACACTGTGAATCTCCGCTTTCCGTAAGAGGCACACCGCTGACAACCTCTTACGGAAACTGAGAGACATCATCACGCATTGGCTTACCCCACTTAGACTCTCATGGGGATTTGTGATATCGGACAATGCCACCAATATTGTGCATGCATTGCAACTAGGCAAATTCCAGCACATCCCATGTTTTGCATATATAATTAATTTGGTGGTGCAGAATTCTTTTTTAAAAATGACAGGAGTGTAAAGGTGATGCTGTCAGTGGTCCTAAAAATTGCGGGCCACTTTCCACATTCTGCTACGCGTGCCGAAGATTGGAGCACCAGCAAACACTCCTGAACCGGCCCTGCCATCAACTGAAGCAAGAGGTGGTAACCAGGTGGAATTCAACACTCTATATGCTTCAGAGGATGGAGTAGCAGCAAAAGACCATTAAAGCCTATACATCTACCTACGATATAGGTAAAGGAGGGGGAATGCACCTGACTCAAGCGCAGTGGAGAATGATTTCTGTCTTGTGCAAGGTTCCCCAACTCTTTGAACTTGCCACACGTGAAGTCAGTTCAGACACTGCCAGCTTGAGTCAGGTCATTCCCCTCATCAGGCTTTTGCAGAAGCAGCAGGAGAAATTAAAGGAGGAGCTAAGACTGAGCGATTCCGCTAATTATGTGGGACTTGTGGATGGATCCCTTAATTCGCTTTGCCAGGATTCAAGGGTGGTCAATCTGTTGAAATCAGAGCACTACATTTTGGCCACCGTGCTCGATCTTAGGTTTAAAGTCTATGTTGTATCTCTCTTTCTGGCAGACACAAGTGTGCAGAGGTGCAAAGACCTGCTTGTGAGTAAATTGTCAACTCAAGCGGAATGTGACCCGTCAACAGCTCCTTCTTCAATTTCTCCCACCACTGGGGATGCAAGGAAAAGGATAAGATTTCCTATCCCACCCGCTGGCGGTGATACAGGGCAGTCAGGAGAGAAAGCTGATATCTGGACCAGACTGAAGGACCTGCCAACAATTACTGACATGCCTACCATTGAAAGAATGGTGTAAGATTATGTGAGTGACAGCATCCAATTAGGCATGTCAGACAGTCCGTATGTATACTTGCAGGAAAAAGAGGCAATTTGGATGCCCTTGCACAAACTGGCTTTATTTTACCTAAGTTGCCCACTCCCCCCCCCCCCCCCTCCAGTGTGTACTCTAAAAGAGTGCTTAGTGCAGCCGGTAACCTTGTCAGCGGTCAGTGTAGGAGGTTACTTCCACAAAATGTGGAGAAGATGATGTTCATCAAAATGAATGATAAATTCTTTCAGGTAGACCTTGACCAGCAATTGTCTCCTGAAAGTAAACAGGGACCTTTGATGGTAGATTCCAGTGGGGACAAATTAATACTTTGTGAGGAGGGGGATGTACACAGTGAAAGGGTTGAGGAATCGGAGGATGAGGATGAGGTCGACATCTTGCCTCTGTAGAGCCAGTTTGTGCAAGGAGAAATTAATTGGTTCTTTTTTGGTGGGGGTCCAAACAAACCAGTCATTTCAGCCACAGTCGTGTGGCAGACCCTGTCGCTGAAATGATTGGTTTTGTTAAAGTGTGCATGCAGAGCCGGCGGTACCCGCTCAGCAAGGGGATGCAGTGCAGGGAGGCGCCGTCCTGGTCTGCAACCCCGCTGATGCTGGCAGCGTGTAGCGTGGCTCTCTCCCTGCATCCTTCCCCAGAGAGTGGCCTCAGGCCGACGGGTATCATTTTGGGGGCGTGGCCTAATCGCGGGAGGTGTGGCCATGCCCCCTTGTGAAAAAAAGTTTTTTTTTTTAAAATAACTTTGGCTTGTCGAGCAGGGTGTAGGGGTTCGGGGGTGCGGGGGGGAGTCCTGAGCCCTGACCCAATTTCAGGGGGGAGTGTGAACACTTCCCCCCACTACCCAAATAGGCATTGGCTCAGCAGTAGCAGCAGCCTCACAGCAGCACAGCACACTGCAGCATGTGCTGTGCTGTGCTGCCAAGATGCGTGCTTATGCTGCTGTCCAGTAAGAAGGGAGGGGGTAGGGAGTGCGGTGGACCAGGGCCCCACCGGGCCCGCCATCAGTCCATGGCCTGAGAAATTAGTACCCGTTCCCTCCCTCTCGGCATAACTGCCGACATCCTACAGAGCTGCTGCTGCTGGGGTAATGGCGCCTCCAAAAGACATAAGGAGAAGGCAGAGGAGGAGCAGCGCCGGAGTCAGTGACCTGCTGCAGGTACTGGGGCAGTGCTGTGGAGGGAATGGAGGATGTACCTGGCATAATATGTATAATAGGCTCTTCCTGGCTGCATGTGTATAAGGTGCTCTCCTGTGTGGGTACTACTGTGCAGTGTAATGTGACTAACGGACATTACTGTGCAGTGTAATGTGACTAACGGACACTACTGTGCAGTGTAATGTGACTAACGGGCATTACTGTGCGGTGTAATGTGACTAACAGATGCTACAGTTCGGTGTAATGTGACTGACGGACACTACTGTGCAGTGTAATGTGACTAAGGGACGCTACTGTGCGGTGTAATGTGACTAACGGACTCTACTGTGCGGTGTAATGTGACTGGTGGACACTACTGTGTGGTGTAATGTGATTGACGGACACTACTGTGCGGTGTAATGTGACTGATGACACTACTATGCGGTGTAATGTGACTAACGGACACTACTGTGCGGTGTAATGTGACTAACGGACACTACTGTGCGGTGTAATGTGACTAACGGACACTACTGTGCGGTGTAATGTGACTAACGGACACTACTGTGCGGTGTAATGTGACTAACGGACACTACTGTGCGGTGTCATGTGACTAACGGACATTACTGTGCGGTGTAATGTGACTAACGGACGCTACAGTGCGGTGTAATGTGACTGACGGACACTACTGTGCGGTGTAATGTGACTAAGGGACGCTACTGTGCAGTGTAATGTGACTGACGGACACTACTGTGCGGTGTAATGTGATTGACGGACACTACTGTGCGGTGTAATGTGATTGACGGACACTACTGTGCGGTGTAATGTGACTGACGACACTACTGTGCGGTGTAATGTGACTAACGGACACTACTGTGCGGTGTAGTGTGAATAACGGACGTTACTCTGCGGTGTAATGTGAATAACGGACACTACTGTGCGGTGTAATGTGATTAACGGACGCTACTGTGCGGTGTTATGTGAATAACGGACGCTACTGTGCGGTGTAATGTGAATAGCGGACACTACTGTGCAGTGTAATGTGACTGACGGACACTACTGTGCAGTGTAATGTGACAAACGGACAGTACTGTGCAGTGTAATGTGACAAACGGACACTACTGTGCAGTCTAATGTGACTAACGGACACTACTGTGCAGTGTAATGTGACTAACCGACACTACTATGCTGTGTAATGTGACTAGCGAACACTACTGTGCAGTGTAATGTGACTAAAGGGCATACTATGCGGTGTAATGTGACCAGTGAACAACACTGAGCAGTGTAATGTGACTAGCGAACACTACTATGGGGTGTAATGTGACTAACGGACACTACTGTGCAGTGTAATGTGACTAATGGACACTACTATGAGGTGTAATGTGACTAGCGAACACTGTTGTGCAGTGTAATGTGAATTGGTACTATTCTGTTGCCCCAATATTTTTGGCGCTTCCCCCTGCTGGGGCAAGCTGCATGTGTTAAAGGGTGCTCTACCTGGCGCAAAGTGTAGAAGGATGCTCTACCTGGAATAATGTGTGACTGGCTCTACCTGGTGCAATATGTAAAAGGGGGCTGTATCTGGCGTAATGTATATAAGGGGCACTACCTGGCGTAATGTACATAAGTGGTAATACTGTGTGGCGTGATATTGAATAATGTTGTCTACTATGTGTCATAATTATTTTACGCCCCTATATTTTATGTCATTTTTTTATGACCCTATATTTATGGATCTTGAGGGGGGGGGGGGGGGGGCACCAAAATGTTTAGTTACAGCTCTGAGGATGAGATTGGTCAACTTTGTATTTGTAGAAAGGCGCAAAAATGATAGTTTGCAGGAGGGCGCCGAACACCCTAGCACCAGCCATGTGTGCATGTCCTGTTTAAACAACATAAGGGTATTGGCGGACCCAAGGACAAATCTATCTTGCACCTCTTTTTCTTCTTTGCATCATGTGCTGTTTGGGGACTGACTATTTTATTAAAGTGCCATCCTATCTGACACTTCCGTATATGTCCAGTGGTACTGCCATATAATTCTAGTGATACTGCCGTATATGTCCAGTGATATTGCCATATAAATCCATTGATATCGCTGTATAATTCCAGTGCTAATTGTTTGTGTCGCTTGGCTTAGTCATACAGCTACCTCATTGCACCTCTTCTACATCTTTTCATGAGGTGCTGTTTGGGGCCTTTTTTTTTATATCTGCCCTCCTGCCTGACACTGCAGTGCCACTCCTAGATGGGCCAGGTGTTTGTTTTATCCACTTGTGTCGCTTAGCTTAGTCATCCAGCAACCTTGGTGCAATCTTTTGGCCTAAAAACAATATTGAGAGGTGTTCAGAATAGACTGGAAATTAGTGGAAATTAATGATTTTGAGGTTAATAATATCACAGGATAAAAATTACCCAAAATTCTGTGATTTTAGCCATTTTTATGTTTTTTTCAAAAATCATCCAGATCCAAAACCAAAACCCAAAAGGCTGGTTTTGCCAAAGCCAAGCCAAAACAAAAACACGAAAGTGGAATTAAAACCAAAACATAAAACACGAGAAAAGTGCCAGCTGCACATCTCTACTCATAAGTATACCTTAGGATCAATACACAGGATCCAGTCATGTGACAGGTGCTCGGGATCCCACAGTCACCATGCTGACGCCAGGGCCCTGAGTAATCAAAATGCTGGCAAACAGAATGCAGACCCACAGGCACTATTCCCACGCGAGCCATTGAGTCCACTGCGTTGAAAAAGCAGCGAGCCTGCTAGGGGCTTTGTTGCACTTGACCTCCCCCCCAGGATTCTGCTGCAGGAATCCTAGGGTCTGTATGCTGACTGCCGGGATCCCCAGTGCCGGTCTCACAGCCCCAATCCCAATACACGCCTATAGAAAGAGAAAAGCTATGAACTGAAGATATATTAGACCTCCCTATTGATACAGTATGAGTGTACTCTTGTGTGCTGTACATACAGATGTAGCCATGCTTATCCAACCTGCAGTTTGCCAAAACCAGGTGCAGCAAGTGTGCGCAGGAATAGGACATGCGCATGCATCTAAGTAGGCATGCCCATAAGAATACATGGGCGGTGTACTAAGCCGCAGCTCGGTGTAATAAGTTGCACCCACACGGGTGTGCACATGTAATTATATAATAGTACATACAGTAGCAGCAGGTCTGCACAGTTTCAGTACAGCAATAATCACGTTTATGTACACAGGCAATGTGATGAAGCTGAGCACGCAGGGGACCAGCCAATCACATATGTAGGCAGGAAAATGTAGGATTACACAGCATCCCCAAAGGCTTAGTACTACACATCCCTATAGTACTGTAGATCTTAACAAAGTGAGGTGGCCATCTTGGTAAAGTAACAGATTCTTCAGCTATGCTCATAGAGGAATAGCAGTAGTGCACTGCATATACCATCACTCCAACTTACAGATAGCTGATGGAGGTGTATCTTCTTACCATGTTATATGATGTCATTTGGAGGACCAACAATGATATTACGGAGAATGCAGCTTTTTCTATATGTCTTTCTACTCACACATCCTTCTCAAAATAACATTAACATACTTCTAGTCTGTGGGGCAAACCATGGTTGAGCCCTCAGCAAAAGAACAGCATGGATCAGCCCTAATGGCTCCTGTGAATGGGTCTAGGGGATAATGAAGGTTTCACCATACATACAAATGCTGATTTGTATATGCTTATGTAAAAACTGCTGATATCTCATGCCAGGCCTCATGTAATGTTTTCCTCTTCTAGTAAATGCAGATTGTTCAACAACTGCGACAAATCTAAGCGGATCCAGTGCAACGTAAGTCCAGTTTAAAATCACATGATTGATGAAATGGAAATAAATGAGAAAAACAATTTGTATATGTTATAAATGATACTTCCTGGAAATTCAAAAGCAATATTTCTTTTTGCTTCCCTCAGTGTTACATGTCCATCTGGGTGCGTGAACAGTGGAGCTCCTGTTTATGGAACTGACTATTATACAGATGTAAGAGAAATCAGTACTTTGTTTAGTAGAGCAACATTTCTTAGTAGTTAAAGAAACAAATATTCCAGCGCGTCACTAACACCTAACTCATATAATTTTGGGTCGTATGTGCTGAAATAAGCAGCTCTCAACTGGACAGTACTGACCTGTCCACACACAAAACAGCACAAAGGATAATAATATATTACCAGAGAGCGCTTGTAGCCAAATATATCAAATTTATTACATATATATCACAATAAAATATAAAATAAACACATGTAAATATAAAATAATAATTAAAAAGTTCCTCCCTGCTGCAGCGGATTAAGTTTAACCGGTTATTTATATTATGTCCAAGTTAAGGTGCTTATTGTGACCCTATTCTCAGTTAAGAGTCCCGAACAATATACAGTCCTTTTTAGGAACAAATTATGGATGTTTGCTGTTTAAATCCAGCTGTAAGAGTTTTTCACATACTCATGGAGATCTCCTTATGTGTCAGATAGAAGCCGGCTTTCTACTCCCGTTAATTAATGCCACAGAGCGGCCAGGTGCGTTGGATACTTATACTTTAGTATCTATTTTAACGGACTTTTTATCGTCCTACTCTCACTGCGCTAGATAGGGCCACATTTGCAAGATTGTCCACTTTACTCACAGCCAGGAGTGGATCCGTTCGATATCCGTGGACGGCCCCCATTGTCAAACACAGCCACAGTCGAGAGAGGCACCTTCCTTAGTTACGGGGTACCTGGAGAATCTCTAGAGACGGTTAACATCCATACACGGACAGTAGCACCAAAGGGTATTGTTCAGCCGGAATCCGCTGGTAGTAGGCAGGACATCAGTATAGAATAAGCCCCAGTCCTTACGCGTTTCTCCGCAATTGTCAGTGTGCGGTTTCGTCAGAGGATGACACAGGGCTGTCCAACATGCTATTTAAATATCAGTGGACCAATCATGTTAGAAATTACCTACATTGGCACACCTGAATAATCATTGATTTAATCGCACATGTGTAAAATAAATTTCAGTCACATAACAACCCGTATAGTACCATAAACTTTACAATATAAGTACATAAGGTAGATTTATTATATTATATTTTTATATTGCTATACACTTATAAGTCATAAACTGCTTTCTAAACAATAAAATACTTTATATTATCTAATTAGCAAAAGACAAAGGTTATTATACAGATGTAAGAGAAATCAGTACTTTGTTTTGTAGAGCAACATTTCTTAGTAGTTGTAGTCAAAAGGTAAATGCTGAGAAAATGTAACTGATATTGTGTCTATTGGTATCTTTAGGATTCTGCCATTTGCCCAGCAGCGATCCATGCTGGAGCACTAACAAATGCAGGGGGGAATGTGACAATACAATTTATTGTTGGTCAGAACAGTTATATTGAAACCACAAGAAATGGAATCACAACCAAACCCTTTACGAGGCATTGGCCTAGGTCATTTACATTTCCCACAGTACCAAAGGATCCTCAGCAGGGTAAGATACTGGTCTTCAAGACAAATGTTGTTGATATTCTCAAATTATAGTAACATGTATGGGCACAGCAGGGTCCCAAGAAGCTGCCTGCATATTGGCCCTCATTCCGAGTTGTTCGCTCGGTCTTTTTCATCGCATCGCAGTGAAAATCCACTTAGTACGCATGCGCAAAGTTCGCACTGCGACTGCGCCAAGTAACTTTGCTATGAAGAAAGTAATTTTACTCACGGCTTTTTCATCGCTCCGGCGATCGGAATGTGATTGACAGGAAATGGGTGTTACTGGGCGGAAACACGGCGTTTTAGGGGCGTGTGGCTGAAAACGCTACCGTTTCCGGAAAAAACGCTGGAGTGGCCGGAGAAACGGTGGGAGTGCCTGGGCGAACGCTGGGTGTGTTTGTGACGTCAACCAGGAACGACAAGCACTGAACTGATCGCACAGGCAGAGTAAGTCTGAAGCTACTCTAAAACTGCTACAAGGTTTGTGATCGCAATATTGCGAATACATCGGTCGCAATTTTAAGATGCTAAGATACACTCCCAGTAGGCGGCGGCTTAGCGTGTGTAACTCTGCTACATTCGCATTGCGACCGATCAACTCGGAATGAGGGCCCTTATTCTAGTACATGCAGATGGAAATCAACTGGAGGTGCATAGCCTACCAATCATTGTCCTACACATCTCAGAATAATAGTATGGTTCTCATTACTATGAGAGATGATTTCTACAGTTCCAAATATCATCTTTTTCAGTTTACTTTTTGGTGCTAGGAAAAGTGAAATCTCATTCACATTTCCTCTTTGACTAATAAAGCAGAAGCTCAAAAGCAAAACACAAAGAATGTAACCAATACAATGTACTGTATTTTACTTAGCTTCAATGTGGATGATTATCTACAAAACTTTAATGGGGGTTATTCAGAATAGTTAGCGAACCAAAAGAGGAAGGCATTTGGGCAAAACCATGTTACACTGCAGGTGGGGCACAAAGAGTTAGATATAAATACACATATATGCACACACATTAATATATAGACATACACACAGTTTATATATATATATATATATATATATATTAGAGATGAGCGCCGGAAATTTTTCGGGTTTTGTGTTTTGGTTTTGGGTTCGGTTCCGCGGCCGTGTTTTGGGTTCGAACGCGTTTTGGCAAAACCTCACCGAATTTTTTTTGTCGGATTCGGGTGTGTTTTGGATTCGGGTGTTTTTTTTAAAAAACACTAAAAAACAGCTTAAATCATAGAATTTGGGGGTCATTTTGATCCCAAAGTATTATTAACCTCAAAAACCATAATTTACACTCATTTTCAGTCTATTCTGAATACCTCACACCTCACAATATTATTTTTAGTCCTAAAATTTGCACCTAGGTCGCTGGATGACTAAGCTGGGCGACCCTAGTGGCCGACACAAACACGGGGCCCATCTAGGAGTGGCACTGCAGTGTCAGGCAGGATGTCCCTTCCAAAAAACCCTCCCCAAACAGCACATGACGCAAAGAAAAAAAGAGGCGCAATGAGGTAGCTGTGTGAGTAAGATAAGCGACCCTAGTGGCCGACACAAACACCGGGCCCATCTAGGAGTGGCACTGCAGTGTCACGCAGGATGTCCCTTCCAAAAAACCCTCCCCAAACAGCACATGACGCAAAGAAAAATTAAAGAAAAAAGAGGTGCAAGATGGAATTGTCCTTGGGCCCTCCCACCCACCCTTATGTTGTATAAACAGGACATGCACACTTTAACCAACCCATCATTTCAGTGACAGGGTCTGCCACACGACTGTGTCTGATATGACGGGTTGGTTTGGACCCCCACCAAAAAAGAAGCAATTAATCTCTCCTTGCACAAACTGGCTCTACAGAGGCAAGATGTCCACCTCATCATCACCCTCCGATATATCACCGTGTACATCCCCCTCCTCACAGATTATCAATTCGTCCCCACTGGAATCCATCATCTCAGCTCCCTGTGTACTTTGTGGAGGCAATTGCTGCTGGTCAATGTCTCCGCGGAGGAATTGATTATAATTCATTTTAATGAACATCATCTTCTCCACATTTTCTGGATGTAACCTCGTACGCCGATTGCTGACAAGGTGAGCGGCGGCACTAAACACTCTTTCGGAGTACACACTTGTGGGAGGGCAACGTAGGTAGAATAAAGCCAGTTTGTGCAAGGGCCTCCAAATTGCCTCTTTTTCCTGCCAGTATAAGTACGGACTGTGTGACGTGCCTACTTGGATGCGGTCACTCATATAATCCTCCACCATTCTTTCAATGGTGAGAGAATCATATGCAGTGACAGTAGACGACATGTCCGTAATCGTTGTCAGGTCCTTCAGTCCGGACCAGATGTCAGCATAAGCAGTCGCTCCAGACTGCCCTGCATCACCGCCAGCGGGTGGGCTTGGAATTCTGAGCCTTTTCCTCGCACCCCCAGTTGCGGGAGAATGTGAAGGAGGAGATGTTGACAGGTCGCGTTCCGCTTGACTTGACAATTTTCTCACCAGCAGGTCTTTGAACGCCAGCAGACTTGTGTCTGCCGGAAAGAGCGATCCAAGGTAGGTTTTAAATCTAGGATCGAGCACGGTGGCCAAAATGTAGTGCTCTGATTTCAACAGATTGACCACCCGTGAATCCTGGTTAAGCGAATTAAGGGCTCCATCCACAAGTCCCACATGCCTAGCGGAATCGCTTCGTGTTAGCTCCTCCTTCAATGTCTCCAGCTTCTTCTGCAAAAGCCTGATGAGGGGAATGACCTGACTCAGGCTGGCAGTGTCTGAACTGACTTCACGTGTGGCAAGTTCAAAGGGCATCAGAACCTTGCACAACGTTGAAATCATTCTCCACTGCGCTTGAGACAGGTGCATTCCACCTCCTATATCGTGGTCAGATGTATAGGCTTGAATGGCCTTTTGCTGCTCCTCCAACCTCTGAAGCATATAGAGGGTTGAATTCCACCTCGTTACCACTTCTTGCTTCAGATGATTGCAGGGCAGGTTCAGGCGTTTTTGGTGTTGCTCCAGTCTTCTGTACGTGGTGCCTGTACGCCGAAAGTGTCCCGCAATTCTTCTGGCCACCGACAGCATCTCTTGCACGCCCCTGTCGTTTTTTAAAAAATTCTGCACCACCAAATTCAAGGTATGTGCAAAACATGGGACGTGCTGGAATTTGCCCATATTTAATGCACACACAATATTGCTGGCGTTGTCCGATGCCACAAATCCACAGGAGAGTCCAATTGGGGTAAGCCATACCGCGATGATCTTCCTCAGTTGCCGTAAGAGGTTTTCAGCTGTGTGCGTATTCTGGAAAGCCGTGATACAAAGCGTAGCCTGCCTAGGAAAGAGTTGGCGTTTGCGAGATGCTGCTACTGGTGCCGCCGCTGCTGTTCTTGCGGCGGGAGTCCATACATCTACCCAGTTGGCTGTCACAGTCATATAGTCCTGACCCTGCCCTGCTCCACTTGTCCACATGTCCGTGGTTAAGTGGACATTGGGTACAACTGCATTTTTTAGGACACTGGTGAGTCTTTTTCTGACGTCCGTGTACATTCTCGGTATCGCCTGCCTAGAGAAGTGGAACCTAGATGGTATTTGGTAACGGGGGCACACTGCCTCAATAAATTGTCTAGTTCCCTGTGAACTAACGGCGGATACCGGACGCACGTCTAACACCAACATAGTTGTCAAGGCCTCAGTTATCCGCTTTGCAGCAGGATGACTGCTGTGATATTTCATCTTCCTCGCAAAGGACTGTTGGACAGTCAATTGTTTACTGGAAGTAGTACAAGTGGGCTTATGACTTCCCCTCTGGGATGACCATCGACTCCCAGCAGCAACAACAGCAGCGCCAGCAGCAGTAGGCGTTACACGCAAGGATGCATCGGAGGAATCCCAGGCAGGAGAGGAATCGTCAGAATTGCCAGTGACATGGCCTGCAGGACTATTGGCATTCCTGGGGAAGGAGGAAATTGACACTGAGGGAGTTGGTGGGGTGGTTTGCGGGAGCTTGGTTACAAGAGGAAGGGATTTACTGGTCAGTGGACTGCTTCCGCTGTCACCCAAAGTTTTTGAACTTGTCACTGACTTATTATGAATGCGCTGCAGGTGACGTATAAGGGAGGATGTTCCGAGGTGGTTAACGTCCTTACCCGTACTTATTACAGCTTGACAAAGGCAACACACGGCTTGACACCTGTTGTCCGCATTTCTGTTGAAATACCTCCACACCGAAGAGCTGATTTTTTTGGTATTTTCACCAGGCATGTCAACAGCCATATTCCTCCCACGGACAACAGGTGTCTCCCCGGGTGCCTGACTTAAACAAACCACCTCACCATCAGAATCCTCCTGGTCAATTTCCTCCCCAGCGCCAGCAACACCCATATCCTCCTCATCCTGGTGTACTTCAACACTGACATCTTCAATCTGACTATCAGGAACTGGACTGCGGGTGCTCCTTCCAGCACTTGCAGGGGGCGTGCAAATGGTGGAAGGCGCATGCTCTTCACGTCCAGTGTTGGGAAGGTCAGGCATCGCAACCGACACAATTGGACTCTCCTTGTGGATTTGGGATTTCGAAGAACGCACAGTTCTTTGCGGTGCTACTGCTTTTGCCAGCTTGAGTCTTTTCATTTTTCTAGCGAGAGGCTGAGTGCTTCCATCCTCATGTGAAGCTGAACCACTAGCCATGAACATAGGCCAGGGCCTCAGCCGTTCCTTGCCACTCCGTGTGGTAAATGGCATATTGGCAAGTTTACGCTTCTCCTCCGACAATTAAATTTTAGGTTTTGGAGTCCTTTTTTTACTGATATTTGGTGTTTTGGATTTGACATGCTCTGTACTATGACATTGGGCATCGGCCTTGGCAGACGACGTTGCTGGCATTTCATCGTCTCGGCCATGACTAGTGGCAGCAGCTTCAGCACGAGGTGGAAGTGGATCTTGATCTTTCCCTAATTTTGGAACCTCAACATTTTTGTTCTCCATATTTTAATAGGCACAACTAAAAGGCACCTCAGGTAAACAATGGAGATGGATGGATACTAGTATACTTATGGATGGACTGCCGAGTGCCGACACAGAGGTAGCTACAGCCGTGGACTACCGTACTGTGTCTGCTGCTAATATAGACTGGATGATAATGAGATGTAGTATATATAAAGAAGAAAGAAAAAAAAACCACGCGTAGGTACTAGGTGGTATACAATTATGGATGGACTGCCGAGTGCCGACACAGAGGTAGCTATAGCCGTGGACTACCGTACTGTGTCTGCTGATAATATAGACTGGATGATAATGAGATGTAGTATATATAAAGAAGAAAGAAAAAAAAAACCACGGGTAGGTGGTATACAATTATGGATGGACTGCCGAGTGCCGACACAGAGGTAGCTACAGCCGTGGACTACCATACTGTGTCTGCTGCTAATATAGACTGGATGATAATGAGATGTAGTATGTATAAAGAAGAAAGAAAAAAAAACCACGGGTAGGTACTAGGTGGTATACAATTATGGATGGACTGCCGAGTGCCGACACAGAGGTAGCTACAGCCGTGGACTACCGTACTGTGTCTGCTGCTAATATAGACTGGATGATAATGAGATGTAGTATATATAAAGAAGAAAGAAAAAAAAAACCACGGGTAGGTACTAGGTGGTATACAATTATGGATGGACTGCCGAGTGCCGACACAGAGGTAGCTACAGCCGTGGACTAACGTACTGTGTCTGCTGCTAATATAGACTGGATGATAATGAGATGTAGTATGTATAAAGAAGAAATTAAAAAAAAAAAACACGGGTAGGTGGTATACAATTATGGATGGACTGCCGAGTGCCGACACAGAGGTAGCTACAGCAGTGGACTAACGTACTGTGTCTGCTGCTAATATAGAGTCTAGACTGGATGATAAATTATTGATGAGATGAAATCAATATAATATCACTGTACTGCAGCCGGACAGGTACTATATATATTTATTATGTAATGACTGATGACGGACCTGCTGGACACTGTCAGGTCAGCAGCACAGCACCGCAGACTGCCAGTCTGCTACAGTAAGCTACTATAGTAGTATGTAATAGTATAAAGAAGAATGAAAAAAAAAAAACCACGGGTAGGTGGTATACAATATTATATATATATATATATTATATACAATTATATATATATATATATATATATATATTAAACTGGTGGTGATTGATTATTAAACTGGTGGTCAGGTCACGTTGCAACTTGCAACTAGTACTCCGAGGCCTAAGCAGACAATCACAAAATAAAAAATATATTATTATACTGGTGGTCAGTGTGGTCACACAATGGCAGTGTGGCACTGACTCTGGCAGCAAAAGTGTGCTGTGCACTGTACGTTATATGTACTCCTGAGTCCTGCTCTCAGACTCTAACTGCTCCCCACTGTCAGTGTCTTCCCCACAAGTCAGATAATTAATACAATACACTGCAGTCACACTATCTAATCTATATCACTTCAGCAAGTAGTATATATATAGTAGTATAGTGGTACTCCTCCTAAGTAATAATGCTCCCCAAAATTACTACTAGTACTGTGTCTCTCTCGTCTCTCTCTACTGTGTCTCTCTCTCTCTTCTCTAAACGGAGAGGACGCCAGCCACGTCCTCTCCCTATCAATCTCAATGCACGTGTGAAAATGGCGGCGACGCGCGGCTCCTTATATAGAATCCGAGCCTCGCGAGAATCCGACAGCGTGATGATGACGTTCGGGCGCGCTCGGGTTAGCCGAGCAAGGCGGGAAGATCCGAGCCTGCTCGGACCCGTGTAAAAAACCTGAAGTTCGGGCGGGTTCGGATTCAGAGGAACCGAACCCGCTCATCTCTAATATATATATATATATATATACACACCTCAAAAAAATAAAGGGAACACTTAAACAACACAATGTAACTCCAAGTCAATCAAACTTCTGTGAAATCAAACTGTCCACTTAGGAAGCAACACTGATTGACAATCAATTTCACATGCTGTTGTGAAAATGGAATAGACAATAGGTGGAAATTATAGGCAATTAGCAAGACACCCCCAATAAAGGCGTTGTTCTGCACGTGGTGACCACAGACCACTTCTCAGCTCCTATGCTTTCTGGCTGATGTTTTGGTCACTTTTGAAAGCTGGCGGTGCTTTCACTCTAGTGTTAGCATGAGACGGAGTCTACAACCCACACAAGTGGCTCAGGTAGTGCAGCTCATCCAGGATGGCACATCAATGCGAGCTGTGGCAAGAAGGTTTGCTGTGTCTGTCAGCGTAGTGTCCAGAGCATGAAGGCGCTACCATGAGACAGGCCAGTACATCAGGAGACATGGAGGAGGCCGTAGGAGGGCAACAACCCAGCAGCAGGACCGCTACCTCTGCCTTTATACAAGTAGGAACAGGAGGAGCACTGCCAGAGACCTGCAAAATGACCTCCAGCATGCCACAAATGTGCATGTGTCTACTCAAATGATCAGAAACAGACTCCATGAGGGTTGAATGAGGGCCTGACATCCACAGGTGGGGGTTGTGCTTACAGCCCAGCACCGTGCAGGACGTTTGGCATTTGCCAGAGAACACCAAGATTGGCAAATTGCCACTGGTGCCATGTGCTCTTCACAGATGAAAGCAGTTTCTCACTGAGCACATGTGACAGACGTGACAGAGTCTGGAGACGCCAAGGAGAACGTTCTGCTGCCTGCAACATCCTCCAGCATGACTGGTTTGGCAGTGGGTCAGTAATGATGTGGGGTGTCATTTCTTTGGGGGGCAGGCACAGCCCTCCATGTGCTCACCAGAGGTAGCTTGACTGCCATTAGGTACCGAGATGAGATCCAAAGACCCCTTGTGAGACCATATGCTGGTGCGGTTGGCCCTGGGTTGCCCCCTAATGAAAGACAATGCTAGACCTCATGCGGCTGGAGTCTGTCGGCAGTTCCTGCAAGACGAAGGCATTGATGCTATGGACTGGCCCACCCATTCCCCAGACCTGAATCCAATTGAGCACATCTGTGACATTGTGTCTTGCTACATCCACCAACGCCACGTTGCACCACAGACTGTCCAGGAGTAGGCGGATGCTTTAGTCCAGGTCTGGGAGGATATCCCTCAGGAGACCATCTGCCACCTCATCAGGAGCATGCCCAGGCATTGTAGGGAGGTCATACGGGCACGTGGAGGCCACACACACTACTGAGCCTCATTTTGACTTGTTTTAAGGACATTACATCAAAGTTGGACTAGCCTGTAGTGTGTTTTTCCACTTTAATTTTGAGTGTGACTCCAAATCCAGACCTACATGGGTTAATAAATTTGATTTCCATTGATAATTTTTGTGTGATTTTGTTGTCAGCACATTCAACTATGTAAAAAACAAAGTATTTAATAAGAATATTTCATTCATTCAGATCTAGGATGTGTTATTTTAGTGTTCCCTTTATTTTTTTGAGCAGTGTATATATAAAAGCACACTCACTTCTCACAGGTACAGAAAAAATAATACCAGCACCCACATTTCAGATGAAAAATCAGTGGTAAATTTTATTCCTAGCAGGAATAGCATGTCAGAGAGTCATCCAGCCACAACCCGACAGCTGTTTCAACCAAATGTGCTTATTCTCAGGGGTTGAGCCCCTATACCTGGCTGGGAGAAGTGAGTGTGCCTATAATACTGTTTTTACTGTGCACCACCACATACTTTCTTGTCTATTATTTATTTGTGCTGTCAAATATGATATATATAGTCCTGCACTCTCAACAAAACACACACTAATACAAGACCACATAGTACATTAGAGTATCCCACAAAGTGGCAATGATAGCACTCTCCAGACTTGTTACAAAAGATAGAAAAAATAAATATTTATTCTCAAAAAGACAACAGTCCAACATACCGGTTGCACAGAATACCACCAACGTTTTAGTCAGCAACCAGGATCCTTCTCACAGTGCCGTAACTAGACATTTCAGTGCCGTGTGCAAGAAACAGCATCAGGGTACCCCCCTCTATATTTAAAATAGGGCCAATGCGCGGTAAGCCCGTGCCATAAATATAGGAGTGTGGCTTTATGGGTAAGGGGTGTGGCCACAAAATACTACCATTTCATATTATGCTGCACAGTAGTCTCCATTATTCAAATTATGCCACACAGTAGCACCATTTACACACATTTGCCAGGTAGAGCCCCTATCACATATTATGGCAGGTAGAGTCCCCTTTTACACATTACAGCAGGCAGAGCTCCCTTTTACACATTACGGCAGGCATAGTCCCCCTTTTACTCATTACGGCAGAATGAGTCCCTCTTTTACACATTACGGCAGGCAGAGTCCCCCTTTTACACATTACAGCAGGCAGAGTTCCCCTTTTACACTTTATGACTGGTAGAGTCCCCTTTTACAGATTATGACAGGTAGCTTCCCCTTTTACACAATCTGGCAGCCAGAGTCCCCTTTTACAGATTATGGCAGGGAGTGTCCCCCCTTTTACACATTACGGCAGCCAGAGTCCCCTGTTACAGATTTCAGCAGGCAGCATCCCCCTTATAAACATTACGGCATATATGCTGTATATACAGTATGTAAAAATACAAGGCATAGTGTCTAAGAAAAATGAATATAATAATTCAGAAATATTTTTTCTTTGTAAAACATGCATATATGCACATGCTGAAGAGTGTTAAAATAGTAATCAAAAGTCACAATAGGCAGGTTAGTAGTATCCAGAGATATTATCCTCAATAAAGTACAGTATAATAGAAAATTGTGGTGTTTTAGAACAAAATAATGCTATAAGCATACTATGTGGAAGAGCTCTTTAGACACAGCTAGGACCAGTCAGCAGAGGGAGTGCGCAGGTAGGACATGACTAGTGATAAAGTCAGGAGCCCTTCCACTGCAAAGTTCCACAATGGCAGCCAGATTAAACACAGCTGCCAGTTCATCGTCACTTTGCTGTGACGTCAGCATGACTCCTCCATGCTCCGGGTGGGTAGGCAACCATGGTGTGTGTGCTGGGGGCAAGCAGGGAGAGAGATCATGATGTTTCTCCCAAATCTCAAGACAGAGGGAGAGGGTGGAGCAAGCAGGCTAGTGGCTGCAGAGCTGCCCAGCTACAAATGTTAACAGTGAGAGAGGGAGCCGAGTGCTCCTCTCTGTAGGCAGCGCTGCAGTTATCTTGGGGTCAGACAAGTAGTGTGGTGCGGTGGGTGCTGATGGAGGTTTTTCTGCTCAACAAGGCACTATCCACCCACACCGAGTCACGGCCCTGCTTTCTCAAGGTAGACAGCTAGGTCAATGAGACATCATATCCAGGCAGCCAAGATTGAGAAAAGATGGAAACGATCGATTGATGTTCCATGCCTCCCAGGCCCCTGTTAAATACCGCTGTCAATTAAGGGGAGGCGCCAAAACTCCATCCATCACCGCCATGCATTCCACCTTCTGAAATGCATGATGTCAATTCCGGTGAAGACCAAAAGTGTACAGCGGGTGGGTTAGAGCGGGGAATATGTGTATTATTAATTAAAGCTGCTCTATGATGCAGTATTATCATGGTCTATTAGCTGGGGTAGAAGTTTACTAACAATCAAACCCACTCATATATGGCCTCCTGCACTCTATATGCGCCAAGAGATTCAGCATTGTCATAGCAACGTCAGTATGCTAGTGGCACTTCTGGTAATAGAAGCGCTATCAAGAGTGACAATGTCATTGTGTGGCAATTATATATGAGAACCTGCAGGTAGAGAGGGAGGTATAACAGGAGCCCGGGTGTCAGGACATAGGTGAAGTAAAGACACACAAAAATCATATTAATGCAAGAAAATATATGTATGTATATATATATATATATATATATATATATATATATACACCACCATATATACATAAATACACCACAGCAAACAAAAAAAATAAAAAAGACTAAAATAAAGAATAGAGAAAAAGATACTAGAGAAACAGGCAAGAAAAATAAATAAATAAAAATTATAATAGGCACAAGAATCCACAAATAAAATTAGGAAGAAATGGAAGAATGAAAACCAGCTGTTCTGTATAAATGAATATGGGTGCATGTGGTTAAAATATAGTAAAGATATATATATAGATTGCCTCAAGTACCTTCAGAAAACCCTCTAGTTGTGACCCGTCCTCCTCCAATCCATGCATCAACCACTTCTTCTACATGTCTGCTCCTGTTTCTTTGCTTGGATTTGATCCTTAGACACACTTCACACTCTCATTATATTTCTATATACGTACCCATCAAATTCAGCTCAGTTTGCCACTGGTCCTTGTGGCTTTACCTCCCTGGTACATGTGTCCTACAGATGCTCCTATACAGCTCCTCAGCCATAAAAACATAGAAACATAGAATTTGATGGCAGATAAGAACCACTTGGCCCATCTAGTCTGCCCCTTTTTTATTTTATCCTTTAGGCAATCTCAACCCTTTTTTAACCTTAATTCTTTGTAAGGATATTCATATGCCTGTCCAAAGCATGTTTAAATTGCCCTACAGTCTTAGCATCTACCACCTCTGATGGGAGGCTATTCCACTTATCCACTACCCTTTCTGTGAAGTAATTTTTCCTTAAATTTCCCCTGAACCTCCCCCCCTCCAGTCTCAATGTATGCCCTCGAGTTCTAATACTTCTTTTCCTTTGAAGAATGTTTCCCTCCTGAACTTTAAGACCCTTGATATATTTGAAAGTTTCTATCATGTCCCCCCTTTCCCTTCTCTCCTCCAAACTATACATGTTCAGATCTTTTAGCCTTTCCGGGTAAGTTTTGTGATGTAGGCCATGCACCATTTTAGTTGCCCTTCTTTGTACACTCTCTAATGTATTTATATCCTTCTGGAGATAGGGTCTCCAGAACTGGACACAGTTTTCCAGATGGGGCCGTACCAATGACCTATACAGTGGCATTATCACTTCTTTTTTCCTGCTACTGATTCCTCTCCCTATGCAACCAAGCATCTGACTTGCCTTTCTCATTGCTTTGTTGCATTGCTTTCCTGCCTTCAAGTCACTTGAAATAGTGACTCCTAAATCTCTTTCCTCCTCAGTAGTTTCCATTATAATACCCTTGATACTATACTTAGCCTTTGGGTTTTTGAGACCCAAGGGCATGATTTTGCATTTTTTAGCATTAAACTGTAGTTGCCACGTTCTTGACCATTTCTCAAGCCTACCTAGGTCATTAATCATTTGTTTGACCCCTCCCGGTGTGTCTACCCTGTTGCATATCTTTGTATAATCTGCAAAAAGGCATATCTTCCCTTCAATACCATCTGCAATGTCACCAACAAAGATATTAAAGAGAACTGGACCAAGTACAGATCCCTGGGGTACTCCACTGGTAACATTTCCCTCCATAGATGTAACTCCATTAACTGCAACTTTCTGTTTCCTATCCTGCAACCAGGTTCTTATCCATTTAACTGATTTATAATCCACCCCCAGGCTTTCAAGTTTATTTAGCAGTCTGCGATGTGGGGTAGTGTCAAATGCCTTACTAAAGTCTAGATATGTTACATCTACAGCTTCCCCTTGATCTATTCTTTTCATCACAGAATCAAAAAAAAAAGTCAATAAGATTTGTTTGGCATGATCTCCCACCAGTAAATCCATGCTGTTTTGGATCCTGTAAGTTGTTTGATTTAAGATATTCCACTACTCTTTCTTTTAATAGTTTTTCCATTACTTTCCCTACTGCTGATGTAAGGCTTACTGGTCTGTAGTTACTTGCTTCTTCCTTGCTTCCACTTTTGTGCAGTGGAACTACATTTGCTCTTTTCCAGTCCTCTGGAATAGCACCTGTATTTAGTGACTGGTTAAATAATTCTGTTAAAGGTGTAACCAGCACATCTTTTAGCTCTTTGAGTATCCTTGGGTGTATCCCATCTGGTCCCATTGATTTATCCACTTTTAGTTTTGAAAGTTCTGGTAGGACCTTCTCCTCTGTAAATGTATTTTCATCTACCTTATTTTTATGAATGTCCTTGCAACTTAACTGTGGCCCCATCCCTTCTTCTGTAGTAAATACTGAGCAAAAATAATTATTTAGGTGACCTGCTATTGCCTTTTCTCCCTCCACCAAATGCTCACTCTCTGTCTTAAGTCGTCTTATTCCTCCATTTGATTTTCTCCTTTCACTTATATACTTAAAAAAAGTTTTGCCCCCTTTATCTACTGACTGGGCCATTTTCTCCTCAGTTTCTGCCTTTGCACGTCTGATCACTTTCTTAGCATCCTTCCGTTCGCTTTCTTAGCATCCTTCCGTCTGTCCAGATACACCTCTTTGTCGTTATTATTTTGAGTCTGTTTGTATTTCCTAAAAGCCATCTTTTTTGCTTTCACACTAGTTGATACTTCTTAAATGAACCACACTGGCTTCCTTTTCCTGGTGCTTTTCCTAACCATTTTGATACAAAGGTCTGTTGCATTTAGTATTGCACGTTTCAGTTTTTTCCACCTCTCCTGCACTCCTTCCAAGTTCCTCCAGTCTGCCAATGAATCACTTAAACATCTCCCCATTTTTGCAAAGTCAGCATTTCTAAAATCCAACACCTTTTTTTTGTGGAGTTGGATCCTGTCTTTATACTAAACCATACTGCTTGATGATCACTGGATCCCAGGTGCTCACCCACATATATATCAGATATCCTATCACCATTTGTAAGAATTAGATCTAAAATTGAGTCTTTGCGAGTGGGCTCCCTCACCAATTGCTTGAGAGATGCTCCCTGTAAGGAATGTAGAAATGTGCCACTTGTAGCTGAACTTGCAAAAGACCCCTCTCAATTAACATCAGGTTAATTAAAGTCTCCCATGATTATGACTTCTCCCTTTAAAGCCATTTTAGAGATGTCCAACAATAGGTTCCTGTCCAAATCCTGCCCCTTGCCTGGTGGTCTATAGATCACCCCAATGCGAATAATGTCCTTCTTCCCAGTTTCTATGGTGACCCAAAGGGCCTCAGTTTTGGCTTCAATATTTTGTATTAAAGTAGCATTTATGCTTTTTTCACATACATTGCTACCCCTCCTCCTATTCTTCCTATTCTTTCCATCCTAAATAAATTGTATCCTGGTATAGCTAAGTCCCAGTCATGATTCTCATTTCACCAAGACTCTGTAATTGCCACAATATCCAGGTTATCCCTTGTCATTATCGCAATTAGCTCTGGAATTTTGTCTCCTAAGCTCCTAGCATTTGCAGACATAGCTTTAAGAATTTTGTCTGTGCATTTGTTATTAGTAGCCATGTCCAGAGCGTACAAAATAAATGACTAGTTTAAAGTTGAAATAACCTGTTTGGGGATGTTGCTCAGTATTTGTTTTCTTTTACTAATCAGTAATCATACTCTGTCCTTTACACCATGACTACACCTTACTAAATATAAAGATATAGTACACCTGACCACAATGGGTAAATGTTCAAAGGAGGTAAACACCAGTCATATATGCAATAATAAACTGTTTCACCTAGCAACTTCCCCACACATGCAATGACATTTACAAGAAATCATTACATCAAGAAACACACATAAGTTTGTATAAGAGAGAACTGTAGTGAGCAGATTGGAGATGCCTTTTCATTGGTTTTTAAAAACAGATAATATGCATAAGATGAATTACATACTTTTGAGGCATTAAGGCAGTCAATTTGTGGTAGTGTTGGTGTGTTGATGTTTCCCTTCTGTTTTCCTATTTTTATAATAACACTTTTATGTCACCACTTCTATGGAAGCACTACCAGCTGATGGCTATCCAGCCGTATACTAGACTTTAAATAGGAACAATATCCATGTGAATTCAATGATTGCAAACTCCACCCAATACAATCCCCCTTTAAGCTAAGGCCATAAATTAGCTTAGAAAAACAGACATTGCATACCAATAAGGCAGCCAACTATATCTTTACAAAGAGAAAAACATACAAAACAAAAACTGGCTTTTTCAATATACCTAAACTATTCAATCATGATATTCATTTGACATAATCAGCAAATGCAGTACAACTTGCTGGGATGTGCAGTTCCACAAATCATACCTAAATTATTCAATCATGATATTCATTTGACATAATCAGCAAATGCAGTACAACTTGCTGGGATGTGCAGTTCCACAAATCATACCTAAACTATTCAATCATGATATTCATTTGACATAATCAGCAAATGCAGTACAACTTGCTGGGATGTGCAGTTCCACAAAACATACCTGTTGAGCACAAAGATGATGAGGAGTTGGTTCACAAAGTTCACAATCGATAACAGCTGATGATATAACTTAACGCAGGTATAACGCTATTTTTATAATAACACTTTTATGTTAGAACTTCTATGGAAGCACTACCAGCCGATGGCTATCCAGCCGTCCAGCCCCTGTTGTCTTTTCTTTATGACCACGCACATTTACCTGCAGTAACATTCTGAATTTTCCAACTCTTCACACGCTTTGGTTCTCCATATGTGGGACTATTAGATGTTGGGACTGTCATCTGGGCACACTATCTTTGCTCTTTTCTATGGCCCTCATTCCGAGTTGTTCGCTCGCAAGGCGAATGTAGCAGAGTTACACACGCTAAGCCGCCGCCTACTGGGAGTGAATCTTAGCTTCTTAAATGTGCGACCAATGTATGCGCAATATTGCGATCACAAACGAGTTAGCAGTTTTAGAGTAGCTTCAGACTTACTCTGCCTGTGCGATCAGTTCAGTGCTTTTCGTTCCTGGCTGACGTCATAAACACACCCAGCGTTCGCCCAGGCACACCCACCGTTTCCCCGGCCACTCCTGCGTTTTTTCCGGAAACGGTAGCGTTTCTAGCCACACGCCCCTAAAACGCCGTGCATCCGCCCAGTAACACCCATTTCCTGTCAATCACATTACGATCGCCGGAGCGATGAAAAAGCCGTGAGTAAAAATACTATCTTCATAGCAAAGTTACTTGGCGCAGTCGCAGTGCGAACATTGCGCATGCGCACTAAGAGAATTCTCACTGCGATGCGATGAAAAACTCCGAGCGAACAACTCGGAATGAGGGCCTATATCTACTATATATGGTTTTTCTTTGTCTATTGTACTGGTCCTTATAATTTACTGTCTTCCTTTCCTATTGTTATATTCTTTGTTTTCTAGTCATACTGCAATTTCTTTTTGGTTACAAAGTATTCTTTTACTGCTTTGATATATTAATCTCTCATACCCGCACTGCCATACATTTATATATATATATATATATATATATATATATACACACCGGCTGCTGCTGTGTGTGTGTAGTAAGGGGTGCTGCTGCTGCTGTGTGTGTGTGTGTGTGTGTGTGTGTGTGTGTGTGTGTGTGTGTGTGTGTGTAGTAAGGGATGCTGCGGTGTTAGTGTGCTATGGGGTTCTGCTGTGTGAGTGTAGAAAAAGTTGCTGCTGTGTGTGTAGTAACTGGTTCTGCTGTGTGAGTGTCTTAACAGGTTCTACTGTATGAGTGTAGTAATGGGTTCTGTGGTGTCAGTGTAGATTTGGTTTCTGCAATGTGAGTGTAGTAAAGGGTGCTGCGTGTGAGTGTAGTAATGGGTGCAGCTCTGTGAGTGTAGTAGTGGGTGTTGCTGTGTGAGTGTAGTAATGGGTGCATCTGGTCATACCCTTCACATCACTAGTCGCACCCTAGGCAGTTACATATATAAGGCCATATGTAAATTTCAGGCTCATGTGAGCCTTAATCTGACACTCTGCACCTGGCAGCAGCAACTACCACACATAGAGTGCATCCAGAAAGTATTCACAGCACTTCACTTTTTCCACATTTTGTTATGTTACAGCCATATTCCAAAATGGAATAAATTAATTTTTTCCCTTTAAAATTCTACACACAATGGCCCTCATTCCGAGTGGTTCGCTCGCTAGCTACTTTTAGCAGCCGTGCAAACGCATTGTTGCCACCCACGGGAGAGTGTATTTTTGCTTTGCAAGTGTGCGATCGCATATGCAGCTGAGTGGTATAAAAAATGTTTGTGCAAAACAAGACCAGCTCTGTAGTTACTTATCCTGTGTGATAATTCTAGCATCAGAGGTCCCGGAATTGATGTCAGATACCCGCCCTGCAAATGCCTGCTCATGCATGCATTTTCCCTACCACTCCCAGAAAACGGTCAGTTGACACCCATATATGCCCACTTCCTGTCAATCTCCTTGCGATCGCATGTGCGAATGGCTTCGTCACTAGAAGCATTGCACAGTAACAATGCTGTTTGAACCCGTACGATGCGAGTGTGCATTGCGATGCATATGCATGCACAGTTTTGCCATTTTTTTAACTGATCACTGCGCTGAGAAATTCGACAGCGAGAGATCAACTCGGAATGAGTACCAATACCCCATAAAGACAACGTGAAAAAAGGTGTTTTTTTTAGATTTTTGCTAATTTATTAAAAATACAAAACAAAGAAATAACATGTACATAAGTATTCACAGCCTTTGCCATGAAGCTCAAAATTGAGCTTAGGTGCATCCTGTTTCCACTGACCATCCTTGAGATGCTCCTACAGCTTAATTGGTGTACACCTGTGGTAAATTCAGTTGATTGGACATGATTTGGAAAGGCACACACCTGTCTATATAAGGACCCCCACACTTTATAGTGCATGAGCACAAACCAAGCATGAAGTCAAAGTAATTGTCTGTAGACCTCCGAGACAGGGTAGTCTGGAGGCACAAATCTGGGGAAGGGTACATAAAAATATCTGCTGCTTTAAAGGTCCCAATGAGCATAGTGGCCTCCATCATTTGTAAATGGAAGAAGTTCTGAACCACCAGGACTCTTCCTAGAGCAGGTTGGCCATTTAAACTTAGTGATCAGTGTAGAAGGGCCCTAGTCAAAGCGTACCCTTCCGATGCATAACCTAGTCCCGAGGCAGCTACTCCATCCCCCTGCCTCATGCCTTGACCATCTCTGCTTTGCTTACCTCAGGCTACCTCCCACTTGCTTGCACCTGAAGTCTTCTGTCTGTCGCCCCTTCCTACTAGATTGTTAGCTCCTCAGAGCAGGGCCCTCTTTCCTCTTGTTGTCAAAACCCTCTTCTCGACACATTTCACTCATAGCCCCCACCTACTCAGCGACCATCTTTACCTGCTTTTTCTACCACTGGTAAAGGCTCATCTCTATCTATAGCCACCAGCTCCTAGTAGTATGCTGATCACTCACGCTATTTACATCTAAGCTGTATTATGTTATGAGAATTGTGGTGCTCTTTGTTACCTGTACTCTATTTTTGTTATTTATTTACTATAATGTTAAGTTTTTTCTCCATGCACTGTCCTCTGTACGGCACTGCGAAACACTTGTGGTGCCTTATAAATAAAATGTAATAATATTAATAGTCAGAGACGTGACCAAGAACCCGATGGTTACCGTTTCAGAGCTACAGCATTCCTCTGTGGAGAGAGGAGAACCTTCCAGAAGGACAACCATCTCTACAGCAATCAGGCCTGTATTGTAGAGTGACTAGACAGAAGCCACTCCTTAGTAAATAGCACATGGCGGCCTGTCTGGAGTTTGCCAAAATGCACCTGAAGGACTTTCAGACCATGAGAATCAAAATTCTCTGGTCTGATGAGACAAAGATTGAACTCTTTAGTGTGAATGCCAGGGCCAATATTTACTAAAAATTTGAGTTTGTCCGATTTGTGTTTTTTTTTCAAAGTCCCAATCCGGGAATTCACTAAGCACAAATCTCGGCAGTGTCTGGTCTATTCGTAATGGATTTAACGGCAAAGATCTGAAATACGAATTAATAGACCATCGGTCAAACGCGGCTGTTATTTCATACAATACGGGTATTCACTATTCATTCGTATTTGGGTGTTAGTCTCTGAGTGCTAAAGTGCGGGTCTATTTTTTGTGAATTGTTAAAAAAAGCAGCAAAAAAATAGACCTGCTTTTTCCAGGCGAGTTTGGATAATCATGCACGGATCAGTGAGATCTGTGCATGGTTATCTATGGGAAAGGGTGTGTTTAGTGTAAATACAGAAAAAAAAATTGCATGGGGTCCCCCCTCCTAAGCATAACCAGCCTCGGGCTCTTTGAGCCGGTCCTGGTTGACAAAATATGGGGAAAAAAATGACAGGGGTTCCCCCATATTTAATTAACCAGCACCTGGCACTACGCCTGGTCCTGGTTCAAAAAATATGGGGGACAAAAAGCGTAGGGGTCCCCCATATTTTTTAAACCAGCAACGGGCTCCACTAGCCAGGTACATAATGCCACAGCCGGGGGACACTTTTATTGTGGTCCCGGCGGCCCTGGAATTACATACCCAACTAGTCACCCCTGGCCGGGGTACCCTGGAGGAGTGGGAACCCCTTAAATTAAGGGGTCCCCCCCTCCAGACACCCAAGGGCCAGGGGTGAATCCCGAGGCTGTCCCCCCCATCCAAGGGCGGCGGATGGGGGGCTGATAGCCTTTTGTAAAAAATGAGAATATTGTTTTTAGTAGCAGTACTACAAATCCCAGCAAGCCTCCCCCGCAGGCTGGTACTTGGAGAACCACAAGTACCAGCATGCGGTGGAAAACCGGGCCCGCTGGTACCTGTAGTACTACTACTAAAAAAATACCCAACAAAAAAAAGGACACACACACCGTGACAGTATAAGTTTATTAGATACATGCACACCTCCAAACATACATACTTACCTATGTTCACACGAGGCTCGGTCCTCTTCTCCATGTAGAATCCTCGGGGTACCTGTGAAAAAAATTATACTCACATAATCCAGTGTTGCTTGTCTTCTTTGTATAATCCACGTACTTGGCAAAACAATAAAATGGAAACCCGACCACGCACTGAAAGGGGTCCCATGTTTACACATGGGATCCCTTTCCCCGACTGCCAGGACCCCCCCCCTGACTCCTGTCAAAGAGGGTCCCTTCAGCCAATCAGGGAGCGCCACGTCGTGGCACTCTTCTAATTGGCTGTGTGCTCCTGTAGTGTCTGTGAGGCTGCACATGGCAGAGATACAATGTAGCGCCTATGCGCTCCATTGTATCCAATGGTGGGAACTTTGCGGTCAGCGGTTGACTGAAAGTAACCTCACCGCTGACCGCAAAGTTCCCACCATTGGATACAATGGAGCGCATAGGCGCTACATTGTATCTCTGCCATGTGCAGCCTCACAGACATTACAGGAGCACACAGCCAATCAGGATAGTGCCACGACGTGACGCTCCCTGATTGGCTGAAGGGACCCTCTTTGACAGGAGTCAGGGGGGGTCCTGGCAGTCGGGGAAAGAAGTCCCATGTGTAAACATGGGACCCCTTTCAGTACGTGGTCAGGTTTCCATTTTTTTGTTTTGCCAAGTACGTGGATTATACAAAGAAGACAAGCAACACTGGATTATGTGAGTATAATTTTTTTCACAGGTACCCCGAGGATTCTACATGGAGAAGAGGACCGAGCCTCGTGTGAACATAGGTATGTATGTTTGGAGGTGTGCATGTATGTAAAAAACTTATACTGTCACGGTGTGTGTGTCCTGTTTTTTGTTGGGTATTTTTTAGTAGTAGTACTACAGGTACCAGCGGGCCCGGTTTTCCACCGCATGCTGGTACTTGTGGTTCTCCAAGTACCAGCTTGTGGGGGAGGCTTGCTGGGACTTGTAGTACTGCTTCTAAAAACAATATTCTCATTTTTTTACACAAAGCTATCAGCCCCCCATCCGCCGCCCTTGGATGGGGGGGGCAGCCTCGGGCTTCACCCCTGGCCCTTGGGTATCTGGAGGGGGGGACCCCTTGATTTAAGTGGTTCCCACTCCTCCAGGGTACCCCGGCCAGGGGTGACTAGTTGGGTATGTAATGCCAGGGCCGCAGTGACCACAATAAAAGTGTCCCCTGGCTGTGGCATTATGTACCTGGCTAGTGGAGCCCGGTGCTGGTTTAAAAAATACGGGGGACCCCTATGCTTTTTGTCTCCTGTATTTTTTGAACCAGGACCAGGCGCAGAGCCCGGTGCTGGTTGATGAAATATGGGGTGTAACGAAACGAGATGGACTTGGACTGAGAACCTTTTTATTCATCACTCATTTCTCACAGTTTAATGTACTTTTTAATCCTTGGCCCAGTCTAGGTATATACACCAGAGCTTAGGTATATCATGTATACTGTTATTTCATGTTATTAGGTATTCATTGTCCTTGCTATTACCTTCAATATGGTATGTATTGAAGATATAAAGATAATTGTCATATTGTGTGACTATAGCAGGACAGGCTATAGTGTGTGACATGAAGAGAGCCAGGCAGCTGTGCTAGCTCATTACCATTTGTATCACATATGTGAGTCCATTGCGTGAGGTGTAATAGGTGTTGCTGGTAATGTAATCAGAACAATGACTGAGTGACTGGGAAGATAGTGCTGCCAGTGTGCTGAGGCCTAGAAGCATCGTTGGGATCTGCTGGTTTCAAGAGGCTACTGGACATGCTCTGAGGGTGAGATCTACACAGAAGGACAGAGAGAGTAGATGTACCTCTGGAGTGGAGACACTGACTAGGCATTGCGGTGCCGTCAGTGGCAAAGGGCACTCTGTGAGCTGGTATCCCAGACCAGGGGACACAGAACTACTGCTGGCAGGCTGGCAGGAGACTGTAATTCTAAACTACTGTGGGGACTTAGTAAGTAAGATACCATCCTGGCACGTAATAGTTACTGTTTTGTGTACTGTGTGTGTATTTTTACAATAAAGGGCATTTGCCACTTTACTAAACTGTTTACCTGAGTGATCAGAGAATCCATATCTTCACATGGGGGAATCCCTGTCATTTTTTCCCCATATTTTGACAACCAGCACCGGCTCAAAGAGCCCGAGGCTGGTTGTGCTTAGGAGGGAAGATCCCACGCAATTTCTTTTCTGAATTTTTAACGCTTTAAACACCTTCTTAAGGTACACAATGAAGCCCTGCATGGATCTCACAGATCCGGCCGGGATTCCTTGTGTTTTGTCAGGCAGTTTTTTACTCATCACTCCCATAAAACACTGCCTAACTATACGAATCGCATCGACATCGGAAAATATGAATTTGGAAAAGTCGACAGCTTAGTGAATGACCGTATCAGGATTCAAAAAGTTGCAGTAAAATGCACCCGATACCATTTGAGATCAACACCCTTAAAAACGGCAAAAACACAAATCTTTGTAAATATACCCCCAGGTGTTATGTTTGGAGAAAACCAGGTACTGCTCATCACCAGTCCAAGACGCCAATACCATCCCCACAGTGAAGCATGATGGTGGGGATGTTTTTCAGCAGCAGGATCTGGGAGACTAGTCAGGATAGAGGGATTGATGAATGCAGCAATGTACAGAGACATCCTGGATGAAAACCTACCCCAGAGCACTCTTTGCCTCAGACTGGGGCAACAGTTTATCTTTCTTCAACAGGACAACGACCCTAAGCACACAGTCAAGATATCAAAGGAGTGGCTTCAGGACAACTCTGTGAATGTCTTTGAGTGGCCCGGCCAGAGCCCAGACTTAAATCTGATTGAACATCTCTGGAGAGATCTGAAAATGGCTGTGCATCAACACTTCCCATCCAACCTGTTGAAGCTTGAGAGCTGCTGCAAAGAGGAATGGGCAAAACTGCCCAAAGATAGGTGTGCCAAGCTTGTGGCATATTCAAAAAGATTTGAGGCTGTAATTGCTGCCAACGGTGCATCGCCAAAGTATTGAGCAAAGGCTGTGAATACTTATGTACACGTTTCTTTATTTTTTTATTTTTTATCAATTTGCAAAAATCTCAAAAAAACTTTTTTCACAATGTCATCATGGGGTATTACTGTATGTGTAGAATTTTGAGGAAAAAATTAATTTATTCCATTTTGGAATAAGGTTGTAACATAACAAAATGAGATAAAAGTGAAGCGCTGTGAGTACTTTCCGAATGTACCATAGGACCCTATTCAGTAAGGATTGAAAATTCTGCTAAAAAGCATAATTTGCAATCTTTTCACTCACATGCTGCCCGCCCATAGCAGGGAAAGACCACCCAGCATACTATCCATCAACACCCCCCCGCCCCCCTCCTTCCCTCTGCAACCATGCTAAAATTGTGGCTGCACAGCAATTTCACAATGTTCTCAGAAAGTAAAGAAGCCTCCTGCCAGTGCAGTCTGGCTGCGACGGCAGTAGGGTCACAACTATCTTTGGGATCGGCATGGAAGTATGTGATGCAGCCATCCCACTCACACCCACACCGTGCCCCCCCGCCCCCTTCATGCCACCAAGCCTTCGTTTTTGTGGCACTGCCCCCACAACACGCTGTTTCCGCCTAGGAAACGGAGCGTTGCCGCCCCCTTCTTCCTTGTGAATGCCTCTGCCTGATTGATGGGCCCTGCTCATGCGGCTACATCATCATTGTAGTTTTTGCGGTTGGATCGCAAGTTGCGATCCAACCATGAATATGGTCCATAGTTTGTTACAGAGCTGGGAGGGTGGAATAGCTAGGTCACTGGCTGCAACTTTCAATGTTCTGTTGCAGAGTAGAGATGAGCGCCTGAAATTTTTCGGGTTTTGTGTTTTGGTTTTGGGTTCGGTTCCGCGGCCGTGTTTTGGGTTCGAACGCGTTTTGGCAAAACCTCACCGAATTATTTTTGTCGGATTCGGGTGTGTTTTGGATTCGGGTGTTTTTTTCAAAAAACCCTAAAAAACAGCTTAAATCATAGAATTTGGGGGTAATTTTGATCCCAAAGTATTATTAACCTCAAAAAACATAATTTACACTCATTTTCAGCCTATTCTGAACACATCACACCTCACAATATTATTTTTAGTCCTAAAATTTGCACCGAGGTCGCTGTGTGAGTAAGATAAGCGACCCTAGTGGCCGACACAAACACCGGGCCCATCTAGGAGTGGCACTGCAGTGTCACGCAGGATGTCCCTTCCAAAAAACCCTCCCCAAACAGCACATGACGCAAAGAAAAAAAGAGGCGCAATGAGGTAGCTGTGTGAGTAAGATTAGCGACCCTAGTGGCCGACACAAACACCGGGCCCATCTAGGAGTGGCACTGCAGTGTCACGCAGGATGGCCCTTCCAAAAAACCCTCCCCAAACAGCACATGACGCAAAGAAAAAAAGAGGCGCAATGAGGTAGCTGTGTGAGTAAGATTAGCGACCCTAGTGGCCGACACAAACACCGGGCCCATCTAGGAGTGGCACTGCAGTGTCACGCAGGATGGCCCTTCCAAAAAACCCTCCCCAAACAGCACATGACGCAAAGAAAAAAAGAGGCGCAATGAGGTAGCTGACTGTGTGAGTAAGATTAGCGACCCTAGTGGCCGACACAAACACCGGGCACATCTAGGAGTGGCACTGCAGTGTCACGCAGGATGTCCCTTCCAAAAAACCCTCCCCAAACAGCACATGACGCAAAGAAAAAAAGAGGCGCAATGAGGTAGCTGTGTGAGTAAGATTAGCGACCCTAGTGGCCGACACAAACACCGGGCCCATCTAGGAGTGGCACTGCAGTGTCACGCAGGATGTCCCTTCCAAAAAACCCTCCCCAATCAGCACATGATGCAAAGAAAAAGAAAAGAAAAAAGAGGTGCAAGATGGAATTATCCTTGGGCCCTCCCACCCACCCTTATGTTGTATAAACAAAACAGGACATGCACACTTTAACCAACCCATCATTTCAGTGACAGGGTCTGCCACACGACTGTGACTGATATGACGGGTTGGTTTGGACCCCCCCAAAAAAAGAAGCAATTAATCTCTCCTTGCACAAACTGGCTCTACAGAGGCAAGATGTCCACCTCATCTTCACCCTCCGATATATCACCGTGTACATCCCCCTCCTCACAGATTATCAATTCGTCCCCACTGGAATCCACCATCTCAGCTCCCTGTGTACTTTGTGGAGGCAATTGCTGCTGGTCAATGTCTCCGCGGAGGAATTGATTATAATTCATTTTAATGAACATCATCTTCTCCACATTTTCTGGATGTAACCTCGTACGCCGATTGCTGACAAGGTGAGCGGCGGCACTAAACACTCTTTCGGAGTACACACTTGTGGGAGGGCAACTTAGGTAGAATAAAGCCAGTTTGTGCAAGGGCCTCCAAATTGCCTCTTTTTCCTGCCAGTATAAGTACGGACTGTGTGACGTGCCTACTTGGATGCGGTCACTCATATAATCCTCCACCATTCTATCAATGTTGAGAGAATCATATGCAGTGACAGTAGACGACATGTCCGTAATCGTTGTCAGGTCCTTCAGTCCGGACCAGATGTCAGCATCAGCAGTCGCTCCAGACTGCCCTGCATCACCGCCAGCGGGTGGGCTCGGAATTCTGAGCCTTTTCCTCGCACCCCCAGTTGCGGGAGAATGTGAAGGAGGAGATGTTGACAGGTCGCGTTCCGCTTGACTTGACAATTTTGTCACCAGCAGGTCTTTCAACCCCAGCAGACCTGTGTCTGCCGGAAAGAGAGATCCAAGGTAGGCTTTAAATCTAGGATCGAGCACGGTGGCCAAAATGTAGTGCTCTGATTTCAACAGATTGACCACCCGTGAATCCTTGTTAAGCGAATTAAGGGCTGCATCCACAAGTCCCACATGCCTAGCGGAATCGCTCCGTGTTAGCTCCTTCTTCAATGCCTCCAGCTTCTTCTGCAAAAGCCTGATGAGGGGAATGACCTGACTCAGGCTGGCAGTGTCTGAACTGACTTCACGTGTGGCAAGTTCAAAGGGCATCAGAACCTTGCACAACGTTGAAATCATTCTCCACTGCACTTGAGACAGGTGCATTCCATCTCCTATATCGTGCTCAATTGTATAGGCTTGAATGGCCTTTTGCTGCTCCTCCAACCTCTGAAGCATATAGAGGGTTGAATTCCACCTCGTTACCACTTCTTGCTTCAGATGATGGCAGGGCAGGTTCAGTAGTTTTTGGTGGTGCTCCAGTCTTCTGTACGTGGTGCCTGTACGCCGAAAGTGTCCCGCAATTTTTCTGGCCACCGACAGCATCTCTTGCACGCCCCTGTCGTTTTTTAAAAAATTCTGCACCACCAAATTCAAGGTATGTGCAAAACATGGGACGTGCTGGAATTTGCCCATATTTAATGCACACACAATATTGCTGGCGTTGTCCGATGCCACAAATCCACAGGAGAGTCCAATTGGGGTAAGCCATTCCGCGATGATCTTCCTCAGTTGCCGTAAGAGGTTTTCAGCTGTGTGCGTATTCTGGAAAGCGGTGATACAAAGCGTAGCCTGCCTAGGAAAGAGTTGGCGTTTGCGAGATGCTGCTACTGGTGCCGCCGCTGCTGTTCTTGCGGCGGGAGTCCATACATCTACCCAGTGGGCTGTCACAGTCATATAGTCCTGACCCTGCCCTGCTCCACTTGTCCACATGTCCGTGGTTAAGTGGACATTGGGTACAACTGCATTTTTTAGGACACTGGTGAGTCTTTTTCTGACGTCCGTGTACATTCTCGGTATCGCCTGCCTAGAGAAGTGGAACCTAGATGGTATTTGGTAACGGGGGCACACTGCCTCAATAAATTGTCTAGTTCCCTGTGAACTAACGGCGGATACCGGACGCACGTCTAACACCAACATAGTTGTCAAGGACTCAGTTATCCGCTTTGCAGTAGGATGACTGCTGTGATATTTCATCTTCCTCGCAAAGGACTGTTGAACAGTCAATTGCTTACTGGAAGTAGTACAAGTGGGCTTACGACTTCCCCTCTGGGATGACCATCGACTCCCAGCGGCAACAACAGCAGCGCCAGCAGCAGTAGGCGTTACACGCAAGGATGCATCGGAGGAATCCCAGGCAGGAAAGGACTCGTCAGACTTGCCAGTGACATGGCCTGCAGGACTATTGGCATTCCTGGGGAAGGAGGAAATTGACACTGAGGGAGTTGGTGGGGTGGTTTGCGTGAGCTTGGTTACAAGAGGAAGGGATTTACTGGTCAGTGGACTGCTTCCGCTGTCACCCAAAGTTTTTGAACTTGTCACTGACTTATTATGAATGCGCTGCAGGTGACGTATAAGGGAGGATGTTCCGAGGTGGTTAACGTCCTTACCCCTACTTATTACAGCTTGACAAAGGGAACACACGGCTTGACACCTGTTGTCCGCATTTCTGGTGAAATACCTCCACACCGAAGAGCTGATTTTTTTGGTATTTTCACCTGGCATGTCAACGGCCATATTCCTCCCACGGACAACAGGTGTCTCCCCGGGTGCCTGACTTAAACAAACCACCTCACCATCAGAATCCTCCTGGTCAATTTCCTCCCCAGCGCCAGCAACACCCATATCCTCCTCATCCTGGTGTACTTCAACACTGACATCTTCAATCTGACTATCAGGAACTGGACTGCGGGTGCTCCTTCCAGCACTTGCAGGGGGCATGCAAATAGTGGAAGGCGCATGCTCTTCACGTCCAGTGTTGGGAAGGTCAGGCATCGCAAACGACACAATTGGACTCTCCTTGTGGATTTGGGATTTCAAAGAACGCACAGTTCTTTGCGGTGCTTTTGCCAGCTTGAGTCTTTTCAGTTTTCTAGCGAGAGGCTGAGTGCTTCCATCCTCATGTGAAGCTGAACCACTAGCCATGAACATAGGCCAGGGCCTCAGCCGTTCCTTGCCACTCCGTGTGGTAAATGGCATATTGGCAAGTTTACGCTTCTCCTCCGACAATTTTATTTTAGGTTTTGGAGTCCTTTTTTTTCTGATATTTGGTGTTTTGGATTTGACATGCTCTGTACTATGACATTGGGCATCGGCCTTGGCAGACGACGTTGCTGGCATTTCATCGTCTCGGCCATGACTAGTGGCAGCAGCTTCAGCACGAGGTGGAAGTGGATCTTGATCTTTCCCTAATTTTGGAACCTCAACTTTTTTGTTCTCCATATTTTATAGGCAGAACTAAAAGGCACCTCAGGTAAACAATGGAGATGGATGGATTGGATAGTTTACTAGTATACAATTATGGACGGACTGCCACGGTTAGGTGGTATAAAAAAACCACGGTTAGGTGGTATATATTATAATAATAATACAATTATGGATGGACGGACTGCCTGCCGACTGCCGACACAGAGGTAGCCACAGCCGTGAACTACCGCACTGTACACTGGTTGATAAAGAGATAGTAGTATACTCGTAACAACTAGTATGACACTATGACGACGGTATAAAGAATGGAAAAAAAACCACGGTTAGGTGGTATATATTATAATAATAATACAATTATGGATGGACGGACTGCCTGCCGACTGCCGACACAGAGGTAGCCACAGCCGTGAACTACCGCACTGTACACTGGTTGATAAAGAGATAGTAGTATACTCGTAACAACTAGTATGACACTATGACGACGGTATAAAGAATGGAAAAAAAACCACGGTTAGGTGGTATATATTATAATAATAATACAATTATGGATGGACGGACTGCCTGCCGACTGCCGACACAGAGGTAGCCACAGCCGTGAACTACCGCACTGTACACTGGTTGATAAAGAGATAGTAGTATACTCGTAACAACTAGTATGACACTATGACGACGGTATAAAGAATGGAAAAAAAACCACGGTTAGGTGGTATATATTATAATAATAATACAATTATGGATGGACGGACTGCCTGCCGACTGCCGACACAGAGGTAGCCACAGCCGTGAACTACCGCACTGTACACTGGTTGATAAAGAGATAGTAGTATACTCGTAACAACTAGTATGACACTATGACGACGGTATAAAGAATGGAAAAAAAACCACGGTTAGGTGGTATATATTATAATAATAATACAATTATGGATGGACGGACTGCCTGCCGACTGCCGACACAGAGGTAGCCACAGCCGTGAACTACCGCACTGTACACTGGTTGATAAAGAGATAGTAGTATACTCGTAACAACTAGTATGACACTATGACGACGGTATAAAGAATGGAAAAAAAACCACGGTTAGGTGGTATATATTATAATAATAATACAATTATGGATGGACGGACTGCCTGCCGACTGCCGACACAGAGGTAGCCACAGCCGTGAACTACCGCACTGTACACTGGTTGATAAAGAGATAGTAGTATACTCGTAACAACTAGTATGACACTATGACGACGGTATAAAGAATGGAAAAAAAACCACGGTTAGGTGGTATATATTATAATAATAATACAATTATGGATGGACGGACTGCCTGCCGACTGCCGACACAGAGGTAGCCACAGCCGTGAACTACCGCACTGTACACTGGTTGATAAAGAGATAGTAGTATACTCGTAACAACTAGTATGACACTATGACGACGGTATAAAGAATGGAAAAAAAACCACGGTTAGGTGGTATATATTATAATAATAATACAATTATGGATGGACGGACTGCCTGCCGACTGCCGACACAGAGGTAGCCACAGCCGTGAACTACCGCACTGTACACTGGTTGATAAAGAGATAGTAGTATACTCGTAACAACTAGTATGACACTAGGACGACGGTATAAAGAATGGAAAAAAAACCACGGTTAGGTGGTATATATTATAATAATAATACAATTATGGATGGACGGACTGCCTGCCGACTGCCGACACAGAGGTAGCCACAGCCGTGAACTACCGCACTGTACACTGGTTGATAAAGAGATAGTAGTATACTCGTAACAACTAGTATGACACTATGACGGTATAAAGAAAGAAAAAAAAATACCACGGTTAGGTGGTATATATTGTAATACAATTATGGATGGACGGACTGCCTGCCGAGTTCCGACTGCCGACACAGAGGTAGCCACAGCCGTGAACTACCGCACTGTACTGTGTCTGCTGCTAATATAGACTGGTTGATAAAGAGATAGTATACAATACATACAACAATGAATATACTACTATACTGGTGGTCAGGCACTGGTCACCACTAGTCACACTGGCAGTGGCACTCCTGCAGCAAAAGTGTGCACTGTTTAATTTTAAATTAATATAATATTATGTACTCCTGGGGGCTCCTGCTATAACAACCTGCAGTGCTCCCCAGTCTCCCCCACAATTATTATAAGCTTTGCCTTTTATACATTGATGTGCAGCACACTGGGCTGAGCTGAGTGCACACAGACTGAGTCACACTGTGTGACTGGCTGCTGCTGTGTATCGTTTTTTTTCAGGCAGAGAACGGATATAGCAGAGAACGGATATATATTAAAATAAATAAAAGTTAACTAACAACAACTGCACTGGTCACTGTGGTAAACTCTGTCTGACTCTGCACAATCTCTCTCTCTCTTCTAATCTAATTTCTAATGGAGAGGACGCCAGCCACGTCCTCTCCCTATCAATCTCAATGCACGTGTGAAAATGGCGGCGATGCGCGGCTCCTTATATAGAATCCGAGTCTCGCGAGAATCCGACAGCGTCATGATGACGTTCGGGCGCGCTCGGGTTAACCGAGCAAGGCGGGAGGATCCGAGTCTGCTCGGACCCGTGAAAAAAACATGAAGTTCGTGCGGGTTCGGTTTCAGAGAAACCGAACCCGCTCATCTCTATTGCAGAGGTGATAAATAATCGTTCCTGCTCTCTGAAGATTGAAGCCTTCTCATAAGTACACCTTGAAATCAATACACACCTATAGAAAAACTATGAACTGTGATTGTATATGAAGAAAGTTGATAATATAGGAAATTTATGAAAACATAAATATAGCATGATTCAGTTAATAGTAAAACACCTTTTGAAATATATTTACTGAAAAAAAAAACCTGAAAATATAGTAGAACTCCCTGCTGATATGTGTGTACTATTTTGTGCTGTACATACTGATGAGCCATGCTCATCCAACCTTCAGTTTGCCATATTCATGGGCAAACCAGTTGTATGTGTGCCCACAAATAGGACGCATGTATGTATCTAAGTGTGCGTGCCCATAAGAAAACCTGGGCGGTGTACTAAGCCAAAGCTCAGTGTAATAAGTCACACCCACACGGGTGTGCCTATATAATTATATTATATTATATAGCAGCAGATAGAAGTTTGTAGATGCACCAGTTGGATAGGACAGGATGCGACCAGACAAATAGAGAGTATTAGCAGTGGCAGGGAAAATAAACTTCCCTCCGCTGCTGCTGTCAGAGGGACCAGAAAGGTCCCTCTGCCTCCCTGCACTCTCCCCCTGTGTCTGCCGTGCTGCAGATCACTGCTGATCGGTCAGCACGGCAGGATCTCCACCATCCAGCGGCTGCAGACAATGGCAGCCGCTGGGGAGAGTAAATGAACCCTCCCAAGCCACCCCAGAACCCTCACTGTATACCTGCAGGCTGTCCTGGCTTTCAAAATGAAAGCCGCGATGGTTGCGATGTTCCCGATGTTCCGATGGTCGCAATGCTCCGAATGATGTTTCGATGTCTGAAAAATATTTTAAAACAATTTTTTTTTTCATTTTTTTTTTTTACTAAAATCATTTGGGATAGGGTTAAAGTCATGTTCTTCACCTAATTCACTCATAGAAGACCCCGACAATTTTGGAGCGGTTTTCGGCAAAATAAATCATCAGTTAAGTGGTTAAGGAGAGTGCAGCTTTTTCTATATATCTTCCTACTCACACATCCTTCTCAAAATAACATAACCATACTTCTAGTCTGTGGGGCAAACCATGGAGCCCTAAGCAGAAGAACAGCATGGATCAGCCCTAATGGCTCCTGTGAATGGGTCTAGGGGATAATGAAGGTTTCACCATACATACAAATGCTGATTTGTATATGCTTATGTCAAAACTGCTGATATCTCATATCAGGTCTCATGTAATGTTTTTCTTTTATAGTAAATGCAGATTGTTCAACAACTGCGAGAAAAGTAGGCGGATCCAGTGCAATGTAAGTCCAGTTTAAAATCACATGATTGATGAAATGGAAATAAATGAGATAAGCTATTTGTATATGTTATAAATGATACTTCCTGGAAATTAAAACGCAATATTTCTTTTTGCATCCCTCAGTGTTACATGTCCCCCTGGGTGCCTTGGCACGTCAGCTTCTGTTTGGGGAACTAATAATTACACAGATGTAAGAGAAATCAGTACTTTGTTTTATAGAGCAACATTTCTTAGTAGTTGTAGCCAAAAGTTAAATGCCAAGAAAATGTAACTGATATTCTGTCTATTGGTATCTTTAGGATTCTGCCATTTGCCGAGCAGCGATCCATGATGGAGCAGGAACAGATCAAGGGGGGAATGTGACAATTAATTTTTTTTTTGGTCAGAAAAGTTATAATGGAACCACAAGAAATGGAATGACAAGCAAAGACTTTGGCGTATGGGACAGGACATTTACATTTCCCACACCATCAAATCCTCCAACTCCTAAACCCACCGGAAACCCTACCCAAAGCCCACCAGGTATTTCTCTACCAGGTGATAGCGAGATACACACTATGGGCTCTGCAGCACACTGCACACAGTTTATAGCACTTTGGGAGATGAGAGCATTGCTGATATGTACCTGTGTGGGTACATAGTCATTTTGTGGCCACTTCTGTTACTACACTGATTATGTTATACTGTAATATGCATTTGGTCTGAAAAAAGTTGATGAATATATATTGAACATATACCTAACTGCACGGAAATCTGCAAAATATTGTACTTCTACCTGCTCAAAGTTGAACATTAAGCATGTGATCTTTGGTAAGAATTATACACAGTTAAAATATTCATATTTCATGTACAAAGTATGGAAAGAGCACAAACAGTTTTCATAGGTTTCCATCATATTGAGGCAAGTATTATTATTTAATGTTGACTTCTGTTGTACTCATAGTAACATAGTAACATAGAATCTAAGGTTGAAAAAAGACAATTGTCCATCGAGTTCAACCTATTTGTGGTCTCCTATGCAGGATTATTTGGTATAAAATTTGGCATAAAATTTTGACTGATGCTGATGTCTGCCGTTACGTTTTATCCCTCATTTTTTATTTAACTATAGTGCGTGACTATGCACCATAACCCTGGATATCCTTATCTATTAGGAATTTATATAACCCTTTATATCATAAAAGTATCTATATTCACTGGGCATGATTTAAATCTTCCATCTGCCCTCACACCCCCGCATTGCGCCCTCCGGCAGTATTCAAATGTTACTGCCGATGGGCACGATATCAGCATTTGAGCTCGACACCCCCTAGGGTGGTGAGCTAAAATGTACGAAAAGTGACCCGTTTGGATGCTCAAATGGGACTTTTTGTGATCCCATGACTTTAGTCGGGATTAGCTGCTTTATGCGGCTAAACCCGTCTCTTATGGGTGCAATCAGTGCGATAACAGGGGGCCATAGAATATCACCCCGCAATCTCCCGTCACTTTAGACGGGAGATATGGGTGCAATCAGTGCGATAACAGGGGGCCATAGAATATCACCCTGCAATCTCCATTCACTTTAGACGGGAGATATGGGTGCAATCAGCGCGATAACAGGGGGCCATAGAATATCACCCCGCAATCTCCATTCACTTTAGACGGGAGATATGGGGCAATAAAAGATTTGAATCCGCCCATTGTGTCAGATCCAATTCTCAGATGCAGCAACTGAAGCACTTACTGCCCCCCCATGTCTATTTCTAGCTGTACCATGTACTCTCTACTTTGCTTATTTATAAATAAAACATGGAGGCACGGGGGGCATCACAGGACACTCAACTGGGTAAGATACTGATATTTAAGATGACTGTAGACATTCTCAAATGATAGTAACATGAATGGGAACATTATGGTCCCAAGAAGATGCCTGCATGTTACACTAGTACGTAGAGATGAGTATTTTCAGAAAGTGCATAGCCTACCAATCATTGTCCTACACTTCTCAGAATAAGAGTATAGTTCTCAATATGAGAGATGATTTCTGCAATACCAAATATCATCTTTTAGATTGGCATCTTTGAGATTACTGTTTGGTGCTAGGAAGAGGGAAAACTAATTCACCCTTTTGACTAACAAATCAACAGTTCATAACCAAAACATAAGGAATGTTTGTTCTTTACGTTCTATAAATGTTATTATCTGTTTAATTACTGTATGACATATTAGGTGCTAATTCCATTACAGATCCAAAGTATGTAGCGCAACCTGGGGATAAATCAGCATGCTTGTCAATTACATTTGTAGTAAGTAGTATTGTATTTATATGAAATATATACATTGCGTCAGTCTTTATTACCTCTTCTCACCCTCCCTCCCTTCTTGCACTTATCATCTGCCCCCATTCATCTCATGCACATTATTTATGTCTTTTCATGCTTTCCAGTAGATCCTCCGTTTCATCTCCATTATTTTCTATCTTTATTTTCCTTTTATTTCGTCACATGTGAACTTTTTCTAAATATAATGTACTAGCTTATGTTTTATTTCTTGTTGTATTTTTCAATAGAAAACTGGAAAACTGGTTACAGCACTTCAAAACTTCCTCTGTGCATGTCCTGAAAATGCGGTACTGTAAATAAGCTGATTTCTAGATTTTACATTATCAGTGGTAAATACATAAACACAAAAACAAAATTCACAACCATGAAGCACTTGCATTCCTGCCAGTATGCCCCATTGGAAAATAAAGACACCTATTTTTGGATGAGACCAAACCTCTTTTTTTACACAGAATAGGAAGAGTGAAAATAAGCAATTACCAAAATGACAAGTTTAAACTTGTAATTAAAAAGCACTTTATTGCTTTAGAGCTGTGATTCTCAAAATTAGTCCTCAGGTTACCCTGAGAGTCCAGCTTTTAAAGATGCTTAAGCAGTGATGTTTTAATTATACCCCAGTCAGTCTGAGTATACAATCTGGGAACAAGCATGGATTGCTGTATAATCTGGAATGTTAGGGTACCTTGAGGAACTAAGTAAGAGAACCACTGCTCTATAGCCATAGTTTAAGATTATTTAGTTTCGACTTTGTCAGCAGTATTATGGAGGTCATTCCGAGTTGTTCGCTCGCAAGGCGATTTTAGCAGAGTTGCTCACGCTAAGCCGCCGCCTACTGGGAGTGAATCTTAGCATCTTAAAATTGCAAACGACGTATTCGCAATTTTGCGATTACAAACTTCTTAGCAGTTTCAGAGTAGCTTCAGACTTACTCGGCATCTGCGATCAGTTCAGTGCTTGTCGTTCCTGGTTTGACGTCACAAACAAACCCAGACACTATACCCGTTTCACCAGCCACTACTGCGTTTTTTCCGGAAACGGTAGCGTTTTTTCCCACACGCCCATAAAACGGCCTGTTTCCGCCCAGAAACACCCATTTCCTGTCAATCACACTACGATCGCCTGAGCGAAGAAAAAGCCGCGAGTAAAAATCCTAACTTCATAGCAAATTTACTTGGCGCAGTCGCAGTGCGGACATTGCGCATGCGCACTAAGCGGAAAATCGCTGCGATGCGATGAAAGTTACCGAGCGAACAACTCGGAATGAGGGCCTATATACGTATGTATATGGGCCCTCATTCCAAGTTGTTCGCTCGGTAATGTCCGCACTGCGACTGCGCCAAGTAAATTTGCTATGAAGTTAGGATTTTTACTCACGGCTTTTTCTTCGCTCAGGCGATCGTAGTGTGATTGACAGGAAATGGGTGTTTCTGGGCGGAAACAGGCCGTTTTATGGGTGTGTGGGAAAAAACGCAACCGTTTCCGGAAAAAACGCAGGAGTGGTTGGAGAAACGGGGGAGTGTCTGGGCGAACGCTGGGTGTGTTTGTGACGTCAAACCAGGAACGACAAGCACTGAACTGATCGTAGATGCCGAGTAAGTCTGAAGCTACTCTGAAACTGCTAAGAAGTTTGTAATCGCAAAATTGCATACGTCGTTCGCAATTTTCAGGTGCTAAGATTCACTCCCAGTAGGCGACGGCTTAGCGTGAGCAACTCTGCTAAAATCGCCTTGCGAGCGAACAATTCGGAATGACCTCCATAATTCATTTATTTATTTATTTACTTATTTGAGGGACGCAAATTATCCATGACTAGAACACCAGGGCATAATAGATTTGATCACAAAACAAAAAATATTAAATTAGCCAAAATTATAGAAAGGAATGAAAGTGAATGAAGCTCTATACTTATCCCTATAACTTGAAATAGATACAAAATTAATCTTTATCAAGGACCATTCACACTGGTACTTTAAGATTTCTACAGTTTCTATTACAAATAAATGTGTGTACTGTATGTGTGTATACATATACAGTATATGTATATATACCCCTTTGAATATTAATTCAACAAACATCAAGTACTTCTTTTTTAGTTATTATTTATATTTTTTACAGGGTCAAGCTTTCAATTTCCAAGAATTTAAAATGTTTTATTTTGCGCTGAAAGCTGAACTTGTAAGTAAATGTTTCTGCATAAATGTATAAACATAAAGAATAATATGATTGGTACATGTGGTAATACAAGGGTTTCTTTCATGAAAGAGAGTTACTGTAGGGGCATTTAATCACTTCATCATGCTCTAGATATTCCCCATTGAGAAACAGCAATTTTCAACAAACATACAGAACTGTATTTTCCTAATTTGCCCAGTGACAATGTTAGAAGTACGGCTTCAGGGTAATCTAAATCTGACAGCAGCTGACAGTTCAATCACTGATAGGTGCAGTATATACTATATCCTTCAGCACTGCAGAGAAATAATGTATAAGGCTCCCAACACTCAGGACCGTACTCAATGATATAATTATTATCATACCACATGGTTTCCTATGACCAAACTGCCCCACTAAGCTGTACAACATGTTATATAGCTCAGTGGGTACATTTTATTTACATATATATATGTAAATACATACATACATACATACATACAGTGTCTGTCTGTCTGTCTGTCTGTCTGTATGTATGTATATGTGGAGATATATATATATATATATATGCACATAAGTAGAGGCGTTCCATCCAGCATGTAGACACTTTGTATGCATAATATTTTGCATGCAGATACAGTTACACTCACAACTATTACACAGAGAATATAGGCATGCTGCATATTATTTTAAATAGCAGGGGCTGCTTGTGCATTTATTTGCATGGTTTCATTTTTTAATTTAAATGATTGCCATTAATTAACTTGTTTATTGACTAATTAGCCTGTTAGCATATAGTAGTTTAAGTGGGATAGACCTCATCTACTTTTGTGCGTCTTGATAATGACCCTCATGTGTTGAAACATCGACCAGTGATGGTGGCTATGATAGCCTAATAAATCTTTGTGATTATATGTAATGTGTGAGTGTCCTCATCTTGAACCAATAATCTGTATATACAGGTTGAGTATCCCATATCCAAATATTCCGAAATACGGAATAATCCAAAATACAGAATTTTTTGAGTGAGACTGAGATAGTGATATCTTTGCTTTCTGATGGATCAGTGTACACAAACTTTGTTTAATATGCAAAGTTATTAAAAATATTGTATTAAATGACTTTCAGTCTGTGTGTGTAAGGTGTATACAACACATAAATGAATTGTGTGTAATTGTGTGTATGTACACAAAGTTTGTTTTATGCACAAAGTTATTAAAATTATTGGCTAAAATTACTTTCAGGCTGTGTATATAAAGTGTATATGAAACATAAATGCATTCTGTGCTTAGACTTGGGTCCCATCACCATGATATCTCATCATGGTATGCAATTATTCCAAAATACGGAAAAATCCAGTATCCAAAATACTTCTGGTCCCAAGCATTTTGGATAAAGGATACTCAACCTGTGTGTGTATATATATATATATTTTTCACTTGAAACATACCTCATATGTCAAATAAATCAGATTGTAATCACCCATGCTATATAATAGAAGGAGAAAAGTGACAACAAAGCCATATGGGACAGTAGAACATTCTCAGTGGTGGCATTTCACCACGTGCAAACTGCAAATCTCACAACGGATGTGCAGCTGGATAATGACTGGATAATGACAATACTCGGTGTATGATTACAGTAGGTTCATTCCATATATCCTTAATTACGAATCCCTTTTGGGCCATTTGGCACCACTAACGATCACCACTAGCAAATCACAGATGTTCACAGTGTCCCTTATATTGTCCCTGGTGCTTAGTGGGGGTATATATATATATATATATATATATAGCCTAATCATAGGAGGCAAGGCCATGCACCATTGGATAAAATACAGAAAATTGTGTATTTTGAGCACCTCCCTGCCCACACTGCAGCACGTGGTGGGCTGAGGAGAAGATCTGCAGCTGCTTTTTCCAGGTAAGGTCTGGGGACCTGGGCCCTCAGTGGGCCCCTCCTTCAGACCCCAGTCCAGGTAATTAGTACCCACCCCTATCTCTCGTCACCCTTCCTGTGTGTGCATTGTACTTTTATAACATTAGTTATGTGAATAGGATGCATGTTATGTGGTAGAGAATGCTATTCTAAAGAAATCTAGTTTCCAAAAAGGCCCCTTAGTTTCTTTAAAATGGAAAAAAACTATATGTAACATGATCACATTTTCAGCTGAACTACTTATGTGACTTCCTATTTAGGAGTAATCAGCTAGGTAATAGTAAGGTTAAAAAAATGTTGACTCTGAATTTGTGATCTATTTGCAACATTGTGATTGTTCTAAATATTATGCAGCCAGAACAATGAGGCATCTAAAACACAGTTTTTTGGAAAATCATAGAAATGTTTTGTGTAAACCTCTAAAGCTGTCCATACACCTAAAGCTTTATTGTGCGATCTGGCTGGTTGTAATTAAAATCTGGTAATGTATAGATGCAAATGACAATTGAAAATTTGCTCCTAAATTATGTAAAATTGTCTGCCAGTGTTTGGGAACAAATGGTCAGTTGTCATTTGCTCTCATCCATTACCAGATTTTCATTCTAACCAGCCAGATTGGACAATAAATATTTAGGCCATCTTAAGGTCCTAATTCAGACCCGATCACTCTTCTGTGGATTTGCAGAGGTTTGCGATAAGACAGTCGCCACCCAGACAGAGTGAAAATCCTCCCCGTGCAAGTCGGTGTATGCCGGGAGAAAAACATTGCATACGCCAGTCAGCTGCAAATCCATTTGCAACTCTCTCACCATCTAATGTTTTTTCCAGTCTCTGCAGTCTGTGCAAAGCACAGGGCCTACTCCTAAAGTGCGATAGAAACAGGTGGATCGGGGCAGGAGCTGATGTCACACACCCTCCCTGAAAATGCTTGGGCATGCCTGCGTTCTTCCTGACACTCCCAGAAAACGGCCAGTTACCGTCCCCAAACATCCACTTCCTGTCAACCAACCTGCGTACGCCTAGCAATCAAAAAAGACACTGAATTATTTTATCGTTTCCAGTGTGTGCATTACAAAGCATACACATGCACAGTCCATCGATAATTGGCCTCCTTGCGAATTTGTGATCAGTGGTCAGGTTTGAATTAGACCCTAAGTCCCAGTGTGCTTTAGCATTTTGTGGACTACAGTCTAATGGAGGAGACTTATGGCATCTGAGACTGATAGGGGCTGATTATATTCCTGCTACTAGTGGCATATCTATAATGGGTGCAGGGTGTAAAGTGTTCATGGGCTCATGTGTCCAAGTGGGGCCCACACTGCACACTTTGCACCCATTTATTTTATACCCAATTTTCTGGAGTCCCACAGTCAGTGGCAGAGCTGCACAAATCATAGGGAAAATGGCACAATGGCCATTTCCGTGGTGTTTTGTGCATGCACAATAGGAAGAGTCTACTAGTCCTCACTAGGGTGCTGCTGGTTAGAGAGTAGGGCGTCCAGATGGAGACTGCACACAGGCCCCTTCTCTCTTAATGCATCCTTACCTGCTACTGTAAAAGTGGATAGATTCAGTAAGTTGTGTCGGCAGGGCTGTAGACACCGGGCACTAGGGTCACCAGGGGATCCTAGCACTGCCACAGAGACTAGTGTGCATGTGCAGATCTCCAGGAATATGGTGTGGTGGCCATTTTCTCAGAGATTTCCTTACTTAACTTGCGCAAATATCCACACCATTTACCAGAGATTTACTTAGAGATGCTGCAGTCAGCGGGAAACTCCGGAGAGGTGAGTATTTAAAAAATTGGTGTGCAGTGTGAGCCCCTCCTGGACCTCAGGGGGCTGTGTTCATCGCACACACTGCACTCATTGTAAATATGTCAGTGGTGATGAGAATATCAATAGAATAATTAATTTTACATTTTTAATTTTTATTTGAAAAATAATTTCCAACACCTGATAAGGTTCTACTGTACAAATATGTTTTTACCTGAAAGTTATAGTATGATAAACACTTAGGGATCCCCATCTACCATCAATAGTTAGCAACCATTGATGGTTTGAGGTTGATGCTTCTAACATAATTAGGAGAGGTACACATATCGTGATGGAAGACTGATGGTGATGTGTGTATGCTGTGGTCTGAACAAGTGTGGTAGCTAAACATTGATGGCTGCTTTGATATAATACAGCAATGGATTAGACATCAAAAGACAACCCTAAAACAGCTCCATGTCACATCATCAGAGGATTTACATGTTTCTTCCACTCCATGGGGTAATAGAGTAAGTTTAATGTATGATAGTTAGATGAGCATAAAAATTCAAGATAAAAAACTAAGATTGATTATTTATGTTTTTTTCGGAATACATAAATATGAAGAGTTAAATGAAAAATGTGGACCTTCTTTTGTTTACACATATATGTCCATAATATTTTATTAAAATGAGTGTAAGACAATTTATATGTATAAGGTTTCAACTTCTGAGGAAGTTATGGGATCCCCATAATGAAATACCCCAGCTGGTTTTCCAGTTGCCTGTAGGTGTGTCATTTTACTGACTGATTGCCAGTTTATCTACAAATACAGAGGACTCTCAGCTCTACTTAGTTGATAGCAAGAAATACTTTTGTGTTGGATGTTGAATTAAACATCTCCGTTTTTGGGTCTCTGGGCTTTGTAGTAAGTAAAGGAAAATTGGCTATTCCCTCTTATGCAGTCTAGTCCTTACAGTCATTTAAAAATATCTAGTTCTCAGCAGTGGCTGATATTACCTATGGGCTGCAGGACTACCTCCCACCCAGTAAAATCTGCCACATCCCGCTCAGTGCCAAAAGAAGAGAGAAAGAAGACTCTTGTTTGGGCGCACTCTTAATAATATCAATCCAAGATGGTAATAAATAATAGATTTAAACTTAACTTTTATGAAATCTTCGCCTAAAAAATAAAATTGGCAACCAAAGTACTGCAAGCTAAAAAACAAAAAAAATTCTGATCCATGAGCACAAGAAGTGATTGCACATAGGAAAGTAGCTACATATCACTTCCATCTGCCTTGGATCAATACAAAGCAAGTTTGTAGTGATAAGACCTTACTGGGTCAATCAGTTTGAGGCAAGACCCACTCACTAGATTCACAATGCTGATAATACCTGTTATTTCAGAAAAGATATATCACAAATTTCCCTGTTGTTTACTGTTTGTTGTTCCATATAACATATATGGGGTAAATAGAAAATACCCTAAAGTTCAGAAAAAAGGACTAGGAAAGGAAAGGAAGGAGGGAGAGGGGGGAAAAGAAAAAGGGGGAAGAGAGAAAAGGAGTGGATCTGCTGTCCACATTAGACAGGGGTGCGTGACCCCAGGTTAGAAGCCAGGGATTCACTTCCCTGAATCGTGGAATCACTGAATCAGCGTCAGTGAGACAAATGCAGACTTCATTGTGACTGACAGTGACTTCCCATTGGAAGTTCTACATGTCATTCACAGACACTACAGGCAGCCCCAGGGGACGGTGTTTTCTCCCTCTGGAACTGCCAGATCATGCTGCAATAAGCAGAGAGCGAGCTTGCGGTAGGAAGCCAGTCCCTGCCTTTCATGCAGCCCAATCCAACTTCTATGTGCTGCAGCTGATGCAATCCCTAGAAACCAGTTATTTAGGGATGTGCAGTCGCACCATGGCTTGTGCGCATGCGGAGTTACCTGCCAGATCAATTGTGTAGATGCTGGTATCCGGCTGTATCCTTTTTGGGCATGGGGATAGTGGCAGCCCACCTAATAGTAAGTAGGAGCTTCCACTGGTCCTCATAATTTGTGTCTATTTATTATGTTTGCATATTGAATATAACAATATAATATATAAGTAATATATATATATATATACAGGTTGAGTATCCCATATCCATATATTCCGAAATACGGAATATTCCGAAATACGGACTTTTTTGAGTGAGAGTGAGATAGTGAAACTTTTGTTTTTTGATGTCTCAATGTACACAAACTTTGTTTAATACACAAAGTTATTAAAAATATTGTATTAAATGACCTTCAGGCTGTGTGTATAAGGTGTATATGAAACATAAATGAATTGTGTGAATGTAGACACACTTTGTTTAATGCACAAAGTTATAAAAAATAATGGCTAAAATGACCTTCAGGCTGTGTGTATAAGGTGTATATGTAACATAAATGCATTCTGTGCTTAGATTTAGGTCCCATCACCATGATATCTCACTATGGTATGCAATTATTCCAAAATACGGAAAAATCCCATATCCAAAATACCTCTGGTCCCAAGCATTTTGGATAAGGGAGACTCAACCTGTATATATATATATATATATATATATATATATATATATATATATAAAACATAATATTGATGAAGTGAAATATAGTGTGGTTATTTTGTATAATTGGTTCGCATATGCCTTTATTTTATTTCCATATTTTAAAAGTGTCTTCTATTTTGTGTATAAACAAAGACCATTATTTTATCAGAATGCTGTACAGCTATATATTTATACTGAAATAATGAGGAAGAATGGTTCTTTGATATATTGCTAACGGGATACGGTTGTTAGATGGACACCACTTAGGTCGACAGTCATTAGGTTGACCACTATAGGTTGACATGCATTAGGTCCTTTAGACCTGTCGACCTAGCACATGTCGACCTAATGAACATGTTGACCTAGTGCCCCTGTCGACCTAATGTCTGTTGACCTAAGTTGGATCCACCCAACGACCCATACCCTTGCTAACTTACTGTACTTAATGTTACATTATTGAGCAGAATTTTCAGAAGACAGAGATGTAAAGTAATAAAATATGTAATGATATTTATTGTGATAGTATAATTTACTTATCATTTCTGATCAATTCACAGAAATATGTTGGTTGTGATGTTAATCTTCTTTTGGGTACAAAACTGAACTTGGTAAGTTTATTGTACATACACAAATTACACATCAATAATCGTGTAATAATACAAGTATGTAAAGGTCTGTCTACAGCTCCCTGGTGTGTTTAGCAGGAGGGGTTGAAATCTTATGGCTGGTCTGGTCACTAAATATTGTCAGGGCCGAAACTAGGAATGCTCTCACCCAGGGCAAGACAGTAAATTTGCGTGTACCCCCCACCACCCCAAAAAAAAAAAAAAAGATTTTACTCACCGGTAAATCTATTTCTCATAGTCCGTAGTGGATGCTGGGAACTCCGTAAGGACCATGGGAAATAGCGGCTCCGCAGGAGACTGGGCACAACTAAAGAAAGCTTTAGGACTACCTGGTGTGCACTGGCTCCTCCCAATATGACCCTCCTCCAGACCTCAGTTAGGATACTGTGCCCGGAAGAGCTGACACCATAGGGAAAGGATTTTGAATCCCGGGTAAAACTCATACCAGCCACAACAATCACGCGTATAACTTGTGATATTATACCCAGTTAACAGTGTGAAATACAACGGAGCCTCTCAACAGATGGCTCACAACAATAACCCTTTTGTTAAACAATAACTGTATACAAGTATTGCAGACAATCCACACTTGGGATGGGCGCCCAGTATCCACTACGGACTACGAGAAATAGATTTACCGGTGAGTAAAATCTTATTTTCTCTGACGTCCTAGTGGATGCTGGGAACTCCGTAAGGACCATGGGGATTATACCAAAGCTCCCAAACGGGCGGGAGAGTGCGGATGACTCTGCAGCACCGAATGAGCGAACTCTAGGTCCTCCTCAGCCAGGGTGTCAAACTTGTAGAATCTTGCAAACGTGTTTGACCCCGACCAAGTAGCTGCTCGGCAAAGTTGCAAAGCCGAGACCCCTCGGGCAGCCGCCCAAGAAGAGCCCACCTTCCTTCTGGAATTGGCTTTCACTGATTTAGGATGCGGCAATCCAGCCGCAGAATGTGCAAGCTGAATTTTGCTACAGATCCAGCGAGCAATAGTCTGCTTTGAAGCAGGAGCACCCAGCTTGTTCGGTGCGTACAGGATAAATAGCGAGTCAGTTTTCCTGACTCTAGCCGTCCTGGAAACATAAATTTTCAGGGCCCTGACTACATCCAGCAACTTGGAATCCTCCAAGTCCCGAGTAGCCGTAGGCACCACAATAGGTTGGTTCAAATGAAACGCAGAAACCACCTTAGGCAAGAATTGGGGACGAGTGCTCAATTCCGCCCTATCCATATGGAAAATCAGATAAGGGCTTTTACATGACAAAGCCGCCAACTCTGACACCCGCCTGGCCAAAGCCAGGGCTAACAGCATGACCACTTTCCAAGTGAGATATTTTAGCTCCACAGTTTTAAGTGGCTCAAACCAATGTGACTTAAGGAACTCCAACACCACGTTGAGATCCCAAGGTGCCACTGGAGGCACAAAAGGGGGCTGAATATGCAGCACTCTCTTAACAAAAGTCTGAACTTCAGGCACAGAAGCCAGTTCTTTTTGGAAGAAAATCGACAGAGCCGAAATCTGGACCTTAATGGACCCCAATTTGAGGCCCATAGTCACCCCTGACTGTAGGAAATGCAGGAATCGACCCAGTTGAAATTCCTCCGTTGGGGCCTTCCTGGCCTCACACCAAGCAACATATTTCCGCCATATGCGGTGATAATGTTTTGCGGTCACATCCTTCCTGGCTTTGATCAGGGTAAGAATGACTTCCTCCAAAATGCCCTTTTCCTTCAGGATCTGGTGTTCAACCGCCATGCCGTCAAACGCAGCCGCAGTAAGTCTTGGAACAGACAGGGTCCCTGCTGCAGTAGGTCCTGTCTGAGTGGTAGAGGCCATGGGTCCTCTGATAGCATCTCTTGAAGTTCTGGGTACCAAGCTCTTCTTGGCCAATCCGGAACAATGAGTATAGTTCTTACTCTTCTTCTTATTATCCTCAGCACCTTTGGGATGAGAGGAAGAGGAGGGAACACATAAACCGACTGGTACACCCACGGTGTCACTAGAGCGTCCTCCGCTATCGCCTGAGGGTCCCTTGACCTGGCGCAATAGTTTTCTAGCTTTTTGTTGAGGCGGGACGCCATCATGTCCACATGTGGCCTTTTCCAACGGTTTGTGATTAGCCGGAAGACTTCTGGATGAAGTCCCCACTCTCCTGGGTGGAGGTCGTGCCTGCTGAGGAAGTCTGCTTCCCAGTTGTCCACTCCCGGAATGAACACTGCTGACAGTGCTAACACGTGATTTTCCGCCCATCGGAGAATCCTTGTGGCTTCTGCCATCGCCATCCTGCTTCTCATGCCGCCCTGTCGGTTTACATGGGCGACCGCCGTGATGTTGTCTGACTGAATCAGCACCGGCTGACTTTGAAGCAGGGGTCTTGCCTGACTTAGGGCATTGTAAATGGCCCTTAGTTCCAGAATATTTATGTGTAGAGACATCTCTTGGCTTGACCATAGTCCTTGGAAATGTCTTCCCTGTGTGACTGCTCCCCAGCCTCAAAGGCTGGCGTCCGTGGTAACCAGGACCCAGTCCTGTATGCCGAATCTTCGGCCCTCTAGAAGATGAGCACTCTGCAGCCACCACAGTAGAGACACCCTGGTCCTTGCAGACAGGGTTATCATCCGATGCATCTGAAGATGCGATCCGGACCACTTGTCCAACAGATCCCACTGAAAGATCCTTGCATGGAACCTTCGTAAGAAGCCACCATCTTTCCCAGGACTCGTGTGCAGTGAGGCACCGACACATGTTTTGGTCTTAGGAGGTCTCGGACTAGCGATGACAACTCCTTGGCCTTCTCTTCTGGGAGAAATACCTTTTTTCCGTTCTGTGTCCAGAACCATCCCCAGGAACAATAGACTCGTTGCAGGAACCAGCTGCGACTTTGGAATATTCAGGATCCAGCCGTGCTGTTGTAGCACTTCCCGAGCAAGTGCTACTCCGATCAACAACTGTTCCCTGGACCTCACTCTTATAAGGAGATCGTCCAAGTACGGGATAATCATAACTCCTTTTCTTCGAAGGAGTATCATCATTTCGGCCATTACCTTGGTAAATACCCTCGGTGCCGTTGACAGACCAAACGGCAACGTCTGGAATTGGTAATGACAGTCCTGTACCACAAATCTGAGGTACTCCTGGTGAGGAGGGGAAATGGGGACATGCAGGTAAGCATCCTTGATGTCCAGTGATACCATGTAATCCCCTTCCTCCAAACTTGAAATAACCGCCCTGAGCGATTCTATCTTGAACTTGAATCGTTTTATATACGTGTTCAAGGATTTCAAATTTAAAATGGGTCTCACCGAACCGTCCGGTTTTGGTACCACAAACATTGTGGAATAGTAACCCCTTCCTTGTTGAAGGAGGGGTACCTTGACTATCACCTGCTGCGAGTACAGCTTGTGAATTGCCTCTATCACTGCCTCCCTGTCCAAGGGAGTCATTGGCAAGGCAGATTTTAGGAAACGGCGAGGGGGAGACGTCTCGAATTCCAGCTTGTATCCCTGAGACACCACCTGTAGAATCTAGGGATCCACCCATGAGCAAGCCCACTGATCGCTGAAGTTCTTGAGACTGGCCCCCACCGCACCTGGCTCCGCCAGTGGAGCCCCAGTGTCATACTGTGGACTTAGAGAAAGCGGGGGAGGACTTTTGTTCCTGGGAACTGGCTGATGTTTGCAGCTTTTTCCCTCTACCTCTGCCTCTGGGCAGAAAGGACGCGCCTTTAACCCGCTTGCCTTTCTGGGGCCAAAAGGACTGTACCTGATAATACGGTGCTTTCTTTTGCTGTGAGGGAACATGGGGTTAAAATGCTGATTTCCTAGCTGTCGCTGTGGAAACTAGGTCCGAGAGACCTTCCCCAAACAACTCCTCACCCTTGTAAGGCAAAACTTCCATGTGCCTTTTAGAATCTGCATCCCCTGTCCACTGCCGAGTCCATAAACCCCTCCTGGCAGAAATGGACAGTGCATTTATTCTAGACGCCAGCCGGCAAATATCCCTCTGTGCATCTCTCATGTATAAGACAGCGTCTTTTATATGCTCTATGTTTAGCAATATAGTGTCCCTGTCTAAGGTATCAATATTTTCTGACAGGAAATCTGACCACGCAGCTGCAGCACTGCACACCCATGCAGAAGCAATAGCTGGTCTCAGTATAATGCCTGAATGTGTATAAACAGACTTCAGGATAGCCTCCTGCTTTCTATCAGCAGGTTCCTTGAGGGCGGCCGTGTCTATTTAAGATGAGATGTTGCCCATAGCAACCAATCAGATTCTACTTCTCATTTATCTAGCACCTTCTAGAAGATAATATCTGGAATCTGATTGGTTGCTATTGGCAACATCCCATCTCAAATAGAACTCCCATCTTAATTAATTTACCCCAGTGAGGCTTAAATATAATATGAAACAATTTATATAATATCTCTTAAAACATTTATAATACACAATTCGACAAACAATTAGTACATTCTCTCACACATAGTATAATGAATGAGACTTTAAAATTGCGTGCAACATGCAGTAAAATTAATTCCCACGCTTCTTCACACACTTCATTTAATTCATCAGATGGGGGAAAAACCACTCGTAGTTTTTTCTCCCCAAACATTATACCCTTTTTTTGTGGTACCTGGGGTAACATCAGTAATGTGCAATAAATTTTTCTTTGCCGCAATCATATAACGGGTGGCTCTATTGGAATGTACGGTAGTCTCATCATCGTCGACACTGGAGTCAGTATCCGTGTCGACATCTGTGTCTGCCATCTGAGGTAGCGGGCATTTTAGAGCCCCTGATGACCTTTGAGACGCCCGGGCAGGCACGAGCTGAGAAGCCGGCTGTCCCACATCTGTTATGTCGTCAAACCTTTTATGCAAAGAGTCGACACTATCACGTAATTCCTTCCACATGACCATCCATTCCGGTGTCGGCCCCGCATGGGGTGACATCACATTTATCGGCACCTGCTCCGCCTCCACATAAGCCTCCTCATCAAACATGTCGACACAGCCGTACCGACACACCGCACACACACAGGAAATGCTCTGACTGAGGACAGGACCCCATAAAAGCCCTTTGGGGAGACAGAGAGAGAGTATGCCAGCACACACCAGAGCGCTATATAACACAGGGATTACACTATAACTGAGTGATTTTTCCCTAATAGCTGCTATATATATATATATATATATATATACATACAATTTGCGCCTAAATTTAGTGCCCCCCCCTCTCTTTTTTACCCTATGTAGTCTGGAAACTGCAGGGGAGAGCCTGGGGAGCCGCCTTCCAGCGGAGCTGTGAGGGAAAATGGCGCCAGTGTGCTGAGGGAGAAAGTCCCGCCCCTTTTTCTGCTGACTTTTCCCGCTCTTTTTAAATGTATATGGCAGGGGTATTTTACACATATGTAGCCTCTAGGACTATATATTGTGTTATTTTGCCAGCAAGGTACTCATATTGCAGCCCAGGGCGCCCCCCCCCCAGCACCCTGCACCCATCAGTGACCAGAGTGGGAGGTGTGCATGGGGAGCAATGGCGCACAGCTGCAGTGCTGTGCGCTACCTTGATGAAGACCGAAGTCTTCTGCCGACGATTTCCAGGACCTTCTTCGTGCTTCTGGCTCTGTAAGGGGGACGGCGGCGCGGCTCCGGGACCAGACGACCGAGGCTGGGCCTGTGTTCTATCCCTCTGGAGCTAATGGTGTCCAGTAGCCTAAGAAGCCCAAGCTAGCTGCAAGCAGGTAGGTTCGCTTCTTCTCCCCTTAGTCCCTCGTAGCAGTGAGTCTGTTGCCAGCAGATCTCACTGAAAATAAAAAACCTAAACTATACTTTCTTTTCTAGGAGCTCAGGAGAGCCCCTAGTGTGCATCCAGCTCAGCCGGGCACAAAATTCTAACTGAGGTCTGGAGGAGGGTCATAGTGGGAGGAGCCAGTGCACACCAGGTAGTCCTTAAGCTTTCTTTAGTTGTGCCCTGTCTCCTGCGGAGCCGCTATTCCCCATGATCCTTACGGAGTTCCCAGCATCCACTAGGATGTCAGAGAAATAATATTATTATAATCAAAATACAATTATATATATATATATAATCCCACACGTTATAACACAGTACAGCCACTTATAAATGTTACAACACAGTACAGCCGCTTATAAATGTTACACCATACTGACCAGATGCACACTGACACACACACACACACAGTGCATACGGACCAGATGCACACTCACACACACACACTGTTTACGGACCAGATGCACACTGATATATTATACACACACTGTATACGGACCAGATGTACACTGACACACACACACACACACACACACACACACACACACACACACACACACACACAGTAGCGGATCTTGCCACGGGCAAGCAGGACTTTTTTCCCGGGGCGCCGCCTTCCGGAGGGCGCTGGCGCCATCCGGAGGGCGCCGCACCGTGGCAAGATCCGCCACTGCTGTCCGCTGTGTCCCCAGTCCACCTCCGCTGCCCGCTGCCGTCCGCCTCCTGTGAAGGGAACGAGACGTTATACGTCTAGTTTCCCTTCGTGGAGAGGACCTTTTGCTGTGCGGTGCGCGATGACGTCATCGCGCACCGCTCAGCATTCAAGCGGCGCTAGCAATGTACAGGGGGCGTAACTGACCACGCCCCCTGTATTAGGCCACGCCCCATTTCCTGCCCGGGGCACAGAGTGCCCTTGGACCGGCCCTGCACACACACACACACACACACATTGCCTATACAGGGACCAGATGCACACTGACACACACACACACACACACAAAACATTGTAGAGGGGGAGCTGTCTGCCAGGCAGAGAAACATACCTCGTGAATCTCTCTCTGTCACAGGACAGCTTCAGATCCCCCTTGTTCATAGTCCACGCTGCTGTACTGTGTCCCTCTCCCTGTTCTCAGGCATGGGGAGGGCTGTGTGCACTACTCAGGGCTGCCAAAGACTGCTGCGAAAGTTCCCCTGTCAGAGGAGCCTGCAGTGCTGCAGCGTGAGTGACAGTGACTCATTCACTGTCACTGACTGCAGCCAACGTGCCCTCTTCAGTCCTGCGCTGCGCGCAAGTGTTCAAACCCACCAGCCACTGCCAGACTGTTTCCGTCCTCTCTCCCTCGATGCGTGACAGCATTGTGCACGGTGCCCTCCTCTTTGGCTGCGGAAACAGCCTCCCTAGCGCCCCCTTATTCCGGCGCCCAGGGCTCGTGACCCCCTAGCCCCCCCTCCCTAGTTACGGCCCTGATATTGACCAAATATAATTTGTACACTGTGCTAATCTCTCTCTCTCACTTTCTCTGTCTGTCTGTCTCTCTCTTTTCCACTCTCACACACAACACATTATATGTACATTATGGGGGTTATTCAGATTTTGCAGCAAAGCAAAAAAGCTAACTTGACAAAACCTGTTGCGCTACAGTTGGGGCAGATGTAACATGTTCCGACTCAGAGAGCTTTAGCTATGGGTGGGATATTTCCAAACTGAAATCTAAATTGCAGTGAAAAAATAAAGCTGTCTAACATTTGTGGGCTACATGCAAAAGCAGCCAGTATTTACCCTGCACAGAAAATATATTTATTTATTTATTTATTAGCAGTTTCTTATATAGCGCAGCATATTCCGTTGCGCTTTACAATTAGAACAATTATAGAACAAAACTGGGCAAAGACAGACACACAGAGGTAGGAAGGCCCTGCTCGCAAGCTTACAATCTATAGGGAAATAGGCATTGATACACAAGGATAGATGCTACCTGTCACATAATGGTTCCCCATGTTTGCTAGGTTCTTAATGGTTTGTATAGGATATGATCACCCAGCAATGTTGGAAGACAAAATGTGAGTTTATGTGGACTGTACAGAGGGGATGTAACTTGATAGGGAAGCTGTGAAGGTTATGTGTGTGGATCTGAAATTTGGTAGGCTTGCCTGAAGAGATGAGTTTTCAGAGAACGTTTAAAGGTTTGGAGACTAGAGGAGAGTCTTATTGTGCGTGGATATTTAAATGTATTTCTTCCCTTTGCATTGCAAAATGGTTTGTTCCAGATAGAAACTTACATGCTTTTTCTGCATTGCTTGGAAATCAGAATGAGACACTATCGCTTGCTAGGTTTTTTTTTTTTGCAGTCCTGTGTTCACATAGTTGATGCCAATTGGGGAGTGTATTTTCGCTTTGCAAGTGTGCAAACACGTGTAGCAGAGCTGTACAAACAGATTTTGTGCAGTCTCTGAGTAGCCCAGGACTTACTCAGCCGCTGCGAACACTTCAGCCTGTCTGGTTACCAGAATTGACGTCAGGAACCCTCCCTGGAAACTCATGGACACGCCTGCGTTTTTCCAACCACTCGCAGAAAATGGTCAGTTGACACCTACAAACGGCTTCTTCATGTCAATCTCCTTGCGATCGCTTGTGCGAATGGATTCTTTGCACAAACTCATCGCTGAGCGCTGATTCACTTTGTACCTGTTCAACGCGCCTGCGCATTGCGGTGCATACACATGCGCAGTTTAGACCTGAACGCATGCTGTACAAAAATGCAGTCTAGCGATCAGGTCTGAATTAGATCCTACATGCGCACTATGAACTATTTAGTCAAATTATTCACCTGTTCTACTTAACATTTTACACAGGAAATCCCCCACCACCTAAGATCCTACACTTGCTCCTGAGATGTATTGCTTATAAATGACAGATTATACTGTTATTAGTCACCAGCTGCTTCCCATCTCCTATTTAGTCATTTGTAATATGTTACTGTATGTCATTTTAAACTGGAATTTAACTGAATTAAAAAAAAAAAGTCGAACTTTCAAAAAATTCAAACAGGTCGCCATCAAAGTCAGGACACAGCAGGCAGTATACAGAGTTTGTGCGAGTATTTAATGGCATATAAACAGCAAACAAACTTCACATAAAAGAAATACAGTTTCCAATCCATGGACCGTATGCACGGTGTCTCAGTTCCTCCGGGCACTGATGGTCCAAGTCCCTAGCACTAGGGGAACTGCACCCTGCTCCCTAGGCCACTTATCAGCACCAATGTCCTGAACAGTAGACCTATCAGGGTTTAAATCCCTGCCAGTACAATTAGACCAATTTCCAGCTGTGGCTGGGAGGGTCTAAAAATCTAGACCAAAGACGTGTTTGAGAGCCCACCCTTCTCTCCCTCAACCACATCTCAGAGCCCCTATCCATGCTTTGAACTTAACCAGTTTCTTTTACCTGGCTGCAAAGCACTTTCTCTGAGGCTGGATGGCTTTTCTTTAACCCTCTACAGAGAAGTTGTGACCAGGCAAATACTGCATTCCCTGGTGAAACTAACCCTGTCTCACTGTACATACCCCCACTTCACTTCTCCACAAGTGGGGAAGCGCCTTGTTCTAATGTTCAAATACAGAAATTCTAGTTCAATCTAGAAAAGTACTACTAGTGGTTAGGACTATTTATGTGAATTATACAGTGCGTCCGAAATGTATTCACAGCTAGTGGTGTCAGAAGGTGGGTGCGCAGGGTGCAGCCTGCACCCAGGTGTCACCCTCGGAGGGGGTGACACGAATATGCCTTATGCTGATCCAGGCACTGACACTGCACATCTACTGTTCAATGGGGCTGCCCTTTGAGCGATGTTACCTGGGTACCCTGAGAGGCCATGCCCCCTTTTTCAGCAGCGAGCACGCTTCCACACACAAGAGAGCGCAGAGTGCGCACCGTGTGTCACTAGACCCGGTAACACCTCTGTTGACAGCGCTTCACTTTTTCCACATTTTGTTATGTTACAGCCTTTTTCCAAAATGGAATAAATTCATTTTTTCCCCTCAAAATTCTACACAAAAAAAACCCCATAATGACAATGTGAAAAACGTTTTTTTGAGATCTTTACAAAGTTATTAAAAATAAAAAACTAAGAAATCACATCTACATAAGTATTCACAGTCTTTGCTCAATACTACTGTATGTTGATGCACCTTTGGCAGCAATTACAGCCTCAAGTGTTTTTGAATATGATGCCACAAGCTTGGCACACCTACAGTATCTTTGGGCAGTTTTGCCCATTCCTCTTTGCAGCACCTCTCAAGCTCCATAAGGTTGGATGGGAAACGTCGGTGCACAGCCATTTTCAGATCTCTCCAGAGATGTTCAATTGGATTCAAGTCTGAGCTCTTGCTGGGCCACTCAATGACATTCACAGAGTTGTCCTGCTGAAAGATGAACTGTCGCCCAAGTCTGAGGTCATGAACACTCTGGAACAGTTTTTCATCCAGGATGTCTCTGTACATTGCTGCATTCAACTTTCCCTCTATCCTGACTAGTCTCCCAGTTCCTGCTGCTGAAAAACATCCCCACAGCATGATGCTGCCACCACCATGTTTCACTGTACTGTAGTGATGGTATTTGATGGTGATAAGCGGTGCCTGGTCTCCTCCAAACATGACGCCTGGCATTCACGCCAAAGAGTTCAATATTTGTTTCACCAGACCAGAGAATTTTGTTTCTCGTGGTCTGAGAGTCCTACAGGTGCATTTTGGTAAACTCCAGGAGGGCTGCCATGTGCTTTTTACTAAGAAGTGGCTTCCGTCTGGCAACTCTACCATACAGGCCTGATTGGTGGATTGCTGCAGAGATGGTTGTCCATCTGGAAGGTTCTCCTCTCTCCACAGAAGAATGTTGTAGCTCTGACAGAGTGACCATCTGGTTCTTGATCACCTCCTGGACTAGGGCCCTTCTCCCCCAGTCGCTCAGTTTAGATGGCCGGTCAGCTCTAGGAAGACTCCTGGTGGTTCCAAACTATGGGATCTGATATATTGCAAGAAGAATTACAGTGCTGGATCCCAGTAGGTAACAATATATGCAGGCGGCATTAGCCCATAGTAGCCTGAGCAGTAGTTGCTCTCCCCACTGACACATGAGCAGAATAATGATAGTATAAGCAATACCTTTGCTTCCAGCTCTTTGCCTGGAAGGTTCATATCTCTTATCTTATCTAGAGAATGTTAGTAAATTCCAGTGAATATATTCATTTATGCATTGTGAGTGTAGGTGATATTAGCACATCCACGTCACAATAATAATGCAGGATGTGCTAAATATGACTGTAATGATCTACTCACAGCTAGAGACACATCAGGCGGAAGCAGTTTCTCACCTAATTACTAGTGATGTGCACCGGACATTTTTCAAATTTTGTGTTTTGGTTTTAGATTCGGTTCCGCGGCCGTGTTTTGGATTCGGACGCGTTTTGGCAAAACCTCACCGAAATTTTTTTGTCGGATTCGGGTGTGTTTTGGATTCGGGTGTTTTTCTCAAAAAACCCTCAAAAACAGCTTAAATCATAGAATTTTGGGGTCATTTTGATCCCATAGTATTATTAACCTCAATAACCATAATTTCCACTAATTTCCAGTCTATTCTTAACACCTCACACCTCACAATATTATTTTTAGTCCTAAAATTTGCGCCGAGGTCGCTGGATGGCTAAGCTAAGCGACCCAAGTTGCCGACACAAACACCTGGCCCATCTAGGAGTCGCTCTGCAGTGTCAGACAGGATGGCACTTCAAAAAAATTGTCCCCAAACAGCACATGATGCAAAGAAAAAAAGAGGCGCACCACGGTAGCTGTGTGACTAAACTAAGCGACCCAAGTGGCCGACACAAACACCTGGCCCATCTAGGAGTGGCACTGCAGTGTCAGACAGGATGGCACTTCAAAAAAATTGTCCCCAAACAGCACATGATGCAAAGAAAAATGAAAGAAAAAGAGGTGCAAGATGGAATTGTCCTTGGGCCCTCCCACCCACCCTTATGTTGTATAAAACAGGACATGCACACTGTAACAAACCCATCATTTCAGCGACAGGGTCTGCCACACGACTGTGACTGCAATGACTGGTTGGTTTGGGCCCCCACCAAAAAAGAAGCAATCAATCTCTTCTTGCACAAACTGGCTCTACAGAGGCAAGATGTCCACCTCATCATCATCCTCCGATTCCTCACCCCTTTCACTGTGTACATCCCCCTCCTCACAGATTATTAATTTGTCCCCACTGGAATCCACCATCTCAGGTCCCTGCGTACTTTCTGGAGGCAATTGCTGATGGTGAATGTCTCCACGGAGGAATTGATTATAATTCATTTTGATGAACATCATCTTCTCCACATTTTCTGGAAGTAACCTTGTACGCCGATTGCTGACAAGGTGAGCGGCTGCACTAAACACTCTTTCGGAGTACACACTGGAGGGAGGGCAACTTAGGTAGAATAAAGCCAGTTTCTGCAAGGATCTCCAAATTGCCTCTTTTTCCAGCCAGTATACGTACGGACTGTCTGACATGCCTACTTGGATGCGGTCACTCATATAATCCTCCACCATTCTTTCAATGGTGATAGAATCATATGCAGTGACAGTAGACGACATGTCCGTAATCGTTGCCAGGTCCTTCAGTCTGGACCAGATGTCAGCACTCGCTCCAGACTGCCCTGCATCACCGCCAGCGGGTGGGCTCAGAATTCTTAGCCTTTTCCTCGCACCCCCAGTTGCGGGAGAATGTGAAGGAGGAGCAGTTGACGGGTCACGTTCCGCTTGACTTGACAATTTTCTCACCAGCAGGTCTTTGAACCTCTGCAGACTTGTGTCTGCTGGAAAGAGAGATACAACGTAGGTTTTTAAATCTAGGATCGAGCACGGTGGCCAAAATGTAGTGCTCTGATTTCAACAGATTGACCACCCGTGAATCCTGGTTAAGCGAATTAAGGGCTCCATCCACAAGTCCCACATGCCTAGCGGAATCGCTCTGTTTTAGCTCCTCCTTCAATGTCTCCAGCTTCTTCTGCAAAAGCCTGATGAGGGGAATGACCTGACTCAGGCTGGCAGTGTCTGAACTGACTTCACGTGTGGCAAGTTCAAAGGGTTGCAGAACCTTGCACAATGTTGAAACCATTCTCCACTGCGCTTGAGTCAGGTGCATTCCCCCTCATTTGCCTATATCGTGGGCAGATGTATAGGCTTGAATGGACTTTTGCTGCTCCTCCATCCTCTGAAGCATATAGAGGGTTGAATTCCACCTCGTTACCACCTCTTGCTTCAGATGATGGCAGGGCAGGTTCAGGACTGTTTGGTGATGCTCCAGTCTTCTGTACGCGGTGGCTGAATGCCGAAAGTGTCCCGCAATTCTTCTGGCCACCGACAGCATCTCTTGCACGCCCCGTTTTTTAAATAATTCTGCACCACCCAATTCAATGTATGTGCAAAACATGGGACGTGCTGGAATTTGCCCAGATGTAATGCACGCACAATATTGCTGGCGTTGTCCGATGTCACAAATCCCCAGGAGAGTCCAATTGGGGTAAGCCATTCTGCGATGATGTTCCTGAGTTTCCGTAAGAGGTTGTCAACTGTGTGCCTCTTCTGGAAAGCGGTGATACAAAGCGTAGCCTGCCTAGGAGCGAGTTGGCGTTTGCGAGATGCTGCTACTGGTGCCGCCGCTGCTGTTCTTGCTGCGGGAGGCAATACATCTACCCAGTGGGCTGTCACAGTCATATAGTCCTGAGTCTGCCCTGCTCCACTTGTCCACATGTCCGTGGTTAAGTGGACACTGGGTACAACTGCATTTTTTAGGACACTGGTGACTCTTTTTCTGACGTCTGTGTACATTTTCGGTATCGCCTGCCTAGCGAAATGGAACCTAGATGGTATTCGGTACCGGGGACACAGTACCTCAATCAAGTCTCTAGTTGCCTCTGAATTAACGGTGGATACCGGAACCACGTTTCTCACCGCCCAGGCTGCCAAGGCCTGAGTTATCCGCTTTGCAGCAGGATGACTGCTATGATATTTCATCTTCCTCGCAAAGGACTGTTGGACAGTCAATTGCTTACTGGAAGTAGTACAAGTCTTCCGACTTCCCCTCTGGGATGACGATCGACTCCCAGCAGCAACAACAGCAGCGCCAGCAGCAGTAGGCGTTACACTCAAGGATGCATCGGAGGAATCCCAGGCAGGAGAGGACTCGTCAGACTTGACAGTGACATGGCCTGCAGGACTATTGGCATTCCTGGTGAAGAAGGAAATTGACACTGAGGGAGTTGGTGGTGTGGTTTGCGTGAGCTTGGTTACAAGAGGAAGGGATTTACTGGTCAGTGGACTGCTTCCGCTGTCGCCCAAAGTTTTTGAACTTGTCACTGACTTTTGATGAATGCGCTGCAGGTGACGTATAAGGGAGGATGTTCCTAGGTGGTTAACGTCCTTACCCCTACTTATTACAGCTTGACAAAGGCAACACATGGCTTGACACCTGTTGTCCGCATTTGTAATGAAATAATTCCACACCGAAGAGCTGATTTTTTTTGTATTTTGACCAGGCATGTCAATGGCCATATTCCTCCAACGGACAACAGGTGTCTCACCGGGTGCCTGACTTAAACAAACCACCTCACCATCAGAATAAGCTTGTCAATTTCCTCCCCAGCGCCAGCAACACCCATATCCTCATCCTGGTGTACTTCAACACTGACATCTTCAATCTGACTATCAGGAACTGGGCTGCGGGTGCTCCTTCCAGCACTTGCAGGGGGCGTGCAAATGGTGGAAGGCGCAAGCTCTTCCCGTCCAGTGTTGGGAAGGTCAGGCATCGCAACCGACACAATTGGACTCTCTTTGGGGATTTGTGATTTCGAAGAACGCACAGTTCTTTGCTGTGCTTTTGCCAGCTGAAGTCTTTTAATTTTTCTAGCGAGAGGCTGAGTGCTTCCATCCTCATGTGAAGCTGAACCACTAGCCATGAACATAGGCCAGGGCCTCAGCCGTTCCTTGCCACTCCGTGTGGTAAATGGCATATTGGCAAGTTTACGCTTCTCCTCCAACGCTTTTAATTTAGATTTTTTTGTAATTTTTTTACTGATCTTTTGTGTTTTGGATTTTACATGCTCTGTACTATGACATTAGGCATCGGCCTTGGCAGACGACGTTGATGGCATTTCATCGTCTCGGCCATGACTAGTGGCAGCAGCTTCAGCACGAGGTGGAAGTGGATCTTGATCTTTCCCTATTTTTTGAACCTCAACATTTTTGTTCTCCATATATTAATGCGCACAACTAAAAGGCACCACAGGTATACAATGGAGATGGATGGATAGTATACTTATGGATGACGAGTGACTGACGACACAGAGGTAGCTACAGCCGTGGCCTACCGTACTGCGTCTGCTAGTATAGAAATGATAATGATATAATAAAAAAATATATATCACTACTGTAGGTATATATAATATAATGACGGACCTGGTGGACACTGTCAGCAGACTGCTAAACTACTAGTATGAAGAAGATAGAAAAAAAAATACCACCACAGGTAGGTATACAATTCTGGACGAGCACTGACGACACAGAGGTAGCTACAGCCGTGGCCTACCGTACTGCGTCTGCTAGTATAGAGATGATAATGATATAATAAAAAAATATATATCACTACTGTAGGTATATATAATATAATGACGGAACTGGTGGACACTGTCAGCAGACTGCTAAACTACTAGTATGAAGAAGATAGAAAAAAAAATACCACCACAGGTAGGTATACAATTTTGGACGAGCACTGACGACACAGAGGTAGCTACATCCGTGGCCTACCGTACTGCGTCTGTTAGTATAGAGATGATAATGATATTATAAAAAAATATATATCACTACTGTAGGTATATATAATATAATGACGGACCTGGTGGACACTGTCAGCAGACTGCTAAACTACTAGTATGAAGTTGAACTGAAGATAGAATTAAAAAAAAAACCACAGGAGTGTTTTTCAGGCAGACAAACTGGACTGGTGGTCACTGTCAGCAAAACTGTGCACTGTACTCCTGCTATATAACTGCTCCCCAGTCCCCACAGCAGTGTGAGCAGTGCACTCAGAGTCAGCACAGATATACAGGCAGAGAAACACTGACAGTCACACTAAATAATTATTTAATAAAGAGACCGTAAAGCCTGCAAAAGCTGCTCCCCAAATCCTCCCCCCAATTACAATTATTTAAGTCACTGCTGTGTTGTGTGATTTCCTAACGGAGAGGACGCCAGCCACGTCCTCTCCCTATCAATCTCAATGCACGTGTGAAAATGGTGACGTCGCGCGGCTCCTTATATAGAATCCGAGTCTCGCGAGAATCCGACAGCCGGATGATGACGTACGGGCGCGCACGGGTTTACCGAGCCGCACGGGAGAATCCGAGCGAGGCTCGGACCCGTGCTAAAGTGCTGAGGTTCGGGCGGGTTCGGTTTTCGAAGAAACCGAACCCGCTCATCACTAATAAAATGTTACTGCTTATTACAGATACACAGAGATATTTCAGTAATATTTAGCGGTTACAGAATGTACCACTTGGAGAGGGTGTTCCTACTGATGTTTGCAGTTATCTGAAAAGCATTATCCTTTTAAAAAGACCTTGGGGGTAATTCAGACCTGATTGCTCGCTAGCATTTTTTTGCAGTTCTGCGATCAGGTCAGAACTGCGCAGGCGTATGCACCGCAATGCGCAGGCGTGTTGCACAGGTACAAACGGATCGCCACTCAGCGATGGGTTTGTGCAAAGAATCCATTTGCATGGGCAATCGCAAGGTGATCGACAGGAAGAAGCCATTTGCATGGGCAATCGCAAGGTGATCGACAGGAAGAAGCCGCTTGTGGGTGGTAACTGACTGTTTTCTGGGAGTGGTTGGATGCAGGGCGGGTGTGTGACGTCAATTCCGGCCCCGGACAGGCTGAAGTGATCGCAGAGGCTGAGCAATCAGGACTGAATTACCCCCATTATCTTTCCAGCTCATGCCGAAGATGAACCATGTTTATTTTACATTAATGGTGTAATCCAAAGACTGATGATAAATGGTGAATGGTGAGGACGATGTGCTGATTCTGATATTTAAACTCAAAGAGAATATGTTTACATTGTTTGCACTGAATAAAACAATCTGAATACACACATTGCTATAATAATTGAAGCTATCTATTATTATGATGAATAAGTAAGCCATGTTCTGTTATTTGGCAAAAGGGTATCAAAAATAAATATAAAAACATATATCATTCATGTTATATTCTCAGATAAATTCCTTTAGGACTTGTTCAGTAATTTAATCTATCATTTTTTCAATGTCATTCTAGGAAGATCTACTCTCTAATGATGTTGTGGATGTGGAAAAACTAACACCTGCAGTAAATACTTTATTGGTAAGATACAGTATACTGATGTTTAATTATTTTTCTCTATCTTGTAACTATAGATATTAACATTATATACTGTACATTGAATTGATTTGCAAACTGTCACAATCATGTTGCTGTCATGTAGTATGTGAATCATGGCATTATTGTGACATACTGTATAATAAATGAGTTTAGGGTTAGTACACAGGTTTGATTAAAACACCACTCATTAGTTGTGACAGACAGATCCTTTCACTTTGTATGGAAAGCACTGTCCCATCACTTTTGGAGACATTAGCTCTGCACTAGAAACACACATCAAAGTTTCCTTGTAGCTTCCAGAAAAGCCCAGATGTCTAAAGCCTAAGGTAGCTTTTCCTGTCTTGATATGGAACTTTAATCTTCATAGCCAAGTGTTTCTGCAAAAGGCGAATTCCCAGCTCATACCAAGTATTTGTACTTTATATGCGAGGATCAAATAAAAAGTGTTTATTAATGAAACAGTTTTGTTTCTAGCCCTAACCTATAGTCCTGAATTAAGGGGGGGTACACAGGGAAGAGATCCGTGCTTAAATTCTAAGCTATTTGACTATATTCCTTAGAAGTTAAGCATGGATCTCTCCGTGTGTATGCCCACAGCTATAGCGATGCACTGACAAATCTAGTAGATGGCTCACTTCACTGATACTGTATGTGAAGTGAGCGGTCTCCCCCTCGCTCAGCACACATCGCTCTGAGCGCTGAGTGGGGGGAGAGATGTGAGCTCAGCACACATCTCCCCCATGTGTATGGAGCTTTACTGTAATGCCATTGTGCTGCTACTTCATCACTAAACACATTCCATTAACACGGTCTACCTAGATTGATATGTTGTCTCCCACTATTGTCTGTGATAATGTCTCTGCATGTCTGGCTGCAGGTGAGTACTACTTACATAAAATCTCCAGTCACAACCGGCTCCCAATTCCTTATTTAGGGGGTGGATTTCCTAAAGCTTCTAAACAAGAAAGTGGAGGTATTGCCCATAGCAACCAATCAGATTTTATCTATCATATCTCTATTGTGTTAAGATAAGAACTACTCGGCCATCTAGTCTGTCCCTTTTTTAACCATATTGTTAACTTAAATCCTATTTGATCCTTATATCTTTGTAAAGGTATCCTTATGACTATCCCATGCATGTTTACATTGCTCTACTGTATTAGCCTATACCACCTCTGATGGGCGGCTATTCCACTACTTTTTCTGTGAAGTAAGTTTTCCTTATACTTCCCCTGCATGTCCTCATGTTATAATACTTCTCTTTGAAGAATCTCTTCCTCCTGTACCTTGTAAAAACCCTTGATATATTTGAAAGTTTCGATCATGTCTTCTCTTTCTCTATTATGCTCCAAACTATACACATTAAGATCTTTTAGTCTTTCCAGGTAAGTTTTGTGATATAGACCCTGCACCATATTAGTTGCCCTTCTTTGTACTGTGTCTAATGTGTTAATATCCTTCTGGAGATATGGCCTCCAGAACTGAACACTGTATTCTAGATGAGGCCATACTAATCACCTATACAGTGGCATTATTACTTCTTTCTTACTGCTACTGATTCCTCTCCCTATGGCAAACCGCCCGACTTGCCTAAATGACAAAGGAAACATCCATGAGTGCCAAAAGCGTGTGGCTAAAATTAGGGGGAATGGCCTTATGGGTTTGGGGTGTGGTGTCATGGCAAGAACTACAAATGCAAGCCACTCCCCCATTTTCATTAGTATGGGGGCATGAACAGCGCTCAGTGAGCTGCTGGCTGTGCCCTCTGTCCCTCTCTGCCGGGGAGTAGACGTTGTGCGCATGCACACAACATCTATCCACAGATGCTCTGCTCACAGCAGCGAGTGACAGGGGCATCTCCCAACTGACCCCCCCTCCACTCACTATGGGACACTGTAACCTGTGGGTGGGACAGTGGGACAGACCGTGAAAAATGGGAGTGTCCCACCAAAATTGAGACAGCTGGGAGATATGCCTATGTGTCAGGTCTCTGGGTTTTGTCTGTCCCCGGCGGGAGCACTAGTGGGTCAGTGTTGGTGTGATAAACAAAGTGGGGAGGCAATATGAAAGTCCGGCGCATAAGCTCTGACGTTTATTACACAGGGTTCACAGAGTAGATGGTATAGCAGTGAATGACAAAACTGAAACCAGGCAATAAAGAAACAGTGATTGGTAATTGCATCCAAAACAACTGAAAAGTCTCTTGCAACAGAAATATAAAGTGACTTGATGCTGAATGCAAAATGAAATAAACAGAACTCCGGTAAAACTTGAAAAGCACACAGTCTCTGTATAACAAAGTCTTTATGGCCACACTAGGCCCAAGCAGGAGACAGTCTCTATGCAATGAGATGATATGATTTGCAGAGATGCACAGATGGTATGCAATTAGCAGTGCACAGGTAGTAATGAATGAATCACCTGAGGAGAGTCTCTACTGCTTGATGAGCTGGTAACTGACTGTGAAGGAAGTCTGCAGAAACAGGAGAGCTGAAGTGAGATGAGATGACAGGAGGTAACCACGGGGAATCACTGGAAACAGGAACACAGGAGTCCGGAGAACAAGGCACACTGAATGTGACTCGTTGTCTGAGGCAATGTGAGTGAGCCACGGACTGGGAGTTATACCCATGGCTCTGCAGTGATTGGTCACTGAACTCTGGGTGGAGACACAGTGCTGGATTGCACACCAGGATCAGCTGAGTGCAAGAGTCATGGCAACGACCACACAGGCAGGACTCCAGCACACAGCAGAAAGCACACAGGACCGGACTCAGAGGTAATCAGCAATGCGGAAGATGACGCTTGCGGTCCACACACACATGCAGCCGCGACTGGGGCCATGACCTCCGGAGGCCTGCACACCAGCGCGCTGGTAGGTGAGACGTAGCAGAGCGCCGATTCGTGACAGTACCCCCTCCTTTATGGGTGGGCACCGAACACCCACGAGGCTTGGCAGGAAAGAGTCTGTGGAAGGCTTGAACCAAACGTGGAGCATGGACATCCGTGGCGTTTACCCAACTCCTCTCTTCAGGACCATATCCAGACCAGTCAATCAGGTATTGCAAATGACCATAACGCTGTCGAGAGTCTAAGATCTTTTCCACCTCGTATTCCACACCCCGATGAGTTTGTACCTTTGGAGCTGCTGGAAGCGTTCTCTGGAAACGATTGAGAATTAGTGGTCTGAGGAGAGAAATATGGAATGAGTTGGGAATTTTCAAAAAAGCAGGCAGTTTTAACTTATAAGCCACCGGATTAATAACACTTTCCACCGGGAATGGCCCAATAAACCGTGGAGCGAATTTCATGGATGGAACTCTGAGACGGAGATTTCGGGTAGATAACCAGACTTTGTCGCCCGGTTTTAAACTAGGAACCGCTCGTCTCTTTCGATCAGCAAACATTTTGTACCGTTGAGAAACTTTTTTAAGAGATAAATGAATCTTCTTCCAAATTTGAGCGAACCGCTGAAGAGCAGAAGCAGCCGCAGGCACATCTATGACGGGTAACTCTTGGAAATCAGGTACTCTAGGATGCTGTCCATAAACTGCGAAAAAAGGAGTTGTATCTGTAGAGGTATGATAACGAAAATTATGAGCAAACTCTGCCCAAGGCAATAATTCTACCCAGTCATCCTGTGAAGAAGAGATATACAGTCTCAAATAGGTCTCTAGCTCTTGATTTACCCTCTCTGTCTGCCCATTTGTTTGCGGGTGATAGGCCGTAGAGAATTTCAGCTTTACTTGTAGCGCAGAACAGAGAGCCCTCCAGAACTTAGCCACAAACTGTACACCTCGGTCAGATATAATTTCTGTTGGAAGTCCATGTAACCTAAATATTTCATGACAAAACAACTGTGCCAATTTTGGAGCAGAGGGTAACCCCATGAGTGGAATGAAGTGCGCCATTTTTGAGAACCTATCGACTACTACCCAGATGGTGTCATACCCTTTGGATAGAGGGAGATCAGAAATAAAGTCCATCGATAAGTGAGACCAAGGGCGCCTGGGAATGGAATTGGGTAACAATTGGCCTGCGGGAGCCTGACGAGAAACTTTATGCTGAGCACATTTGGGACATGCAGCTATAAATTCTTGAATATCTTTTTTCATTTGAGGCCACCAATACGTTTGGGACAGGAACTTAAACGTCTTGAAAACCCCAGGGTGACCATTAAATTTGGACGTATGAGCCCAGGACAGGAGATTTGAACGAAGCTCTGGAGAGACAAACATCTTGCCTGGAGGTGGAACTTGCGACACCCCTGTAGTTGCGAAAACCACAGGATTTAATACTGGTCGAGCAGCTTGTTCTGAGGATTCCTCATTTGAGCTCATAGAGCGAGACAAGGCATCTGCTTTAACATTTTGTGAGCCAGGTCTAAACATTAACTTAATGTCAAAACGGGAAAAGAATAGGGCCCACCTTGCTTGCCGAGGATTCAGGCACTGTGCTGCTTTCAGGTAAAGAAGGTTCTTGTGATCCGTGTAGATGGTAATAGGGAATCTCGTGCCCTCCAGTAGATACCTCCATTCTTCAAGGGCCAATTTGATTGCCAACAGCTCCTGGTCACCGATGGTATAGTTAATTTCAGCGGGTGAGAACCTACGAGAGAAAAACCCACAGGGGTGAGTCTTACCATCAACGCCCACCTGGGACAGGACTGCGCCCACGCCAACCGTTGAGGCATCTACTTCCAGGATGAAGGCCTTGTTGACATCCGGCTGTTGTAACACAGGAGCTGAAATAAAAGCTTGTTTTATTTTATGAAAAGCAGACAGTGCAGCGTCAGACCATTGGGAAGGATTCCCCCCTTTCCGGGTAAGGCAGGTGATTGGAGCTATTAACGTAGAGAAGCCTTTAATAAACTTTCTGTAGTAATTAGCAAAGCCTATGAAACGTTGAACTGACTTGAGTGTTGTTGGCAGAGCCCATCTCTCTATAGCTTCCAGTTTAGCTGGGTCCATTTGAAGATCTGTTCCAGAAATAATGTATCCCAAGAAAGGTATTGAAGAAGCTTCAAATGTGCATTTGGACAGCTTGCCATACTGATGATTCTGTCGAAGACGTCGAAGAACCTCTTTTACTTGTTGGCGATGAGAAACTAAATCACGAGAGAATATCAAGATGTCATTGAGGTAAACTACCACACATTTATACAGGAGATCTCTGAATATTTCGTTGACAAAGTTTTGAAACACGGCCGGGGCGTTACTCAAGCCGAAGGGCATCACTAGATATTCATAGTGGCCGTTACGAGTATTTAAGGCGGTTTTCCACTCATCACCACTTCGAATCCTGATAAGATTATAGGCCCCGCGAATATCCAGTTTCGTGAAGATGGACGCACCTCTAACTCTGTCGAACAACTCTGTGATGAGAGGTAACGGGTAGCTATTTTTGATCGTGATGTCATTCAAACCCCGATAATCGATACAGGGACGAAGTCCTCCATCTTTCTTCTTGACGAAGAAGAATCCAGCACCAGCTGGGGAAGAGGATGGACGGATGAACCCTTTTTGTAAATTTTCTTTAATGTATACACTCATTGCTTGAGTCTCTGGAACAGAAAGAGGGTATGTACGCCCTCTAGGCGGCTTGCTCCCTGGAATCAAATCAATGGGACAATCCCACTCTCGGTGGGGAGGCAAGACATCTGCTTCTTTCTCACTGAAGACGTCAGTGAATTCCTGATAGGCCTCCGGAAGGCCAGACTGAGACTTTACACTTGAAGACTTGATTGGAAGTACTTGAGCCAGACATGACTGATGACAAGAGGAACTCCATGCCGTTAACTGTAATGTAGACCAGTCAAATTGCGGATTGTGCAATTGAAGCCAAGGCATACCCAGTACGATCTCATAGCCAGCTTTAGGTATAACCAGGAACTCAATAAGCTCGGAATGCAGGAAGCCTACTCCCAGAACCACTGGCTTGGTTCGCTGAATGATGGAACCTGCAGGAATGCGGCTTCCGTCCACGGCAGTGAGATATACTGGACGACACAGTTTAGACACTGGGAGATGAAGTCTATCCACTGCAGCTTGTGTGATAAAATTACCAGCAGCACCACAATCCACTAAGGCGGACAGAGACTGGAGTCCATCTGGCATCTCCAAAGTGACAGGTAATGTAAGGTCTTGAAAAGAAGGAGCTTTATTCAAGGTCCCTAACTTGACTCCTCCTCTACAAGTTAGGACCTGGCGTTTCCCGACCGACCAGGACAGGAACCAATCAGATGACCAGCAGCAGCACAATAGAGACACAGTCTTTCCTTTAATCTTCTGGACCGCTCCTCAGGTGTTAAACGAGACTTGTTTACCTGCATGGGTTCATCAGCAATAATAGGTAGAGACTGTACAGGAGGCATAGCTCGGTTCTTGCGAAGATCACCTCGAGAGCGTTCACAGGCTCGCTCGCGTAAACGTAGATCCAACTTGACGCATAGGGAAATTAGAGCTTCCAGTTGCTCTGGTAAGTCTCGGGTAGTCAACTCATCCTTTATGCGGTCAGAGAGACCATGCCAGAAGGCGGCAACCAATGCCTGGTTGTTCCACTTTACCTCTGATGCCAATGTCTGGAACTGGATAACGTACTGACCCACAGTACGTGTTCCCTGGCGGATCTGAAGGAGGTCTGAAGAAGCAGAGGTCGTACGCCCAGGTTCGTCAAAGATGCGTCGGAATGTGGCAACAAACTCTGTATAGTTGTATAACAAAGCATCTGCTCGCTCCCACAGCGGAGAGACCCAGTCCAGGGCAGAGCCGGCTAAAATAGAAACAATATAAGCAACCTTTGTTCTAGGTGTTGGAAAGTTCTGTGGTTGCAATTCAAAATGAACCTCACATTGATTCAAAACTCCACGACACATCTTAGTATTACCATCAAATTTACTTGGAGTAGGTAGATGGATGCGAGACATTGGTACAGGAGCAACTGGAGAGTTAGAAACTGTGGAACTAGGAACAGGAGCAGACACTGATGAAACTGAAGTTGGAAATGACTGTTGCAGAGTATCCAGGCGAGAAGACATTCCTTGCAGAAATTGCATAATCTGCTGCTGCGCAGCCTCTTGACCATCTAGTCGTGACACTAAGCCCTGGAGTGTCCCTGACCCCACACTCTGACCACCGTCCGGGTCCATTGGCCTCAGACAAACTGTCAGGTCTCTGGGTTTTGTCTGTCCCCGGCGGGAGCACTAGTGGGTCAGTGTTGGTGTGATAAACAAAGTGGGGAGGCAATATGAAAGTCCGGCGCATAAGCGCTGATGTTTATTACAGAGGGTTCACAGAGTAGATGGTATAGCAGTGAATGACAAAACTGAAACCAGGCAATAAAGAAACAGTGATTGGTAATTGAATCCAAAACAACTGAAAAGTCTCTTGCAACAGAAATATAAAGTGACTTGATGCTGAATGCAAAATGAAATAAACAGAACTCCGGTAAAACTTGAAAAGCACACAGTCTCTGTATAACAAAGTCTTTATGGCCACACTAGGCCCAAGCAGGAGACAGTCTCTATGCAATGAGATGATATGATTTGCAGAGATGCACAGATGGTATGCAATTAGCAGTGCACAGGTAGTAATGAATGAATCACCTGAGGAGAGTCTCTACTGCTTGATGAGCTGGTAACTGACTGTGAAGGAAGTCTGCAGAAAACAGGAGAGCTGAAGTGAGATGAGATGACAGGAGGTAACCACGGGGAATCACTGGAAACGAACACAGGAGTCCGGAGAACAAGGCACACTGAATGTGACTCGTTGTCTGAGGCAATGTGAGTGAGCCACGGACTGGGAGTTATACCCATGGCTCTGCAGTGATTGGTCACTGAACTCTGGGTGGAGACACAGTGCTGGATTGCACACCAGGATCAGCTGAGTGCAGGAGTCATGGCAACGACCACACAGGCAGGACTCCAGCACACAGCAGAAAGCACACAGGACCGGACTCAGAGGTAATCAGCAATGCGGAAGATGACGCTTGCGGTCCACACACACATGCAGCCGCGACTGGGGCCATGACCTCCGGAGGCCTGCACACCAGCGCGCTGGTAGGTGAGACGTAGCAGAGCGCCGATTCGTGACACTATGAAATAAAGCATCTGATTTTCCTTCTTCATTGCTATGTTGCATTGCTTACCTGCCTTTACTTAATCTGAAATAGTAATTCCTAGATACATTTTCTCCTCAGTAGTTCTCTATATAGGGCCTAATTCAAGGTTCATTGCAAAACAACATTCTCCTCTAATGGGCAAAATCATGTGCACTGCAGGTGGGATAGATATAACATGCAGAGCATTAGATTTGGGTGGGTTGTTTTGTTTCTGTGCAGAGTAAATACTGGCTGCTTTAATTTTACACTGCAATTTAGATTCAGTTTGAGCACACCCCACCCAACTATAACTTTCTCTGCACATGTTACATCTGCCCCACCTGCAATGCACATGGTTATGCCCATTAGAGATAAATGTTGTTTTGCAATCAACCTTGAATTAGGTCTATGGTGCCATTGATTCTATATTCAGCCTTTGGATTTTTGAGACCCAAGTGCATTTTTTTTGCATTAAGCTGTAGCCGCCATGCTCTTAACCATTCCTCTAGTCTACCTAGAACATCAATCATTTGTTTTACCCCTACTGGTGTGATGCATACCTTTGTGTCATCTACTAAAAGGCATACTTTCCCTTCAATACCATTTGCAATGTCACCAACAAAGATATTAAAGAGAACTGGTCCGAGTACAGATCCCTGGGGTACTCCACTGGTAACATTTCCTCCTGTGAATGTGTGATTTAGAAGCTTTAGTAACTCTATCAGTTTCAGAAAAACATGTTGATAAAATGTAGACATTGTAGCAGACAGAACCTCATTTTCTGCCATTTCTGCCATAGAATTGCTGTCATCCAGGGGGCGTCACTCAGCTGGATGACACCCGGTACTCACCCACCATACAGTAGGTGTGGCCTCATGGAAATGGGGTGTGGCTTCCAGTGAGGGGCATGGCTTTGTGGTTAAACCCCATTTTTGGCACTCCGGGGCTCCAGGAGGTGCGGGGCTGGAGATAACGGATGCTGCTGGATGCTCCTGTCACTGGGGACGAGGCGGTTTTGGTGTCATCACTCGGCTGGAGATACCTCTGCACCCCCCTAGTAATGCCACTGCTGTCTTTATGCTAAAATCATTTCACTGATTTTCAGTTTATTTACAGTTTCAACCTCATCTGTGACATTGCACAGAAAAATGAAAGTTTTCTTCAAACAGAGCACATACTGCATGTACACACATATTGGCAATTGTTTGGGATTACACTGAACTTTAGAGTTGGATTAGAATGCCCTCCATCCTCCATAACTCTAAGTCAGTGCATTCTATATTTTACCTCCTTCTATTCAAAATGGTTTTATTCCATTGACACGTTTTGCACCCAGTAGCTGGATTTGCCCTTAACTTGAAATCAGCCCAATAAACTCCAGCTCTATACTCCAAGATGGACTTACAGTGCATGGTACCAGTGTGAGCACTACAGAACATTTAGTAATCTAGAACCTGACCTAGGAATTCCTAACTATGGATAGTAGTCATATTATTGCTCAACCTTCCCCTGATGGTAGATGCTAGAATCAAGATTGTGCATTTTGTAATGTAGGAAATATACAACAGTTAACGAAAATAAATGCACAGTAGTTCCTTTATACTGTATGTCTTCTTTTTTTAAATACCTTTACACTTTGTTTAGAGTTTTTGCTTTATGCTGAATGTTTTGTCTTCTGCATATGTTCTAGGGGGGCCTTAACCTTGGCGGTGTAGTGAAACTTCTTTGCAATGTGGTAAGATAATATTTTCATTGTAACAATGCTTTTTCTCACTGTACTCTATTACAGGCACATGTGTGTATGACACTGAGGGGTGTGTATGACACAGGGTGTGTATGGCACATGTCGCAGGGAGTGTGGGAATGGCTCACGGGGAGATGGCTCACGGGGTGATGCTGTGAGTCATGGGGGCATGGACTTGTGGCATGCACCCATATTTCAAAGAGAAAGTATTTTGGGCAGTGAGAGGAGACAATTAGAGAACCGAAATCTGTGCAGTGCACGGCCTTCCCGATTCTCTCTATGAGGGACCAGGCCATTGGCCCTTCTGGCATTTGCCAGAAGTGCCAGATGGGCAGTTCAGTCCTGGGATCAATGGTGTTCCATATTTGGGAATTTGTTTTCCTTAGTAAATCACCCCTGCTGGTGCAGTTCACACTTTTTCCAATTACTGCAGTGTTGTGATAATGCTGGTGGGTGACTCAGCCATCCAATCAGTACACCAGACAATGTACTCAATAAAACAATTTTTTTATCACTGCAAGGATGGCTGAGCTACAGGACCTGTTGGGGTATTGAATATAGAGATTTCATTATATATACCTCCCTTTAAAATCTATAAATGCTGTCGTAGATAACTAGTAAATGGACAACTGCAATCCATTTACTACAAAACACTAACCACACCAAGACAAAGGGGCGTACACTCCGTCCTGCTGAATAAACCATTGCCTCCATTACATTCGTTTAATGCACATACGTGAGAATAACATGAAAGTGGTTAAAATAGAAAGTAAAATGACTTTTAAAAAAAAGTTATAAACCCCCTACTATGGGCCATATTCAATTAGAGTCGGAAACAGCCGTCTTGTCAGAAAGATGGCAGTTTCCGACTGGAATAGGACGGAAACGGTTCTGACCTATTCAATCCAGGCATAGTTTTCCGACAAGTCTGGAAATCCGACTAGTCGAAATATATGTGACTCACGTGTATTGTCAGATGCGGGGCCAAACCAGACAGGTTTTGGCCCCGTTTCCGATCAGTGTCAATCTGACTTTTAAAAAAGTAGGATTGACACTGTTGGGACCGGGCCGAGCCTGTCGGGTGTGGCCTAGCATTGAATAGAGTGCTGTTGGGTCCTTTCCGTCGGAAAAGACCCGACAGCTATTGAATATGGCCCTATGTAGTAAAAACATGTTCATCTGCTTAACCTCAATTTTAAGAACTACTTTTCTGTAGCTTATGTAATTTATAGAATTCCTCCCCCCTAGTAAAGAATGTGATGATAATTAGATAAATTCCATATGGACTGCCAAATAGTCATTATGTAACAAACTATATTTGGCAACACATACATTTACGTGTTTTCCAAAACAATTAGCAAGTTGCTTGTACCTAAGTAGCCTTATATGCTTCTCACTGTCATATCAACGTGTTCATTTTATACCATATTGACCAAACATTGCTACATAACTGCCCATAAGCGTTTGGCTTCCTTTAGTGCAATTATGTGAGTGCATATATTACAGGGTCTAGCCTATTTTCAGGTAATGGGTAAACATGTTTTATGCCTATTATAGTAACAGCCAGTATTTATGAGATATACAGTTGAACTGTACCCTACAAAACCCAAACTGGAACAAAATATATGAAGATGTAAAGCAGAAAGTCAATAGTTCCTATAGGTCTCAAAATACTAAATAGTAGCACAACCTGTAATAGCTAAATAGATAAAGTAGTGTCTTTTGGCTGAAGATTTACTTCAATCTGTGAAGTAAAAAAATATATATATACACAACCACATATACTGCTAGTTAGATCCAGTGGCTTATTATTCCTGAAAGCTGGAAAGCATACATATTTATAAACATTTTAAATTGTAAAGGTGTGTTTTGTTTTTTTGTATATAAACTTATTGTCCCCTGGTAAATGCCACTTTATCTTAATGCAGCTTGTACCTACTCCGTCCTGTACATGCCAAGATCTGGTTTAAAAGGGCAGCAGCCCACAACCAGTTGGTCCTCATGGAAGTCAGGAATTGGTGTGTAGAGATAAGGAATATGTACATCCCCCTTCCTTAACTTGGTTCAGTGAATTCTGCCTTTTGCAGATTTTGTTGTCTGGAATGTACTTTTTAAATAAGCTTTTCAGCACCATTTTATTGTAGTCTTCCTTCCCAAGTCTGTTCATGTTTATTGTATTAAAATCCAATATGAATGTACCACAAATGAGCCTTCCAATATTTCTTGAAAAATGTTTTAAATGCTAACCTCTAATAAAGTGGCTGCAAATAAAAAAAATAAGAATTTACTCACCGATAATTCTATTTCTCGTAGTCCGTAGTGGATGCTGGGAACTCCGTAAGGACCATGGGGAATAGCGGCTCCGCAGGAGACTGGGCACAAAAGTAAAGCTTTAGGACTACCTGGTGTGCACTGGCTCCTCCCCCTATGACCCTCCTCCAAGCCTCAGTTAGATATTGTGCCCGGACGAGCGTACACAATAAGGAAGGATTTATGAATCCCGGGTAAGACTCATACCAGCCACACCAATCACACCGTACAACTTGTGATCTGAACCCTGTTAACAGCATGATAACAGAGGAGCCTCTGGATAGATGGCTCACAACAACAATAACCCAATTTAGTTAACAATAACTATGTACAAGTATTGCAGACAATCCGCATTTGGGATGGGCGCTCAGCATCCACTACGGACTACGAGAAATAGAATTATCGGTGAGTAAATTCTTATTTTCTCTGACGTCCTAGTGGATGCTGGGAACTCCGTAAGGACCATGGGGATTATACCAAAGCTCCCAAACGGGCGGGAGAGTGCGGATGACTCTGCAGCACCGAATGAGAGAACTCCAGGTCCTCTTCAGCCAGGGTATCAAATTTGTAGAATTTTGCAAACGTGTTTGCCCCTGACCAAGTAGCTGCTCGGCAAAGTTGTAAAGCCGAGACCCCTCGGGCAGCCGCCCAAGATGAGCCCACCTTCCTTGTGGAGTGGGCTTTTACAGATTTTGGCTGTGGCAGGCCTGCCACAGAATGTGCAAGCAGAATTGTACTACAAATCCAACGAGCAATAGTCTGCTTAGAAGCAGGAGCACCCAGCTTGTTGGGTGCATACAGGATAAACAGCGAGTCAGATTTTCTGACTCCAGCCATCCTGGAAACATATATTTTCAGGGCCCTGACAACGTCCAGCAACTTGGAGTCCTCCAAGTCCCTAGTAGCCGCAGGTACCACAATAGGCTGGTTCAGGTGAAACGCTGAAACCACCTTAGGGAGAAATTGAGGACGAGTCCTCAATTCTGCCCTGTCCGTAAGAAAAATCAGGTAAGGGCTTTTATAGGATAAAGCCGCCAATTCTGACACGCGCCTGGCCGAAGCCAGGACCAACAGCATGACCACTTTCCATGTGAGATATTTTAAATCCACAGATTTAAGCGGTTCAAACCAATGTGATTTTAGGAACCCCAAAACTACATTGAGATCCCAAGGTGCCACTGGAGGCACAAAAGGAGGCTGTATATGCAGCACCCCCTTGACAAACGTCTGAACTTCAGGAACTGAAGCCAGTTCTTTCTGGAAGAAAATCGACAGGGCCGAAATCTGAACCTTAATGGATCCTAATTTTAGGCCCATAGACCTAAGTTTGCAGGAAATGCAGGAATCGACCCAGTTGAAATTCCTCCGTTGGGGCCTTCCTGGCCTCGCACCACGCAACATATTTCCGCCAAATGCGGTGATAATGCTTTGCGTCACATCCTTCCTGGCTTTGATCAGGGCAGGGATGACTTCCTCCGGAATGCCTTTTTCCTTCAGGATCCGGCGTTCAACCGCCATGCCGTCAAACGCAGCCGCGGAAAGTCTTGGAACAGACAGGGTCCTTGCTGGAGCAGGTCCCTTCTTAGAGGTAGAGGCCACGGGTCCTCTGTGAGCATCTCTTGAAGTTCCGGGTACCAAGTCATTCTTGGCCAATCCGGAGTCACGAGTATAGTTCTTACTCCTCTCCGTCTTATAATTCTCAGTACCTTGGGTATGAGAGGCAGAGGAGGGAACACATACACTGATTGGTACACCCACGGTGTTACCAGAGCGTCCACAGCTATTGCCTGAGGGTCCCTTGACCTGGCGCAATACCTGTCCAGTTTATTTGTTGAGGCGGGACGCCATCATGTCCACCTTTGGTTTTTGCCAACGGTTTACAATCATGTGGAAGACTTCTGGGTGAAGTCCCCACTCTCCCGGGTGGAGGTCGTGCCTGCTGAGGAAGTCTGCTCCCAGTTGTCCACTCCCGGAATGAACACTGCTGACAGTGCTATCACATGATTTTCCGCCCAACAAAGAATCCTTGCAGCTTTTGCCATTGCCCTCCTGCTTCTTGTGCCGCCCTGTCTGTTTACGTGGGCGAATGCCGTGATGTTGTCCGATTGGATCAGCACCGGCTGACCTTGAAGCAGAGGTCTTGCTTGGCTTAGAGCATTGTAAATGGCCCTTAACTCCAGGATATTTATGTGAAGTGATGTCTCCAGGCTTGACCACAAGCCCTGGAAATTTCTTCCCTGTGTGACTGCTCCCCAGCCTCGCAGGCTGGCATCTGTGGTCACCAGGACCCAGTCCTGAATGCCAAATCTGTGCCCCTCTAGAAGATGAGCACTCTGCAACCACCACAGGAGAGACACCCTTGTCCTTGGGGACAGGGTTATCCGCTGATGCCTCTGAAGATGCGATCCGGACCATTTGTCCAGCAGATCCCACTGGAATATTCTTGCGTGGAATCTGCCGAATGGGATTGCTTCGTAGGAAGCCACCATTTTTCCTAGGACCCTTGTGCATTGATGCACTGATACTTGGCCTGGTTTTAGGAGGTTTCAGACTAGCTCGGATAACTCCCTGGCTTTCTCTTCTGGGAGAAACACCTTTTTCTGGACTGTGTCCAGAATCATCCCTAGGAATAGAAGATGTGTCGTCGGGATGAGCTGCGATTTTGGGATATTAAGAATCCAACCGTGCTGCCGCAGCACTACTTGAGATAGTGCTACTCCGACTACCAACTGTTCCCTGGATCTCGCCCTTATCAGGAGATCGTCCAAGTAAGGGATAATTAAAACTCCCTTCCTTCGAAGGAGTATCATCATTTCGGCCATTACTTTGGTAAAGACCCGGGGTGCCGTGGACAATCCAAACGGCAGCGTCTGAAACTGATAGTGGCAGTTCTGTACCACAAACCTGAGGTACCCTTGGTGAGAAGGGTAAATTTGGACATGTAGGTAAGCATCCTTGATGTCCAGAGACACCATATAATCCCCTTCTTCCAGGTTCGCGATCACCGCTCTGAGTGACTCCATCTTGAATTTGAACCTCTGTATGTAAGTGTTCAAGGATTTTAGATTTAAAATGGGTCTCACCGAGCCGTCCGGCTTCGGTACCACAAACAGCGTGGAATAATACCCCTTTCCCTGTTGTAGGAGGGGTACCTTGATTATCCCCTGCTGGGAATACAGCTTGTGAATGGCTTCCAATACCGCCTCCCTGTCGGAGGGAGACGTCGGTAAGGCAGACTTTAGGAAACGGCGAGGGGGAGACGTCTCGAATTCCAATTTGTACCCCTGAGATATCACCTGAAGGATCCAGGGGTCCACTTGTGAGTGAGCCCACTGCGCGCTGAAATTCTTGAGACGGGCCCCCACCGTGCCTGAGTCCGCTTGTAAAGCCCCAGCGTCATGCTGAGGACTTGGCAGAAGCGGGAGAGGGCTTCTGTTCCTGGGAACTGGCTGTTTGCTGCAGCCTTCTTCCTCTCCCTCTGCCACGGGGCAGAAATGAGGAGCCTTTTGCCCGCTTGCCCTTATGGGCCCGAAAGGACTGCGCCTGATAATACGGCATCTTCTTATGGTGAGAGGCTACCTGGGGTAAAAATGTGGATTTCCCAGCAGTTGCCGTGGACACCAGGTCTGATAGACCTACCCCAAATAACTCCTCCCCTTTATAAGGCAATACTTCTGGCAGAAATGGACAGCGCACTTACTCTTGATGCCCGTCGTCAAATATCCCTCTGTGCATCACGCATATATAAAAATGCATCTTTTAAATGCTCTATAGTCAGTAATATACTGTCCCTATCCAGGGTATCAGTATTTTCAGTCAGGGAATCCGACCAAGCCACCCCAGCACTGCACATCCAGGCTGAGGCGATTGCTGGTCGCAGTATAACACCCGTGTGAGTGTATATACATTTTAGGATATTCTCCTGCTTTCTGTCAGCAGGTTCCTTAAGGGCGGCCGTATCCGGAGACGGTAGTGCCACCTGTTTAGACAAACGTGTGAGCGCTTTATCCACCCTAGGGGGTGTTTCCCAACGTACCCTATCCTCTGGCGGGAAGGGGTACGATGCCAATAACTTTTTAGGAATGATCAGTTTTTTATCGGGGGAAACCCACGCTTCATCACACACTTCATTTAATTCCTCAGATGCAGGAAAAACTACGGGTAGTTTTTTCTCACCAAACATAATACCCTTTTTAGTGGTACTTGTACTATCAGAAATGTGTAAAACATTTTTCATTGCCTCAATCATGTAACGTGTGGCCCTACTGGAAGTCACATTCGTCTCTTCATCGTCGACACTGGAGTCCGTATCCGTGTCGGCGTCTGTATCTGCCATCTGAGGTAACGGGCGTTTTAGAGCCCCTGATGGTCTTTGAGACGCCTGGACAGGCACAAGCTGAGTAGCCGGCTGTCTCATGTCATCAACCGTCTTTTGTAAAGAGCTGACACTGTCACGTAATTCCTTCCATAAGCCCATCCACTCAGGTGTCGACTCCCTAGGGGTGACATCTCCATTACAGGCAATTGCTCCGCCTCCACATCATTTTCCTCCTCATACATGTCGACACAATCGTACCGACACACAGCACACACACAGGGAATGCTCTGAAAGAGGACAGGACCCCACTAGCCCTTTGGGGAGACAGAGGGAGAGTATGCCAGCACACACCAGAGCGCTATATATATACAGGGACAACACTATATAGAGTGTTATTTCCCCTATAGCTGCTGTTTATATTTATACTGCGCCTAATTAGTGCCCCCCTCTCTTGTTTTACCCTTTTCTGTAGTGCAGGACTGCAGGGGAGAGTCAGGGAGACGTCCTTCCAGCGGAGCTGTGAGGGAAAATGGCGCCAGTGTGCTGAGGAGATAGGCTCCGCCCCCTTCTCGGCTGACTTTTCTCCCGTTTTTTGCTGTATTCTGGCAGGGGTTAATATACATCCATATAGCCCTGGGGGTTATATGTGATGTATTTTTGCCAGCCAAGGTGTTTTTATTGCTGCTCAGGGCGCCCCCCCCCCCCCCCAGCACCCCGCACCCTCAGTGACCGGAGTGTGAAGTGTGCCTGAGGAGCAATGGCGCACAGCTGCAGTGATGTGCGCTACCTTGGTGAAGACTGATGTCTACTGCCGATTTTCTGGACCTCTTCTTGCTTCTGGCTCTGTAAGGGGGCCGGCGGCGCGGCTCTGGGACCGGACTCCGAGGCTGGGCCTGTGTTCGGTCCCTCTGGAGCTAATGGTGTCCAGTAGCCAAGAAGCCCAAGCTGGCTGCAAGTAGGCAGGTTCGCTTCTTCTCCCCTTAGTCCCTCGATGCAGTGAGCCTGTTGCCAGCAGGTCTCACTGAAAATAAAAAACCTAAAACTAAACTTTTACTAAGAAAATCATTAGAGCCTCCTAGATTGCACCCTTCTCGGCCGGGCACAAAAATCTAACTGAGGCTTGGAGGAGGGTCATAGGGGGAGGAGCCAGTGCACACCAGGTAGTCCTAAAGCTTTACTTTTGTGCCCAGTCTCCTGTGGAGCCGCTATTCCCCATGGTCCTTACGGAGTTCCCAGCATCCACTAGGACGTCAGAGAAAATAAAATAAAATAAAAATCTATAAATGCACACTATGTACAAGATGCACATGTCAGTAAAATGACATGTTTCAGTTTGGCATACACACAGAATACAAGAGAAATATGTATTTACTTTGAGCATGCAGAATATCTGTAAAACGGTGCAGTCAATCATACATAAAGAGTATATAGGGGGTAATTTTGAGTTGATCGCAGCAGCAAGTTTGTTAGCAGTTGGGCAAAACCATGTGCACTGCAGGGGGGACAGATATAACATTTGCAGAGAGAGTTAGATTTGGGTGGGTTATATCGTTTCTGTGCAGTGTAAATACGGGCTGCTTTATTTTTACACTGCAATTTAGATTTCAGTTTGAACACACCCCACCCAAATCTAACTCTCCCCCCCCTGTTTCCACATACTGTATGTTATCTTCTACAGCACAGGACTATGGTGTATTTTCTACAGTGCATTGCTGAAATAATCTGGTACATTATCATGTATGAAGAAGATGAATTGGCTGTATATATTTATGAAGGGGCCCAGATGTTGCACTATCTAATGGTTAGTCAACCCAATGTGGTGGCAGGCCACACCCCCTCTGCAGACTGGCCACACCCCTAAACAGGGGGCCCAACCACTGCATTCCTCCGGTGGGCCCTACATGCCCCAGTCCGACACTGTACTCATTATAGAAACGCCAATGGTTAAAGACCTTCTGTTGCTGTATAATTCAGTGTAATTTCTTTCTTTTTTTATATGATAGAATTTTTTTACTTGCAAGAGCAAAATCATTTTCTCATTTCTAGTAGAATACATTTAATAGGTATGTTGTAATTGTATATTGAGATCTATGGACCAAAACTAAAACATATGTCCTGCAGATTTAGCACAGTTGGAAACTTTACCATATTAATGTGCCCATACTATTCTCATTGTATTCACTCCTGGTTCTACTGTAGCTATAACTTCTCATAGCTGGCTTTCCTCATGTTGGGTTCACATTTACCTGCCTGTAGATTTCTCTCCTGTCTACTAACTAGGCTTCCTATAATATGTCATTTCTGCTAGATTCTACTTCTGGACTTTGTCTCATTTTATCTGCTCTTTCCCCTCTGTACTTATACCTTCCCTCATCTGTCATCACTATGCTTGGGCCTGGCCCCAGAGCTGGATTATGGCTATGTGGGACCTGTACTCATGAAGAATATCCCCAGGCCAGATAATGTATGTGTGAGACAACTCTGATGGAGAAAATCTTTGTTATTTCCTGATAAATGGCCTGTAGTCAATTAGTCTTATATATGATGGGGATATCAGTAACAATAACACAAGTTAGAGAGTACAGTTACCAAGTAATGTGTCAATGCATTCTTCTCACCACAGCAGTATTGATCTGATGGGACTCTGCAGCACTGATGGTGGTATAGTGATATACGTATCATCATAGTCAGCTATTATTATTACCTGGCCAACCACGTGGATGCCAACCACACGGCTTCTAAAGGGGTCTCAGATTACCTGGTCTGGGTAAGTCCCCTGTGAAAGAGGGGCCGGGGACATCTGCTTTACTATGTTATATGCAGTCTTATCATCACAGTCACACAAGGTGACATGTGTCCCACAAGATCAGCTCATCCTCTGCTGCTGTGACCATTCTCACTGGGGACAATCTGGGCAGGCAGATGATGAAGACTGAGTGTATGTAAATATTCATTATTTGTATATGCAGTACAGTTTATTTAATCATGTAAATGAATATATTTCACATACAGGTAACTGCTTTGAACACACCCTGTGTGCAAGATCTACTACAGGTATGGATATATTGGGCTGGATGTAATGCCACCCAAGTTTGGTGACCATGTGGGATGCCGGACGAACTCTGACTTTTTTAATAGGGCATTTACATACAAGGCATGGTTTTGCATTGTGATTGCCCCTTTAAAAAAGTCCAAGTTCAGACGCATCCCGAATGGCCGACGAACTCTGTCAGCATAACATCCAGCACATTGTGTTGTCTGTATTACAGTATTTTAAAGTAAGACATAACGTTGTAATGACACAAAATAATGATTTGGAGTATGAATAAATAGGTTACTTTCCCTGCTGCATAATACTCAGAACTATCAATACTATTCCCATGTATTTTTTATACCAGGACCAGCTCAGAGAGTCCAGGGCTGGTTATGCTTTGGGGGGACCACACGTCATGTTCTGTTAAACTCTTTATTAACTTTTACAGACAGATACCAGCACAGATGTCACCGGTCTGCGTATGCTTCTGTCAAACTCGCACATTATAATCAGACTCGCATTACAAGGTGCTAGTTACATAGAGAAAAAGCCACATGGACTAACACTTTGCAATAGCCTTGAACGCGCAGATTCCCGGCTATTACATGGGCCAAGATTTGGGACAAACTCAAACCTTTTAATGTATGAGAAGGAGCTTTTTTTCCAGCATATAAAACTCGCACCCTATTACATTGGGCCCATATGTAATATTTGTACATAGCATTTGAATAAATAACTGTTACATATTATAGTCCACAGGTTCTCAAACTCGGTCCTTAGGATCACACACGGTCCATGTTTTGCAGGTCACCTGTAGATTCTTAAAATGTGACAGTTGGTTATACACAGTGCAGCTGCTGGGTGACATGGAAAACATGAACCGTGTGGGGTCCTGAGGACCGAGTTTGAAAACTACTGTATATAGTCCATGCCTAAATTCAAATAAAATGTACTAATAAAAGCAGCTGATTAAATGGTATACTACTACTAAATCAGGGCCGGTTCTTGGGCTTCTAGCGCCCCGGGCAGCCACTAGCGGCGTGGCTTCATACAGGGCGCATGGTCAGTTAACCCCCTGTACAGTAGTAGCGCTGCTGAAATGATTTGCGATGCACGATGATGTCATCACGCACCGCACAGCAAAGGTCCTCTCCACGAAGGGAAACTAGACGCGTAGCGTTTAGTTCCCTTCATGAAGAGGACCTTTGCTGTGCGGTGCGCGATGACGTCATCGTGCACCGCACAGTAAAGCCGCACAGTAAAGGTCCACTCAACGAAGGGTATTTCCCTTTACAGCGGGGGGCAGCGGGCAGCACAGCAGCAGCGGATCTTGCCAGGGTGCGGCACCCTCCGGAAGGCGGCACCCCGGGCAAAAGTCCTGCTTGCCCGTGGCAAGATCCGCTACTGTACTAAATATCCCATTAAGGTTTGTATTGTGATTTACAAGTAAAGAAATTAAGACTTGTTTGCGTACACAAGCATTTCAGTAAAACATATCTTTTGGGGCATTTTCCGAAATTTAAAAATTGCCAGTTTTGCAAAACAGCACAACTATCATATTTGTTAATTTATACTACTTAGAGAACATCATTTGGTTTATACGGTATATACAGTCCTTGAATGTGTCTACTTATATACTCTCATGCAAAAGGAAGCTTTATATTTGCGGGATGGGAATTATTTAAGTTATAATTAAGGGGTGTAAAGAGCAGATCCCCTGATTTCTGGAACATGGGGGCATATTCATCATATTAATTATCAGGCACCTCCGAAAATTAACATTCTGACTGACCGTGAGTACCAGAGCAATTCATCATTGCTCCGGCACGGAGACAGCTGATGCAAAAATCATCTGTTGCCACAAAGTTTTTCACTGCTACTTTCATTGCAGTGGAAAAATGTGTCAGGACTAGCACTAGTGCGCCTGCATGAGCTACAGTTCATGCAGGCTCACAAAGCCCCCGGTGTCTAGAGGAAGAAGCAGGGCAGGGGCAGAGGGATCCAGAAAGATCTCCCTTTGCAAGCCAGGACTACTTCTAATAGGTAAACAGCAGGGGTGTAGGAGCATTCGCCATCTGTAGATGGCGAATGCTCCCACAGTCTAGCTCTGAAATAAGTATGGGGATGCCTGGCTAGCTTGAGAGGGAAAGGTAAGCAGGAGATATCTGTGATATGTCCTGCGTTACCTTCATGATGAATGGCTCAAAAACATAATTTTTACAAAAGTAAGTGAAAATGTTAATTTTCACCTACTTTTGTAGAAATTAAGTGATGATGAATATGCCCCAGTGAGCAGTATCTTTCTCCTGCAACACAACTTTATATGTCCATGTCATTGCAGGATAACTTGTTAGGAAAAACAGCCTGCAGACTATGAATGCAGCCCCTATGGGTGGAGTGCTAGTTATATGTGTTTTTTACTAAGGGGAGACTCACCTTCAGAAGGTTATTGCAGAATGTACGGTAGGTCTGCTTTTAAATAAAGAAAATAGCAGCAAGCAAGCAGCCAATAACATATATTAGTTGCTTGTTGTATCATATTCTCTGGCAAATGTTAGATATTTGTTCTGTTTATTGAATAATTGAAGTATAATTATAACAACTTTCAATTGTATACTCTGCACTTCATAACCAAAGGCCTCAGTTATTTTTCATTTTTAATCTTTTAGAAAGGTCTTCCAGACGTGACTGACAATATCAAGAACGCATTATGTGGTGTAAGTAAGATTGTTTCTTTTTATCACAATATTCACATGATATATTTAAGCATTATTTAACAAGATGACTCCAGTGAAAATAAAAGTGTCTTCTTTTTTTCTACAGATGTATCCACATTTATCTTGACGGTTAATAGGATTAACTGTGACTGGCCAGTCAGACTTAATCCCCTGCTGTAATGACTTAATCCCCTGCTGTATTGTTCTCTGTATTGTATTGCAGTTGAGAACAATAGCTGAAGGGTTTATGCTAATAAATCATGTTGTGACTAGGCACAGAAAACTACTCAAGATAACTGTATATGCTTAAGAGGAGAAAGCTGCTTTAATTTTTGCTGCTTGGATAAAGGTTATGTTACTTAGAGAATATATTGTAAATGTTCCATACTCTACATCTATTATGGCCATTTATGTAGAGCAAGAGTTACGCAGTGCATCTGTATAAGTGCAATTGCATCCATGTTCACATATCAGTTACAGGTCATACATTTATTGAACCAGGTATTGTATTTCTGTGCATGAGATGTGTTTGGAAAGTTGGACTTCTCAGTATATCACTTGCACAATTAAAATATCACCATTAATCCCTCCCTATTACCACATTTTCTCCCACACCTGTTATTCATTTAAATGTTTAAATGTTTCTACCAGAATCTTCTTTTTCACCCCATGTGTCCAGTGTCATGTGGGCCAGTTGACAATCCAGTCCAATCCTTGGTGGCCTAGTGATCAATGCAGTGCCCATCCCCTAAGCCTATTGGCTTATAGTTACAGCACTCCATTTCCTCCCTTTGTCTGAGCTCCAACAATCACAATGCTGTGTGACAGGATGCTGGATGGTATCAACAGAAATTGGAAGCTTTCTGGCTCCTATAGTTTTTGTGCCTGTTACCCATCCATGTAGGAGACAGAGTGGAGCTGCTGTCAGCCAATATTATAGATGCTGGTAGCCAGAGCCGGCCTTAGGCATAGGCAAACTAGGCAAATGCCTAGGGCATTTGGTATGCTTAGGGGCACCAGCAGCTTCTACTGATTAAAATGATATGCGGCATGCCTATATTCTGTGTGTGACTGCGGATGTATCTGCATACGAAATGCTACATTAAGTGTATTCCTAGAAATCACTGTAATGTAGCATTTCGTATATGCAGATAGAGTCAGAGTCGCACACAGAGAATAGGCATGCAGCATATCATTTTAATCAGCAAGAACTGCTTGTGCATCCTAGCCACATAGCAATGCAAATAAGATGCATTTTCAGAAACAAAACGTGCCCAGGCATCTCCTGCAGAACTAGCAGCGGTGCTAGGGGGCACCAGCCAAAATCTTGCCTAGGGCATCATATTGGTTAGGGCTGGCTCTGCTGGTAGCACTCTGAATAGAAGAACTATGGAAATAGCAACAACATTACTAAATATCAACCATTATGTCACTCATATAGGGATCATTTTAAGAATGAGTGATAACCCCTTTAGCACTTACTAAACGGGTTATGACCTCCATGCATATGTGTGCGCAGAACATTTTATTAGGGGGTGCACCATCAAAGGGGCATGTTTAGTACCACCTGCTGGCTGTGTCTAGCACGGCCTATTGGGCGTGTCTAGCACCGCCTATTGGCACTCAAACCAATATAAATCACATTTCACAAGGGGTGTGACCACTGCAAATGGGGGCATGTCAATATGACACATTACGTGTTTCTCATTAATCTGGGGGTATTCCTTTCCATATGCACCTTACCTAAATGGTGGTTGCTCACAACGGGGAACCTCTGAAAAAATGTCCTCCCTGGGCAGACTATGTCTACAGTTGGTAATCACTATTCATGAAGGAAATGGCATGGTCCAGAAGATGCCAGTTTGTGTAGGAATATAACCAAGATCATCATCGTGCAAAAGAGATTCAAGCAGACTTGTGTCACCTCCTGCCCTCTGCGGCTCTCAGCCACACCATCATCTCCTCCCTGTATATCTCAGCCACACCCTCATCTCCCTCCTGCATCTGTCTGCCACACCATCTCCTCCCCTCCCTGCATCATTTCTCAGCCACACCATTAACCCCTCTTTGTGTCATCTCTCATCCACACCATCATCTTCTGCCTGTGTCTCCCTGCCATGCATCTCATAATCCACCTCACTTTGTGTCTCTCAATCTCCCCCCTTCACTCTGTGCCTCTCAGACCCCATCTTTCACTCTATCAGCCTGCCTGCCCCTTCAATCTGTGTCTTTCAGCCTCATACCCTTCACTCTGCCTCTCAGCCTGTCCACCTTTGTTCTGTGTCTCTCAGTCTCCAAACCTTCACTCCGTGTCTCTCAGCCTGCCCCCTTCACTGTGTCTTTTAGCCTCCACCTCCCTTCATTCTGTGTCTAGTGCCACTTACACACAATGCCCACAGTAGTAGTGCCATTACACAATGCCCCCAACAGTTGTGCCCCTTACACAATGCCCCCAACAGTTGTGCCCCTTACACAATGCCCACAGTAGTAGTGCCCCTTTCATAATGCCCACATTTGTAGTGCCCCTTACACAATGCCCACAGTAGTTGTGCCCCTTACACAATGCCAACACAGTAGTCGTGCCCCCTACACAATGCCCACTGTAGTTGTGCCCCTTATATAATTCCCATAGTAGTTGTGCCCCTTATATAATTCCCACACAGAAGTCATGCCCCTTACACAATGTCCACTGTAGTTGTGCCCCTTATACAATGCCCATAGGAGTGCCCCTGATATAATGCCCACACAGTAGTCATGCCCCTTACACAATGCCCACACAGTAGTCATGCCCCTTATATAATGCCCACTGCAGCCGTACTACTTGCACAATGCCCAAACAATAGTCAATGCCTCTACACAATGCCCACTGTAGTTGTGCCCCTTACAATGCCCACAGTTGTGCACATGGTCCATATAAATAATAAGAATTTACTCACCGGTAATTCTATTTCTCGTAGTCCGTAGTGGATGCTGGGAACTCCGAAAGGACCATGGGGAATAGCGGGCTCCGAAGGAGGCTGGGCACTCTAGAAAGATTTATGACTACCTGGTGTGCACTGGCTCCTCCCACTATGACCCTCCTCCAAGCCTCAGTTAGGACACTGTGCCCGGACGAGCTGACATAATAAGGAAGGATTTTGAATCCCGGGTAAGACTCATACCAGCCACACCAATCACACCGTACAACTCGTGATACTCTATCCAGTTTAACAGTATGAAAACAACTGAGCCTCTCAACAGATGGCTCAACAATAACCCTTTAGTTAGCAATAACTATGTACAAGTATTGCAGACAATCCGCACTTGGGATGGGCGCCCAGCATCCACTACGGACTACGAGAAATAGAATTACCGGTGAGTAAATTCTTATTTTCTCTGACGTCCTAGTGGATGCTGGGAACTCCGAAAGGACCATGGGGATTATACCAAAGCTCCCAAACGGGCGAGAGAGTGCGGATGACTCTGCAGCACCGAATGAGAGAACTCCAGGTCCTCCTCAGCCAGGGTATCAAATTTGTAGAATTTTGCAAATGTGTTTGCCCCTGACCAAGTAGCCGCTCGGCAAAGTTGTAAAGCCGAGACCCCTCGGGCAGCCGCCCAAGATGAGCCCACCTTCCTTGTGGAATGGGTATTTACAGATTTTGGCTGTGGCAAGCCTGCCACAGAATGTGCAAGCTGAATTGTATTACAAATCCAACGAGCAATAGTCTGCTTAGAAGCAGGAGCACCCAGCTTGTTGGGTGCATACAGAATAAACAGCGAGTCAGATTTTCTGACTCTAGCCGTCCTGGAAACATATATTTTCAGGGCTCTGACCACGTCTAACAACTTGGAGTCCTCCAAGTCCACAGTAGCCGCAGGCACCACAATAGGCTGGTTCAGGTGAAACGCTGACACCACCTTAGGGAGAAACTGGGGACGAGTCCTCAATTCTGCCCTATCCATATGGAAAATCAGATAAGGACTTTTACAAGACAAAGCCGCCAACTCTGATACTCGCCTGGCAGAAGCCAAGGCCAATAACATGACCACCTTCCACGTGAGATATTTCAGATCCACAGTTTTTAGTGGCTCAAACCAATGTGATTTTAAGAAACACAACACCACGTTGAGATCCCAAGGTGCCACAGGGGGCACAAACGGGGGCTGAATATGCAGCACTCCTTTTACAAATGTCTGAACTTCAGGTACTGAAGCTAGTTCTTTTTGAAAGAAAATCAACAGAGCCGAGATCTGTACCTTAATGGAGCCCAGTTTTAGGCCCATATTCACTCCTGCTTGCAGGAAATGCAGAAATCGACCTAGTTGAAATTCCTCTGTTGGGGCCTTTACGGCCTCACACCATGCAACATATTTCCGCCATATGCGGTGATAATGATTTGCTGTAACCTCTTTCCTGGCTTTAATAAGCGTAGGAATGACTTCCTCCCGAATGCCCTTTTCCTTCAGGATCCGGCCTTCAACCGCCATGCCGTCAAACGCAGCCGCGTTAAGTCTTGGAACAGACAGGGCCCCTGATGTAGCAGGTCTTGTCTGAGCGGCAGAGGCCACGGGTCCTCTGAGATCATCTCTTGAAGTTCCGTGTACCACGCTCTTCTTGGCCAATCCGGAACCACGAGAATTGTGTTTACTCGTCGCTTTCTTATTATACTCAATACCTTTGGTATGAGAGGCAGAGGAGGGAACACATAAACTGACTGGTACACCCACGGTGTCACTAGAGCGTCCACAGCTATCGCCTGAGGGTCTCTTGACCTGGCGCAATACCTCTCTAGTTTTTTGTTTAGGCGGGACGCCATCATGTCCACCTGTGGACGATCCCACTGATTTACAATCATTTGGAAGACTTCTGGATGAAGTCCCCACTCTCCCGGGTGGAGGTCGTGCCTGCTCAGAAAGTCTGCTTCCCAGATGTCCACTCCCAGAATGAACACTGCTGACAGTGCTAGTACATGATTTTCCGCCCATCGGAGAATTCTTGCGGCTTCTGCCATTGCCATCTTGCTTCTTGTGCCGCCCTGTCGATTCACATGGGCGACTGCCGTGATGTTGTCTGACTGGATCAGCACCGGCTGGTGTAGGAGCAAGGATTTTGCTTGACTTAGGGCATTGTAAATGGCCCTTAGTTCCAGAATATTTATGTGAAGGGAAGTCTCCTGACTCGACCATAGTCCTTGGAAGTTTCTTCCCCATGTGACTGCCCCCCAGCCTCGAAGGCTGGCATCCGTGGTCACCAGGACCCAGTCCTGTATGCCGAATCTGCAGCCCTCCAGAAGATGAGCACTCTGCAGCCACCACAGAAGAGACACCCTAGTTCTTGGAGACAGGGTTATCAAGCGATGCATCTGAAGATGCGATCCGGACCACTTGTCCAACAGGTCCCACTGAAAGATTCTGGCATGGAACCTGCCGAATGGAATTGCTTCGTAAGAAGCTACCATCTTTCCCAGGACCCGCGTGCAGTGATGCACCAATACCTGTTTTGGTTTCAGGAGGTCTCTGACTAGAGAAGACAACTCCCTGGCTTTCTCCTCCGGGAGAAACACTTTTTTCTGGGCTGTGTCCAGAATCATCCCCAAAAACATTAGACGTGTCGTCGGAACCAGCTGTGACTTTGGGATATTCAGAATCCAGCCGTGCTGGTGCAGCACTTCCTGAGATAGTGCTACTCCCACCAACAACTGTTCCTTGGACCGTGCCTTTATTAGGAGATCGTCCAAGTACGGGATAATTAAAACTCCCTTTTTTCGAAGGAGTATCATCATTTCCGCCATAACCTTGGTAAATACCCTCGGTGCCGTGGAGAGTCCAAACGGCAGCGTCTGGAATTGGTAATGGCAATCCTGTACCACAAATCTGAGGTACTCCTGGTGAGGATGGTAAATGGGGACATGCAGGTAAGCATCCTTGATGTCCAGGGATACCATGTAATCCCCCTCGTCCAGGCTTCCAATAACCGCCCTGAGCGATTCCATCTTGAACTTGAATTTATTTATGAATGTGTTCAAGGATTTCAAATTTAAAATGGGTCTCACCGAACCATCCGGTTTCGGCACCACAAATAGTGTGGAATAGTAACCCCGGCCTTGTTGAAGTAGGGGTACCTTGATTATCACCTGCTGGGAATACAGCTTGTGAATTGCCGCTAGCACCGCCTCCCTGTCTGAGGGAGAAATCGGCAAGGCAGATTTTAGGAACCGGTGGGGTGGAGCCGCCTCGAATTCCAGTTTGTACCCCATAGATACTATTTGAAGGATCCAGGGATCCACCTGTGAGCGAGCCCACTGATCGCTGAAATTCTTGAGGCGGGCCCCCACCGTACCTGGCTCCGCCTGTGGAACCCCACCGTCATGCGGCGGACTTGGAAGAAGAAGCGGGGGAGGACTTTTGCTCCTGGGAACCTGCTGTTTGTTGAAGCCTTTTTCCCCTACCTCTGCCTCTAGACAGAAAAGACCCTCCTTTTCCATGCTTATTTTCTGGGTCCGAAAGGACTGAACCTGATAAAATGGTGCCTTCTTAGGCTGTGAGGGGACATGGGGTAAAAATGCTGACTTCCCAGACGTTGCTGTGGAAACTAGGTCCGAGAGACCATCCCCAAATAATTCCTCCCCCTTATAAGGCAAAACTTCCATGTGCCTTTTGGAATCTGCATCTCCTGTCCACTGGCGAGTCCATAAGCATCTCCTAGCAGAAATGGACAATGCAATTACTTTAGATGCCAGCCGGCAGATTTCCCTCTGTGCATCTCTCATATATAAGACTGAGTCTTTGATATGGTCTATGGTTAGCAGAATCGTGTCTCTGTCTAGTGTGTCAATATTTTCTGACAGTTTATCTGACCATGCAGCAGCAGCACTGCACATCCATGCTGACGCAATAGCTGGTCTAAGAATAATGCCTGAGTGTGTGTATACAGACTTCAGGATCGCCTCCTGCCTTCTATCAGCAGGTTCCTTAAGGGCGGCCGTATCCTGAGACGGTAGTGCCACCTTTTTAGACAAACGTGTGAGCGCTTTATCCACCCTAGGGGGTGTTTCCCAACGTGACCTATCCTCTGGCGGGAAAGGGAACGCCATTAGTACCTTCTTAGGAATTACCAATTTTTTATCAGGGGAAGCCCACGCTTCTTCACACACTTTATTTAATTCCTCTGATGGGGGAAAAACTACGGGCAGTTTTTTCTCCCCAAACATAATACCCTTTTTTGTGGTACCTGGAGTTATATCAGAAATGTTTAACACCTCTTTCATTGCCTCAATCATGCAGTGAATGGCCTTAGTGGGCATTAGATTAGACTCATCGTCGTTGACACTGGTGTCAGTATCAGTGTCGACATCTGTCTGAGGTAACGGGCGTTTTACAGCCCCTGAAGACCTTTGAGACACCTGGACAGGCACGAGCTTAGAACTCGGCTGTCCCACATTTGGCATGTCGTCAAATTTTTTATGTAAGGAGTCTATACGTGCACTGCACTCATTTCTTTCCATAAGCTCATCCACCCAGGTGTCAGCAAGCATCTGGCAGATTCAGCAGCAGCATTGAGGATTAACCCCCAAACCTCTGCTTGCCCAAACATTGCTCCACACAAGGTAATGCACTCTGAGGAGTTGCTAATGTCATTATCTTTTTTTTATCATTACAAAACCAAATTTAGGAAAATATTTGAAAGGTAAGATTAGGTTTCAGACAGCAATAAGATGAGATGTGACACAAGTTTTCAATCTATGTACAAAAATGTATTCGCTGATATAAGAGTTAAAGCCATATTTTATTTTACAGTAGTTATATTGGCCCTCATTCCGAGTTGATCGGTCGCAAGGCGAATTTAGCAGAGTTGCACACGCTAAGCCGCCGCCTACTGGGAGTGAATCTTAGCATCTTAAAATTGCGACCGATGTAATCGCAATATTGCGATTACAAACTTCTTTGCAGTTTCAGAGTTGCTCCACACTTACTCGGCATCTGCGATCAGTTCAGTGCTTGTCGTTCCTGGTATGACGTCATAAACACACCCAGCGTTCGCCCAGACACTCCCCCGTTTCTCCGGCCACTCCTGCGTTTTTTCCGGAAACGGTAGCGTTTTCATCCACACGCCCCTAAAACGCTGTGTTTCCGCCCAGTAACACCCATTTCCTGTCAATCACACTACGATCGCCGGAGCGATGAAAAAGCAGTGAGTAAAAATACTATCTTCATTGTTAAATTACTTGGCGCAGTCGCAGTGCGAATATTGCGCATGCGTACTAAGCGGAAATTTCACTGCGATGCGATGAAAAATACAGAGCGAACGACTCGGAATGAGGGCCATTATTTCAGTAATACAGCATAAGTTCACCTGTAAATAAGTGTTCACTTGTACAAACATCCCCTCTAGCTCTTTTGTCATCTCACTCTCTTGTGAGTCCTCTATAACTAGCTTTGACAAATCACAGAATCATATTAAGAGGGGAATTCAATTACCCACTATCACTGATTGTTTTGATGGGGGCTATCCATTTAGCCCCAATACGCCTGTGTAAACTGCAGCTTATCATGGATTTTGTTTCACCTGCCTCAGGCAGGTGACACAAAATCCCTGAAAAAAGCCCTGTTTTCAAGTGAAAACTGGGCTGTGGCTGGTGAAAACACATTGGTTTCACTGAACCTGTGTTTTCATGGGAAAATTTATTATTTTTGAGTGACCAAATCGGATTTCTAGGAAAAGAAAAATTTGGCAAAACATTTAGAATTTTGAAATTTTTGCCTCTAATTGAATTCCCCCCTAAAAGTTAACATTAAAAACACTTGGATAGTATTAAAAGCATAAACATGCATATGACAGCAGTCAATCACTTCTCATTTTAACCCTCAACCCAACTAGTTCATCTAAAAAGAATTGCAACAGATTATGGGGATAATTCCAAGTTGATCGCAGCAGGATTTCTGTTAGCAATTGGGCAAAACCATGTGCACTGCAGGGGAGGCATATATAACATGTGCAGAGAGAGTTAGATTTGGGTGTGGTGTGTTCAATCTGCAATCTAATTTGCAGTGTAAAAATAAAGCAGCCAGTATTTACCTTGCACAGAAACAAAATAACCCACCCAAATCTAACTCTCTCTGCACAAGTTTTATCTGCCCCGCCCTGCAGTGCACATGGTTTTGCCCAAATGCTAAAAATTTTCCTGCTGCGATCAACTTGGAATTACCCCCTATATCTGTATGATTAGCAGTACTACAGTATGCATTATGCTTTATATTGTTACCTGAGAATAATATTACTTGCATCTCATGAAATTATGTAACATTGATGTATTAACATCCTTTCTGTTTGATTTTTATAAAAAAAATATTTTGTTGAAACAGTTTAAGAATTCCAACTCTAAAATTGAACTCCTTGGAACCGTCTTGGTAAGAATTTTATTACATTTATTTATCACAGATTTATACAGTATTTTCTTTAATTCTCAGACTTTGCAGGTTGTATGATTAGCAGCTACTCTATATTATATCAGTAAACACAGTAGGTGCAATACATTTTTTTAAACTACAAAGTTTGATACGGACAAAGGGGTCAATTCAATAAAATGCAAGTTGGCAAGTTGCCATTGTAATACAAGCAATGGCATCTTATCATGCCCATCTGACATAACGATCTCCCCCTGGACTCATGTCTTTATATGCAGCCTTATGTGGCTGCAGGGACGTAGGGAGGGTGGAGCAAGTAGAGCTCGAGCTCCAGGCACCACTGGGGACAGAAGGCGCCAGCTCCCTGTAACTCAGCTGAGAGGTGGGATCTTGGGGTAGGAGGAGATAACTAGAAGTGAGGGAAGGGGTGGCCACCACACTGCCTGCATGTTCCATGTCGCTGATTGTAGTGCAGAGAGTCCAGTGCAGTGCAGTGCAGTGCAGTGTGCAGTTAGGGAAGTTGGGAGGTTTGGAGGCTTGTCAGAAGAAGCTTCCTGGCTGTCAGGTAAAGTATCTGCATTCAGGGATCTGGAATATGCAGGCAGTGTGGTGGCCACCCCTTCCCTTTCCTTAGTCCTTTCCTTCTACCCACGGAGGCCCAGCCTGTCAATCACATAGAAGCTCCACCCCTCCAGGCCATACTTGCCTACCCTCCCAGAATGGCCGGGAGGCTCCCGAAAAACGGGTGACCCTCCCGGCCCCCCCGGAAGCGCAGGCAAGTCTCCCGACTTTCGGTGGTCACCCCTGCCCGCCGCCCACTTAACGAGTAAAGTGGGCGGTCCGGGCAGGCGATGACGCGATTCTTGTTGAATCACGTCATCGTAACCACGCCCCCTGCTGTATAATGCCGGTAATCGCGACATTACACAGCGGGGGCGGGGCTTAAATGATGCGGCCCTGAAGCCGCGCCCCGTCCCGCCTCTGGCCCGTCCCATCCCGCCCCCCTGTCTAGTCACTTTACTGCCCGCCCCCTCCCTGCTGAGCCGGAGAGAGCAGCCCAGAAGTCGGCATCTATGCTCCAGGCTAGAATGAGAAGCTGCTCTGCTGCTGCCCACTTGGTGAGAATTACTGTGTTTATACTGTGTGCAGGAGCGGATCTTGCCACGGGCAAGCAGGACTTTTGCCCGGGGCGCCGCCTTCCAGAGGGCGCTGGCGCCATCCGGAGGGCGCCGCACCACGGCAAGATCCGCTGCTGATGTGCAGTGCGCCCCCCGCTGCCCGCCGCCGCTGTCCCCCGCTGTCCCCCGCCGCGAAGGTAACTAGACGTCATCGCGCACTGCACAGCAAAGGTCCTCTCCACGAAGGGAACTAGACACGAAGCGTCTAGTTCCCCTTCGTGGAGAGGACCTTTGATGTGCGGTGCGCGATGACGTCATCGCGCACCGCACATCTTTCATCGGCGCTACTACTGTACAGGGGGCGTAAGTGACAACGCCCCCTGTATGAAGCCACGCCCCCATCGCCTGCCCGGGGCGCTCAAAACCCCGGAGCCGGCCCTGACTGTGTGTATATGTCTGTATGTGTTTATGACTGTGTATACTGTGTGTTTTTATGTGTATATGTCTGTGTGTGTAAATTTGTTTGTAAATGTGTGTATACAGTATGTCTGTGTGCATATGTGTGTTTATGTGTATACATGTATGTGTGTGTTTATGTGTATATGTCTTAGTATACAGTATATGTGTGTATATTTGTGCTTGTGTGTGTATATATCTGTGTAAATGTGTGTGTTTATGTATGTCTGTATATCTGTGTGTATATTTGTGAGTTTTTGTGTGTATATATGTGTGTGTTTATGTACAGTATGTCTGTGTATATCTGTGTATTTTTGTGTGTGTGTATATGTGTGTGTGTGTTTATGTATATCTGTGTGTATATGTGTGTGTGCGTGTGTGTGTGTGTGTGTGTGTGTGTGTGTGTGTGTATATATCTGTGTATATATCTGTGTAATGTGTGTGTGTTTATGTACAGTATGTCTGTACCTAAATGTGTGTGAATCTATGTATGTATGTATGTATGTATGTATGTATGTATGTATGTATGTATGTATGTGTGGTGGTGGGTGGGGGCGCCGTGACATGGCCCTGCTCCGGGTGTCATGTCTCCACACTACGCCTCTGTGTGGCTATATAGCATATAGCAATTTGACTCCTATGTGTTAACGAAAGTCAATGCAGTGTTTAAAAACAAATAAAACTAGAGATGAGCGGGTTCGAATGTAACACTAGAATTAATGCCAGTTCGGTTTTATCCGGATGTTTCTTATTGGCTATCCAAAACATATGACGTCCGTGAGCCAATAAGATGCCGTATTGAGAACCGAGTAAATCCGAGTAAAACCGAACCCACTCATCTCTAAATAAAACCAGTTGCGGAAATTTTATTTATATATATATATATATATATATATATATATATATATATATATAGAAAAATGGGGATGGGGGCACCCAAGTAAGAAAAAGTACATAAAATAATGACAATAAAAAACATAAAAAATACCGAGTGTCAAAATCTATTACAATAAAAGAATGGTGCTTATCTTTTAAAAATGGAGGGTCAGTTAAAAGATAAGCACCATTCTTTTATTGTATTAGATTTTGACACTCTGTATTTTTTATGTTTTTTATTGTCATTATTTTATGTACTTTTTCTTACTTTATTTCAATTCCTCCAGTTCTCTTTTTATGCCATTTTACTCTACATTTTTATTTGATATCTTAACTCTCATTATAAATAAATGTAATTTTAATTTTTAATCTTAAAAACGTATCCAGCCACTTCTTTTTAAATATTTTTAGATTTATTTTTGACACCGTTGGTCGCTGGTGCCCCCATCCCCATTTTTCTATCCATAAATCTAAGGCAGCTTATCACTGCCTGAACTTACTTGGGGGATAGCAGACACCTTAAATATTCTAAGGAGTGTCCACAATTGTTCACATATTTTTATTCACCTTTATTCGCATACACCTGTGGCGCCATACTACCACTACTCCATATATATATATATATATATATATATATATATATATCTATATATATATATATATATATATCTATATATATATATATATATCAGTGACGTGCGGTGAGCTAAATGTCTCAGGAAGCACTGACTAACTCCAGAGCCAGATTTACATGCAATATATGAGCCAAAGGGTACATCTGGGCATTATACATAGGTGCAGCATTATAAACTCCTGGAAATCTGGTGAGTTTTGATTAGAGATGTGTGAAAAGGATACACAGGTGAGGCACTGCCTCACCTGCCATAGACTTTTTACTCCAGAGTTTGGGCTATAAAAATTACTAGAATAATGCAAAGAAGATATTTCAAACAAATTATTATTTTTAATATATTTTATGCAGTCAAAACTTTGGTTTAAACATAAGTATGACAGGAAAGGCTATGCCTCACCCCACCGCACGTCACTGATATACAGGGGCTTCGGAACAGGGGGGGCAAGGGGGCAGCTTGCTCCCCCCCCAAACACGAGAGGCGCCAACATGCAGGAGAAGCGATGTGCGATCTGTTGAAAGACCGCACATCACAACCTCCGTGCAAACCAGGGACTGAGCAGCGGCAGCTCAGCCTCAGTCTCTCACCCGGCAGAGGTAATGGGTGCGATCCACTCTCCCTCCCTGTCCTCCGCAGCGGCCGCCTCCAATACCGTCAGGAGCGGAGCCAGAGGTGTAGGTCGCCTCCCTCCTTATTCAATGTCTGATCCAGTCTGGGCCTGGGGCTGACCCTTCCCCAGATCAATCACTCACAGTCACCGCCCACCTCCAGTCTGTACCCTTCCTGTTACCTATATCGGATCTCCTCTCATAGCTCCCCTCCGCAGCTCCCCCCCCCCCCACAGCACCAGTAGTCCTGTAATCTCATATCCCACATCGTGGCTCCGAACTCCGACCCCCCATTCACAGCACCCCCTCCCCCACCCAAGTACTCATGTACTGTCCCCCCCACGCGACATCCCGACTCCCCCCACCCGCGGCACCCCTCCCCCACACCAGTACTCCTGTACTGTGTGTCCCCCCCCCCCCGCGGCATCCCCGACCCCCCCACCTGCGGCACCCCCTCCCCCACACCAGTACTCCTGTACTGTGTCCTCCCCACACCCGCAGCATCCCCGACCCCCCCCCCCACCTGCAGCATGCCTTCCCTCATACCAGTGCTCCTGTACTGTCCTCCCCCCCTACCTGCGGCATTCCCGCCCCCCCCCACCCGCGGCATCCCCAACCCCCCACCCGCGGCACGCCTTCCCCCACACCAGTACTCCTGTACTGTCCCCCCACCCACCCGCGGCACCCCCTCCCCCACACTAGTATCCTGTACTGTCCTCACCCCTACCCGAAGCATTCCTGACCCCCCCCAACCCGCGGCACCCCCTTCCCACACCAGTACTCCTGTACTGTGTCCCCTCCCCACCCGCGGCATCCCTGACCCCCCCACCCGCGGCATCCCTTCCCTCACACCAGTACTCCTGTACTGTCCTCCCCCCCTACCTGCGGCATTCCCGACCCCCCCCCCACCCCACCCATGGCACCCCCTCCCCCACACCAGTACTCCTGTACTGTGTCCCCCCCACCCACGACATCCCGACCCCCCCCCACCCGCGGCATCCCTTCCCTCACACCAGTACTCCTGTACTGTCCTCCCCCCCTACCTGCGGCATTCCCGACACCTCCCCCCACCCATGGCACCCCCTCCCCCACACCAGTACTCCTGTACTGTGTCCCCCTCCACCCGCGGCATCCACGACCCCCCGACCCGCAGAACGCCTTCCCTCACACCAGTACTCCTGTACTGCCCCCCCACCCCCACCCACGGCACCCCCTCCCCCACACCAGTACTCCTGTACTGTGTCCCCTTCCCCCCCGCGGCATCCCCGACCCCCCCACCCGTGGCACCCCCTCCCCCACACCAGTACTCCTGTACTGTGTCCCCCCCCCACCCGCAGCATCCCTGACCCCCCCCCCCCCACCCGCAGCACCCCCTTCCCTCACACCAGTACTCCTGTACTATCCTCCCCCCCTACCTGCGGCATTACCGCCACCCCCCCCCCCCACCCGCGGCACCACCTCACCCACATCAGTACTCCTGTACAATGTCCCCCCCACCCGCGGCATCCCCGACCCCCCCACCCGCGGCACGCCTTCCCCCACACCAGTACTCCTGTACTGTCGTCCCCCCCCCCCCGCGGCACCCCCCTCCCCCACACCAGTACTCCTGTACTGTCCTCCCCCTACCCGCAGCATTCCCGACCCCCCCCCACCCGCAGCACCCCCTCCCCACACCAGTACTCCTGTACTGTGTCCCCCCCCCCTACCGCGGCATCCCTTCCCTCACACCAGTACTCCTGTACTGTCCTCCCCCCCTACCTGCGTCATTCCCGACCCCCCCCCCCCACACGCGGCACCCCCTCCCACACACCAGTACTCCTGTACTGTGTCCCCCCACCCGCGGCATCCCCGAACCCCCGCCTGCGGCACGCCTTCCCCCACACCAGTACTCCTGTACTGTCCTCCCCCCCTACCTGCAGCATTCCCACCCCCCCCCACCCGCGGCACCCCCTCCCCCACACCAGTACTCCTGTACTGTGTCCCCCCCACCCGCGGCATCCCCGACCCCCACCTGCGGCACGCCTTCCCCCACACCAGTACTCCTGTACTGTCGTCGTCCCCCACCCGCGGCACCCCCTCCCCCACACCAGTACTCCTGTACTGTCCTCCCCCCTACCCGCAGCAATCCCGACCCCCCCACTCGCGGCACCCCCTCCCCACACCAGTACTCCTGTACTGTGTTCCCCCCCCCCCACCTGCGGCATCCCCGACCACCCCACCCGCGGCATCCCTTCCCTCAAACCACTACTCCTGTACTGTGTCCCCCTCCACCCGCGGCATCCCCGACCCCCCCATCCGCGGCACGCCTTCTCTCACACCAGTACTCCTGTACTGCCACACCCCACCCGCGGCACCCCCTTTCCCACACCAGTACTCCTGTACTGTGTCCCCCCCCCCACCTGCGGCATCCCCGACCACCCCACCCGCGGCATCCCTTCCCTCACACCAGTACTCCTGTACTGTCATCCCCCACTACCTGCGGCATTACCGACCCCCCCCCCCACCCACGGCAATCCCCGACACCAGTACTCCTGTACTATGTCCCGCCCACCCGTGGCATCCCCGACCCCCCACCCGCGGCACGCATTCCCCCTCACCAGTACGCCTGTACTGTCCCCCCCACCACCCGCGGCACCCCCTCCCCCACACCAGTACTCCTGTACTGTCCTCCCCCCTACCCGCAGCATTCCCGACCCCCCCCCCCCACCTGCGGCACCCCCTCCCCACACCAGTACTCCTGTACTGTGTCCCCCCCCCCACCCGCGGCATCCTTTCCCTCACACCAGTACTCCTGTACTGTCCTACCCCCTACCTGCGGCATTCCCGACCCACCCCCCCTCCAAAGGCACCCCCTCCCCCACACTAGTACTCCTGTACTGTATCCCCTCCACCCGCGGCATCCCCGACCCCCCACCCGTGGCACGCCTTCCCTCACACCAGTACTCCTGTTCTGTCCTCCCCCCACCCGCAGCAGCCCTTCCCTCACACCAGTACTCCTGTACTGTCTCTCCCCCCCGCCACCCGCGGCATCCCCGACCCCACCTCCCACCCACGGCACCCCTCCCCCACACAAGTACTCCTGTACTGTCCTCCCCCCCCCCCCCGTACCCGCAGTATTCCCGACCCCTCCAACCCGCGGCACCCCCTCCCCCACACCAGTACTCCTGTACTGTCCAACAACCACCCACCCGCTGCATCCCCTCCCCCACACCATTAGTCCTGTATTGTCCTCCCCCACCCGCGGCATCCCTGACCCCACCCGCAGCAACACTTCCCCACACCAGTACACCTGTACTGACCAACAACCACCCACCCGCTGCATCCCCAACCCCCCCACCAGCTGCACTCCCTCCCCCACACCAGTACTCCTGTACTGTCCTCCCCCCCAACACACCCGCAGCATCCCCGACCCCCCACCCACCCACAGCACTCCCTTCCCCACACCAGTACTTCTGTACTTTCCTATCCCCCAACCGCGATATCCCCAACCCCTCCACTTGTGGCACCCCCTCCCCCACACCTGTACTCCTGTACTGTCCTGTTCCCTCCCCAACCAAGACACTCCCGTCCCTCCCCTGCACCAGTAGACCGCACCCACGATCCCCCCTCATGGCTCCAAACTCTTCCCCCCCACACCTGCGTTCCCCACTCCAGTACTCCTGTACTGTGCTCTTCCCCCCTCATTGCTCCAGACTCCAACCCCCCTTATCGCGGAATCCCCGACCCCCCTTCCCTCGCACCAATACTCCTGTACAGTCCTCTCCTCCATCATTGCTCCAAACTCGTACCCCCACCCGTGGCACCACTGACCCCTCCTCCCCGACACCAGTACTCCTGTACTGTGCTCCACATGGCTCCACACTCCGACCCCTCCCCCACCTGCAGCCCACGCATCCCCCTCCCCCACAATAGTACTCCTTTACTGTGCTCTCCCCCTCATGGCTCCAAACTCCCCCCACCCACCTTCACCTCCCCCGTCATCCACACCAGTTTTCCTTTCCTTGTTGTCTCTTTACCCTCATAGCTACAGCTCCCCCCTCCCATCTGTAGCACTCATCCATTCCCCACATCAGTACCCCTATCCTGGTCTTTCTCCACTCACAGCCATGTTGCCATTTTACCAGTGTGTCTGTACACAAGCCTGAATGCCTGTAAGCAATCACACCATTGAGGGACAGGGAAGACAGCGCCCTTCTTCCGACAGGTAGGGGACAATGTTTGCTATTTTCTTTTTTTTGTGTGGCCATTGTGATTTGGTGCTGGCATGTGGTCACATGATTGGCGGTCTGGATCCCAGCGGTCAGGATGCCGATGCCAGAATCCCGACCGCTGGTTGTGCTAATGATCCTCATGCTGACACACAGGGCCTATTCCCACTCGTGGGTGTCCATGACACCCATAGAGTGGTAATAGAACCTGCGGTGAGCCACCGAGCCCGCAAATGACTCCGTTGCACTCGCCCCCTCACGACGGCATTCTGGCAGCCGGGATCCTGGGGTTGGTATGCTGACCTTCTGGATCCCAACCACCGGCAAAACAATCCCAACACGTGGTGCCAATGTGATTTTCTTTCTCTGTGGGGAGCAATGTGAGTTTTTTTCACTGTGGGGAGCAATGTGTTTTTTTTTTCACTGTGGGGAGCGATGTGATTTTGTTTTCATTGTGGTGAGCAATGTTATTTATTTCCCTGTAGGGAGCAATGTGATTTTTTTTTTTTTACTGTGGGGAGCAATGTGATTTTTTTTTTTTCACTGTGGGGAGCAATGTTTTTTTCTGACTGGGGAGCAATGATTTTTTTTTCACTGTGGGGAGCAATGTGATTTTGATTTTATTGTGGGGAGCAATGTTATTTGTTTCCCTGTAGGGAGCAATGTGATTTATTTTATATTTTTTACCGTGGGGAGCAATGTGATTTTTCTTTTCACTGTGGGGAGCAATTTTTTTTTTCTGATGTGGGAAGCAATGTTTTTTTTTTTCACTGTGGGCAGCAATGTGATTTTGTTTTCATTGTGGGGAGCAATGTTATTTGTTTCCATGTAAGGAGCAATGTTTTTGTTTTTTTACTGTGGGGAGTAATGTGATTTTTTTTCCACTGTGGTGAGCAATGTTATTTTGTTTTCACTGTGATTTAGATTTTTTTCTCTGTAGGGAACAATGTGATTTATTTTCCTGTAGGGAGCAATGTGTGTTTGTCTATGGACACAAATTTATGTGTTTTTTTTCCTGTGGAGGCCAATGTATATGTATTATTTTTTTCTGTGGAGGTCAATGTATGTGTTTTCTTTTCCTGTGGAGTCCAATGTATGTGTTTTTTCCTGTCTGTCCCTGCATCCCTGCTGCCCCTCTCTCTGTCCCTACATCCCTGCATCTTCTATCTGTCCCTACGGCCTCTCTCTATCTCTCCCTACATCATATCTGCCTCTCTCTGTCCCTACAACTCTGCTGCCCCTCTCTCTGTTGCTACATCCTTGCTACCCCTCTCTCTGTCCCTATACTCCTGCGGCCTCTCTCTATCCCTGCGGCCTCTCTCTGTCCCTACGTCCTTGCTGCCTCTCTCTGTCTCTACATCCCTGATGCCCTTCTCTCTCTCCTTACGTCCCTGCTTCCCCTCCCTCTGTCCTTACATCCCTGCTGCCCCTCCCTCTGTCCTTGGGTCCCTGCTGCCCCTCTCTCTGTCCTTGTGTCTCTGCTGCCCCTCACTCTGTCCCTATGTCCCTGCAGCCCCTCACTCTGTTCCTATGTCCCTGTTGCCTCTATCTGTTCCTACTTCCCTGCAGCCTCTCTTTGTCCCTACTGTGCCTAACTAAGTCCCTGCTGCTTCTCTCTGTCCCTATGTCTCTGCTGCCTCTTTATCTGTACCTACGTCCCTGTTGCCTCTCTTTGTTTCTATTCACCTGCTGTCTCTTTCTGTCCCAAAGTCCCTGCTGCCTATCTTTGTCCCTATATCTTTGTCGGCATTCTCTCTCTGTCCCTGCTGCCGCTCTTTCTCTGTGTCCCTGCTGTCACTCTCTTTGTTCCTTCCGACACTTTCTGTATCTATGTCCCTGCAGCCACTCTCTCTGTATCTATGTCTATGTCCCTGTAGTCACTCTCTCTCTCTTTCTCTCTGGAGACCTGAGTTGGGGGACCCCTTAAACATTTTGCTATGGGGCCCACAAAGTTCTAGTTACACCCCTGTTCACAGGGGCTATGCGCTAGTCGTCGTCCCCCTTCATCCCCCTTACCAGGGAAGACGTCCAGCACCAGAACACTCAGCACTGCCACGAATCACGGCTGTTTAGGGGGCATGGCCTGATGATGGGAAGCCACACCTCCATGAGAGACCTGTAGCTGTGATGTTCAGGTAGTGTCTCTCTCTCCCTGACACTGTCTTTCCCTCTTTCTCCTTGACACCTCTTTCTCTCTCTATGTATCTCTGTCTTTGTTTCCCTGACACTCTCTCTTGCTCCCCATTCTTTCTCTCTCCCTCCCTCTGACAGGGTTGGAATTAATTTGCCAGTGGCCAAGAATGCCAGTGGTCAGACTGCGGCATCCCTATAGTTAGTATCCCGGCAGAGGAAGGAAAGTTTACTCACCTCCCCCCCTGGCCTCCTAGCCCATCCTATCTATAGCCCTAACCTACACTTCCCCCATCCGCAGCCTAACTCTAACACTCCCTAGTAGCAGATAAACCTAACCCCCCTCCCTGCAGCCTAAACCTAACCTCCCCAGGGCGCAACCTAAACCTAACCCTCCACCCACAGCCTAACCCCTTGCTCCGTGGCTTACATCTCCGGTGTGGCGGTGGATGAGCATTCTGGATCCTGCTGTCGGGATACCAGGGCCGGGCTGTAGACCCTATTCAGGATTTCAGTGTCGACATTCCAAATAGTGTTGGGATTCCGGCGTCTGTATTCTGACTGCCAGGCTCTCGACCGGATCCCCTCTGACACCTGCTCTCTCACCCTGACACTTTTTCTCTCTCGCTCCTCTCTTTCTCCCTGATACCACCTCTTTCATTCTCCCTTCTTTCTCTCGCTCACTCACTCCCACTCTCTCTCTCCCTGACGTCCTCTTTGTTTCTCTCTCACTCCACTCGCTCTCTCTCTTTCTCCCCTAAGAAGCATTGTAGTGACAGTGCCAGGGGGTGATGTGTGAGTGCGGGGGTCGCGTGGGGGGGTTGCACAGAGATGTATCCTCCCCACCGTGGTGCAGCCTCCTTTTTGTCCTGGTAGTACTGCCTCCTCCTCCCCAGTGGCCCCGCCCACAGGGGCGCCAAAATGAGAATCTTTCTTGCCTCCCCCAACCTGTAAATGTTCTGACTCCCCTGCTGATATATATGTGCCTTGTGTAAAGAGGTACCTAGGAGGGCACCAGGACAGTTATTGTTTGTTTGGGGAGTGCTGCCACAAGCATGTGATTATATAACACAAACAATGCCTTTATCTTGCACCAATGACTTCAAGCTGCACCTACAGTACAGTCTCTTGTTAGCAAGGACCAAAATAGTAGATAAAGAGAGTAGTGACAGCGTCGCTAGTGTAAGATAGGTAACCAAAATCCCTTGACAGGATGATCCTATTGGATCATAAAATAATAATTCTAACAATAAGAATGGATATACTCTCTTAGCAATATTCTTCACCCAACAGTAATACAATTAGATCTTAAGGAATTGTTCATTTATTTACATAAAAGTGTAAAAGATAAAAGATAAAATATCACAATACAATAGGCTGCAAGTATTCCACAATTAACAGATAAATGGGGGTTATAATCACACCTCTTACTCTCAGGGGTATGAGCTTCATAGGTGGATAACATTCTGCTCTTCTGGGAACTATGGGGGTAATTCCAAGTTGATCGCAGCAGGAAATTTTTTAGCAATTGGGCAAAACCATGTGCACTACAGGGGAGGTAGATCTAACATTTGCAGAGAGAGTTAGATTTGGGTGGGTTATTTTGTTTCTGTGCAGGGTAAATACTGGCTGCTTTATTTTTACACTGCAATTTAGATTGCAGATTGAACTCACCACACCCAAATCTATCTCTCTCTGCACATGTTATATCTGCCACCCCCTGCAGTGCACATGGTTTTGCCCAACTGCTAAAAACTTTCCTGCTGCGATCAACTCAGAATTACCCCCTATGTGCAGGGACCCTACAAGTTTCAGCCAGATGGACTTCTTCAGGGGTGGCTAAAACTGGCGATAATTGGATTATAGATTTGTATCAATATTGAAGATTAATAGGCCCTACACACATGCCGATATTTTGAAAGATATGAACGATCTCGTTCATAAATGAACGAGATCTCGTTCATATCTTTCAGTGTGGAGACTAAAGCGATGAACGATGCGCGTCCCCGCGCTCGTTCATCGCTGGTCTCCTGTCGGCTGTGCATGCTGGCCAATATGGACGATCTCGTCCATATTTGCCTGCACGTCTATGGAGCCGGGTGACGGGGGGAGTGAAGAAGCTTCACTCCCCCCGTCACTGCCCCCCCCGCCGCCGGGTCGCTCGTCGGCCGTATCGGCCGTCGGGCACCTCGGCAAGTGAGTAGGGCCCATTAAAGAATACAGCAGGCAAATCTGGCTGCATATATAGATAAAAATATTGTTGCACATAAATGATAGGAGTGCTTGGTAAAAGCTAGAGGCATAGGGGGTCATGCAGACCCGATCGCATGCTGCATTTTTTTGCACCCCTGCAATCGGGTCTGAACAGCGCATGCGTGCAGACCGCAATGCGCAGGCGCGTCGCTGTGTGGCGACGGGGGTGTCCGGACAGTGACGGTTTATATGACAAAAGCGATCAAGGGGGTGATCGCAAGAAGATTGACAGGCAGAAGGCGTTCCTGGGCAGCAACTCACCGTTTCCTGGGGGTGTCGGAAAAAACACAGGCATGTCCACCCATTCCGGAGGAGGGTTCCTGACGTCAACAGCAGCCGGGATCATCGCAGCGGCTGAGTAAGTCCTGGGCTGTGTTGAAACTGGACAAACTTTTGTTTGTGCATCTCTCTGCACAGCTGTTCACACCCCAGCAATGCGCTTACCCCCTCCCCTGTTAGCGGCAATTACCTGGTCGCAGCAGTGCAAAAAACTGTCTGCGTGCGACCAGGTCTGAATTAGGCCGTTACTACTTTCAATTTAGCACAAATAATTCCACTCAGGTCTGTAAAGCCAAATTAGTAGACCAAAAAGCAAAACTATTGTTTCTTACTCAGTGGATGGTTTAAGATATATTCCACAACAAATTCTGTGCAGGTGTTTCTAGAAACAACAATGGTGGTAATTCAGAGTTGATCGCAGCAGCAAATTTGTTAGCAGTTGGATAAAACGAAGGTGGTCATTCCGAGTTGTTCGCTCGCTAGCTACTTTTAGCAGAAATGCAAACACAAAGCTGCCGCCCTCTGGGTGTGTATCTTAGCATAGCAGAATTGCTAACGAAAGATTAGCAATTCTGCTATTAAGTATTTCCTTGCAGTTTCTGAGTAGCTCCAGACCTACTCCTAGATTGCGATCACCTCAGTCCGTTTAGTTCCTGGTTTGATGTCACAAACACGCCCAGCGTCTGGCCAGCCACTCGCCCATTTCTCCAGCCACTCCTGCGTTTTCTGCTGGCACGCCTGTGTTTTTTAGCACACTCCCGGAAAACGCTCAGTTACCACCCAGAAACACCCACTTCCTGTCAATCATTCTCCGATCAACAGAGCGACTGAAAAGCTTTGTTCGCCCGTGAGTAAAATAGTATAGTTTTGTGTAAAATTGCTTAGCGCGTGCACCCTGCTGTGCATACGCATGCGTAGAACTGCCGGATTTTAGCCTATTAGCAATTCTGCAAATAATAGCAGCAAGCGAACAACTCGGAATGACCACCCATGTGCACTGCAGGTGTGGCAGATAGAACATTTGCAGAGAGAGTTAGATTTGGGTGGGTTATTTTGTTTCTGTGAAGGGTAAATACTGGCTGCTTTATTTTTACACTGCAATTAGATTTCAGTTTGAACACACCACACCCAAATCTAACTCTCTCTGCACAAGTTATATCTTGCCCCCCCCCCCCCCCCCCCCTGCAGTGCACATGGTTTTGATCAACAAATTTGCTGCTGCAATTAACTCTGAATTAGGCATTTCAGAATGAAGGTATCCTCCAGCTAAAGCATATATGTATCAACATAGCATAACGTGATCCTGGAGAGGTGGTACCATGCCACCATAACGCCCCCCCCCCCCCCCCCCATCCCATCACATTAAGCGGAGCCAGTGCTAGTGTTTTTGTCACCCCCCTACTCCTCTTCATGGCTCTTCTTCACTTCAGCAGCCGCAACAGCATGACACACACACACACACACACACACACATACACACACACACACACACACACACACACACTTTAACCCCTGTGTATCAATGATTTTTAAATGGGTGAAGCAGGACTGGAAATTTGCAATTGCTAACATACATAGCCTATGGAGCTTATCCATCAACATATATTTTTGCAGTGCTAGACCAATAGTGTTACCAAGCATATAAAATAAGAGATGAGCATAAAAATGTATCTATAATAAATAAAAATGTAACAAAAGTAAAAACAGCAGCAATCACAATGAGTAATATTGCTATACATAAAATGAATGGCAACATAATGGGACCTTCTCAGTTGTTATTTAGCCATCCATATCTCCACCTTGGAATTCAGTAGTGTTAAAGAGGCCCAAATGCCGCAACAAGATGTAACTCAGCACATCCTTTTATTCCCTTTGTTAGTATACTGTACTTATGGCTACAGACAGCCTTTGCCTACAGTAGTGCATGCTCAGATTCAGCTTTTTGGGTGAGAATAAATAACTGCTGAGAAGGACCTGGATGGATGGATGGATGGATGGATGGATGGATGGATGGATGGATGGATGGATGGATGGATGGATGGATGGATGGATGGATTTGTCATTAAAAGTGTATTTTTTTGACTATGTTCCTGATTCAGACTTGTATGCAAATCTGATGGTTTACCATAAATCCAATGTTTAAAGATGTGTGAATCACTGTCTGCGAGATCTCTCACAATTATTCAAAGCCACAGCATTTCAGTCATGTTTGGGGGGGAACGAAGTGATGGGATCCATTTTTCAAAACGGAGACATCTTGCCTTAGTTTCATAGTGTGTGTCGCGGCCAGGGTCTGGATATTCTTATGCAGATTTAATTGTCAGAGGAGCTTCATCGCACATTCTGAGTAAGCTTAGGCTAACTCAGATGGGCCATGACTGTGGGGGTCATTCTGACCCATTCGCATGCAGCTTTTTTTGCTGCTGTGCGAACAGGTTCGGAATGTACAGGTGCATCACTGCCCAGCGATGGAGAACGGCACGCAGCGATGGAATTGTAGGAGAAAATGATTGCTGCTGCAATCGCATCGAGATTGACAGGAGGAAGGCATTCCAGGGTGGCAACTGTCCGTTTTCTGGGAGAGGTGAGGAAAATGCAGGCATGTCCAGGTGTTTGCAGGGCGGGTGTCTGACATCAATTCCGGGACTGGACAGGCTGAAGTCATCACAGTGGGTAAGTAAGTCCAGAAACTGCACAAAATGTTTTTGCATAGCTCAGCTGCACAAGCATTTGCAGCCTTACTATGCAAAAATACACTCTCCCATAGGCGGCGTCAAGTTGATTGCACGGGCTGCAAAAAGTGGCAGCACTCGGATCAGCAATGCCGGCAGAAGATGTCTTTTATTTTAGATGCCTCCTATACCATTAGCATATTTTCACATAGCTGCTGCATCCAAAGACGCTGCAGCAATGCAAATAGAGTCCACCTCTATATCAGGCCCTGTATCCTTAATTGCAAAAGACAATGGTTATTAGGCTAAAATCAGGTAAATGTAGCGCAGTGGCCACAGCTTGGACACTCTGATGTAGAACAATAATTCTGTACAATGAATTTCATGATAATAATTGACCTTATTGTGAACAGATAAAAATGTATCATAAGTGTATTCTCTTTTTGAACCTTTACTTTTGCTATTTATGCTAATATATATCATACATTTAAGTTGGATATATTTAATGCTGAATAAATCCAGTAGTCAGTTTAGCAGATATGTAGCACATTTTTCAAAGTGCAATATATGATGGTGAAATTTTTATTTTAATTTTTGAAGGGACACACAGATTACTTTAAGGTCTGTTAGGGGCAAAGGAAGAGGCACTTTTTGAAAAAAATAATGTTTTTAACTGTATATAACTAAGAAAAAATTGAAAACATGAACTTGTCAATGGGACTGAGTAACTGTGATCTAATGAGTTATTATCTAGATGTAGGACATTCTAGATGGTCTTAAACTGATACATGCCTACAACAACAACTAGAAATTACAAATCAAAATTGATAATTAAAATGAATGGTTTACCCAATGTCACAAACACTGTGCTATTATTATACAAACATTGTACACAACAGTGTTACATTTCCTTTTTTGGCAATTCACATCCTTGGAACTGATGATGTAATACAAATGGAATCCATTTATTTTTAAATTACAACAAAAAAGTAACCTCTGAAGTTAATGGGGCAAAGCTCTATGATAACAGCACTCTTTTGCGCTATTTCTCAACAAAAATTACACTAGGTCCAATGGTAATCAGTCTGGGTATACAGTGGCAAACGCAGGATTTGCATGGGGGGGTTTCCAGAACTGGGTGGAGCCAATCACGGGGGTGGGGACTGAGGTGACCCAGTAAATGCTGGATCCGTAAAACGAGTGTGTGTGTGTGTGTGTGTGTACACACACACACACACACACACACACACACACACACACACACACACACACATATATATACCAAACGAAAACAGGTGGCACTCTCAGACTTGTAAATAGGTGGAAAATGCTTCACCCCGTGAAGAGTTTTATTGAAAACGACAGGTAATGTTGCGGGGACACATCCCCTTCTTCAGAGGAAGGGGATGTGTCCTAGAAACGTTACCTGTCGTTTTCAATAAAACTCTTCACGGGGTGAAGCGTTTTCCACCTATTTACAAGTCTGAGAGTGCCACCTGTTTTCGTTTGGTGCATGTCGGTGGACTGGCATGTCCACAAGGAAGGGCACCTCAGCCAGCTATTTGGAGGAGTGCCAGGGCTTACTTTGGATATATATTATATATATATATATATATATATATATACACACATACATATATACATAGCATATTAAACATGCATATATATATATATATATATACACATATATATATATACACACATACAGTACACGTATATATACACATATATCTGTGTGTGTGTGTGTGTGTCTATATATAGAGTATGTATGTATATACATGTGTATCTATGTATGCACATGGATATACTGTATATGTACTATAATTAAAATAAAGTAAACTTTTGTTAAGCACTTACAAGTGCCACCAGGAAGACATCAGGCTGCAGAGGACGCTAGACAGCCATTAATAATACTCATGCTCCCATTTAATAAAAAAAAAAACATTTTTTTTTTTTTTAAGTGGAGGGGGTTTCTGGGTACTCAGAAACCTCCCCTGGGTGCGCCACTGGTATAATAACGTCTTAGTGAATCTGCTGTAACAATGCTTCTGCAAACACCATGTTTAATCTTTGTAATCTGTAGACAACATAAATACATGTAAAATGTTAAAGACTTCTATTAATGTTTTCTATTTTTAAGACCACTGTTGGCTGTGAGACTGAGTCTTTCAACACGGTAAGCTATTCTGATACATCTTAGTTTTGATATGTAAAATTACTATGCCCCTAGAACATGCTGTCACCAAGTTACACATGCCTTGATCCAACCACATTCCTATCTCCAGCCAGAACTGAGTCTTCTTGTGTCTGTTGTGCTGCAATACAGATGTTGAGCTTTTTTTTGTACATATACTGCATGAACAATTAATTGCACTCATCTTTCTTATTGAATGAGTTAATTACTGTACATGAGACTCACCTCCATTAAGGATGCAGAAAAAAAAAAAAAAACATCTCAAATGTATATTCAACAAGCACTTGCAAATCAAATCCATGAAAAACGAACTGCTTTTCAAGGCATCTCCTGAGAGCGGAGACTAGGTGAAGATGTGTGACTGTGTGAATCACTGTCTGCGAGATCTCTCACATTTATCCAAAGCCACAGCATTTCAGTCATGTTTGGGGGGGATGGGAGGGGGGCGGGGACGATGTGATGAGATCCATTTTCCAAAACGAAGACATCTTGCCTCAGTTTCGTAATGTGTGTCGAGTCCAGGGCCTGGATATTCTTATGCAGATTTCATTGTCCCAGCAGAGGAGCTTCATCGCACATTCTGAGTAAGCTTAGGCTAACTCAGATGGGCCATGACTGTGGGGGTCATTCTGACCCATTCGCACTGGATGGGCCATCTACATGCTCCAATGCACTGGATGGGCCATCTACATGCTCCAGTGCAGAAACAGGACATTCCATGTTCCATATCAAGTGCTCTTTGGAATCGAATTCCTCCACCTGGATACTACATTTTATGTGGTCTTACAACTACAATTAATAACACTGATGGAAATATAAGGACAATATAAAGATAAATAGTTAATTTTGGATAGCATTAAGTGATGTAAGTAAAATATAAAATTATACTTAACAGAGCTTCTTCATTCCCCTGATTTGGTATATACAAATGCATGAATATAAAGTAGAGATGAGCAGGCTAGATTCTCAGAGATCCGAGACCACCCAAATTTACCCTATATGAGTGGATCAAGGCCGGGACTCAAAATTCTCTGCCTGACTTGGTTCAGAAAACAATGCAAATTATCATCCTCTCTGTATCAGATCTCATGGTTTTTTGATTTGAGTGTCAATTTCAAAGGCCGATCAAAATCATTAATCTGATCAATGATTGGATGAGAGTGCAATTGTCATGGCTCTCAGCCAAGGGATCCCTTCATTCTCATCTACCCAGAGGCTGCTGTTTTGCTCCAGCCACACACAAGCAGGCAGGCACTGAGAGAGGACAACAAAATATGAAATAGTTAAAAACAATTGCATATTATTTGGATGAAGATAATATTATGTCTAATATATAAAAAATAAGAATAACATAAACTAAAAAATACAATTACAACAAAAGTTAATATATCAATAATATGAGCAGATATCTCATCCATAAGGCTGTCCATATACAGATATAGCTGCAGCAATTGCTGACTGTGAATAGTTGCAGCCTGGCACACGATGCAGCATGCCGCATTGCAGTTAGATGAGCATGGTCACTTCTGTATATAGAAAATTAGTTTACAGTCCTGTATGTGCCTGTACCTGTGTATACTTCTGTGGCCAAATATAGATATAGAATCCTCAGGTGAATGTGGTGTCATCTGATGGTGAGATCCAAGCAAGGATGTCCAATTCATATAATCCCCAGCAAGCTGTTACTTCCTCTAACAAATCTGAAAGCTGGTTCAGACTCTTCAGGTAACTTGCACAATCCAGTGGGTGGGTATAGGTAGGTACATCAACGCGTTTCACTACTCAGTACTTGCTGCTTTTTCAGTATCTTGAAAAAGCTGCCAGTTCATGCATTGAATGCTATCACAATATTCTGGGTTTTTTTTTGCATATGACCCTGATGTACATTACTCTATGGGGGAGATGTACTAAGCAGTGATAAAAGTGGAGATGTGAGCCAGTGGAGAAGTTGCCCATGGCAACCAATCAGCATTGATGTAACTTTTATAATTTGCATACTATAAAAGTATACAGGGCAGCTGATTGGTTGCCATGGGCAACTTCTCCACTGGATCACTTCTCCACTTTTATCACTGCTTAGTACATGCCCCCCTATATCTTCTGAGCCCATTTTGAAGCAGGAATAAAGTATAGAAATATTAGTTTTCATGCATTAATGACAAACCTAAGACATATGTGGAGCATATTTAACATTTAAGGATTCTATATGTTATGTGACTTCAATATGATTTACTGCACTATATAACTGAAACAATATAATATTTTCAGGCTGGTCTGTCTGATCAAGCTATAGGATTACTTAATGGTGTTGTGGAAAACATTTTGGATCCTTTGTTGGTGAGTGCTGTGGAATACTGTATGTTTGTGCTATATAAATGTAAGTAAAGTATATAATCTTTTGGTGATACAGTATAACTCTATAAAGATTTAATTACATAATATTTGAAATGCAAACTGTTGTTATGGTCTTAACACTTTATTTTTGAGGCAACTTCTCAGAACAGAACTCAAAATTGTAAATTATTTTAATACCACATTTTAAAAAAACAAGATTCTCTAATTTTAGAGACTAATGATATCAAAATAAAAAAATCTTAGAAGTGATAAAATTTATTACATTTCAACATTTGTGAATGTGGTGTCAGTTATTTTTTGTATTATGTCTTGTTAAATTTGGAGTTCATAATGGGCCCTACACACTCGGTGACCCACCGCCAAACTGCCCGATGACCCTGCGGTGTTGGGGTTGACAGGGAGAGTGAAGTTTATTTATTCATTTCCCCATCACTCGGCTCCATAGCCCTGCATGCTAATATGGATGAGATTGTCCATATTGGCCTGAAGGTATGAACAAGCCGGCAGCAAGGATGAACAAGCGCGGGTCTGCGCATCATTCATCGGTGGTGCCTACACACTGAACGATATTAATGAGATCTCGTTCATTAAACAACGAGAATGTTCATATCATTCTGTAAAATCTTTAAGTGTGTAGGGCCTATCAGCCTGCAGCAGTCTAGTGCATTTATTATGGTTATATTCACAAATTTAAAACAATATTTGTAAGTGGGGCCAATTACAGTTACACTTACAAATCAGTTAGTGATGTACACCAGGCATAGGCAACCTGTTGTACTCCAGTTACACATCCCAGCATGCCCTAACATCAACATAGTAGCAGGGTATGCTGTGATGTGTAGTTCCACAGCAGCTGGAGTGCATAGGTTGCCTACCCCTGAGTTACACTATCATTGTGAATACCACATTAACAATGGAAATGTTATCTCTGGATGTTAGTATGTATTAACCAGGCAATTTAATAAACATATTATTTTATGTACTGTAGGAAGGGTTTTATTTTTTCTATATGAAGCAATAGTCCTCTTTAGTATATACTGTAATATAATTTATGCCATAGCTAATAATATCTCATAATGATTAAAAATTAACATTCATTTACATTGGGATTAATATGTGAAATGTAATTGGTACATACAGACAGTTGTTAGAGATTGTGCCAGAGATGAGATAATTACAAAACACCTCATGTACAGTATATTATAAAAATACTAATCTCCAAAACACTAAAATGCAGAAATTAAAAATAGATATGAGATGTGATTAGATATCTGTAACATGTATGCCAAAATGATTTCACTTTCACACTCCCATTACCAGAATATGTATAGATCCATAAACTACATAAAATTTAATTTTCATTAAGTGCTGCTGTAAATGAGTAACCACCACCCCTCCCCCCAACAAAAACGTTACCAAAAATCTAAATACTAAAACTAACCTTGGATTCTGTAAAAGAACAGAGATTTGTTTTCATAACACATATATTGGAGAAATGACAGATTACCATTTTGGAACCATGATGTGGATAATTTAGTTTATACAGTAAATGTATTTTGCACAATGTATTTTTCAGCAAAACTTATAGGATAATTTTATTTCAGGCTACTGTGATAACCATTGTGGGAAGTCTTATAGGAGGCCTTTTAAACCCCATTCTTTGTCAGGTAAGAGTGAATTACTATATAAAATGGAAATTTATTTGTTAATGATGTTAAATATGTAATGTGAGTAGCAGTGAACAATGGGGGTAATTCTGAGTTGATCACAGCAGCAAGTTTGTTAGCAATTGGGCAAAACCATGTGCACTGCAGGTGAGGCAGATATAACATGTGCAGAGAGAGTTATATTTGCGTGGGTTATATTGTTTCAGTGCAGGGTAAATACTGACTGCTTGATTTTTACACTGCAATTTAGATTTCAGTTTGAATACACCCCACCCAAATCTAACTCTCTCTGCACATGTTATATCTGCTCCTCCTGCAGTGCACATGGGGGGTAATTCTGAGTTGATTGCAGCAGGAACTTTGTTAGCAGTTGGGCAAAACCATGTGCACTGCAGGGGAGGCAGATTTAACATGTGCAGAGAGAGTTAGATTTGGATGTGGTGTGTTCAATCTGCAATCTAAATTGCAGTGTAAAAATAAAGCAGCCAGTATTTACCCTGCACAGAAACAAAATAACCCACCCAAATCTAACTCTATCTGCACATGTTATATCTGCCTCCCCTGCAATTCACATGGTTTTGCCTAACTGCTAACAAAATTGCTGCTGCGATCAACTCAGTATTAGGACCAATATACAGACAGAAATACCTGACTTTAGCAAAATAAAATGTGTTACTAATGTAAAGTGGTTTTGGAAATGTCCCAAAAGTAGTGAAAATGTTATTTATTGAAAACTACAGATGGACTGCACTCATCTATGCGGCTCCATCGCATACGTGCACTCCCGGCGTGACTAGGTGATCCATCCACCTTGTCATGCCGGGAGTGCACAGAAACTCTCCCATTTTAGCCAATGGGGTGCGTGTGCATCACGGATACGTGCACCCCATACGCGGCAATAGGCACGCCAGTGCTGGTGCGACCAGGCACAGATGGAGCCATGATTAGCGTGCCTTAATCTGTATAGCAGGAAAAAGTGACATCTGATCTCCATATGCAAGTCTAGATCTGTGCTAACACAGTGTATTCTTTGGGGCCATCAGAGGCCACTATTTACCTATGGATAATCTGATAGCTGTATCTCCATAGCTGGCTTCTGGTTATACATGTCTTATTGCCTGCATGCATTAGTGTCCAATGGAAGCATACAATATGGTTGCAGGGGACTATAGAAAATGTGGCCTGCCCCTTAGTCTTAGAATTGGTATAGATAAAGGCACTATTATACCCACTTTCTTATTGTATTTGATTTCTAGTTACAGATCAAAAAAATCCAAGAAAAAATGTTTTAGACTCTCATGGATGTACATTCTCTATAAAGCCTGATGAAATGGAAACACACTTTGTGATACCATTGTACAATTTTTTTAAGTTGCTTATAATATTTTTCTTTTTATTCCATGTAAGGATGGAGGTCTTCTAGGTCTTGGAACTTTACTTTGAAATCCAGTCGGCAAATGGTAAGTCAGTCACAGATATAAATATAATGGGATGGGTGTATGAATATGTTCCTTTACTGCTGGAGTGCTGAGTTGATCAAGCGTTTGGTGATACCTATATGTCTACTTTATTTATTCACTGCAATTTACCCAAAACATGTCACCAGGTCAACTTTACAATACACTGTTGTCTTGACATTAGAGGCCCACAATCATAAAGGTTAGCTTACAGTCAGTGCTGTAATTAGATATTTTGGCGCTGTGTGCAAGAAATGGCATTGGCGCCCCCCCTTGTGGAAAATAAGGGCACTGCGTGCCGCAGACACGCGCAAAAAATATAGGGACGTGGCTTCATGGAGATGGGGTTTGGCCACAAAATAATACCAATTCATATTACGGTGCACAGTAGTCTCCATTATTCAAATTACGCCACACAGTAGCGCCACTACACCAGGTAGAGCCCCTTTTACACATTACAGTTAACAGATTCCCCTTTTTACACATTACGGCAGGCAGTCCCCCTTTTTTACACGTTACTGCAGACTGCGTCCCCTTTTTACACATTACGGCAGACAGAATCCACCTTTTACACATTACGGCAGACAGCGTCCACTTTTTACACATTACGGCAGACAGCGTCCCCTTTTTACACATTATGGCAGACAGCGTCCCCTTTTTACACAGTATGGCAGCCATTCCCTCTTTTTACACATTACAGCAGACAGAGTCCCCTTTTTACACATTACAGCAGACAGCGCCCACTTTTTACACATTACGGTAGCCAGCGTCCCCTTTTTACACATTACGGCAGACAGCACTCCCCTTTTTACACATTACGCAGACAGTGTCCACTTTTTACACAATACGGCAGACAGCATCCCCTTTTTACATATTACGGCAGACAGCATCCCCTTTTGACACATTACTGCAGCCAGTCCCCCAATTTACATATTACGGTAGACAACGTCCCACTTTTTACACATTACGGCAGACAGCACCCCCCTTTTTACACATTACGGCAGGCAGCATCCCAATTTTTACACATTACGGCAGACAGCATCCTCCTTTTTACACATTACAGCAGACAGCGTCCCTCTTTTTACACATTACGGAAGCCAGCATCCCCCTTTTTACACATTATGGCAGGATAGATAGATAGATAGATAGATAGATAGATAGATAGATAGATGGAATAGATGATACTTACCATCTCTCCGCTGGCTCAGGCAGTCAGGAATCTGTGTGCTGGCAGCTCCGGAGGCAGAGGAGAAGGAGAAGGGAGGGAGACTCGGAAGCCGCAGCTGCGCAGTGTAATTGTTGGCGGCGCCGCATGCAGCTGTCCCTCTCCTTCTGCTTTGGCTAGCTGCTGCCGCTGTGAATGCTGGGATGAGGGAAGCGCATCCCAGCATTCACAGCAGCGCCGGCCAGCCAATGCAGAAGGAGAGGGACAGCTGCAGCGGCGCTGCTACTGATTACATAGCGCTGCTGTGGCTCCGGATTCCCCCTCCCTCCTCCTCCCCTGCTTCCTGAGCTGCTCCTCTACTTTCCATCTCCGGTGCACACAGCACAGTTGGCTTGTAATGAGTCAGTTTGACTCATTACAAGCCACTGACATGGAATGCTGGCAGTTGCACCCTCAGGGCGACTGCACTGTGTGCCAGGCACACCTGGCAAACAGGTAGTTACGGCTCTGCTTACAGTTATGGGGCCCAGTATGTGCCAGCTTGGAGACATTTACCAAAACATTGATTATCATCTTTCTGATATGGTGAATAGGTATTATTATTTAATGCATAGGATTCCCCATACAAAACTATTATCAGCAGAAACAATGCTGTCTCTGGCAGTAACTCTTTTTGTATTATTGTATAATTGAAGTCATATTGCCAAGTGATTTGCCTTTAATGCACAGAACAGGTCTCAATTTATTACACTGACAAACCTGCAGTCCTGCACATATACTTTACAAAAGCAAGTACACCTCTAACTGCATAGCTTTTACTAGAGGCACCCTTACCCTTGTGTAATATACTTAGGAAGCAAACAATAGAAATACACAATATCTTAAAATCAATTATATAGTTTTAATAAAAAAGAACAAAAAAATGAAAACAAACAAATGTCTACCATTTTAATATGATAATATATTTCTGTTCCAGGTGCACAGTTTGTGGATTATACATATATTAAGACATTTGTGTTCATCCATATATTATGTCAGTATGGTGAGCAGCATCACTGTGATGTTTTTTAACATCTATGCAAAACCAAATCATTAGTCACAGAATAGAAGACAAAGCTGCTCTCATCATTGTGGTGATACTCTTTTAGAAATAAATTAATACTTATCTTTCTTTTAATATTTTAATAATTACAATTGCTAAAAATACTGTAGGTTAAATAAAAGGACATAAATTTACACCAAAGTAGTCAAATGCGCTCTATAAAATGAGTCCAATGGTAGTATGCAAAATATTTGTTAATACCAATAGTAACAGGGCTAAAACTACGATTTATGTCACCTGAGGTAAGGCGGAAATTCCCCCCCCCCCCCCCCCCCCCCCGATCCTTAATTGTATGTGCAATTTTAAAAAGACCTCATATTGATGCATGTATTGGAAGACAGTGTATAAAAATAATCAAAGAAATGTATATTGTATAAATAATGTATAATATACATCATATTTTTAATTTAATAGATAAGTTGAAACTAATTAAAATGAATTCATGTATGCAGTGTGAGTTTATATTTTCACCAATTCATTTAAGTTAATTTATTTTAGCACATTTATAAGTGGTATTGTATAAACAAGGATTCATATTATACACCCATATGCAGTCTCATGTGATGATTGCTCCAGAGAGCTTCCAGTGATTGCAGTGAGTAAACACACTTGTGCTCCTTTTTTAATATATGCCTTTTAAACTGACTGTGTATTGGAGCACACACCACCTACTTGGTTGATGAAACAGTGTCCTACAAGAGGCCTCTGGTGCTGCTGTCTAGTAAGGTGGACATCTTTGAGGAAATGAGCCTCAATCTATTTCAAGCACTACCTACTAGGTCTCTTTCACTGGCTGCAGAGCTCTTTACAGTGGGGTGGGCTGCGCTGTGTCACTTGCTGCCCTGAGAGATGGGATCCTGGCTATTACTGGGGAGCATGTCCCTCATCAAAGTGGGCATGTCCAATGTCTTTTCCTCAGCCAATGGTGCCATACTTCTTCAGGGAACAGCGCTTGATACAGCTGGAGATGGCCTGGTGCAGAGCTACTAGGAAATATTAAGTAAAAGACCCTTGAAGTCAGGGTCTCTGTAGTCTGAGGTGAGCACGTGATGCTAGGGAGACAGGCCCGAGGGCAAAGCTCAAACAATAGGCTTTGTAACAACCGTAGCCCTCAGCACCCCCTTAAATCCTGCGGCCGGGGCACATGTCCCTCTAACACTTCCCACCCCCACCCCCAAGTCCGGCCCAGGTAGTAGTAGATAGGTCATGAGTTCACCTGTAACCTTTTGCAGAAAAATGTGTGATAATTTGCATAATTTGTTATGGACAACAGTAAGATTTAGTGATCATTGAGAGACTAGGACAGAATTTATGCAGTGACATTGCCAGATTAAAGGGGGGCACTGGGCATACTGTACCCCGGGCCCCCCCCCCCCCCTCCTCGGCCTGAGAACACTGACATCACTAGATGTCCCTCTTATGCAGCAGCAGAACCATGCAGCCAGAATGTGATCAGGATAGTATGCAGTTCTGGCAGAGACACAGGAACATCGGATTTCATGAGATACCGTTGGAGCTTTCCAACCATCGGAGACATAGGTGGGTGGAAAGAGCTGGGGATTCCAGCTTCTCCTCCTCCCCGCCTTGGTGTCTAGGTCCTGTGTTCTAAAATAGTTGTCTTTCAATTAGGTGGAGCTATAAACAGTACCCAGGCATTATTACACTGCTAGTTAAAATCTAATATACATCACTGGTTTACATTTTATATACACAATCCTTACTTCCCAACATGACCCCTTCCAGGAGGGACAAAATGCTCTCCTCCTGGACTTCCCTCTTAAATTATGATTGTAATAACCTGGGTCGAAACACCTTTCTTATCAATGAAATACACAGGTAACAACCATCATATATTAAGAGGGAAGTTCAGGTAGAGAACATTTTGTCCCTCCTGGAATGAGCCATGTTCGTAGTTATGCACAATCTTATATACACCTTCTCCCCCTCTGCCACTGGGGCCCACTGTCTTAAGTTCCCTGGGCTCCTCCAAGGCTTAATCCGGCCCTGTGCAGTGTGTGTCATTTATAGAATGTGATGCTGTAGCATACTTGTCTACATTAATAATCTCATCCCTAGGAGTAGCCCGGAGATGAGACACATCTAGCCACTGCAGGGGGCAAAGCCAGACTGCACATTCGTAGGCCACTCCCACTAAATGCTGCAGTTTGCGGGTAGGGGGTGGATCTTTTATCCCCATCCCATTCATTCAGCTGCAGGATTCTCCTGTCTATCTTCTTATCCTGCCCACTTCAATAGGAAGCAGGTGTGGAGCTGGAGATGCCGCTACTCCTCTGTAGGTGTGGGGGACTGTACAACATTTTTTAGAGTCTCCTGCAACTTGTGGAAGAGTAGGCTAGTATGTCCTGCAGTATTGTATTTCCAATGCAAGTAATGCATATGGTGCAAAACATAACTACAGTAAGTGACAAAGTCATGCCAAAAATGCAGATATATAAATTGCTTCACAGACATGTAATGACATTGAGGTGTCTGCATTCTCAAGACAAATCATTCATGTAAGTCATCATGAACTATATATACATATAATATAATTCTTAAACATTGTATTCAAATTGTTGTAATACATGTTACACATATGGCACAAGCTGGTAATTGCACAGTTGGTTTGTTGTTCACCTGTAGTATAATATCACACAAATGATCACAAATGATCCAGACACAAATTGCCCCATAAAGGTCAACTGACAATGAGATCTATGTAATCCAAGGATCAATCAAACACATGCAGTTATCCTCAGTGTAAATCCTATAGATATCAGTCATACAGAAAAGTTAATGGATATTTCACCATGCATATGTACTTTAAATAGAACCCTACTAGTTATCTACAGTATGCAGAGCTGTTTAGCATATGTGGGACTTATGGTTATATATAACCATACTTACTGACATTAAATTTCTTCTCTCCTGGAGAAGCCCAGAGAGGAGATGCTGCAGGGAACTTCGGGGGCCTTCAGAAAAATTCCATGATTCGCAAGTCTGTAGGGAGAGGGTGGGGCTAAAATGACACGATTTGCATCACTTTAGGCATGCCCCCTCCCTGCAGACCCGCGAATGCTGGGAGTTATCTTTTCATCCTGCCCTTCACTAGGATGCGGGCAGGATGAGGGAGACCTGTCTGCTCTACTGGGGGTGCAGGGGTCTAACCCAAAAATTGGAAGCCTCCCACAGCTTCCAGGAGAGTAAGAAAGTATGTATATAACATACATACATGTACGTGTGTGCCTTTTGATGAGATGGCACATATCTTGATATGGCAGTCTTGTTTGTTTGTTAGCAAAATGAAAAAGTTAGCAATTGGGCAAAACCATGTTGCACTACAGGTAGGGGCAGTTTAAACATGTGCAGAGAGACTTAGATTTGGGTGAGGTGTGTTCAAACTGAAATCTAAATTGCAGTGCAGAAATTAAGCAGCCAGTATTTGCCATGCACAGAAACAATATAACCCACCCAAATCTAAATCTCTTTGAAAATATTTAATCTGCCCTATCTTCAGTGCAACATGGGGGTAATTCCAAGTTTATCGCAGCAGGAATTTTTTTAGCAGTTGGGCAAAACCATGTGCACTGCAGGGGGGTTAGATATAACATTCGCGGAGAGAGTAGATTTGGGTGGGTTATTTTATTTCTGTGCAGGGTAAATACTGGCTGCTTTATTTTTACACTGCAATTTAGATTGCAGATTGAACACACCACACCCAAATCTAACTCTCTCTGCATATGTTATATCTGCCTCCCCTGCAGTGCACATGGTTTTGCCCAACTGCTAACAAAATTCCTGTTGCAATCAACTTGGAATTACCCCCATGGTTTTGCCCAATTGCTAACTTTTTTGCTTTGCTAACAAACCTAAATAACCCCCTTGGGGGTAATTCTGAGTTGATTGCAGCAGGACCTTTTTTAGCAGTTGGGCAAAACCATGTGCACTGCAGAGGAGGCAGATAAAACTTGTGCATATAGAGTTAGATTTGGGTGGGTTATTTTGTTTCTGTGCAGGGTAAATACTGGCTGCTTTATTTTTACACTGCAATTTAGATTGCAGATTGAACACACCACATCCAAATCTAACTCTCTCTGCACATGTTATATCTGCATCCCCTGCAGTGCACATGGTTTTGCCCAACTGCTAACAAGGGCCCTCATTCCGAGTTGTTCGCTCGCTAGCTACTTTTAGCAGAAATGCGAACACAAAGCCGCCGCCCTCTGGGAGTGTATCTTAGCATAGCAGAATTTCTAACGAAAGATTAGCAATTGCTAACGAAAGATTAGCAATTCTATTATTAGCAAAATTGCTAACGAAAGCAATTTTCCTTGCAGTTTCTGAGTAGCTGCAGACCTACTCCTAGATTGCGATCCCCTCAGTCAGTTTAGTTCCTGGTTTGACGTCACAAACACGCCCTGCGTTCGGCCAGCCACTCCTCCGTTTCTCCAGCCACTCCTTCGTTTTTACCTGGCACGCCTGCGTTTTTTAGCACACTCCCTGAAAATGGCCAGTTTCCGCCCAGGAACACCCACTTCCTGTCAATCACACTACGATCAGCAGAGCGATTGAAAAGCTTTGTTCGCCCGTGAGTAAAATAGCATAGTTTTGTGTAAAATTGCTTAGCGCGTGCGCCCTGCTGTGCATACGCATGCGCAGAACTGCCGGATTTTAGCCTATTAGCAATTCTGCTAAAATTAGCAGTGAGCGAACAACTCGGAATGAGGGCCAAAGTTCCTGCTGCGATCAACTCAGAATTATCCCCTTTATGTGGTAACTTACTGAAGCATTCAAGGTTCTGCAACAGGCATTCCCAACCTCAGTCCTCAAGGCACATTAACAGTCCAGGTTTTAGTGATATAAATGCTTGAGCACAGGTGACTGAAATAGTAACTCAGTTATTTTAATTTAACCATATGTGCTGAAGCCTGGGTATCACTAAAACCTGCACTGTTGGTGTCCCTATAGGACTGAGGTTGGGAATGCCTTTTCAACAGTATGTTATTAAATGTATTTTTATTGTTATGTTTTATTTTGCAGAGTAACAGGATTCCAACTGAAGCAAACTTGTTTCCAAAGGAGAAAGCTGATTCCAAATCTTTGCAAACCAATGTTAATGATTTTCTGGCAATGTAATTTTCATTAGATACCCCATGTTTTGGAGAAGTCTTGATTGTTGCTTTATTTCCTGAATGATTTTTTTAATCAATAAAATTTCTGGCAAATTAGTAAAATGTGTATTGTCATTAGTTAAGTCAATGATCCAAAGGAATGAGTTAGAAAACCTTACAGTATATGGAGAAAACTCAACTAGGTCTAGTGAGCTGTAGTAAATAAAGTTAACATAAACATATTTGTAATTGAAAATTGATGGCTGTAAATACCCACTGATGGGTGTAGTTCAGCAACAGACATACATTGTAACAGAAGACAGATTTTCAGAATTTTGAAGCACCCACCCATAGCCATGCTTTGATGAAGTACCCAAGCACATGGTTCTGTACAGGGAGGAGGGGGTGAGGGAGAAGCTAGTAACTGTCACTGTGGACTTATTTGTTTGCTCAGATCAAAGGAAAATAATTCTCATGTTTCATGCACCACTTATTAATACAGTGGGGGATTTTGTATTACACAATAAAGGACAGTCATAGGAGGGAGAAAGTCAAAGCGAGAGAGACACTGAGAGACAGAGTCAAGGGAGACAGATAGAGTAAGGGGGAGAGCGATAGACTTGGGGAGAGGTACAAAATAGAAGACAAGAGACACTGACAGAGTCAGGGGAGAGAGTTACAGAAGAATCAGAGGTAGAGAGATAGATGGAAAGGGATAGAGTCAAATGGAAGGAGACAAATTCAGAGGTGAGACACTGAGAGACAGTCAGGGGGAGATCGATAGAGTCAGGGGGAGAGAGAGAACGTCAGAGGTTGTGAGACAGGGGGAGATAGTGTCAGAGAGCGATAGTGTTGGGGCAAGAGACAAAATCAAGGGAGAGAGACACTGAGATATAGAGTAATGGGAAAAAGATACAGTATAGTCCAGGGAGAGATAGAGTCAGGGAAGAGCGATAGAGTTGGGGAGAGAGACAAAATCAGAGGGAGAAACACTGAGAGACAGAGTCAGGGGAGAGAGATAGAGTCAGGAGGTGTGTGACAGAGACTAGGAGAGAGACAAAATCAGAGGGTGTGAGACAGAGTCAGGGGAGAGAGATAGAGTAAGGATGAGAGATACAGTAGAGTCAAGGGAGAGAGACACAGTCAGAGGGTGAGAGACACATTGAGACTGTCTAATGTATGGACAGCTTTAGCAATTAATTCAAACCAGTTCCCTTCCTCCCCACCGCCTCCTTGATCACAGCCAGCAGTGGCTCTCTGTGCCACTCCCCCACCTTTAGCAGAGTGAAAGTGATCACAATAACTTGTTTGCCATTCCCGGAAAAAAAGTTACTTTGAAAAAAGCAGCTTGGCTAATTATAGAATAACAAAAGGCTCTTGGTGATGCTCTCTTTATCTCCCCGGATCTACATTATCTGTCTCTGTCTACCATATTCTCTCTCTCCCTCATCAGAAAAAATGGTGGCTGTCTTGTACAAGACAAGGGTTCTTATAATGTCAGAAAAAAGGCACCAAATGTAACAGGATGTATTATTTTTTAAACGGACCAATGGGAAATAATTGTGATGTCATTTTTATTAAACTGTTGCTATACTTGTGAAACTTTTACCTTTTTTCAGCAGTGATTCTGTGGCTATCAGAAACCTTTCTATACCAATATTCATAGTACCGTATTTGCCGGCGTATAAGACGACTGGGCGTATAAGACGACCCCCCAACATTTCCACTCAAAATATAGAGTTTGTTATTGCCTGATTGGATTGGTCCCTGCCGTCTCCCTGTCACTAGCAGCTGTCTGGTCCGCCCTTGAATCCATATTATGGATACCTGTAGTACCAGTATTAACCCACCACATAAAGTTGTAAGCCCCCCTCACCTGCAGCTTCCCTGCAGTGCTGCCGCTGTCCCCCCTGCCTAAGCCGCTGTCCCCCCCTTTCTTATGCATACATGTCAGTGCTGCCGCTGTCCGCTGTCCTCCCTGCCTAACCGCCTGTCACTGCTGAATGTCGGCTCCTGCTCAGTGACATGAGCCGGGTGCTGCACTGTAACAATACGTGCAGCACCTGGCTCCTGTCCCTGTGTAGGAGCCGGACTTCACACAGCTTCACCCGCCGGCAGCACCATACACTCACCGTGAGATAGAGGCACTTCACGGGGGAAGTGGGGGGGCAGCCAACATCATCTTCTTAACCCCCTGGATTGCTAAAAACGGGGGTCCGTCCATGAGGCCACGCCCCCTTATGCTAGGCCACGCCCCTGTTCGCGACTTCCCGCGCCGGGTGTATAAGACGGACTTCCCACCCGGCGTATAAGACGACCCCCTGCTTGGAGGCATGTTTTTCAGGGGGAAAAAGTCGTCTTATACGCCGGCAAATACGGTATATCAATATATGTACAGATTTTTATATATATATATATATATATATAGAGATCCGGAAGAAACGCCAGTCAGGAGTGTGCCAGTCCCATTTGGGATATATATATATATATATATATATATATATTTGTACAGATCTGTGACTCTGTGACTCATTTGCTAATGCTGGGGGTGGCGCTGGGCGTGGCAAGGAGCTCTAACTCATGGTCACAGATCTGGATAGGAAAGACGAGGCCTGCAAGTGTGGCGGTATGCCTGGGTGTGGCGTACCGCTCACAATCTAGCCGCCCGTACACTATATCTGCGGTCCGCCACTCACACACACCATAGCCACCATTACTGGCTATTATGGTTTAAGCTGTCAATGTGCTCCTTCTCCCCTTCCCAGTCCACTGCTGTGTCAGTGAAGGAGAGGAGAGCGCAGTGCGGTCCCTTCCATCAGTGCTGCTCAGTCAGACTTTGGTCTCCAGCCGTGGTGTGTATCTTCTCAACTGAGCACTGGTTTATTAGCCAATAAGAGCTTGCAGACCGGCAGCCAGTCCGTGAGCTCTAATTGCTTAACGAACCGGTGCTCAGTTGAGAAGATACACGCCGCGGCCGGAGACAACCAAAGTCTGACTAAGCAGCACAAGGGCCTACACCTCCTTGACCATCGCACGTCCTTTGGCTGTAAAATATTTAACCACTAACAACATTATGCTTGAAGGTCATACTCCATATAATACAAATAAGGGGGCATAGCACCTTGCGTTAGTGTGAAGAGCGCCCGTAGGACACAATGATTCACCTAGTATATATATTAGTGATGTGCACCTGAAAATTTACAGGTTTTGTGTTTTGGTTTTGGATTCGGTTCAGCGGCCGTGTTTTGGATTTGAACGCGTTTTGGCAAAACCTCCCTGAAATTTTTTTTGTCGGATTCGGGTGTTTGTTTGTTTTTTAAAAACCCTCAAAAACACCTTAAATCATAGAATTTGGTGGTCATTTTGATCCCATAGTATTATTAACCTCAATAACCATTATTTCCACTCATTTCCAGTCTATTCTGAACACCTCACACCTCACAATATTATTTTTAGTCCTAAAATTTACACCGAGGTCGCTGGATGACTAATCTAAGGGACCCAAGTGGCCGACACAAACACCTGGCCCATCTAGGAGTGGCACTGCAGTGTCAGACTGGATGGCACTTCAAAAAATAGTCCCCAAACAGCACATGATGCAAAGAAAAAAAGAGGTGCACCAAGGTCGCTGGATGGCTAAGCTAAGAAGCGACACAAGTGGCTGACACAAAAACCTGGCCCATCTAGGAGTGGCACTGCAGTGTCAGACAGGATGGCACTTCAAAAAATAGTCCCCAAACATCATATGATGCAAAGATAAATTAAATAAAAAAGAGGTGCAAGATGGAATTGTCCTTGGGCCCTCCCACACACCCTTATGGTGTATAAACAGGACATACACACTTTAACAAACCCATCATTTCAGTGACAGGGTCTGCCACATGATTGTGACCGAAATGACTGGTTGGTTTGGGCCCCCACCAAAAAAGAAGCAATCAATCTCTCCTTGCACAAACTGGCTCTGCAGAGGCAAGATGTCCACCTCCTCCTTATCCTCCAATTCCTCACCCCTTTCACTGTGTACATCCCCCTCCTCACAGATTATTAATTCGTCCCCACTGGAATCCACCATCTCAGGTCTCTGTGTACTGTCTGGAGGCAATTGCTGGAAAATGTCTCCAAGGAGGAATTGATTATAATTAATTTTGATGAACATCATCTTCTCTACATATTCTGGAAGTAACCTTGTACGCCGATTGCTGACAAGGTGAGCGGCTGCACTAAACACTCTTTCAGAGTACACACTGGAGGGGGGGCAACTTAGGTAAAATAAAGCCAGTTTGTGCAAGTGCCTCCAAATTGCCTCTTTTTCCTGCCAGTATATGTACGGACTGTCTGACGTGCCTACTTGGATGCGGTCACTCATATAATCCTCCACCATTCTTTCAATGGTGACAGAATCATATGCAGTGATTGTAGACGACATGTCAGTAATCATTGGCAGGTCCTTCAGTCCGGACCAGATGTCAGCACTCGTTCCAGACTGCCCTGCATCACTGCCAGGGGGTGGGCTCGGAATTATTAGCCTTTTTCCTCGCAGCCCCAGTTGCGGGAGAATGTGAAGAAGGAGCTGTTGAAGGGTCTTGTTCCGCTTGACTTGACAAGTGTCTCACCAGTAGGTCTTTGCACCTCTGCACACTTGTGTCTACCGGAAAGAGAGATACAACGTATGCTTTAAACCTAGGATCGAGCACGGTGGCCAAAATGTAGTGCTCTGATTTCAACAGATTGACCACCCATGAATCCTGGTTAAGCGAATGAAGGGCTCCATCCACAAGTCCCACATGCCTAGCGGAATCGCTCCATTTTAGCTCTTCCTTTAATCTCTCCAGCTGCTTCTGCTAAAGCTTGATGAGGAGATTGACCTGACTCAGGCTGGCAGTGTCTGAACTGACTTCACGTGTGGCAAGTTCAAAGGGTTGTAGTACCTTGCACAAAGTTGAAATCATTCTCCACTGCGCTTGAGTCAGGTGCATTCCCCCTCCTTTGCCTATATCGTAGGCAGATGTATAGGCTTGAATTGCTTTTTGCTGCTCCTCCATCCTCTGAAGCATATAGATGGTTGAATTTCACCTCGTTACCACCTCTTGCTTCAGATGATGGCAGGGCAGGTTCAGGAGTGTTTGCTGGTGCTCCAGTCTTTGGCACGCGGTGGCTGAATGCCAAAAGTGGCCCGCAATTCTTCGGGCTACCGATAGCATCTCTTGCACGCCCCTGTTGTTTTTAAAACAATTCTGCACCACCAAATTCAATGTATGTGCAAAACATGGGACATGCTGGAATTTGCCCAGATGTAATGCATACACAATATTGGTGGCATTGTCTGATGTCACAAATCCCCAGGAGAGTCCAGTTGGGGTAAGCCATTCTGCGATGATGTTCCTCAGTTTCCGTAAGAGGTTGTCAGCTGTGTGCCTCTTATGGAAAGCGGTGATACAAAGCGTAGCCTGCCTAGGAACAAGTTGCCATTTGCGATATGCTGCCACTGGTGCCGCCGCTGCTGTTCTTGCTGCGGGAGGCAATACATCTACCCAGTGGGCTGTCACAGTCATATAGTTCTGAGTCTGCCCTGCTCCACTTGTCCACATGTCCCTGGTTAAGTGGACATTGGGTACAACTGCATTTTTTAGGACACTGGTGACTCTTTTTCTGACGTCTCTGTACATTCTCTGTATCGCCTGCCTAGAGAAATGGAACCTAGATGGTACTTGGTACCAGGGACACATTACCTCAAAAATTATCTAATTCCCTGTGAATTAATGGTGGATACCGGACACACGTTTAACACCACCGCAGCTGCCAAGGCCTGAGTTATCCGCTTTGCAGCAGGATGACTGCTGTGATATTTTATCTTCCTCTCAAAGGACTGTTGGACAATCAATTGCTTGCTGGAAGTAGTACAAGTGGTCTTCCGACTTCCCCTCTGGAATGACGATCGAATCCCAGCAGCAACAACAGCAGCGGCAGCAGCAGTAGGCGTTGCACTCAAGGATGCATCGGAGGAATCCCAGGCAGGAGAGGACTCATCAGACTTGCCATGACATGGCCTGCAGGACTATTGGCTTTCCTTTCTAAGGAGGAAATTGACACTGAGGGAGTTGGTGGTGTGGTTTGCAGGAGTTTAGTTACAAGAGGAAGGGATTTAGTTGTCAGTGGACTGCTTCTGCTGTCACCCAAAGTTTTTGAACTTGTCAATGACATCTGATGAATGCGCTCCAGGTGACGTATAAGGGAGGATTTTCCGAGGTGGTTAACATCCTTACCCCTACTTATTACAGCTTGACAAAGGCAACACACGGCTTAACACCTGTTGTCTGCATTTCTGTTAAAATAATTCCACACCGAAGAGGTGATTTTTTTTTTTGTAATTTGACCAGGCATGTCAATGGCCAAATTCGTCCCTCGGACAACAGGTGTCTCCACGGGTGCCTGACTTAAACAAACCACCTCACCATCAGAATCCTCCTTGTCAATTTCCTCCTCAGCGCCAGCAATACCCATATCCTCATCCTGGTGTACTTCAACAGTGACATCTTCAATTTGACTATCAGGAACTGGACTGCGGGTGCTCCTTCCAGCACTTGCAGGGGGCGTGCAAATGGTGGAAGGCGCCACCTCTTCCCGTCCAGTGTTGGGATGGTCAGGCATCGCAACCGACACAATTAGACTCTCCTTGGTGACTTGTGATTTAGAAGCATGCACATTTTTTTGCTGTGCTTTTACCAGCTTAACTCTTTTCATTTTTCTAGCGAGAGGATGAGTGCGTCCATCCTCATGTGTAATGTGTGGAATTATATGCCAGTAATATATCAATAGCAATGGCATACTGTACCATACTGCTATATATATACCGGTTTTCAGCAAAATTCTGCACTGTCCTCCTAGTATATACTGTGCACAACTACAATGCAGCACAGGTATGGATGGATAGTATACTTGGCGACACAGAGGTAGAGCAATGGACTACTGTACCATACTGCTATATATATACTGGTGGTCAGCAAAATTCTGCACTGTCCTCCTACTATATACTGCGCACAACTACAGTGCAGCACAGATATGGATAGTATACTTGACTACACAGAGGTAGAGCAATGGACTACTGTACCGTACTGCTATATATATATATATATATATATATATATATACTGGTGGTCAGCATAATTCTGCACTGTCCTCCTACTATATACTGTGCACAACTAAAATGCAGCACAGGTATAAATGGATAGTATACTTGACGACACAGAGGTAGAGCAATGGACTACTGTATCATACTGCTATATATATACTGGTGGTCAGCAAAATTCTGCACTGTCTTCCTACTATATACTACAATGCAGCACAGATATGGAGCGTTTTTCAGGCAGAGGACGTAGATATTTGCAGCACACTGAGCACAGATATTTGCAGCACACTGAACACAGAAACTAAGAGAACGCAGCCACGTCCTCTCGCTATCATCTCCAATGCACAAGTGAAAATGGCAGCGACACGCGGCTCCTTATATAGAATATGAATCTCGCGAGAATTCGACAGCGGGATGATGACGTTCGGGCGCACTCGGGTTAACCGAGCAAGGCGGGAAGATTCGAGTCTGCCTCGGATCTGTGTAAAATGGGTGAATTTTCTGGTGGGGGGGTTTCGGATCCCGAGGAACTGAACCCTCTCATCTCTAATATATATATATATATATATATATATATATATATATATGCAAGGGATAGGAGGCTGTGCAATCAATGTTTAACGTCCTTAATAATCCATAAAGTCCATATATATTTTTGATGATGGTGCAGGCACTTCTAAACAGTGTAACCACACTGTTAGTAGAAACTGAAAAAGAATGATGAAGGCACACTCAGTGAATCAAGATTAAAACAGATTTACTGGAAATAACAGGCTCACATACATCAAGGTAAGAAATCACCGGCTCATAGGACTCGACCAAGCTGTATCTCGTATCACTCTCAGCGGTCCGTTTCTCAGGGTGCCGGCATGTGATAATTCTCAAGTCCGCGTCTTAGCTTGCAGGACCAGTGTTCGCAGTTGGAACAGAAGCACGTCTTGGTTTAGGCCACGCCCAACGCGTTTCGTCGCTTGAATTGAATCGTCTAGTTTGGTTAACCAATCATTTGTGGAATCTGTTTTTAAGGTTTCTAGGCCTGCACGCTCATAGCCCAAAATCTCCTTTTTGATGTTATCAATGTCAGTGTTGACCTGTTGTACCACCAATACCATCAAGTCAAAACTACATTGATTAAGTATTTGACACCATTGGCGACAAAACTCTTTGTTGTTCCGACCAAGTGTAGGCTGGTTTTTAATTCTGAAACCACGGGGAATTAGATTTTCTTTGTGATATTGAGATATCGTTAACCCGTGTAGTTCCAGTTCTACAAGCCTTTTACGTAATCGTAACAAATCAGAGTATATTTCAGTGGGAGTGTCTACATCAAAGGCTAATTGTTCAGTGGAAGAAAACAAAATCTTGGAAACTTCTTTGTCCAAGAATCGCTTTGTCCCAGTGATGTCCTTAGCATCCAGATCCATTGTCCAAAAACGTATACAACACACAAAAAAATACACAAACACAGTTACTTGAAAAAAATAAGTTCCAAAGAACTGAAAAAAAAGGGAAAAAAATGAAAAATTGTATCTTATACTTGTGGTGCAGCTCCCAGTCCATAATAACAGTCCGTTACCATGATGAATAGACAAATCCACAAAAGCAGCCGCTTCTCACTTATCATTTAGAAAAAACGCTGGTGCACGGTTAGTGTAATCATATAGAAAAATCCAAGAATAACCACACAGGTGATTGTACCCAGAAATACCAGCACACAGCTTAGATGCAAAAGAGGAAGTTTTACTTGTCCAGAAAAATCATTTAAAAAGGCAACAAGCATATAGCACACATGATGGTAGCAGCATGAATAGATCAATGAGTACTTATCATTCCTATATATATATAATCTCTGTAGTGATCAGCAGCACTTCATACTATATAGTACAAATAAATGAGGCTGGTGCCCTCCGTATGGCATCCCCTGCAAAGATGGCTCCGTATATAACCCGCAGTCGGCGGCACTCACAGCTCCCTCAACGGGGAATAAAACGAGACCAAGTCACGTAGGAAGTCAACGTTTCAATGTTATAAATAAAACATTTTCATCAGGACATTAACCACAGTACTTACAACACATACCTATATACCATCGAGGCCGTCCATGGCGCCCGCCGTCCGCCCGCTTCACGTCCATCACCAATGACGTCACAGTGCCGCGCCAGACGCGGCGTCACGGAGAGCCCCGTTACACCTGTGAATGAGGACAACGTAATTAGCTGTCAAAGTGAAATCAACAAACAAAACATACAATTGGCATTGAAAATCATGTGTATCAATGAGGCAAATAATAAAACATAATGTCTATCAATGCGGCAAAGCAATAATATAAATGTATCCAAAGCAGTCATTTTAGATATACTCCCATACCTACTGTCCATCTCTATCCTGGATATCAGAATAGATCACATCTACAGTTAAACCTGATTGGTTCTGAATAAATAAAAATAGTGATCATTAATGGCTATAAATGTTACATAAATTCGTAGCTACAATAATGTAACATCCATACTTAAGGCTCATTATAATTCTAAAGAAAACAATGTAACCCAGAGTGTTCATTTATACCTCTGGGTGAAAGGGCATCCAGCAAAAAAATCCAACGGGCCTCTGCCTTCAAAAGTATTAACCCCCTGTCACCTCCCCGTTTAAGGGAGGGAATATGATAAATAATTTGATGTCTTAAAACCGCTAATCAATGATTGGCAGTTAAAAAATGTTGAGCGACCGGCTGGTCGCTTTTACCAGTGTTATGATTCTAGCACTCTGGTCTGAGGAGATCTTATTGCAAGGACCGGAGCACTGGAACGAAATGCTGGGGAAGGGAGCGGGAATGGAAAATAGCCCCTTGCGCCCTAACTCTGTTGTCTCACCCGTGCTGTCGGAAATCCCCTGCGAGACTATGGTTGCTCGAGCCCATGGCAGCCGCGTTTGAAGGGCGGATTATGTCTGCCCAACTCCGATGCCCCCCGGTCTTAATGAGAGACAAAGGGAAATCCGATACAGGGTGATAACAAGAGGCCCTCTGACTAAACAATCAGGCCAGGGGCTACAAGCTAACTCAAAACTAGAATATGTGCGGAAAAACCGCCAGGGAAAAGGACAACCAAAATATCCACTTGTCCACTTCTCCTACCCGGCACCGCCGAGTTCCAGAGAGGACTAGTGGAAGCAGAACCCTCCACAAATGCTCCAAAAACAGAATACAAAAAAGGAAGAGCGGCTGAGCCGCAACACACGGCAGAGCCGTAACTCACGAACACCACTGGATATTAAACGGTGATCAGACAGGACTCCAGGGAACAAAACGACCTCCTGGGATGAGATGACAGCTCCCGAATACAGGACTTCTGAGGACAGGAATGACCGGATACAGCAGGACTGGAAATAGACTCTCAGCAAACCAAAGCAGCATGCAGGAAGCTATTACCGGCGTCTGTGAGAAGCACTGGGAAGGTATTTCAGAGGGAGTCTTCCAATCAGCTGCTCAGAGCCTGATTGGAATAAATGCCATGCAGCTGCCTTGCTGCACGGCCAGAGGACAGTGTGCGTGCAGGAAATTGGACCCTGCAACGGGGAACGCGGTCCGCCCGTGGCGTCCCCGTTGCTAGGGTCCGTGCGGCTCAGCGTCTAGCGTTGCTAGGGAGCCGGCGGCTGAACGTGCACGGCATCCCTAGTTGCTAGGCGCCGGGCCGCACGGATATGCGGACCCCGGCGCCTAACAGTACCCCCCCCCTTGAGGAGGGGTCAAGGAACCCCTACAGCAAGGTTTCTGAGGAAATTCCCGAAAAAATACCCTCTTGAGCCTAGGAGCATGAAGATCCTTATCTAGGACCCAAGACCTTTCCTCCGGACCATAGCCTTTCCAGTGAACTAAAAAATACAGGCGACCTTGGGAAAATTTGGAATCAAGAACTTTCTCTACCAAGAACTCCTGTTGTCCCTGTACATTCACTGGAGATCTACCCTGAGAGATCCTCCGAGGAAATCTACTGGAAGAAACGTATTGTTTCAACAGGGAACAATGAAACATATTTCCAATCTTGAGAGATCTTGGTAAACGTAGCCGAAAGGCAACTGGGTTGACTCTTTTAATAATAAGAAATGGTCCAATAAATTTGGGTCCCAGTCTAGCCGAGGATTGTCGAAGCCTGATGTTGCGAGTTGACAACCACACCTTGTCTCCCACCTTAAAAGTGCAAGGACGTCGGAGCCTGTCAGAAAATTTATTCTCTCGAAAGGCTGCTTTTCTGAGAGCAAGGTGCACTTTTTTCCAAATTGCTCTGAGATGGGAGGTCAATGCCAGCGAGGAGACCGGAGAATGATGAAAAAAAGAATTAGCTCTGGGGTGAAAACCAAAAACTGAAAAGAATGGAGACTCTTTAGTGGAGGAATGACAGGAGTTATTGTAAGCAAATTCAGCCAAAGGAAGAAACTCAGACCAATCATTCTGGAGTTTGGCTGAACACAGGCGCAGATATTGTTTTAATGACTGGTTAACTCGTTCGGTTTGTCCGTTGGATTGTGGGTGATAACCGGATGTTAATGACAGTTTCATCTTCAAAGAAGCACAAAAACATCTCCAGAATTGTGCGATGAATTGTGGACCCCGATCAGAAACAATATCAGTGGGTAACCCATGAAGCCTAAACACATGGCGGAGGAACAAAACTGCCAACCCTTTAGCAGAAGGCAATTGGGGAAGAGCAAAAAAATGAGCCATTTTACTAAAACGGTCCACTACCACCCATATGACTCGGAATCCGGCTGAAAGGGGAAGGTCAACCACAAAATCCATGGAAATATGAGACCATGGCCTGAGAGGGACACTTAAGGGCATAAGTTGCCCGATAGGCAAGGAACGGGGAACCTTATGCTGTGCACAAACCTGACATGAAAAAACAAATTCTCTAACGTCTTTAGACATACTAGGCCACCATACTGAGCGAGAGACTAACTCCAATGTCTTAGTGATTCCCGGATGCCCTGAAACCTTATTGTCATGGAATTCAGTTAAAACAGTAGCTCTCAAAAATTCAGGAACGTAAAGCCGACCAGCAGGAGTAAATCTACGAGCTTGGTGTTGAAGCTGGTTTAACTGGGTAAATAAATCCTGTGTGAGGCCTGCCCGGATGACCGAAGATGGAAGTATTGGGGTAACAACAGGATTGTTATTGTGAACCGGACGAAAACTACGTGACAGGGCATCAGCTTTAGTATTCTTGGAACGAGGCCTGAAAGTGATAATAAATTTGAAACGAGTAAAAAATAATGCCCAACGTGCCTGCCGAGCATTAAGCCGTTTAGCTGATTCAATGTATTGCAAGTTCTTATGGTCAGTCAATACCGAAATAGTATGCTTTGCTCCTTCCAGCCAATGCCTCCACTCCTCAAAAGCCCACTTTACAGCCAGTAATTCCCGATTACCAACGTCATAATTGGATTCAGTGGAGGAGAATTTCCTGGACATAAAGGCACTGTTAGGCGCCGGGGTCCGCTCGTCGGTGCAGCCTGGCGCCTAGCAACCAGCGACGCCGTACGCGTACAGCCGCCGGCTCCCTGGCAACGCTAGGCGTCGGGCGCACTGAGCCGCACGGACCCTAGCAACGGGGACGCCACTGGCGGACCGCGTTCCCCGTTGCTGGGTCCATTTAAAATGAGTATTGGCACCTGTTTCCTGGCCGTGCAGCAAGGCAGTTGCACGGCATTCATGCAATCAGCCCTGTCAGCAGCTGATTGGAGGGCTCCAGTTTATATGCTCTCTCAGTGCCTCACACAGACGCCGGTAATAGCTTCCTGCATGCTGTCTCTGTTTGCTGAGAGTGTTTCCAGTCTTGCTGTATCCGGTCGTTCCAGTCCTCAGTTGTCCTGTACTCGGAAGACGTCATCTTGTTCCTGGAGTCCTGACTGATCACCGTTTAACATCCAGTGGTGTTCGTGAGTCGCGGCGTTGCCGTGTGTAGCGGCTTGGCCGCTTTATCATTTATTATTTGTGTTTTTCGGAGCATTTTGCGGAGGATTCCGCTTCCACAGATCCACTCTGGTATCCGGCGGTGCTGGGTAGGAGTATAGGACAAGTGGATTTTGGTTGTCCTTTTCACTGGCGGTTTTTCCGCACATACTTCAGGTTTTGTTAGTTAGCTTGTTGCCCTTGGCCTGTTGTTAGTCAGAGGTCCTCTTGTTATCATCCTGCCTCGGATTTCCCTTTGTCTCTCACTAAGACCAGGAGGCACCGGAGTTGGGCAGACATAATCCGCCTTTCAAACGTGGCTGCCAGGGGCTCAAGAAACCATAGTCTCGCAAGGGATTTCCGATAGCACGGGTGAGACAATAGAGTTAGGGCGCCAGGGGCCACTAGTCTTTCCTGCTCCCGTAACCAGCATTCCTTTCCAGTACTCTGGTCATTGTCATAAGATCTCCTCCGGTCAGGAGTACTGGAATCATAACAGGCACAAGGATGTAACTCCAAAGACTCCGGATCCTTTTGAGAAAGGACAGCCCCCACTCCAACCTCTGAGGCATCAACCTCCACAACAAAGGGCAATTCCAGATTAGGATGTCTGAGGACTGGAGCAGAGACAAAGGCTTGTTTAAGGGCCCGGAACGACAACTCAGCTTCATGCGACCAGTTGGTAGGATCCGCTCCTTTCTTAGTCAGAGCCACAATGGGAGCTACCCTCTGTGTCGTCAATTATACTATCCATTCATACCTGTGGTGCATTTCAGTTTTGCACAGTTTGCTGACCACCAGAATATAATATATAGCAGTACGGTACAGTAGGCCACTGCTCTACCTACCTCTGTGTCGTATATTATACTATCCATCCATACCTGTGGTGCATTTCAGTTTTGCACAGTTTGCTGACCACCAGTATATAATATATAGCAGTATGGTACAGAAGGCCACTGCTCTACCTACCTCTGTCGTCAAGTATACTATCCATCCATACCTGTGGTGCATTTCAGTTGTGCGCAGTATATATAGTAGTAGGCCATTGCTATTGATATATTACTGGCATATAATTCCACACATTAAAAAATGGAGAACAAAAATGTGGAGGGTAAAATAGGGAAAGATCAAGATCCACTTCCACCTTGTGCTGAAGCTGCTGCCACTATTCATGGCCGAGACGATGAAATGCCATCAGCATCGTCTGCCAAGGCCGATGCACAATGTCATAGTAGAGAGCATGTAAAATCCAAAAAAATAAAGCTCAGTAAAATGACCCAAAAATCTAAATCAAAATCGTCTGAGGAGAAGCGTAAACTTGCCAATGTGCCATTTACGACACGAAGTGGCAAGGAACGGCTGAGGCCCTGGCCTATGTTCAAGGCTAGTTGTTCAGCTTCACATGAGGATGGAAGCACTCATCCTCCTGCTAGAAAACTTAAAAGAGTTAAGATGGCAAAAGCACAGCAAAGAACTGTGCGTTCTTCTAAATCACAAATCCCCAAGGAGAGTACAATTGTGTTGGTTGCGATGCCTGACCTTCCCAACACTGGACGGGAAGGGGTTGCGCCTTCCACCATTTGCATGCCCTCTGCAATTGCTGGAAGGAGCACCCGCAGTTCAGTTCCTGATAGTCAAATTGAAGATGTCACTGTTGAAGTACACCAGGATGAGGATATGGGTGTTGCTGGCGCTGGGGAGGAAATTGACAAGGAGGATTCTGATGGTGAGGTGGTTTGTTTAAGTCAGGCACCCGGGGAGACACCTGTAGTCCATGGGACGAATATGGGCATTGACATGCCTGGTCAAAAAACAAAAAAAATCAGCTCTTCAGTGTGGAATTATTTCAACAGAAATGCGGACAACTGGTGTCAAGCCGTGTGTTGCCTTTGTCAAGCAGTAATAAGTAGGGGTAAGGACGTTAACCACCTAGGAACATCCTCCCTTATACGTCACCTGGACCGCATTCATCAGAAGTCAGTGACAAGTTCAAAAACTTTGGGAGACAGCAGAAGCAGTCCACTGGCCACTAAATCCATTCCTCTTGTAACAAAGCTCCTGCAAACCACCCCACCAACTCCCTCAGTGACAATTTCCTCCTTACACAGGAAAGCCAATAGTCCTGCAGGCCATGTCACTGGCAAGTCTGACAAGTCCTCTCCTGCCTGGGATTCCTCCGATGCATCCTTGAGTGTAACACCTACTGCTGCTGGCGCTGCTGTTGTTGCTACCTGGAGTCAATCGTCATACCAGAGGGGAATTCGGAAGACCACTTGTAGTACTTCCAGTAAGCAATTGACTGTCTAACAGTCCTTTGCGAGGAAGATGAAATATCACAGCTGTCATCCTGCTGCAAAGTGGATAACTCAGGCCTTGGCAGCCTGGTCGGTGAGAAACGTGTTTCCGGTATCCACCGTTAATTCACAGGCAACTAAAGACTTGATTGAGGTACTGTGTCCCTGGTACCAAATACCATCTAGTTTCCATTTCACTAGGCAGGCGATACCAAAAATGTACACAGACATCAGAAAAAGAGTCACCAGTGTCCTAAAAAATGCAGTTGTACCCATTGTCCACTTAACCACGGACATGTGGACAAGTGGAGCAGGGCAAACTCAGGACTATATGACTGTGACGGCCCACTGGGTAGATGTATTGCCTCCCGCAGCAAGAACAGCAGCGGCGGCACCAGTAGCAGCATCTCGCAAACGCCAACTCGTTCCTAGGCAGGCTACGCTTTGTATCACCGCTTTGCATAAGAGGCACACAGCTGACAACCTCTTATGGAAACTGAGGAACATCATCGCAGAATGGCTTACCCCAATTGGACTCTCCTGGGGATTTGTGACATCGGACAATGCCACCAATATTGTGCGTGCATTACATCTGGGCAAATCCCAGTATGTCCCATGTTTTGCACATACAATGAATTTGGTGGTGCAGAATTTTTTAAAAATCGACAGGGGCGTGCAAGAGATGCTGTCGGTGTCCCGAAGAATTGCAGGCCACTTTCCGCATTCAGCCACCGCGTGCCAAAGACTGGAGCACCAGCAAACTCTTCTGAACCTGCCCCACCATCATCTGAAGCAAGAGGTGGTAACGAGGTGGAATTCAACCTGCTATATGCTTCAGAGGATGGAGGAGCAGCAAAAGGCCATTCAAGCCTATACAGCTGCCTACGATATAGGCAAAGGAGGGGTAATGCACCTGACTCAAGCGCAGTGGAGAATGATTTCAACATTGTGCATTGTTCTGCAACCCTTTGAACTTGCCACACGTGAAGTCAGTTCAGACACTGGCAGCCTGAGTCAGGTCATTCCCCTCATCAGGCTTTTGCAGAAGAAGCTGGAGAGATGGAAGGAGGAGCTAAAACGGAGCGATTCGGCTAAGCATGTGGGACTTGTGGATGGAGCCCTTCATTTGCTTAACCAGGATTCATGGGTGGTCAATCTGTTGAAATCAGAGCACTACATTTTGGCCACCGTGCTCGATCCTAGGTTTAAAGCCTACGTTGTATCTCTCTTTCCGGCAGACACAAGTCTGCAGAGGTGCAAAGACCTGCTGGTGAGACACTTGTCAAGTCAAGCGGATAGTGACCCGTCAACAGCTCCTCCTTCACATTCTCCTGCAACTGGGGCTGCGAGGAAAAGGCTAAGAATTCCGAGCCCATCCGCTGGAGCGAGTGCTGACATCTGGTCCAGACTGAAGGACCTGCCAACGATTACTGACATGTCGTCTACTGTCACTGCATATGATTCTGTCACCATTGAATGAATGGTGGAGGATTATATGAGTGACTGCATCCAAGTAGGCCCGTCAGACAGTCCGTACATATACTGGCAGGAAAAAAAGGCAATTTGGAGGCCCTTGCACAAACTGGCATTATTTTACCCAAGTTTCCCCTCCTCCAGTGTGTACTCCGAAACAGTGTTTAGTGCAGCCGCTCACCTTGTCAGCAATCGGCGTACGAGGTTTCTTCCAGAAAATGTGGAGAAGATGATGTTCATCAAAATGAATTATAATCAATTCCTCTGTGGAGACATTCACCAGCAATTGCCTCCAGAAAGTACACAGGGACCTGAGATGGTGGATTCCAGTGGGGACAAATTAATACTCTGTGAGGAGGGGGATGTACACAGTGAAAGGGGTGAGAAATCGGACGATGAGGAGGAGGTGGACATCTTGCCTCTCTAGAGCCAGTTTGTGCAAGAAGAGATTGATTGCTTCTTTTTTGGTGGGGGCCCAAACTAACCAGTCATTTCAGTCACATTCGTGTTGCAGACCCTGTCGCTGAAATGATGGGTTTGTTAAAGTGTGCATGTCCTGTTTATACAACATAAGGGTGGGTGGGAGGGCCCAAGGACAATTCCATCTTGCACCTCTTTTTTCTTTAATTTATCTTTGCATCATGTGCTAATTGGGGACTATTTTTTGAAGTGCCATCCTGTCTGACACTGCAGTGCCACTCCTAGATGGGCCAAGTGTTTGTGTCAGCCTCTTGGGTCGCTTAGCTTAGCCATCCAGCAACCTTGGTGCACCTCTTTTTTTCTTTGCATCATGTGCTGTTTGGGGACTATTTTTTAAATCTGCCATCCTGTCTGACACTGCAGTGCCACTCTTAGATGGGCCAGGTGTTTGTGTCGGCCACTTGGGTCACTTAGCTTAGTCATCCAGCGACCTCGGTGCAAATTTTAGGACTAAAAATAATATTGTGAGGTGTGAGGTGTTCAGAATAGACTGAAAATGAGTGGAAATTATGGTTATTGAGGTTAATAATACTATGGGATCAAAATGACCCCAAATTCTATGATTTAAGCTGTTTTGAGGGGTTTTTGTAAAAAAAAACACCTGAATCCAAAACACACCCGAATCCGACAAAAAAAATTCAGGGAGGTTTTGCCAAAACACGTACGAATCCAAAACACGGCCGCGGAACCGAATCCAAAACCAAAACACAAAACCCGAAAAATTTCCGGTGTACATCACTAGTCATAACCTATCTGTATTAAAATACAGGATGATCGATCACATACCCCCGTTAATACAAGGGGGTATTAGAGGAGATGCGCTTTTGAGGAGATAAGCAGAATGGATATATCGCTTTGAAGTAATTGCCCCAAAGCTTTGAAATGAAGTCATGCCCTGAACATGTCGGGTGTAAATATTTATCTGGAATCTATAGTGCTAATAATTAATTGGATTATGGTTATTATTGATTATTTTAATTACTTTGAGGATTTATGTTAGCTGTGCATTTAATATATGTAAATAATTTTCTGATAGCATGTAGGAGATGCACTTTGATAAGAAAGATTCAATGGATGTTATCTGTCACATTTACTAACTAACAGTTTTTGTGTGTAGATGGATGTGGAGATTGTTTTCTATGATGCATGTATCCTAACACTGTTGATACTGTGATTTATATGCTGTAACCGCATATTATTGTATAGTGGTTTCCATGGGGATTGCTTGGACGCGCGACGCGCTGATGTACGCCGACGTCATTGGCATGCCCCCATCCTGACCGGGGCTCCGGGGGGCGGGCGCGGCACACGTGTTTCTGTGGCGAGTTTATATGGTAAGATGTTCACATTGTATTTTATTATGTCCTGATGAAAATCAAGTTTAATTGAAATGTTGACTACCTTCATTATTGCTTATTGGAGTTCTGTCTTTATTACCGTGAGTGCCACACTGTCGATCTCTGCGCTATATATATATATAAAATAAACTGTTAATAAATATATATATATTTACATATACACATATATAAATATGTATATCTCTCCTATCCACACACCCCACAGTCTGTCTCTCCCCAATGACTCCATGCTGCAATCCCAGCTCTTCCACCCCATGCCAAAGCCCTGTATTCTCTCACCAATCCACTCTCCTGCACTGCACTCCACAGTACCCAGACACTGCACAGCAGGTACAATGTGGCCCATACACCCCACCAGAAGAAGCCGGTGCAGGACACGGGAATCCAGGCCATCAGAGCTGCTGCCATGTCCCGTAACTGCCTGCAACAGAGCTGGACCCAGAAGAGCGGGTGCACACTCTTGCCATACAGTCACTGTGTGTGAGAGGCTCTTGTCACTCTGAGGCTGCAGCCACACTGCCTACAGGTCACTACCCTATTTGGACAAGATGGCTAACAAGCTTGCCGTGCACTAAGGGGCATATCCTTAAGGCCCCTCTGATCCTTGGGGACCTGTACTGGTGCCCCTTTTAACCCCCCTGTCACCAGCCTTGCGTATGTAATACTGTGGCTACGTGTATAATGTGGTGGCTATGTATGTAATGTGGTGCTATTTGAATAACGCGGTGCTATACGTGTAGTGTGGTGCTATATATGTAATGTGCTGCTATTCGTGTTATGTGGTGCTATGTGTGTAATGCAGTGCTATACATGTAATGCAGTACTATACGTGTGATGTGCTGCTATACCTGTAACAATGTGGTGGCTATGTATATAATGTGGTGGCTATGTATGTAATCAGGGCCAGATTGGCCACTGGGGCAGATTCTGCTGCGCTGGTCCCCTGTGTCTGTGTTTCAATACATGTGTGTATGTAGTGTCCTGTACTGTGCTGTATGTAGTGTGTACTTCCCCTCATTGTACTTTCAAACATATATGGTTAAAAAATTGGGGTTTGTAGAATAAAATATCAGTAAAATCAGAAGTAGATTAAAGGTATAACTGCAGTTATATGGACGTACATCAGGGAGGGGCATTGTAGCAGCATATGCATAAAGTCACAGGTAAACATGAACATAATATAAAGCAAAGGAGGCCCCAACTGTGTCTATCTCAGAATCAGGACCTCTGAGAAGTGACCCCGCCCCCTTGCCAGACCCCTTCCTCTCAACAGACAAAACCCCAATTAGGGCTGCTTCCATACATATCCCGGGCTGGTGTTCGTCCCAATCCACCCATGTGCGTGACCCATGGGGTTGTGCAAGAGTCCGGTGCAGATACAACAAACAGGCCAGTAAATCTCCATCCTGATCTCCTCCCTCCCCAATATGGCAATGACATGCCTCCATTTTGCGAAATGGAGGCTGTCGCCGCCCTAAAACAGCAGCAGACTGTCGATAATTGACAGTCTGCTGCCAATCTGTATGCTACATCCCAGACCCAGGGCCGGATTAACAATGAGGCGGGAAGAGCTCCAGCTCCAGGCCCCCCATCAAAAAAGGCCCACAGCATTTGCTCTGCTGGTGTAGACAGAAAAACTTTTTTCATGCTATACAGCCTGACTGACTGCCCAGGGTAGTGGGCGTCTGAGGCCCCACCCACTGAAAGCCCAGCGGGCTGCGCACTCCAACACCCGACAAGCCAGCCATTACATGCCGGTGCATGCGTTGCGTGTCTCTGCGCTTCCTCCGGTGCTTCTTATGTCATCTAGGTAACAACCCCACCACCTCCCTCACAAGCAGCCAAGCAAAGCTCAGCTCTGTAAAGGCTAAACTGGCCGGCTGGGTGGCTGTATCTGGAGCTCCTGTCTGCTGATCGGACTCAAGGCTGCTGGCCGTGTCCTGCTGCTGCTGCTGATCAGTGTTTCTGTACAAGTTATGCAAGCACAGAAGCACCAAAATAAATTATATTACTGCTATGAGTTTCATTAACTATGTTTGTGTTATTTTCTCGTGTTTGTGTATGTATACTGTATATATACTAATTTCCAGTCTTTTCTGAACACCTCACACCTCACAATATTGTTTTTAGGCCAAAAGATTGCACCGAGGTTGTTGGATGACTAAGCTAAGCGACACAAATGTACAACACAAACACCTGGCCCATCTAGGAGTGGCACTGCAGTGTCAGACAGGAGGGCAGATATAAAAAAAAAGGCCTTAAACAGCACTTCATGCAAAGAAGAAAAATAATTGCAATGAGGTAGTTGTATGACTAAGCCAAGCGACACAACCACCTGGCCCATCTAGTAGTGTCACGCAGTGGCTAAATGTCGAGAGTGGGCTGCAATTGTTTGGTCCACTGACAGCATCTCCAGCACGCTCCAGTCACTTTAAAAAAAGTCTGCAATTGGTGGACTTATACGGCAGTACCCCAGGACTAATACAGCAGTACCCCTGTACTCATACGGCAGTGTCACACAGGATGGCACTTTTTCAAAAACTAGGCCCCAAACAGCACCTCATGCAAAGATGTTGAAGAGGTGCAATGAGGTAGCTGTATGACTAAGCCAAGCGACACAAACAATTCCAACTGGAATTATATGTCCAAATCACTGGAATTATACATCCAAATCACTGGAATTAATTGGCAAAATCACTGGAATTATACGTCCAAATCACTGGAATCAATTGGCAGGATCACTGTAATGTCGAAGTCAAAAATATTACATACCACATACACACATACAAACCCCATACAGAGTGGCCTCTGTGCGTGCACGTGTTCTGCCATGCGTGCGCATACACGCACGCTGCGTACATTGGCTCACGGGCCTTGCGTATTGGCACGAGGTATGAGTAAATACGGTAGCATACGCATTCGCATAGAAAAGCCACAAAGACATATTCAATATTTTATCCATATATAGTGCATAATTTACACATAGTCTACACACACACCACACCAGCAAATGACATTTACTTAAGAAATAGAACAACAGAGATGTCCAGCTTTACATGATATGAGGGGACAGAACAAGGTTAGGACAAAGTGTTTGGTATCCAGATGTACAGTATTTCAAGGGCTACATTCTGATCGCAATTTGCAGAATACAGCATGCTCTTGCGCATAGATATGCGCAGGAATACAATATTCATAACCTTCTGTAATTACTGTACTCGTGATATTCGGCGGGAACAGTGGCGGACCTCTGCAAGCACACCTGGACCAAGCATCGCCCACCTATTCAAACCAACCTATGACCCCTCATGTACTGTAAATGACCTGCCCCTTGACCTATGGAAGAAGAGCTTACATGTCCCATTGTATTGTATTTGGACACATTGTATAAAAGAAAGGCTCCTGACCAAACTCAGTCCTAATTCTCTGAAGGTCATCTTGCTAAGACAGACTGAGTCCTGGGTCCAGGAGCGCTCGTAAACAAACGTATGTATTATTGGTTGTAGCTCTTCTCTGTAATAATGTTGTATCTTCTGTGTATAGCTTTTGAGTAAATACTGTTGATGCGTTGGACCACAACATAACATTTAACTACTGGTGTCACATTCCATTCTTGTTTGGGGTATAAGGTGTATCAAGCCACACGTGTTCGCTGCATTGTGCGCATTGCATGTTTACGTAACGTGCATACACATCGTAAAGGTTATTTGCTTATACTTAGCGGCTGCAGTGGCCCAAACCCTAGTGTAACAAGGTATTGCTTTTCCCTGTAAGTTAATCAAACTTACCAGTAATTAACAATTATATGTCCAAATCACTAGAATTAAATGGCAAGATCACTGTAATTAGTAATTATTAGTGATGTGCACCGGAAATTTTTCGGGTTTTGTGTTATGGTTTTGGATTCGTTTCCGCGGCCGTGTTTTGGATTCGGACGCGTTTTGGCAAAACCTCCCTAAAAAAATTTTGTCGGATTCGGGTGTGTTTTGGATTCGGGTGTTTTTTTTACAAAGAACCTCAAAAACAGCTTAAATCATAGAATTTGGGGTCATTTTGATCCCATAGTATTATTAACCTCAATAACCATAATTTACACTCATTTTTAGTCTATTCTGAACACCTCACAATATTGTTTTTAGTCCTAAAATTTGCACCGAGGTCGCTGGATGGCTAAGCTAAGCGACACAAGTGGCCGACACAAACACCTGGCCCATCTAAGAGTGGCACTGCAGTGTCAGGCAGAATGGCACTTCAAAAAAATTGTCCCCAAAAAGCACATGATGCAAAGAAAAAAAGAGGCGCAATGAAGTAGCTGTGTGACTAAGCTAAGCGACCCAAGTGGCCGACACAAACACCTGGCCCATCTAGGAGTGGCACTGCAGTGTCAGACAGGATGGCACTTCAAAAAAATAGTCCCTAAACAGCACATGATGCAAAGAAAAAAGAGGTGCAATGAGGTAGCTGTGTGACTAAGCTAAGCGACCCAAGTGGCCGACACAAACACCTGGCCCATCTAGGAGTGGCACTGCAGTGTCAGACAGGATGGCACTTCAAAAAAATAGTCCTCACACAGCACATGATGCAAAGAAAAAAAGAGGCGCACCAAGGTCTCTGTGTGACTAAGCTAAGCGACACAAGTGGCCGACACAAACACCTGACCCATCTAGGAGTGGCACTGCAGTGTCAGACAGGATGGCACTTCAAAAAAATAGTCCCCAAACAGCACATGATGCAAAGAAAAAAAGAGGCGCAATGAGGTAGCTGTGTGACTAAGCTAAGCGACCCAAGTGGCCGACACAAACACCTGGCCCATCTAGGAGTGGCACTGCAGTGTCAGACCGGATGACACTTCAAAAAAATAGCCCCCAAACAGCACATGATGCAAAGAAAAAAAGAGGCGCACCAAGGTCGCTGTGTGACTAAGCTAAGCGACACAAGTGGCCGACACAAACACCTGGCCCATCTAGGAGTGGCACTGCAGTGTCAGACAGGATGACACTTCAAAAAAATAGCCCCCAAACAGCACATGATGCAAAGAAAAAAAAAGGCGTAATTAGGTAGCTGTGTGACTAAGCTAAGCAACCCAAGTGGCCGACACAAACACCTGGCAAATCTAGGAGTGGCACTGCAGTGTCAGACAGGATGGCACTTCAAAAAAATAGTCCCCAAAAAGCACATGATGCAAAGAAAAAAAGAGGCGCACCAAGATCGCTGTGTGACTAAGCTAAGCGACACAAGTGGCCGACACAAACACCTGGCCCATCTAGGAGTGGCACTGCAGTGTCAGACAGGATGGCACTTCAAAAAAATAGTCCCCAAACAGCACATAATGCAAAGAAAAAAAGAGGCGCAATGAGGTAGCTGTGTGACTAAGCTAAGCGACCCAAGTGGCCGACACAAACACCTGGCCCATCTAGAAGTGGCACTGCAGTGTCAGGCAGGATGGCACTTCAAAAAATTTGTCCCCATACAGCACATGATGCAAAGAAAAATGAAAGAAAAAAGAGGTGCAAGATGGAATTGTCCTTGGGCCCTTCCACGCACCCTTATGTTGTATAAACAGGACATGCACACTTAAACAAACCCATCATTTCAGTAACAGGGTCTGCCTCATAACTGTGACTGAAATGACTGGTTAGTTTGGGCCCCCACCTGCACTAAACACTCTTTCGGAGTACACACTGGAGGGGGGGCAACTTAGGTAGAAAAAAAAGCCAGTTTGTGCAAGGGCCTCCACATTGCTTCTTTTTCCTGCCAATATACGTACGGACTGTCTGACGTGCCTACTTGGATGTGGTCACTCATATAATCCTCCACCATTCTTTCAATGGTGACAGAATCATATGCAGTGACAGTAGACGACATGTCAGTAATCGTTGCCAGGTCCTTCAGTCCGGACCAGATGTCAGCACTCGCTCCAGACTGCCCTGCATCACCGCTAGCGGGTGGGCTCGGAATTCTTAGCCTTTTCCTCGCACCCCTAGTTGCGGAAGAATGTGAAGAAGGAGCTGTTGAAGGGTCACTATCCGCTTGACTTGACAAGTGTCTCACCAGCAGGTCTTTGCACCTCTGCAGACTTGTGTCTGCCGGAAAGAGAGATGTTGTAGGTTTTAAATCTAGGATCGAGCACGGTGGCCAAAATGTAGTGCTCTAATTTCAACAGATTGACCACCTGTGAATCCTGGTTAAGCGAATTAAGGGCTCCATCCACAAGTCCCTTATGCCTAGCGGAATCGCTCTGTTTTAGCTCCTCCTTCAATGTCTCCAGCTTCTTCTGCAAAAGCCTGATGAGGGGAATGACCTGACTCAGGCTGGCAGTGTCTGAACTGACTTCACGTGTGGCAAGTTCAAAGGGTTGCAGAACCTTGCACAACATTGAAATCATTCTCCACTGCGCTTGAGTTAGGTGCATTCCCCCTCCTTTGCCTATATTGTGGGCAGATGTACAGGCTTGAATGGCCTTTTGCTGCTCCTCCATCCTCTGAAGCATATAGAGGGTTGAATTCCACCTCGTTACCACCTCTTGCTTCAGATAATGGCAGGGCAGGTTCAGGACTGTTTGCTGGTGCTCCAGTCTTCGGCACGCGGTGGCTGAATGCTGAAAGTTGCCTGCAATTCTTCGGGCCACCGACAGCATCTCTTGCATGCCCCTGTCGTTTTTTCAATAATTCTGCACCACCAAATTCAATGTATGTGCAAAACATGGGACGTGCTGGAATTTGCCCAGATGTAATGCATGCACAATATTGCTGGCATTGTCTGATGTCACAAATCCCCAGGAGAGTCCAATTGGGGTATGCCATTCTGCGATTGTCTTCCTCAGTTTCCGTAAGAGGTTGTCAGCTGTGTGCCTCTTATGGAAAGCGGTGATACAAAGCGTAGCCTGCCTAGGAACGAGTTGGCGTTTGCGAGATGCTGCTACTGGTGTCGCCGCTGCTGTTCTTGCTGCGGGAGGCAATACATTAACCCAGTGGGCCGTCACAGTCATATAGTCCTGAGTCTGCCCTGCTCCACTTGTCCACATGTCCGTGGTTAAGTGGACATTCGGTACTACTGCATTTTTTAGGACACTGGTGACTATTTTTCTGAGGTCTATGTACATTCTCGGTATCGCCTGCCTAGAGAAGTGGAACCTAGATGGTATTTGGTACCGGGGACACACTAACTCACACACACTCGACACCCAGCAGCAACAACAGCAGCGCCAGCAGCAGTAGGCGTTACACTCAAGGATGCATCGGAGGAATCCCAGGACTCGTCAGACTTTCCAGTGACATGGCCTGCGGGACTATTGGCTTTCCTGTGTAAGGTGGAAATTGACACTGAGGGAGTTGATGGTGTGGTTTGCCGGAGCTTGGTTACAAGAGGAAGGGATTTAGTGGTCAGTGGACTGCTTCCGCTGTCATCCAAAGTTTTTGAACTTGTCACTGACTTCTGATGAATGCGTCCAGGTGACGTATAAGGGAGGATGTTCCGAGGTGGTTAACGTCCTTACCCCTACTTATTACTGCTTGACAAAGGCGGCACACGGCTTGACACCTGTTGTCCGCATTTGTGTTAAAATAATTCCACACCGAAGAGGTGATTTTTTTTGTAATTTGACCAGGCATGTCAATGGCCATATTCGTCTCACGGACAACAGGTGTCTCTCCGGGTGCCTGACTTAAACAAACCACCTCTTCATCAGAATCCCCCTTGTCAATTTCCTCCCCAGCGCCAGCAACACCCATTTCCTCATCCTGGTGTACTTCAACAGTGACATCTTCAATTTGACTATCAGGAACTGAACTGCGGGTGCTCCTCCCAGCGCCTTGCAGGGGGCGTGCAAATGGTGGAAGGCACAAGCTCTTCCCGTCCAGTGTTGGGAAGGTCAGGCATCGCAACCGACACAATTGGACTATCCTTGAGGATTTGTGATTTAGAAGAACGCACAGTTCTTTGCTGTGCTTTTGCCAGCTTAAGTCTTTTCATTTTTCTAGCGAGAGGATGAGTGCTTCCATCCTCATGTGGAGCTGACCCACTAGTTTTGAGGAACATAGGAGAGGGCCTCAGCCGTTCCTTGCCACTCCGTGTCGTAAATGGCATATTGGCAAGTTTACGCTTCTGCTCAGACACTTTTAATTTTGATTTTTGGGTCATTTACTAGTGGCAGCAGCTTCAGCACGAGGTGGAAGTGGATCTTGATCTTTCCCTATTTTACCCTCCAAATTTTTGTTCTCCATTTTTTAATGTGTGGAATTATATGCCAGTATCAATAGCAGTGGCCTACTACTATATATATTGCGCACAACTGAAATGCAGCACAGGTATGGATGGATAGTATACTTGACGACACAGAGGTAGGTACAGCAGTGGCCTACTGAACCGTAATGCTATATATTATATACTGGTGGTCAGCAAACTGTGCAAAACTTAAATGAACCACAGGTATGGATGGATGTATGGATGGATAGTAAACTTGACGACACAGAGGTAGGTACAGGGCTGGAATGATGCGCGTTGCGCGATGACGTCATCGCGCACCGCACATCAAAGGTCCTCTCCACGAAGGGAAACTAGACGCGTAGCGTCTAGTTCCCTTCGTGGAGAGGACCTTGGCTGTGCGGTTCGCGATGACGTCATCGCGCACCGCACAGCAAAGGACCTCTCTACGAAGGGAAACTAGACGCGTATGCGTCTAGTTTCCCTTCCCAGCAGACAGCGGCAGCAGGGGGACAGCGGGGGCCGGGGGGCACACACTGCAGCAGCGGATCTTGCCCTGGTGCGGCGCCCTCCGGATGGCGCCCTGCGCCCTACGGAAGGCGGCGCCCCGGGCAAAATTCCTGCTTGCCCGTGGCAAGATCCGCTACTGGGTAGGTACAGCATTGGCCTACTGTACCGTAATGCTATATATTATATACTGGTGGTCAGCAAACTGTGCAAAACTTAAATGCACCACAAGTATGGATGGATAGTATACTTGACGACACAGAGGTAGGTTCAGCAGTGGCCTACTATACCGTAATGCTATATATTATATACTGGTGGTCAGCAAACTGTGCAAAACTTAAATGCACCACAGGTATGGATGGATAGCATACTTGACGACACAGAGGTAGGTACAGCAGTGGCCTACTGTACCGTAATGCTATATATTATATACTGATGGTCAGCAAACTGTGCAAAACTTAAATGCACCACAGGTATGGATGGGTAGTATACTTGACGACACCGAGGTAGGTACAGCAGTGGCCTACTGTACCGTAATGCTATATATTATATACTGGTGGTCAGCAAACTGTGCAAAACTTACATGCACCACAGGTATGGATGGATAATATACTTGACGACACAGAGGTAGGTACAACATTGGCCTTCTGTACCGTACTCCTATATATTATATACTGGTTGTCAGCAAAATTATGCACTGTACTCCTACTATATACTGCAATGCAGCACAGACATGGAGTGTTTTTCAGACAGACAACGTATACTGGTGGTCACTGGTCAGCAAAACTCTGCACTGTACTCATCCTATATAATATACTGGTGGTCCCCAGTCCCCACAATAAAGCAGTGTGAGCACAGATATATGCAGCACACTGAGCACAGATATGGAGTGTTTTTCAGGCAGACATTGATACTGGTGGTCACTGTCAGCAAAACTCTGCACTGTACTCCTCCTATATAATATAGCTGCTCCCCAGTCCCAACAATTAAGCAGTGTGAGCACAGATATATGCAGCACACTGAGCACAGATAAGTATCGTTTTTTTTCAGGCAGAGAACGGATAAAACTGGTGGTCACTGATCAGCAAAACTCTGCACTGTACTCCTCCTATATTATACAGCTACTTTCCAGTCCCCACAATTAAGCAATAAGCAAGCACAAATATTTGCATCAACAATAAACGGAGAGGACGCCAGCCACGTCCTCTCCCTAACATTTCCAATGCACGAGTGAAAATGGCAGCGACGCGCGGCTGCTTATATAGAATCCGACAGCGGGATGATGACGTTCAGGCGCGCTCGGGTTAACCGAGCCATACGGGAGAATCCGAGTATGCCTCGGACCCGTGTAAAATGGGTGAAGTTTGGGGGAGTTTGGTTTTCGAGGAACCGAACCCGCTCATCACTAGTAATTATACGTCCAAATCACTGGAATTAATTGACAAGATCACTGTAATTAATAATTATACATCCAAATCACTGGAATTAATTGGCAAAATCACTGTAATTATACGTCAAAATCACTGGAATTAATTGGCAAGATCACTGTAATTAATAATGGTACGTCCAAATCACTGGAATTAATTGGCAAGATCACTGTAATTATACGTCCAAATCACTGGAATTAATTGGCAAAATCGCTGTAATTAATAATTATACATCCAAATCACTGGAATTAATTGGCAAGATCACTGTAATTATACTTCCAAATCACTGGAATTAATTGGCAAGATCGATGTAATTATTAATTATACATCCAAATCACTAGAATTAATTGGCAAAATCACTGTAATTATACGTCAAAATCACTGGAATTAATTGGCAAGATCACTGTAATTAATAATGATACATCCAAATCACTGGAATTAATTGGCAAGATCACTGTAATTATACGTCCAAATCACTGGAATTAATTGACAAGATCACTGTAATTATAAGTCCAAATCACTGGAATTAATTGGCAAAATCACTGTAATTAATAATTATACGTCCAAATCACTGGAATTAATTGGCAAGATCACTGTAATTATATGTCCAAATCACTGGAATTAATTGGCAAGATCACTGTAATTATACTTCCAAATCACTGGAATTAATTGGCAAGATCGATGTAATTATTAATTATACATCCAAATCACTAGAATTAATTGGCAAAATCACTGTAATTATACGTCAAAATCACTGGAATTAATTGGCAAGATCACTGTAATTAATAATGATACGTCCTAATCACTGGAATTAATTGGCAAGATCACTGTAATTATACTTCCAAATCACTGGAATTAATTGGCAAGATCGATGTAATTATTAATTATACATCCAAATCACTAGAATTAATTGGCAAAATCACTGTAATTATACGTCAAAATCACTGGAATTAATTGGCAAGATCACTGTAATTAATAATGATACGTCCTAATCACTGGAATTAATTGGCAAGATCACTGTAATTATATATCCAAATCACTGGAATTAATTGGCAGGATCACTGTAAATAATAATGATACGTCCAAATCTCTGGAATTAATTGGCAAGATCACTGTAATTATACGTCCAAATCACTGGAATTAATTGACAAGAGCACTGTAATTATAAGTCCAAATCACTGGAATTAATTGGCAAAATCACTGTAATTAATAATTATACGTCCAAATCACTGGAATTAATTGGCAAGATCATTGTAATTATACGTCCAAATCACTGGAATTAATTGGCAAGATCACTGTAATTATACTTCCAAATCACTGGAATTAATTGGCAAGATCAATGTAATTATTAATTATACGTCCAAATCACTGGAATTGAATGGCAAAATCTCGCTATCAAAGTGCCTAGTGAAGTGGAATCTAGAGGGGATTTGGTACGGGGGACACAATACCACCATCTATTGTCTAAATCCCACTGCACTAATGGTGGATACCGGACGCACGTCTATCACCAACATAAGTGTCAAGGCCTCAATTATGAGAGCTTCCATCGTCATGTGAACCTGAACCACTAGTCATGAACCTAGGTCAGGGCCTCAGCTGTTCCTTGCCACTACGTGTTGTAAATGGCATAATGGCAAGTTTATATTTCTCCTCAGATCATTTAAATTAAATGTTTTGGGTCTTTTAATGAACTTTGGCTTTTTGGATTTTACATGCCCTCTACTGTCACAATGGGCATCGGCCTTGGCAGATGACGTTGATGGCATTTCATCATCTATATCATGGTTAGTGGCAGCAGGTTCAGCACTAGGAGGAAGTGGTTCTTGATCTTTCCCTATTTTATCCTCCAAATGTTTGTTCTCCATTATGTTTCTGGGGTTATATAACACAATATGCGGCACAGGAATGACTGATGGCTGATGGCCAGGACACTACCACTGGTCTGATGCAGCACAACACAGCAACACTGTGAGGGACTTGTTGTTGGTGTTATTATTATACGGCAGCAGTGAACATATAGCAACAGCGTATACCACTGTGACTGCCTGGTCACTGGAATGACTGATGGCCAGGACACTACCACTGGTCTGATGCAGCACAACACAGCAACACTGTGAGGTACTTGTGGTTATTATTATTATAATAATGTAGCAGTGGACATATAGCAGCAGTGTATACCACTGTGACTGCCTGGTCACAGGAATGACTGATGGCCAGGACACTACCACTGGTCTGATGCAGCACAGCAACACTGTAAGGTACTTGTTGTTGTTTTTGTTGTTATTATTATTATATGGCAGCAGTGGACATATAGCAGCAGCGTATACCACTGTGACTGCCTGGTCACTGGAATGACTGATGGCCAGGACACTACCACTGGTCTGATGCAGCACAACACAGCAACACTGTGAGGGACTTGTGGTTGTTATTATTATTATTATTATTATAATACTGTAGCAGAGGACATATAGCAGCAGCGTATACCACCGTGACTGCCTGATCACTGGAATGACTGATGGCCAGGACACTACCACTGGTCAAATGCAGCACAACACAGCAACACTGTGAGGGACTTGTAGTTGGTGCCATTATTATTATTATTATACGGCAGCAGTGGACATATAGCAGCATCAAATACCACTGTGACTGTCTGGTCACTGGAATGACTGATGGCCAGGACACTACCACTAGTCTGATGCAGCACAACACAGCAACACTGTGAGGGACATGTGGTTTTTATTATTATAATACTGTAGCACTGGACATATAGCAGCAGCGTAAACCACTGTGACTGCCTGGTCACTGGAATGACTGATGGCCAGGACACTATGACTGGTCAGATGCAGCACAACACAGCAACAGTGGGTAAACGTCGATTTACATACAGGACTAAAAGCAACACTTTAAAAACACATTAAATACAATTTAAAATGGAGCCGCTGAGGCCGCTGTGATCAAACCTTAGCCTACGTACTTTTTACACCGTTAGCGTACAAAGCCCCGTACCGTGTACGTACTTTGTGTACAAATGCAGCGCTGGCCATACAAAGTACACGCAGTGCGTACACACCCAAAGACACGCCGTGAGCACGCTGCAGCTACACGTGTGACTGAAATACACTTATAACCTTAGCAGGGAAAAGAGACACGACACCAGATTGTATTTAAGATGCTGGGTTCCGACACACCAACATATAATTGCTGAAAGGGGGTTACAATAACAACAATACAATACAATAGAAAAATGTCTACAGTCAATGGTACATACGTTTTGGTTTCGCCTGCGCTTCCCGGCCCGGTCCTCAGTCATCAAGGTAGGTGACCTTCAGAGTCTGTGTGTGACCGGGCATGCAGCTGGCTTTTTATACAATAGTCCAAAACCTAACACAATGGAAACTGTAATCTCTTTGTCCATTGGACACAGGGATGGTCATTTACAGTACAGGAGAGGTCATAGGTCGGTTTGAATAGGTGGGCGATGTCTGTTCCAGGTGCACTTGCAGATGGTTTCCTCTGGGTTTCCGCCGCATACCAAGTGTACAGTAAATACAGTTAATATTTAGATTCTACTCCTGCGCATAACTTTTCTCAGGAGCGTGCGATCTTCTGCAAACCAACACCGGAATATTGCCCTTAATATACCCTACAGCTGGATACCAAACACCACCTTACAACCTAGTTCTGTCCCCTCCTATCCTGTAAAGGTGAATCCCTTGTGCTTATACCATTTAAAAATGTGTAACTCATTGGTGTGGTGCAGGGAGACTATGTGTACATTGTGCACTATTTGGATTAAATATGTAATGTGTTTTTATGGCTTTTCCATGCGATTACAAACACTACCGTAATTACTCATACCATGCGCTAATACGCAGGACCGCGGTAGCGACCATATGCAAATTGCAAATATGTGCACGCACGGCAGAGCAAGTACACGCACGAATGCCATCTGTGTGTAGTTTGTACGTGATGTGTGTACTGCAATATTTTTCGACTTCGACACTGTAAGGGACTTATTATTATTATACGGCAGCAGTGGACATATAGCAGCAGCGTATACCACTGTGACTGTCTGGTCACTGGAATGACTGATGGCCAGGACACTACCACTGGTCTGATGCAGAATAAAACAGCAAGACTGTGAGGGACTTGTTGTTGTTGTTATTATTATTATTATTATTATTATTATTATACTGTAGCAGTGGACATATAGCAGCAGTGTATAGCACCGTGACTGCCTGGTCACTGGAATGACTGATGGCCTGGTCACTACCACTGGTCTGATGCAGCACAAAACAGCAACACTGTGAGGGACTTGTTATTATTATTATTATTATTATTAATAATAATAATAATATTTTTATAATACTGTAGCAGTGGACATATAGCAGCAGTGTATAGCACCGTGACTGCCTGGTCACTGGAATGACTGATGGCCTGGTCACTACTACTGGTCTGATGCAGCACAAAACAGCAACACTGTGAGGGACTTGTTCTTCTTCTTCTTCTTATTATTATTATTATTAATAATAATAATAATAATAATAATATTATTTTTATAATACTGTAGCAGTGGACATATAGCAGCAGCAAATACCACCTTGACTGCCTGGTCACTGGAATGACTGATGGCCAGGATACTACCACTGGTCTGATGCAGCACAAAACAGCAACACTGTGAGGGACTTGTTGTTGTTGTTATTATTATTCTTATTATTCTTATTATTATTCTTATTATTATTATTATTATTATTATTATTATTATTATACTGTAGCAGTGGACATACTGTATAGCAGCAGCGTGTACCACTGTGACTGCCTGGTCACTGGAATGACTGATGACCAGGACACTACCACTGGTCTGATGAAGGACAACACAAAAACACTGTAAGGGACTTATTATACAGCAGCACTGGACATATGGCAGCAGAGGACACCACCACTGTGAATGGTCACTGGACTGATTGATGCACAGGACACTAGCACTGGTCTGATGCAGGACAACACAGATAATTATACAGCAGCACTGGGCATATGGAAGCAGATGACACAACCACTGTGAATGGTCACTGAACTGACTGATGCCCAGGACACTACCACTGGTCTGATGCAGGACAACACAGCAACACTGTAAGGGACTTATTATACAGCAGCACTGGACATATGGCAGTAAAGGACACCACCACAGTGACTGATGCAGCACAACACACCACCACTGAATTGATGCAGCACAACGCAGCACAACGCAGCACCACTAGAGAGCACTGGACATATGGCAGCAGAGGACACCACAACTGTGACTGATGCGGCACAACACACCACTGCTGAACTGATGCAGCACAACACAGCACCACTGGACAGCACTGGACATATGGCAGCAGAGGACACAAGCACTGTGACTGGACAGATTCAGCACAAGCCACGGACACTGAGGACACTGAGAGAACGGAGACTCTTCCTCTCTGTACACTCTCCAATGCTGGAGTGAAAATGGCGGGGACACGCGGCTCCTTATATGGAATCCAAATCCGGCAAGAATCCGACAGCGGGATGATGACGTTTTGCCTCGTTCGGGTTTCCAAGTCTGGCTCGGAACCGGACTCGAATGGTGAAGTTCGGTATGGTTCGGATCTCTGAGAGCCGAACCCGCTTATCTCTAATATATACATACATATATATATATATATATATATGTATCCCAAGATCCGGCACTCCACGAGATCAAATTAGTAGCTTTACCGGGTGCCCTCCAGAGAACATGTCAAATGGCGTGTCTCATATAAACTTCCAACGGCGGCACTCCTGACAGGTGAAATAATTTCAAATAGACTGAATTTCTTTGCAAAGAAATGCAGTCTATTTGAAATTATTTCACCTGTCCGGAGTGCCGCCGTTGGAAGTTTATATATATATATATATATATATATATTTGTAAAGGAGGGCACTCACCAATTTTTATATAAAGCAGATGTCGTTTTAATTACCAAATCATCAAGTCGACGTTTCGATCACATCCAAGTGATCTTTGTCAAGACACCAACCAGTATTGCAGACAGCAGGACACCACAAGCAGCATGTCCAACCAGTTATACCACTGTTGATTGAGCACACCTAAGCCACACCCACAGTCACTCATTGTAAAACCGCCACTCACAGCACAATAGAAAGGCTAAAACAGAGCTAAATACCAAACCAGGAAGTGCTCGTGCGTTCCAAAAGCCGTGGAACGCACGCGCCGGGCGGAAGGATAGTGCAGATCGGAAGTTACATCCCGTTGTTCTAGAGACCGCACACATGCGACTGGGGACAGCAAACAACATAGGAAGTGGCCGGTCCGTCAGCAAAGGTCCCGCCCGTGGATCTAGACCAACTACAAACGTTGTCATAGAAACACCAGGCGCCCACTGGTCAACAATAGAAAATTATATTACAGAGTGTTTATATCAAAGAAATTTGTAATAAGAAAATTATCCAGACATAATAACAAAAATACACTAGAAAAACAGAGTGTCTGGGGGTTGCCTGGTGTCTCATATCACAGGGGCACAAATGCTCCATGCAAATATAATATAATAAACTACATATATCTAACACATAAACAACAAGACTTTTATTATAAAAAAAATATATATAGACGGAATAATCTGGGGCGCACCGCAGCCGACTGGTAAAAAAACGGCACCCACAACACTGGTAGTGCCAATAACACCAGCCTAGCCACCAGCACACCAGACTACCCAGTCATAACTTAACACTAACAAAAGTTGATTAGAACAACATAACCCGCAGAAAAGAGAAAAGAACAGGAAAAAAGGGGGAGAAGGCTCTGCTGTTGATACTCCAAAAAAAAAAAAGGAAAATCTAATAATAATCTTGGACATTGTAAAAAAAATGCCGTATGGATTGGCTTCATTGAGTCCTTGAGGGGTAATAGTCCCCATTTCAAAGATCCACCTTGATTCGCGTTTTTTCAATTTTAATTCCCTGTCGCCACCACGAATCGAAGAGGGAATATGATCAATCAGCATGCATTTAAGGCTAGATATAGAGTGTTTTTGTTGTAACCAGTGTTTTGCTACTGGTTTGTCTGTTTTGTTTGTCTCAAGTGCCTGACGGATGGAGTAGCGATGGTTAGCCATCTGTTCTCGGAAGCAACGTGTCGTCAACCCGACATAGTAGAGTCCGCAGGGACATATGATGATATAAAATAACAAAATCAGACATACATGATAATTTATGCTTGATGGGGATCCTTTTTCCACTATGTGGATGTGCAAACGAGGAACCACTAGTCATTGACCTGCAAGTGGTGCAATCAGGACAATGAAAACAGACGATTTTTCTCATCGTCAACCAGGTTGTATTGATTTTTTCAGGTTGTAAGGTTGGTTGCATCAACAGCTGTCTTAAATTTGGTCCCCTGCGGTATGAGTGCATAGGAGGTCTTTGTTTTAAACCTTCCCCATGTTCTGAATGAAAAACTAATTTCCATAGCAGAAATGGTTCTTGCTGAGCACCAACTCCATCGTTTTTATATGGAGTGGTGATAAAAGATCTTTAGATGAATTCTGCACTAATTTGAATTTGAATACTATGTCTATTAATTTAACTTTTAGTATAAGTAAAGAAGAAATTTGTTTTTTGGATCTTAGTATCTATATTAAAGAGGGTTCCATTCATACTATGACTTATCGTAAGCCCACAGACTGTAATAATTTCATAGAAAGAACCAGTCAACATCACAAAAACTGGTGAGATGGTATCCCTTTCGGTCAGTTTTCCAGGATTAAAAGGAGTTGCACAGAACCTAGTGTCTGTGAAAAGCAATTGGACGATCTGACTAAACGTTTTGAAGTAAAGGGTTATTCTCCACAGATCCTTACAAAAGCTAGAAATAAAATCGACCGGGTGAAAAGGCAGGATTTATTTGAACAACAGAAAAACAACATCTACTACTAATGATACATAATGGGCCTTTATTACACAATATAATACATGCCATAGAGATATGGAACGTATTATTAAAAAGAATAAGAAAGTCCTTAAATTAGATACCATCTTGGGACAATATATACCGGACCAACCATCTTTTGTGTATAGAAAGGCACCTGCACTAAAGGACCATCTTGTGAAAAGTAGTATAGAACCGGAAATTAGACAAAGTATTAGAACCAAGGTTTTCCATAAATGTGGAGACTGTCTGATGTGTAAATCAGTAGAGAATAAACAACGTAAACAAATTAATTTTACTGTAAATGGTATGGTTTTTCCGATAAAAGAATTCATCACTTGTCACTCCAAGAATATAATATATATCTTGGAGTGTACTTGTGGTTTGTTCTATGTCGGAAAAACTACCCGTTGTTTGAAAGTTAGGATGGCCGAACACGTATATAATATACAGAAGGGTTTGGAAACCCATATGGTTTCGGCACATTTTAAGAGATCTCATAATTCTAATACATGCCATCAGAAGAATTTTATAGGAATACAACAAATTTTACCCTCATGGCGTAATAGAAATTTAGATGATAGATTGTCCAAGATGGAAATGAGGTGGATCCACCGTTTGGGGACACTGGTACCTAAGGGCCTCAACGGTGATTTCGAACTCAAGTGTTTTCTCACCTAGTTAACTATCTTTCCTACTGTTTTTTAAGTACTTGTCTTATAAGCACTTTCTCTTATGCACTTTATTGTTTTTTTTAATATAATGTATATGTTTTTAATTTAAATTTTTCTGTTTTATTGTCTATTTTATGTTTTATGGATTCTTATTGGGACTCATATGCGGACACTTACATATAAAACAACATTCTAATGGACCCGGCGAATATGAGTTTTAATCCTACATCTCGGAGTGAATGTAATAGAAAAATGTACTTCCTGGAGATGGTGGAACGCATGTAGAGTCCTTAGGACCAAATAACGCAAGTGCAGAACGCTGTGAATAACGGGAAGTACCTTCCGGATCTGTGGAACGCAAAGACGCACTTCCGGTTTTGAGATGCAACGCATGACGAACTTCCGGACATTAACGGCGCATGCGCAGGACGCGTGAACACCGGGGAATGTGATTAAATATCCATAGGTGTTCTTAATGTTATTAATATGCTTGCTATAAATATGGTGTTAATGAAATAGGAACTTTACACTTCTGATGAAGGACCAAACAGGTCAGAAACGCGTTAAGTGTTCCTACTCCATGTGACTTGGCGGTGATTGTGGTAACTACTCCCTGGTGGTGACCTCTCTATATCCGGATTGAGAGATCACTTTACCAGCCTGCTTTTCCATCTGGGACTGGACCTGAGGGTGGTTGCTGCTCTTTGCCGCTTTGCATGGATATGTTTTTATGCTGAATAAATTACGTTTGTTTGTAAGTGCTTTGATGTTATTAAATCCTGCATATTTTAAAAAGGATCATTGCACTATTTCTTCTTTCTATTTTTTGTGTCTAAACCTTAAAACACGAAATATGTGGAGGTAGTCACATCTTTCTAGATTTTCAACATTATTTGGTATGCTATCCTTGGTTGACGGTGACTCTTTGACTGCTAAGCTGTGTGCCTTAAGAGAGAGAATTGACTGCATAGGAAAGGAAAGAGTTAAACATCTGGTGAGGGGTGGACCTAGCTGTTAGGAAAGTACAGCCTTTTTAAGGGGAGGGTTTGATATATATAGGGAAGGTGAGGCCATCTTAAGTCTCTTGGTGGTGATTTACTTTCCCACCCTCCCGCCCTGGTGGTAAGAAATTCTGGCACATGGTGCTTTGGCGTTAAGTTGTTGGCTGGTTTATCGTTGGCTATTTATTGGCGGAAAAGAACGGCAGTTTTGTATTTGTGTGGAAAACTGTAGTGTTTTACAGTTTGTTGTGGTTTAGGTGCACTCACCTCAATCGACTTATGGCCGCTTGACCACCCGTCCGGGAAGGCAGCGGCAGGGCACCCAGGAGCGGTGGGTAGTCACTGTGGGGGTTGAGTTGTCACCTATTACCGGTATGTGATAAGTTTTAGTAAATTTATAGGGTTAGTTATTTAAGGTTAATTTAGGTTAATTGAGCCGTTCTTTTGGGCCGCCACCATATGCCGGCTGGATCGGCATATTAAATTAATTTCTTCATTACAGGTTTGCTAATGGATAGGGACAAATAAATAGCTAGCAATTTTCTGCCAAAATTCAAGTCTCCGTGTCGTTATTTCTGGTTCTAGGTTATGAATGCTTTACTTTCAAAGAAAGGGGCACACCAAATATCACTTGGATGTTTATGGGAAATTATGAGATATGCTGTTTGAATTACATCCGTTTGTAAGTGCATTCGATTGATTAGAATCGTCCATTAAAAGGGTTTTATTGCACTATCTTCTCTTTTCTATGTGTCTACCCTAACACACATACTGTGTGGAGGAGGTCACGTTGTTTTTTAGGTTCCAATCAAGAACGATAAGATAAAGAAAAAGGGAAGTAGAAAATTTCAAAGTCCTGCTCCTTTTAGGAAATCTTTAGGGGTGATTATCAATTTTTTTATATTATCTTTAAAGTGTACTATTTTTTCCCTTGAGCGCCATAGATATGCGTAATTTTTCTCTTTTGTCTATTTTTTGTGTTTTTGGATGTACACTGTATTACGCTAATCTTTGGCTGCACTTTTGGTTTAATTGCGCACTAGTTTCCTACCTTTTATTATCCCATTGAGCACCAACTCTGCCAGCGCCAACAGAAACTCAACAGGGTGGCCGACATGGGCGCCCTGACCCAGCACCGTCTGGAGCGAACCCAAGCCAGCAGAGTGTGGGATCACTGTATATAATGAGTTGACATCTAGTGAGGCCAACCAGATGTCGTCGGTGATGTCACGCATTTGGGAATTTTTTTGTAAAAAATCACCAGTATCTCTGATATAGCTCGGCATGCTGCTAACAAAAGGTTGCAAAAGACTGTCAACAAACTTTGCAATCGGTTGTAGAATAGAATCTCTCGCTGAGATAATCAGATGATCCGAGGGGGCATTCAACGATTTGTGGATTTTCGGGAGCGTATGGAGAATTGGACACACAGGGTGATCGACAGTAAGATAAGTAGCAATTTTATCATCAATCCACCCATTTTGGAATCCCATGCTAATCGTAGCACCAACCACTTTTTTGATATCAGACATAGGATTGAAAGTAATCTTGTAATAGGTCAAACCATCTGACAGTTGGCTGCGTATCTCAGTATCATACATGACCCAATCTTGTATAACTATCGCCCCACCTTTATCCGCGGAGCCAATCACAATTTGAACGTTTTTCATCGGGGACTGTAATGCCATCCTTTGTTGCTTATTCAGATTGTCGTATGATCTGTTCACCCTGTGTGTCCTCATCTCGTGCCTCGTCAATCTGAGAAAAGATTTAATACTTGAATTTTGGGAAATAGGATCAAAAGAGCTGGGTCTAGAGAAGACTCTATCCTGCAATGGATCAGCCGATTGAGTGACAAAGTATTCCCTGAGTCTTATCTTTCTACCAAATTTAAAATGGTCAACAGACCACTGAAAAGCATAATGTCTTACTGTTGGAACGAAAGAAAGACCCAGGGATAAAACCTCCATTTCGGTATGAGATAAGGTGTATGAAGACAGATTAAACACAGTCGTTAAGTCTTTGAAGCCTCTCCCTTTCGTGTGTTTCCTCCCGCCCCTCCTTGTTGGGTGTTTGGGGGATGTTTTTCTGGAGGATCTGTAGTTTTGCGAGTGGCACGTCCTAAAAAATTACCTCGTGGTGGCCTAGAGTCAGTGAACTCACTATCTGAGTTGGATTGAGATGAACTATCGTACTGTCTCTGCGATCTAGACCGGAAACCATGAAATCTACGCAAGGGTTTTCTAGAATCTCCTTTGAGCCACCTATATACTTTGTGGTTAGAATAATCCAAATTCACAATATCAAGTTTTTTCTGTTTGAACGCAATGAGATCACGTTGATAAGACAGTACTTGTTCTTTAAGTTTCTCAGTCCAATTTTCAGATTTTTCATGGGTCAGAGTGCTCAGATGTAAAGAATTAAAATCTGTTAATTCTTGTCTAACTTTAGTCAGTTCCACTCCAACCTCCTCAATTACTAGTAGTATTAAATCTAGTGTAACCCCTCTCTCACCACCCAGGGGTACTTAATACATATGTGCCTCCACCCAAGCTATATTCTAAGGCTCGCCTGGGTAAGCCTCCCACCTGTAGTGTATATGTGAGTGTATGCAAATCAATTACTTATTACCTCTTATATTGTACCTTTCTTCTCTTCCAGATTTCCAGGATCCAAGTCAAAGCATAACTAAAGGTAAGTAATGTAATTTAATCACAGAATCATACTACACCACTTCTGCATTAATAATTTGCCTTGTTGGGCATAAAGACAATAATACATTCAATATATATTTATATATTTATATATAAATATATTTTACTACTAATCCTATACATATTAGTTTGCATGCACTACAAAAAACTTTCAGCCGTTTTCAATTGCGACTGAGTTACCCGGGTACTCTTTAAAACTGATGTGCACAGTCGGGGCCCATACCAAAAAAACTTTCCATATATAGAAGGACTCCGTAATCTGACAGTGGTAGTCTATTCTTTGTTTTATATGGAACAGGAATTATTTAAGCCTTTGCTGATGATCTCCATTGCAATTGTATTCCAGTGTCATAGGTGTAATTAGCACTACTGTTCCTGGGATATGGTTGTGGTTATTTACTGCTTAAGGATATCTCAGTCCATGAAACACTGTAGCATTAACTTCTATTATTCACAGTATTTTGTTACTCGTGTTTCTCTTTGGGCAACAGAAACTATTATCTCTCTGACATTTATGTAACAATTCCAGCTGTCTCTTTCACTTCGTGAGATAAGATAGTAGTTACAGTCACAAAGTAATGCTGCCCTTAATCCCTGCAGAATCTAAGACAGTGGTATCTACCACGGCTTTATCCGATTGACAAAAATGTATGAATAACATCTGCAAATTCCGATGGCACACCTTTATATTTATCTAGCATATTACTTCAGTGTTTTGGATTAACACTAGTCCAACAAATATGTTGTTACAGTTATTTTCATATACCAGTCTTTAGAAACATCTAATATTTCCAATCACACTGAATCCTGTATTTATATTACTCTCTAGGCGTCCGGGAATTTATTCCCTATTAATAGTATATATAAGACTGTCAATTAGATCCATTTCCTATATATGATATTCCTCCCTCCTTGCAGTTATTTCAAGGTTATAATGACAATTAACTGTATTCATAAGTGCCATATGCAAGTCACTCTATTTGTTGGCCAGACTATGAATCTTTATAGCTATATTAGCTGCCTGACTTGAGATTTCATTCTATTATGCCCATCATTTACTCTTTTGGGCTACTGCTAACTTATTGTTGACTTAGGCTACTGAGAACTGGTATCTGCAATATGACAATTACTTAAAGCAGAGTGTCAGCCGGAGTCTATGATGCACAGTGTGTGTATACTGCAGGGGGCAGTGTGGTTTTAGCTCACTTACACGTCCCTTAGATATGCTGCTGCTGCTGCGGCTGGATGACGCTCCCCCGACTCCTCCCCAGTGAGGTGGCTATCTTCAGCTCCGCCTAGCCTGGATCGCTATGGAGACATATCTTCCGTCTTCCTCCGCTCCTAGACCACTGGCCCAGCTAGACCGGGAGATGCCCCAGCCTCCTCGAGCAGCGGGCCGTGTCCGGCGGTATCTCCCCAGCACTGCCTCAACTCCTTTTCCCAAGGTATTGCCTGGCGTGGGTAGCGCTACTCAGTCCCTGCGGCGCCGCTGTATGTTCACAGCATACAGCTCTATTAGCGGCCCGCAGGAGAACTGATCACACACACTAGCCAGGGGAACAGCAGCCAGCCAAGCAGCGCCGGTGAGCACTGTTTATACCCACTCATCAATGGACTCGCGCCGCACAGCCGTTCTCCATTGGTCCGCCGTCCCTAGCCACCGGCAACCAGTGCCTCCCATTGTCAGCCGCTCGCGGGCAGCCCTGAACCCCGCTCGTGGACAAACTCTTCCCGCCCTGCAGGTTGTTGCTCCGCAGCACGAGGTATTTGTTAAGGACTCTGTTTGCCGCCTTTTCTGCCCTGCAGGCTATTGCCCATATGTCTCAAGCCCACCTTGAAGTATACACCACAATTGCTATATTAAATAAATCATGGCAGCAGACCACCATCACCATGGATGACACAACCACTCCACCTCATCACTACCATATATACCTATATAAATATATATATATATAAATTTCATATATTTATTCTATTTATATCTATTGTACATATCCCTTTACACAATACACTTATATGAACCCCAGACCTACTGGATTTCACATGAACTACACATTTCCCCTAATACTAACACAACTATATATTAAGTTAATGCTAAACAATCAATAATAAACAATATTCATGTTACACTCTCCCACTGGTGATCTGGATATCTCTACTTCCCAGTTTGTCAGATCACCAAATATCCTCCACCTTCCGATACCCAAAGTAGGGCAGGTAAGTACTATACTTGGGTGAATTATTTTAAGGTAAATATGCAGGTTTACCTAATTCCAGATAGGTTAATATTAAAGGAGATTTTCGTTCCCTGGATGTCCTATAACTAGGCACATTATCCTCACCAGCATCTAAGATCCTGGATTCACTACCAGGATCCATACTTGGGTTAACCTCAGTGTCACCTATACCCCCTTCTGATATACGTCCCCACGCGGATTCTAACCCACCTTCCTCGTTATTAGTATTAACGGATATATTACCCTAATTTTCTGGGGAGCTGTCAGCAAACATCCCAGGTGTGTTACAATCAGATAACAAGGGAATAGAGTTATCAGCACTTCTATCATAATAAAAATATCCTGGGCCTTGTTCCCTGTCCTCGGCATCCTCATTATGTCCCGCTGAAATGTCTGGAGATTGGCATTGGCCCTGAGAAGATCGTAATCTATTACTGTCTTTCCAATTATATCTTAAGTGTGGCTCATTTTCAACACAGTCAGAGAGACGAAGATTTTGTGATATAGGCAAAAGATGCTGTCGGTGGTATGTAAGAACTGGTCCCTCCCCCGACTCTGACCTTAGTTTATAAACTGGTATGTTAGGTAATTGTTAAATTACCACATATGGATCAGGTTTCCATCGATAAGCTAATTTTTGTCGGTGGGGAAGTCCTAATTTCTGCACTAGAACTCGATCTCCTATTTCTAATACATTCTCTTTCACTCTTATGTCATACCTTTTCTTGTTTGCTATCCCAGCTTTCCTAGCCGTTTCCTGAGCTAACTCATGAGCATATTTTAGCTCTTTCCATAAATTGTTGATATATTGAGAATGAGTTTGTCCCTTTGCATCTCTGGATGGAAGTCCTAAAGAGACATCTATGGGCAGTCGGGCTTCACGCCCAAACATCAGCTCATATGGGGAGTACCCAGTAGATTAATTCTTAGTGCAATTATAAGCATGCACCAGATGGCATATCCTTCTATTCCACTTTGTTTTGCACATGGGGCCCTGAGTGCCCTTCATGTCGAGCAGGGTATGATTAAAACATTCTGGCTGAGGATTACCCTGGGGATGGTAAGGAGTAGTTCGGGATTTCCTTATCCCACAGCACAGACAGAGCTCCTTAATAATTTTTCCCTCGAAATCCCATCCCTGGTCAGAGTGCAATCGGGCCGGTAAACCATAATGAACAAAGAACTGGTCCCATAGAGTTTTGGCTACTGTAACAGCTCTTTGATCAGAAGTAACATAAGCCTGAGCATAACGGGTGAAGTGATCCGTTATTTCAAGTATATTACATTCCTTCCCTGGTGATGTTTCCAGTGATAAATAATCAATGCATACTAGATCCATGGGACCATGGCTCTGAAGATTAATAAGAGAAGCGGACTTAGTGGGAAGAGTTTTCCTCAAAACACAACTACCACAGGTCTTACAATAGTTCTCAATATCCTGCTCCATTAATGGCCAGTAAAACCGGTCAGTTATCAGCCCCGATGTCTTTTCTACCCCAAGATGGCCATGCTGATCATGTAATGCATTCAAAATAGTTTCTCTATAACACTATGGAGTAACTAATTGTAATTTGAACTTCCCGTTGTATTTAACTAATTCACGATACATTATTCCATTCCTCAGAGTCAATTGCTTTATTTGCCGCATCAATAACTTAGATGCATGTGTCAGAGAACTTACATCATCACGTTCAGCACAACCAGACTCAAGATAGCGTATGACAACGGAGATATCAGGATCATTCCGTTGATCAATGCGGATTTGGTCTTGACTTATGTGTCTTAAACCCCCTAATTCTAATTGTCTCAACCAGCAATAGGCCAGAGGTAAAGCCTTGTCAGAAGCTCCAAGGGCGCTAATACATTCCCCACTTTCTGCAACTACACATGAGATGCTAAAGCATAATCCCTTAATGGTAGTTGCAGGAACTTCAATCCACTCAGATCTATCTATTTCCTTCTCAATTCTAGATAACCTGGACAAAGAGTCTGCATCTATGTTATTGATGCCTGGGCGATATTTAATCTTGAAATCATAAATAGACAAGGCAGCTAACCACCTGTGCCCTGTGGCATCTAGTTTTGCAGTGGTAAGCACATAGGTCAAAGGGTTATTGTCAGTGAACACCTCAAAACTTGCCCTATACAGGTACTCATGAAATCTATCAGCCACAGCCCATTTAAGAGCAAGGAATTCCAATTTATGTACAGGGATATCTCCTCTCACTATTGGACAATCCTCGACTGATATAAGATACAGGTTGTAACTTTCCGTCATGAGTTTGGTACAACACGGCACCTAGACCATCAAAAGACGCATCCACATGTAATGTATACGACAGACTGGGGTCCACATAGGCCAATACAGGAGCATTGGTAAGACTCCATTTTAACTTGAGGAAGGCCTCTTCACACACCTGGGTCCATCTATCCCCAAACTCTTCATATGGTTTGAAATATCTTTTTGTTTTACATTATGAGGCCGTTGTGGTTTTACCAACTGGCGGATACCCCTTGGTCAAATCAGTGAGAGGGCGACATATTACGGAATAATAGGGCACAAAGCAGCGATAGTACCCACAAAACACGAGGGAAGATGTTAATTCCTTTAATTTAGTGAAAAAAGGAAGAGGAGAGAGCGCAAGCAGACTACATGTGCATTTGAACAAATTTATTCATAAAATAAATTGAATCACAATCAGTTAAAAATGACATTAGTTAGAACTAGTAATATATTCAATTCAACAAAGAATCCACACTCGGCATATGATATAATATAGTCCCACAGTACTAGTGCACTAGTAAATGATGCAACATTCAGTATACGTTCTTTGTTAGAACCAATGATCCATCAGTCTGGTGTAATTAGTAGTAGCTGATAATTTGATATGTAGAAATTTGTTTAAAAATATATAGCACTTTAGAAACCGTTCCAAAATGAATGTTTTTCCTTTATTCTATAAAGTAGTGATATTCTTGCTATTGGATAAACCGGTTTGGTAAAGATATCATACTGAAATTAGATGAAGTAAAGTGCATAGGCTCCGTCTGTCACTCTCTCACTGTGACTATTATCCGGAGCTGAATTGCTTACCGCTTCCACAGTTGTCCCAGCGGTACTGACCATAAACCGGCACCGCTCTTTCTAGCGGCTCGACCTCCCGTTCTCCTGCCGGACCAGTGTGGCAGGATATCTCTTTCACTGCCGCCTCCAAAAACGGATCGCTGGTGCTCCAGATGATTTGAGCACTGTAGATTCCGAATGAATCAAATGAAAGCCACGGTCCCCGTATAGCAAGCGGGACCAATGCAGGTGGCTACGGAGCTGGTCAATCAATTCCGGCAGAGATCGAGGGTATAGAATAAATAAACTCGTAGGTCTGACGAGTGCCTGGATCCTTTGAGCCCTGACGCGTTTCTCGACCGACAACACTGGTCGTTTCCTCAGAGGGTTGAAGTGATTGTGCTCTCCTAGGTCTCCATATTTAAAGGGAAACCAATTAAATCATTAGTATAAGCACCTGTAGAGCTCCTGTCACATTCATTCTCAGGAGTGTGTGTGTATAAAATCACCAGCAATCTACCTAATAATATATCAATTAAGAAACATAAAACAAATATATATTTAAAAAAAAATAGAAAAAAACATTTGTTCTCTGCAAATCTATTATTTGGTTGTCTGTCATTCTTAATTTTTTTATATTTTTTATTTTATTTTATTTTAAACTTCTAACAACTCCATCAATTGTACTTTATGGCTACATCAGATTTAACTTAAAGTCAATTAATTAATTAGCTTCATATCCATATGTGTTCATAGCGAAGAAAGGGACAGCAGAATAGTTAATACATGAATGTGTGGACCATACATACATATAATACAAATATATATATACACACACAAACGTATGTATTTTATAGCGCACCACATGTGCACTTACAAAGGTTAGACTCCAAATTAGCATATAAAGTCAAATCAGGGGACAGCATATAAATCTATATCTTATTCACTGAAATCTTATTCAAATAATACTTCAAAGCAGGGACATAAGAAGAAATTCAATCTCCTCACACAAATTAATACATACAATAATATAATAATAAATAAAATAAAAAAGACAGAGGTATAGATATTAAACTGAGGTCTTTATAGTACTTTACAAAATATAATAGTGAATTAATAAATATTATAATACACTAGTATATTGCATTAAAATAATATTGTAATACTGCAATAGTAAGTGATTGGTACTGATTGGTCTGGTGGGATGATGAGCATGTACCTCACAGAGGCAGAGAGATATATTTAAAATGGTCTTAATGACACTGTAGAACTCAATACTGTCTAGCTGTTATCAAAGGTTCTAGTCACTAAAAGTACTGGGAAATCCTGATATTAGTTAGGTGTTGTCAATTTATTGTTTTTTTTAATGGTGTCTGTTGGTCTGAGTGGGGTGTGGGGCGTCTGCCCCTCAGGGCAGATTGAGTTTAAATATATCTCTCTGCCTCTGTGAGGTACATGCTCATCATCCCACCAGACCAATCAGTACCAATCACTTACTATTGCAGTATTACAATATTATTTTAATGCAATATACTAGTGTATTATAATATTTATTAATTCACTAGTATATTTTGTAAAGTACTATAAAGACCTCAGTTTAATATCTATACCTCTGTCTATTTTATTTTATTTATTATTATATTATTGTATGTATTAATTTGTGTGAGGAGATTGAATTTCTTCTTATGTCCCTGCTTTGAAGTATTATTTGAATAAGATTTCAGTGAATAAGATATAGATTTATATGCTGTCCCCTGATTTGACTTTATATGCTAATTTGGAGTCTAACCTTTGTAAGTGCACATGTGGTGCGCTATAAAATACATACGTTTGTGTGTGTATATATATATTTGTATTATATGTATGTATGGTCCACACATTCATGTATTAACTATTCTGCTGTCCCTTTCTTCGCTATGAACACATATGGATATGAAGCTAATTAATTAATTGACTTTAAGTTAAATCTGATGTAGCCATAAAGAACAATTGATGGAGTTGTTAGAAGTTTATAATAAAATAAAATAAAAAATATAAAAAAATTAAGAATGACAGACAACCAAATAATAGATTTGCAGAGAACAAATGTTTTTTTCTATTTTATTTTATATATATATTTGTTTTATGTTTCTTAATTGATATATTATTAGGTAGATTGCTGGTGATTTTATACACACACACTCCTGAGAATGAATGTGACAGGAGCTCTACAGGTGCTTATACTAATGATTTAATTGGTTTCCCTTTAAATATGGAGACCTAGGAGAGCACAATCACTTCAACCCTCTGAGGAAACGACCAGTGTTGTCGGTCGAGAAACGCGTCAGGGCTCAAAGGATCCAGGCACTCGTCAGACCTACGAGTTTATTTATTCTATACCCTCGATCTCTGCCGGAATTGATTGACCAGCTCCGTAGCCACCTGCATTGGTCCCGCTTGCTATACGGGGACCGTGGCTTTCATTTGATTCATTTGGAATCTACAGTGCTCAAATCATCTGGAGCACCAGCGATCCGTTTTTGGAGGCGGCAGTGAAAGAGATATCCTGCCACACTGGTCCGGCAGGAGAACGGGAGGTCGAGCCGCTAGAAAGAGCGGTGCCCGGTTTATGGTCAGTACCGCTGGGACAACTGTGGAAGCGGTAAGCAATTCAGCTCCGGATAATAGTCACAGTGAGAGAGTGACAGACGGAGCCTATGCACTTTACTTCATCTAATTTCAGTATGATATCTTTACCAAACCGGTTTATCCAATAGCAAGAATATCACTACTTTATAGAATAAAGGAAAAACATTCATTTTGGAACGGTTTCTAAAGTGCTATATATTTTTAAACAAATTTCTACATATCAAATTATCAGCTACTATTAATTACACCAGACTGATGGATCATTGGTTCTAACAAAGAACGTATACTGAATGTTGCATCATTTACTAGTGCACTAGTACTGTGGGACTATATTATATCATATGCCGAGTGTGGATTCTTTGTTGAATTGAATATATTACTAGTTCTAACTAATGTCATTTTTAACTGATTGTGATTCAATTTATTTTATGAATAAATTTGTTCAAATGCACATGTAGTCTGCTTGCGCTCTCTCCTCTTCCTTTTTTCTTTCAATTGTTTAGGGTGTGCTAATACCCTTTCCCTTGAGAGCAGCAGGCAGCATTTTTCAACCTAGGCTCAGTAGGGCGCTTTTTCTCTGTTTTTTCTTTAATTTAGTGGGTCTGGGCCACTCATTCACTGCTTCAACTTTTGTTGGGTCAGTAGAAATGCCCTGTCGACTTACCACATGTCCCAAATAAGTAACAGAGGGCAGACAGAACTTGCACTTGTCCACAGAAAGTTTGAAACCTTTCTTCAATAATCTATCCAGTACCCTGAGCAGACGCTGGTTATGTTCCTGCAGAGAGGACCCGAAAACGATAATATCATTGAGATAAACTAATACCTCACGATAATTCATATCACCCACCGTCTGCTCCATGGTCCTTTGAAAAGTTGCCGGGGCACCCTTGATTACCTGGGGCATCTTCAAAAATTAAAAGAAACCCAAAGGGCAAATAAAAGTAGTATTCTCTCTATCCTGATGACTCATAGGTATTTGGTAATACCCACTCCGCAGATCCAACACTGTGAACCACTGACTCCCTTGCAAACAGTCCAATGCCTCCTCTATCCTAGGAACCGTGTACTGATCTGGCACAGTGCGTTGGTTAAGTGTGCGATAATCAATACACATTCTAATTTTGCCATTCTTTTTACGAGCCATTACAATAGGAGAGGCATATGGACTTTCAGAGTGTTGAATAACCTCTGTTTCTAAGAGAGTCTGAAGATGCTGTCTGACATCATCGAAATCTGCAGGAACAAGTCTGCGTGACCTCTCCCTAAAAGGAGTCTCATCAGTCAGCTTTATACAGTGCACCACACCTTTTGCTTTTCCCAAATCCTATTCCCCAAGAGAGAATACATGCTTTCGTTCCAGCAATTCCTCACATAAAGTATTTTGTTCTGCCAACCCAATGTCACTCCCCTGGAAATATGGATGTAAGTCTTCTATGGAAAGGCCCTGAGCACGAGAGAAATCTCTGTGCTCAAACTCCCCGTCCCTGTATTTCTCATGGCAAGTCACCATAGTAATAGCAGTCGCTTCCCTACACATTTTTAAACACCAATCACTGAGGACCCTAAATAAATGAGCAGTAGTCCCAATGATCACGGGCATTACAGTTTTATCACCTGGTGATTCTGGGCATACCAAAGCAATTAGAGGTAATGGCTCCGACACACCCATAAATCCTTCCGTAAACTCTATGTTGACTACCACATAACCTAAATATGGGTATTTCTGGTCACTCAATCCCCAAATTACCAGTACTTCCAGGGGCATGATAGGGACATCAGATAGATAATGTCTATACCAATGCTCAAATATAATGGACACCTGGGACCCACTGTCCAACAAAACAGGGCAGGGATGTCTATTTAATTTAACAACCACACGTGGAGCGGGTCCTATCATACCATCCAGAATAGAACTACTCCACTGGGTACTCCCCATTGAATCTACATCTAATTTCTGGGAGATGGTGAGGGGCCCGCAAATCTCCCGCCATCGTTTCCCTGATGAAGAGAATTATTTGACTGAACATTAGTTCCTACTTCATTCATTCCCCAGTCTATAGAACATTCTATTGCTCTATGTCCTAACTGTCCACAGCGGAAACACCCTCTGCTTATAAAATTTTTACCTCTCCTAAAATTTCCCCTACCACTGTTAAACCCCCTATTGGAATTACTGGAAGTACTGCTGGAGGGATCCACCCTTTTATTTAGTGCCAGAATAAGCTGGTCTATTTTCTTATTTTGTTCCACTACCAGAGTAACTAACTTGTCTTCCCTCGACCCTTGGGCCTCAGGGGAGGGTACCATCACTTTGACAGCTTTGGTATGAGTATTTTCCCTATTAGCAATTAACGCTTCATCCTGTGTAATTTCCTTAATTAGATCATTAAGGGTGGGACTTCCTAATAATAAAGTTGTACAACGCAACCGCTGAGCTACAGGGTCAGTTGTTAATGCTCCCCTAATTAATTGTTTCAAGCGGCTACTATCCACTTCAGCTGGAGCTAACCCTCCTTTATCTACAATTTTATGGATTAATTTATCAAGTCTATACACATACTGTGATAACTTTTCTCCTGTCTCCTGATAAGTATGATGGAATCTGGCCACCAAATCACCTACGTCCTCCAATGTCCCATATGTGTATTCTAAGGCCTGACAATAGTCAGCCACAGCAGCCCCAGGATTACTTTTTCTAGTAGCTTGAATAATTCCCATAGCGGGTCCCCGTAAACTCTCTACTATCCTTTGTTTCTTTATATGATCGGAGCAATGCCACTCCTCAGACTGATGTTAAGCTGCCTCCCTCCAGGCTGCATAAGGTTCCTCACCAGTAGGTACAGGAATTATTCCTGAAAAAAGCCTCAATTGCCTGTAACTACCCTCATAGTGCCACCTTTCCAATTGATGTACTACTTTATCAGCTTTAACCTCTAACTGGTTACCTAATTTTTCTTCAATGCCCTGTGTTTGACTACCCTCTCCCACAGCCGCGGAGGGATCTCCACTAGCCGGAGAAGACATGTCACCCACAATTAATGGTTCAGCAGCCCTTTCACTGCCATCCTTTTCAGGCCATTTAATTATCCACCGGCGTTCTGGGTTAGATCTAACAGCCACCACTTTAGGAAGCAATTCAGACTCTAAATCATGACTGGTAGTTATTAATACAGCACACATCTCTCCACTTTCCCTAAATTGTTTATCAGCAATCCTTGGTTGCTTTACCCCAAAGAGAAACAACATCTCTGTCATAATGGTACCATCAGTGGTGTCTGTGAGATCCCCCATCAATACAAAACTCCTTTCAGGAGTTACTCCCTTCCTTATACACCAGTCACATACTTCACTCCTGGTATATTGTGGCATTCTGGCTACTGTGCTTCACTTACCCCTGAGTATCTTACAAAGTGATCTTACGCGGTGCCTCCAAATGTAACCCCTCTCTCACCACCCAGGGGTACTTAATACATATGTGCCTCCACCCAAGCTATATTCTAAGGCTCGCCTGGGTAAGCCTCCCACCTGCAGTGTATATGTGAGTGTATTCAAATCAATTACTTATTACCTCTTATATTGTACCTTTCTTCTCTTCCAGATTTCCAGGATCCAAGTCAAACCACAACTAAAGGTAAGTAATGTAATTTAATCACAGAATCATACTACACCACTTCTGAATTAATAATTTGCCTTGTTGGGCATAAAGACAATAATACATTCAATATATATTTATATATTTATATATAACAGTGGTATCTACCACGGCTTTATCCGATTGACAAAAATGTATGAATAACATCTGCAAATTTCGATGGGACACCTTTATATTTATCTAGTATATTACTTCAGTGTTTTGGATTAACACTAGTCCAACAAATATGTTGTTACAGTTATTTTCATATACCAGTCTTTAGAACATCTAATATTTCCAATCACACTGAATCCTGTATTTATATTACTCTCTAGGCGTCCGGGTATTTATTCCCTATTAATAGTATATATAAGACTGTCAATTAGATCTATTTCCTATATATGATATTCCTCCCTCCTTGCCGTTATTTCAAGGTTATAATGACAATTAACTGTATTCATAAGTGCCATATGCAAGTCACTCTATTTGTTGGCCCGGCTATGAATCTTTATAGCTATATTAGCTTCCTGACTTGAGATTTCATTCTATTATGCCCATCATTTACTCTTTTGGGCTACTGCAAACTTATTGTTGACTTAGGCTACTGAGAACTGGTATCTGCAATATGACAATTACTTAAAGCAGAGTTTTAGCCGGAGTCTATGATGCACAGTGTGTGTATTCTGCAGGGGCAATGTGGTTTTAGCTCACTTACACGTCCCTTAGATATGCTGCTGCTGTGGCGGGATGACGCTCCCCCGACTCCTCCCCAGTGAGGTGGTGATCAATGGAGTTGGGTTGTCCCTAGTGAGAGGCAGAAGATACCTTCAGCTCCGCCTAGCCTGGATCGCTATGGAGAAGTATCTTTCGTCTTCCTCCGCTCCTAGACCACTGGCCCAGCTAGACTGGGAGATGCCCCAGTCTCCTCGAGCAGCGGGCCGTCTCCGGCGGTATCTCCCCCGCACTGCCTCAACTCCTTTTCCCAAGGTATTGCCTGGCGTGGGTATCGCTACTCAGTCCCTGCGGCGCCGCTGTATGTTCACAGCATACAGCTCTATTATCGGCCCGCAGGAGAACTGATCACACACACTAGCCAGGGGAACAGCAGCCAGCCAAGCAGCGCTGGTGAGCACTGTTTATACCCACTCATCAAGGGACTCGCGCCGCACAGCCTTTCTCCATTGGTCCGCCGTCCCTAGCCACCGCCAACCAGTGCCTCCCATGGTCAGCCGCTCGCGGGCAGCCCTGAACCCCTCTGATGGACAAACTCTTCCCACCCTGCAGGTTGTTGCTCCGCAGCACGAGGTATTTGTTAAGGACTCTGTTTGCCGCCTTTTCTGCCTTGCAGGCTATTGCCCATATGTCTCAAGCCCACCTTGAAGTATACACCACCATTGCTATATTAAATAAATCATGGCAGCAGACCACCATCACCATGGATGACACAACCACTCCACCTCATCACTACCATATATACCTATATATATATATATGTATAAATTAATTTCATATATTTATTCTATTTATATCTATTGTACATATCCCTTTACACAATACACTTATATGAACCCCAGACCTATTGGATTTCACATGAACTACATATTTCCCCTAATACTAACACAACTATATATTAAGTTAATGCTAAACAATCAATAATAAACAATATTCATGTTACACTAGTGAGCATTTATTTAATACTCCGCACCACCGGGTGCAAAACGCTAAACTATGGCGCCCGATGCTCGGAGTATTGTTGACCCTAAAGCCACGTGGTATTCGCTTATTTCTGTAATAATCAGAAAGAAACTGCCCATGGAGGGTGAGATCCACTAACCTTTTCCTTAACCGTAACACTTATGGTAAAGATCAATGGGTGTATCATCAGGCAATTTTTTAAATTGACGGTGGTCAAATAAGACCTTATCGGCATCATCATCTGTGAGAGAGAAGAAGTTACTCTGTGCTAAATTAAGTGTCACCTCATCGAGAACATTCCCTACTCCCAAAGACATAGCAAGGGCTAGACTTAACTAAACAATAGACTGGGATGTATAGTGAGTTTATCTGAACTAAAACAATAGTAGATACTCTGCACTCCTCATCAAAAGTGCAAACAGCTCACCGGGTGCCATCAACGTTGAACTTTCATTCAAATAGATACATCTTTGGAAGAAGCGGCACTCTACGGATTTTTCAGAAAATTACCACACAGACAAGCATCTGTACTGCTACATTTCTTTTTTATTCAACCGTCGTCAGGCATGTCAAATACAAAAACGTTTTCACCTTTTATAACCAACATCCACCTCATGTGAAACGCCCCTGGGTGTCGTCAGCAATTGATTTCCCTGCTGACTTCATCAGTTACTAACAAATGTGAATAATTACTTCCATCACCATAGAAACCATTATACAATAGAGCTTTACATTATAAAAACAGCAATTTTACATTCATGACAATTGATGCTCCATGTTTCAATTTCTCAACCAGCAATGAGCTTTTATATACAGATAAACAGATACCTAATAAGCGAGATATATATATATATATATATATATATATATATATATATATTAGAGATATGCACCGGAAATGTTTCGGGTTTTGTGTTTTGGTTTTGGATTCGGTTCCGCGGCCGTGTTTTGGATTCGGACGCGTTTTGGCAAAACCTCGCTTAAAATTTTTTGTCGGATCCGGGTGTGTTTTGGATTCGCGTGTTTCTTTTCAAAACCCCCTCAAAAACAGCTTAAATCATAGAATTTGGGTGTAATTTTGATCCTATAGTATTATTAACCTCAATAACCATAATTTCCACTAATTTCCAGTCTGTTCTAAACACCTCACACCTCACAATACTATTTTTAGTCCTAAAATTTGCACCAAGGTCGCTGGATGACTAAGCTAAGCTACCCAAGAGGGCGGCACAAACACCTAGCCCATCTAGGAGTGGCACTGCAGTGGCAGACAGTATGGCTCTTAAAAAAATTGTCCCCAAACAGCACATGATGCAAAGAAAAGAGAAAAAGAGGTGCACTGTGGTCGCTGGACGGCTAAGCTAAGCGACACAAACACCTCAATATCACAGGAATTATTTGTTCTAATCAATGGTATTATTGGTCCAAATCACTGGAAGAAAATTACAAAATCACAGGAATTATTCGTTCTAATCAGTGGTATTATTGGTCCAAATCACTGGAAGAAAATGACAAAATCACTGGAATCATTTGGCAAGATCACTGTAATTAATAATTAATTATAAAGCACTGATATTAATTGGTATAATCTCGCTATCGCCTAGTGAAGTGGAATCTAGACGGGATTTTGTACTGGGGACACAATAACTTCATCAATTGTCTAAATCCCAATGCACTAATGGCGGAAAATGCACTGATTATACTGAGAACTGATTATACTGATCAATCACTGATTATACTGAGCACTGATTTTACTGAGCACTGATGATACTACGGAGAACTGACACTGAGCAGCGAGAACAGTACTGGACTATATTACTGTAGTATACTGGTGACCACAATGCTGCACTGTACTACTATATATACTGCTCACAACAAGGCAGCACAGATATGGATACTTGCAGTGACATGGAAATGCTGCAAGATACAGCAATTGCCTACTGTACTGTACAACTATATACTGTTGGTCACCAAAATGCTGCACACTGAGCACAGATATTTGCAGCACACTGAGCACAGATATTTGCAGCACACTGAGCACAGATATGGAGCTTTTCAGGCAGAGAACGTAGCCAGGTCCTCTCCATTCTATTGCCAATGCACGAGTGAAAATGGCGGCGACACGCGCCTCTTTATATAGAATACAAATCTCGCGAGAATCCGTAGCGGGATGATGACATTCGGCCGCGTTCGGGTTGACCGAGCAAGGCTGCCTCGGACCCGTGTAAAATAGGTGAAGTTCGGGGGGGGGTCGGGACTCGACGAACCGAATCCGCTTATCTCTAATATATATATATATATATATATATTATATACCAAACAGCAGGAAACGGCACTCAGAGACTTTGTATATCGTGCCAAAACAGCAGCTTTAATAAGACATCAACGTTTCAGGGTTTCCCCCTTCAAAAAGTTGATGTCTTATTAAAGCCTTGCTGCTTTTTTTGCACAATATACAAAGTCTCTGAGTGCCGCTTCCTGCTGTTTGGTACATGTGAGGGGGCGCTGACCCCTTTAAGAGGGCACCAGAGCCAGTATTCTGCTGTAATCTGGGAGTGCCGGATCCTGTTCATTTATATATATATATATATAGAGAGAGAGAGAGTGATGGAGCCTTCCTCATCTATCCCTTTACTAGGATTAATTGAGCCAGGGCAGTCGGACTTAGGGGGTCATTCCGAGTTGATCGTAGCTGTGTTAAATTTAGCACAGCTACGATCGTACACTCAGACATGTGGTGGGACGCCCAGCACAAGGCTAGTCTGCCCGGCATGTCAGTGCCGCCCCCCCCCCCCCCCACAAATACAAAAGCATCGCACAGCGGCGATGCCTTTGTATTTGAGGAGTAACTCTCGGCCAGCGCAGCTCCTGACATGCGGGGCAGACTAGCCCTGTGCTGGGCATCCCCCCGCATATCAGGGGCGATGATCGTAGCTGTGCTACATTTAGCACAACTACGTTCTACTCAGAATGACCCCCATGGTTTTGCCGAACTGCTAACAAATTTGCCGTTGCGATCAACTCTGAATTAGGCCCTTAATCCCCTGCTGTATTGTTCTCTCTGTATTGTATTACAGCTGAGAACAATAGATGAAAGGCTTATGCACCTAGGCGCAGCAGAGAAGCCTAGATGAGCGAGGCTCCATCTGTATATGTACACAGTACATATCCTAGGCCGAAACCAGGATTTTCGTCACCCGAGGCAAAGCATTAATTTGGCGCCCAACACCCCCAAAAAATTAATAAATAAATAAAATACAAACCCTGTCAGACCAAAATAATCAGATTATCAAAAATTTTGAAGAACGGGGATTCTATTGGACAACATTCCCCTATGTGCCTCAAATGCCCTATGCGTCACATGCCCCGCCACCTACATGCTCCTCTGTGTGTCCCCATACATTGAACTATGGCCCTCTTCCCGAGTTGATCGCTAGCTACCGTTGATCGCAGCACAGCGATCAGGCTAAAAATCGGCACTTCTGCGCATGCATACGGGCCGTAGTACGTATGCGCAAAGTACTTTCGCACAAAACAATGCATTTTACACAAGGTCGAGCGACGCTTTTCAGGCGCTCTGTTGATCGGTGAGTGATTGACAGGAAGTGGGTGTTTCTGGGTGGAAACTGACCATTTTCCGGGAGTGTGCTAAAAAACGCAGGCGTGCTTGGGGAAACGGGGGAGTGGCTGGCCGAACGCAGGGCATGTTTGTGACGTCAAAGCAGGAACTAAACAGACTGAAGTGATCGCAAGGAAGGAGTAGGTCTGCAGCTACTCTGAAACTGGTTGAAAAAATGTCAGCACTGTTCTGCTAACCTTTCGTAAGCACTTCTGCTAAGCTAAGATACACTCCCAGAGGGCGGCGGCTTAGCGCTTGCACTGCTGCTAAAAGCAGCTAGCGAGCGATCAACTCGGAATGAGGGCCTATATCATAACACTTCATAACTGCACTATATTCCCCTATCCATTGCACTACATCACTATAATACATCCCTTACATGCTGAACTACATCACTGCACTACATACCCTATATGCTACACTATATCACTAAACTACATCCCCTTATATGCTATACCACATCAATGCACTACTTGCCCCTATATACTGCAATACATTACTACACTACATACCCTATATGGTACACTACATAACTGCACTACACCCCCCTATAACCTACACCAAATCCCCCCATCTGGGAGGCAAAGCAGAGGTTGATACTGCTAACTGAGAGCACAGTGCGCTTCTATAGCTTGTACGGTGCACCGCATGCTAGGCGCAGCACTGCATGGCAAAAAAGAGAGTTTAAGACAGTAGCCAACATAGGAGAGATCCCAGTTACTGGAATTAACCCGCACAGCGACGGAGTCAGATATGGGCCGACCGCGCATTACCCCGGGAGCTGTCTGCTGTCTCACTGGAGCAGCACAACACTGGCGGTAAAAAACAAAACAAAAAAACATGCTCCTCTGTAACTCCTTAGTGCCCCCTCAAATCCAGCACCCGGGGCACATGCCCCCTTATCCCCCCCTAGTTACGGCTCTGACATATATATATATATATATATATATATAAAACAATGGTGGTATGGGCGGCACTCATGCAGACTCCACAGCGTAAGAAAGATTACTTTATTAGGGCCAACATGTTTCGGGGACCATACCCCGTCCTCAGATCTGGCCCTGAGGACGGGGTATGGTCCCCGAAACATGTTGGCCCTAATAAAGTAATCTTTGTTACGCTGTGGAGTCTGCATGAGTGCCGCCCATACCACCATTGTTATCTACTTGGGACTTCCGTTTTTCCAACTGGGAAGGCACCTCAGCTGCTGCTGTCATTCAGAGTGGAGTGCCGGGCTGTTCCTGTTTGCTCTATATATATATATATATATATATATATATATATAGGCAAAGAGGTATTCGGCACTCCAACACAGGTAGATATCACAGCATGCTCCGGTGCCCTGCTTGCAATATAGCATATAACAGACAGAAATAGCCAGCACTCGCAGAGACTTGTTTAAATAAATTGACACAGTACAGCAGCTAGAGTCAACGTTTCAGGATAGACTCCTTTTATCAAGACCAAATGCAAAAGTGAAAAAAGTACATTTATATACATTACCAACACCTCATGTGCACGGCTTCCTCCGCTCTCCGAGACTCAAGGTGACGTCATAGGGGTGCGCCAGCGCCGACGACCCTGCATCCACGGGTGGGGGCGGAGACAATACCAAGTGAGACCCGTCACCATAGCAACTGTACACAACAAGCAAGCAGGACGCATCAGTGAAATGCATGTAGTAACAGGTGTGGTGTTTTACAGGTTAAGCGCACATAAGTAGGACAAAAGGAGATGGGGGCTAGTACATAATAAATGAATAAATAAATATCGCTAGGGGACAGTCCCTGGGGGCATATAAGCATAAGCTGCTATCAGGGACGTGCAGTCAGGGGAGGCAGGGGAGGCAGTGCCTCCCCTGTCATAATGACTGCAGTAATGCAAAGAAGATGTTTATAACACATCCTGTGTCATAATTATCCTCTTTGCATTTTTCTAATCATATTTGCTGTTTGGAAACACAGCCAACGGTCGGTGGGAGGCAGCTGAGAGCGCTGCCTCCCACTGACAATAGTAAAGTGTCTGAGCTGGGGGACGGGCAGGGGGCGTGGCCAAACGGAGGGCAGGAAAAGCCCATTGAAAAAACATGCAGTAGAGGCAGCAGCAGATCTGCCTCAGTGAGAGGGGAGTGCCTGCATGCCACCTCAGAGCCCGCCCCTGTCAGGGAGGCAGATTTGATTGGCCAGTGACTGTGACCGTTTCCTGATGCACTCTCAATGCTGAGTCCGGATCTCCCTCTCTCCAGGTGCTGGTGGTTTTACAGATGGTGAGGTGAGCTGTCAGGGTGCACTACAGCCAGTAGCGGATGTTGCCACGGGCAAGCAGGACTTTTGCCCAGGGCGCCGCCTTCCGGAGGGCGCCGCACCATGGCAAGATCCGCTGCTGCTGTGGGCCCCCCCCCCCCCCGCTGCCGTGGCCCGCTGTCCCGCTGTCCGTTCCGTTGTGAAGGGAAACTACTAGACGCTACGCGTCGAGTTTCCCTTCGTGGGCTGCCCGCAGTGAAGGGAAACTAGATGCTAAGCGTCTAATTTCCCTTCCTGGAGAGGACCTTCACTGTAATGATGTGCGGTGCGCGTTGACGTCATCGCGCACCGCACAGCAAAGGTCCTCTCCACGAAGGGAACTAGACGCTTAGCGTCTAGTTTACCTTCGTGGAAAGGACCTTTGCTGTGCGGTGCGCGATGACGTCATCGCGCACCGCACAGCAAAGGTCCTCTCCACGAAGGGAACTAGACGCTTAGCGTCTAGTTTACCTTCGTGGAGAGGACCTTTGCTGTGCGGTGCGCGATGACGTCATCGCGCACCGCACATCCTACAGCAGTACAGGGGGCATAACTGACCACGCCCCCTGTATGAAGCCACACCCCCTTAATGCCGCACGGGGCGCCCGAAGCCCCGGAACCGTCCCTGACTACAGCATGGGTAGCACTGTTATCAGGGGGGTGTGGGGACCTCCGGTTTCCTGCACATGGCTACTATAGCCACGAACAGTAGGGTCAGGCTGCTGCTGTCAGGGCAGGGCTATGGCAGGAGCAGGCTGCATGTCACTGTCTGCTCCAGCCTTTAGTTTCCCAGCCCTCAGCTGCTGCCTGTGGATGTGTGTTACTGATACCTCCTCCATTCCCACACACATGCAGCAGCAGCACAGCCCTGGCTGGGGGTGGGAGGAAGACGGCTGCTGGGGCTCTTTACTTGTTGTTCTGTACACTGGAGTAATCATTCATTTCTTATATTTGTCGTAACCCTATATCTGACAGTAAAATTACTAATAATTCAATATTAAAGTGCCTCCACCCAAACTTTTTATTCTATGTTGTGATTATAATAGAAAAAGGGCTCAGTTTGGGGTAAACCCACACAATCGGGAATTTTTCTCTTACAGGAAGAATCAACGTTAAGGGTTAATATTTGAAAAGAGATATTGGCCCTCATTCCGAGTTGTTCGCTCGGTGTTTTTCATCGCATCGCAGTGAAATTCTGCTTAGTACGCATGCGCAATGTTCGCACTGCGACTGCGCCAAGTAATTTAGCTATGAAGATAGTATTTTTACTCACGGCTTTTTCTTCGCTCCGGCAATCGCATTGTGATTGACAGGAAATGGGTGTTACTGGGCGGAAACACGGCGTTTTAGGGGCGTGTGACTGAAAACGCTACCGTTTCCGGAAAAAACGCAGGAGTGGCCGGAGAAACGGTGGGAGTGTCTGGGCGAACGCTGGGTGTGTTTGTGACGTCAACCAGGAACGACAAGCACTGAACTGATCGCACAGGCAGAGTAAGTCTGAAGCTACTCTAAAACTACTACGAGGTTTGTGATCGCAATATTGCGAATACATCGGTCGCACTTTTAAGAAGCTAAGATACACTCCCAGTAGGCGTAGGCTTAGCGTGTGTAACTCTGCTACATTCGCATTGCGACCGATCAACTCGGAATGAGGGCCATATTATAAGTATATCATTCGGGGATATATCATACACAGTACACATCATACTTTATATAAGCTAATTTACTAGTAACTTTTTAATTACAATATACTTATACAATTTACTTTTCAATATGACATGTATTATTGACAATAACAGATAGAATACAATATACCATAAGATAATAAATTCATTACTCATGCATTACCCTACAATTCCCCTCTTCCTCCAGTCCCATCCAGTAGCTAACTGCAGTTAGTATAGACAGTTATTACATTTATATATGTGCATATATATATATCTCCTGAATAGTCTACTGAAAAACCCGGGATTTTGCTAGTGAATATATATATATATATATATATATATATATATATATATATATATATATATATATTCTATGTTATTTAGGTTGAAATCCTGTGAAGTTGAAGTTTAGTACTGATGCCATAAAGTATCTTCTAAGTAACTAATAGTTGTTACCTATCTAAATGTATCCAAGAGTTCCTTTCCTTGAAGTGCAATAGTATCTTTTACATATTATTGTATCCAATGCTTGAATGAATAACTTTTGAGGAGTTGTAAGAAATCCCCACTAGGTGTCTCTGTCCTGTCACTTTTGGTTTCTCTGAGCTGAGAAGATACTCATCTAGTGTACCTATCCTCCATCTGTAACATACAGCTGTTCCAATAGGGGAATAAATAAAGTCTTATTAATGTTATCTTTCTGCAGTGTAATGTAGATTTCACAGACCTTAGACGTCTTCAGCTACAGCTCCTGCTAGTAGCCAATCCAGATATAACTAGGCTCCTCCCCTTGCTCACCGATTGAAGGACTTTGGATTTCTCACTCTACTCCTAGTTTTCAGCACTCCCCCGCTCTCGTAGTCAGCTAGGAGGCTATTGTCAGCTGCTGCTTGTATCTGTACTTTATTCCCCTTCTCAGCTCTCCCCCGCTCTCGTACTCAGCTAGGAGGCTGGGGATCCCCAGGGATTTCCGAGTGAAATAGAAGAAACAGCTGACCTGTTCTCTCGGCTTCTTCTGTGTATTTTCTGGAAGATGAACTGCCGCTATTACTCTGGAGGGGTTAGGTGCCTTAATTTTGATTCCGGCTGTCTTGAATAATGACTCCTCTATTCTGTCACCCGCGGGTCACAGCGAGGCCAGCGCCTCCTCCTCGGGTAGCCGCGCCTTCCTTGATCCGCCTCCGGGTAGCCGCCGCCTCAGCTAGACTCAGCCGCCGCTGGTGATGCCTCTTCGGGTGGTCACGCCTCTCTCTGTCAGTCACCAGTTAGCCGCTGCCCCCGGCTCAACTCCGCCAATGCGAGCGCCGCTGCCTCAGCTAGCGGTGTCTCCCTCTCTCGATCTCCGGCAGACGGGACCTCCTGCAGCAGCTCGATCCTTCAGTGAGCCGTTCAAGAGGTAAGCCACCTCCTCTCCCTCTGCCGCTGCAATGTTCACAGCACAGCTCTCTCTGTGCAGAGCAGAGGGGAGAGGGAAGCGGACTCCTCAGCAGCTCACACAGCCCCCTTCTGCGCTAGATCTCCCCCTTTTATAGTGACTGTTTAGTCCTCGTGATCCCCATCTCTTTTCCCGCTCACAGCGTGAGATACCCCTGTTCAAATACAGTCTCGTGCATGTCAGAGGAGTATAGTCCAGGGTCAATGCAACAATATTCATTAAAATCACATCAGTTACCTCAGCTACCTATAAGATTATCATGAAGTATGATACCAGTTCAATAAATAAATCATTAACTATACATATATTTATACCATATTTACAATATCCCTATTTAGTTAATAGTGTATATACCGCAGGGTCACATTTCTCCCCCTGGTGATCTGTAATATAAACAAGTGTTCACATAACACAGATCACCACATTTACATATTTTTCATTTTTTTTACAATCATATGGTTGAGTTAACTGTATTACTTAAAATCTACAGCATCACCTACATAACCAAAGTATGGCCAACTGTTTACTACACTAGAGTGAATAATGCGAGGCTCCAACGTGGGACTTCCTAACTTGTCATACGTAAAATTTCTGGGTGGCCTGCGTACCCGTTGAGGCCTCCCCTCAATGTTATCTTCCTCCATGGCTGAGGATTCTTTATCACAATTACTAGAGGGAATATCATAAGAGTCATTCTCCGTTGGACTTGTCAGAACAGCATCACTTATATCCTCCCCATAATTTTCTCCATCATCTATGTCTATTCCTTCAGAAATAGATTCTTCTCCAGTTACGTACGCTTGACTTTCTCTTAAGGTGGTGCTAACATTTGGAATATCAGAATTATAGAAATAGCCCATACCACTATTGGATATATCCTCCAACGCATTCTCTTCTATTTGATGAGGTGGGCTCGGAGAAGGTATTGATGTATCATTCTCTGATTTATTAGTAATATCGTCAATCCCAATATCATCTTGGAAAGAAATTTCTTGGGTAATCGGTAACAAGTGTTGTCGGTGACAGGTAAGTATGGGTCCCTCACCATCTTCAGCCATCAGACGATACACAGGAATATCCGGCAATTTATCTATTATCCGATATGGATTCTCCCTCCATCTATTAGCAAATTTTTGACGTTTTGGGTGTCCCAATTGTTTCAACAGAACTCTGTCTCCAGGTAATAACACATGTTCTTTAACATTCTTATCATAATACTGCTTATTCTTTTCTCCTTGTTTTTTGGACATTTTTTTAGCGATAGAATAAGCTTCCCGCAGCTCTTTTCAAAGTTTCTTGACATATTGTGTGTGTGTGCAATGGTTATGATCTCCCATAGTGATCCCCAGTCAAACATCTATGGGCAACCGTGCCTCCCTCCCGAACATAAGGACATAAGGGGAGTACCCAGTGGCATCATTGATGGTACAGGTTTAGGCATGGACTAACTGGCATACATGGCGCTTCCATTGCATCTTATCTTTCGTGGATAGGGTTCCAAGCATATTTAGCAAGGTTCTGTTGAATATTTCCAGTTGTGGGTCACCCTGAGGGTGATAGGGAGAGGTCCTAGATTTCTTAATGCCACAACAACTGCATAATTCTTTGATTAATTTGCTCTCGAAGTCTCGTCCCTGGTCGGAATGAATTCTAACAGGTAGCCCATAATGTACAAAAAACTTGTCCCACAATGTTTTAGCCACTGTCAATGCTCTTTGATCAGGGGTTACATATGCTTGTGCATATCTCGTAAAATGGTCTGTAACTATTAATATATTGCTTTCTTTACCATTTGGGCCCTCTAATGAGAGAAAATCAATACAGACCAATTCCATGGGTCCTGAACTGTCTATATTAACTAGGGGGGCCGAATGGGTGGGTAAGGATTTCCGGAGGATACAAATTTTGCAATTTTTACAATATTCCCCAATGTCCTGATTCATGAAGGGCCAATATACTCTCTGAAATTAATTGTTGTGTCTTCTCATATCCTAAATGTCCATGTTGGTCATGCAAGGTTTTAAGGATCATGGATACATACTTATACGGAAGGACAATTTGGTATTTAACCTCCCCCGATATCTTCATAGTTTTACTATAAAGGACCCCCTTTCTTAACAGTAATTTCTTTCTCTGTTGTAGTAACACATTCGTTTTCCAGGGTAGAACCCTTGTATCCAATATGAGATGAACATGACTCAAATGATCCATTACCGGTTTTAGATATGGGTTTTCCCTCTGAGCATTTCGTATTTGTTCCGATGATAATATTTCCAACCCCCCGAGGTCAGATCTTGAGACCCAACAGTACATCAAAGGTAATACAGCGTCTGATGCTCCCAAATAACTTATTCTTTCTTGAGGTGTATTAAATAATCCAGTTATCTGATGACATAAACTTTGAACTGCAGGAGCTGGAACTTCGATCCAATCATCATTGCTAGTATTAATACAGGGATTTCTTAAACGGGAAAGAGCGTCAGCGTCGGTGTTATGTGTACCCGGCCTATACTTCAGAGTAAAGTGGTAATTTGATAAAGCGGCCAACCATCGATGCCCAGTGGCGTCTAATTTAGCGGTTGAGTTTATATAAGTGAGAGGGTTATTGTCAGTCTGCACAATAAAACTTACTCCGTAAAGATAATCATGAAATTTGTCGACTACAGTCCATTTCAAGGTTAAAAATTCTAGTTTGTGTACAGCATAGCGTCTTTCACTGGAAGATAGTCATCTACTAACATAGGATACAGGACGCAATTGGTCATCTTGCCACTGGTACAATACTCCTCCTAATCCTTCAAATGACGCGTCAATATGCAATTCGTATGGCAGTTTAGGATTTGCATAAGCTAACACTGGGGTATGAGTCAGACAGTTCTTCAGCTTCTGAAAAGCTTCCTCACAAGCAGTTGTCCAACGTTCACCAAACTCTTCCTGAGGTTTGAAGTACTCTTTGCAGGAATAGTGACATTTATTCCAATGGCCTTTGTTAAGGGGTGGATATCCTTTGGTCAGCTCAGTCAGGGGTTAAGCAACCTTAGAGTAATTGGACACAAATCGGCGATAGTAGCCACAAAACCCCAGAAAGGAACGTAAATCTTTTATTTTGTTGGGACGAGGCCAATGGTTTACTGCTGCCACTTTATCTGGGTCTGTAGCCACACCCTCTCTACTAACCACATGGCCTAGATATTTAACTGTCTTTTGACATAGTTTACATTTGTCAATGGATAACTTTAATCCTTTTTGTTGCAGCCTATCCAATACTTTGATTAATCGGGTATTATGTTCAGCAAGGGTTCTTCCAAAGACTATTATATCGTCTAGATAAACTAGTACTTCTCTGTAACACATATCCCCGATGGTTTGTTCCATAGCTCTTTGAAATGTGGCCGGGGCACCTTTCACTCCCTGGGGCATTTTAAGAAATTCGAAAAATCCTATAGGACAAATAAAGGCAGTCTTGGCTCTATCTTCTGGTCTCATGGGGATTTGATAGTATCCACATCTCATATCTAACACCGAGAACCATTGGCTGACTTGTAAACAATCTAAAGCCTCTTCTACTTTGGGCACTGTGTATTGATCGGGATCGGTACGGTTGTTTAAGGTCCTGTAATCAATGCACAATCTAATATCACCATTCTTCTTTCGGGTCACTACAATAGGAGATGCACACTGGCTTTCAGAATTAGCTATGACATGGCTCTCAAGTAGGTTCTTCAAATGCTGCCTTACATAATCAAAATCGGCGGGGGCCAATCTACGTGACCTCTCCCTGAAAGGAATAGTATCAGTTAAATTAATTAGATGCTCAACCCCTACTGCAGTACCCAAATCCCATTCTTCTACTGAAAAGACTGGTTTTCTAAGATGTAATTCGCCCATCAATTTTTCTTTGTCACTATAGTTAATATCACTACCATGGAAGCAGTCCATAAATTTAGATTGGAATGCTTCGGTCTCTTTCTGGGGTGATGACTCTACATTACACACAGATATGCATTTTTCTCCCACACCCACTAAATCAGGTGACCAGTAGAGTGCGTTGTTATACGGGGAGGTAATCAACTTATCTTAAATCAAACACCAATCAGTTAATGTTTTAAAAAGATTGGAGTTTGTTCCCACAATGACAGATACATGTCCCTGGTCTCCTGGAGAATCAGGACACACTAAAGCAATTAACGGTAATGGTTCTTCATACCCATAGGGGGAATGAGAGAACTCGATGTGAGTAGATACGTATCCTAAATAGGGATACTTTTGGGCACTTAATCCCCATATTGCTAGACCGTCAAATGGTAGTAAAGGTACATTGAACAAATGTTGTCGTTATCAGCTTTCAAATATAATCGATACTTGGGAACCACTGTCCAACAAAACCATGCATGCTTTCCCATTTATCAATGCATGTACCCTTGGGGCCTTTCCCATCATCCCTTCCTGAATTGGATCAGACCACTGGGCACTCCCCATTGCACACACTATTATAGTTCAGGAGTTGATGCGGGGTTCATCGGCATCCCTCGGGAGTTTTCCGGTTGTTCTACATTTCTGTCATTACGGACTTGATTGTTCCTTCTATTATATCCATTTTGAGGACACTCAAAAGATCGATGTCCTAATTGTCCGCATCTGTAACAAGTGATGTTGTCTCTATTGTCTGGTCTTCGTGCATATCCTCTACCCCTCCCCAGGGACTGTGCCACTGATCTGTTACTCTGTAAAATTATGAGTTGATTCAATTTCTTATTTTGTTCTTCTAACAACTGATATAACTTGTCGCTGTTTGATGAAACATCAGTGGAGGGGGATACAATTTTTACTCTTTTCAGACTTTTTTCCCTGTTCTCTATCTGAACTTCTTCTAATTTTACTTCTTTTATTTAATCACTCAGCATTGGAGGAGGGGTTCGAGGCATACTGCACCTCAGTCTTTGAGCTACTGGATTAATAGTTAAAGCTCCTCTTAAAACATGCTTCATACGACGTTCATCAATTTCTCTCTGTTCAATCCCTCCTTTGTCTAAAAGTTTATACAGAATCTTATCTAGGCGGTAAATGTAGTCTGTAAGTGTCTCATTAGGTTCTTGGAAAGTACGATGAAGTCGAGATAGAATATCTCCTACTTCCTCTATGGTTCCAAAAGAATAATCTAATGCAGTGAAATAGTCTTTCAAGGTGGCGTTAGAATTGCTCCTACGTGTAGCATGTATGATCCCCATCGCTGGACCTCGGAGACTTTCAAAAGTCCTCTGTTTTTTTATATGCTCCGGGCATCTCCACTCCTCCAAATGCTGTACCGCTGCTTCTCTCCAAACCTCTTAACTTTCTTCCCCAGTGGGCACAGGAAGTATACCTGAAAAAAACCTTAATCTCCTATACCCACCCTCGTAATGCCACTTTTCAAAGTTACTTACTACTTTATCCATTACGGCCTCTACTTGAGGCTCGATAGGGTCAGTATTAGTTTGGTTGGCTTGTGAGAAGTCACCCATACTCTGATGGCTCCTCTGATTTTCCTCCACTCCATACCAAGGAGATTCTGTGGCTTCCTCCTCTCCCACCACTACTTGACTAGGCCATATGACAAGCCACCGTCTCCTCGGCACACTTTCCACTAAAATATTAATGGGGATCAAAGAGGCATCTAAATTATTTTGATTATTTATTAAAACTGCGCAAATTTCACCTAAAGTTCCTTTCAATTTATCTATTATAACAGGCGATTTTATCCCACACAATTTATTTACTTCTTTAATCACTTCTTCATTAGTTATGTTGGTAAAATTTCCCACCAAACCTACACTACGTCTCACATTCATACCGTGGTCTGTACACCAGGTGTATATATCTTTCTCACTTATGATTTCCATGGCAGCCAGTAGAGTATGTTTGCTGTCCGTCTCAGCAGTGCCTCCAGATGTAACCCTATATCTGACAGTAAAATTACTAATAATTCAATATTAAAGTGCCTCCACCCAAACTTTTTGTTCTATGTTGTGATAATAATAGAAAAAGGGCAAAGTTTGGGGTAACCCCACACAGTCGGGAATTTTTCTCTTAAAGGAAGAATCAACGTTTAGGGTTAATACACAGTACACATCATACTTTATATAAGCTTATTTACTAGTAACTTTTGAATTACAATATACTTATACAATTTACTTTTCAATATGACATGTATTATTGACAATAACAGATAGAATACAATATACCATAAGATAATAAATTAATTACTCATGCATTACCCTACAATTCCCCTCTTCCTCCAGTCCCATCCAGTAGCTAACTGCAGTTAGTATAGACAGTTATTACATTTATATATATGCACATATATATATCTCCTGAATAGTCTACTGAAAAACCCGGGATTTTGCTAGTGAATATATATATAGATATATATATATATATATTCTATGTTATTTACGTTGAAATCCTGTGAAGTTGAAGTTTAGTACTGATGCCATAAAGTATCTTCTAAGTAACTAATAGTTGTTACCTATCTAAATGTATCCAAGAGTTCCTTTCCTTGAAGTGCAATAGTATCTTTTACATATTATTGTATCCAATGCTTGAATGAATAACTTTTGAGGAGTTGTAAGAAATTGGGGATTTCTTACAACTCCTCAAAAGTTATTCAGCTCAGAGAAACCTAAAGTGACAGGACAGAGACACCTAGTGGGGCTAGGTGTCTCTGTCCTGTCACTTTAGGTTTCTCTGAGCTGAAAAGTTACTAATCTAGTGTACCTATCCTCCATCTGTAACATACAGCTGTTCCAATAGGGGAATAAATAAAGTCTTATTAATGTTATCTTTCTTTCTCTGTTTTATAGGTCACCTTCCCTCCTCACCTACAAATATATCTGCATTCCTCGCTGGTAAGTAATAGGGAATAGGCAAAAGTCAATGAGTTCCCTATGTAGTTGTTCCCTTCAAATTCCTGTGATTAGTCTTTCCTTCATAAACCTTAGTAGACCGGAAATAAAGTACTACCGCCTATTAAAGTCTATCCTTTGATGAACCCCCTGTCTATTGGTGGTATAACCTATAATGATGGGGGTGCAGTGTAATGTAGATTTCACAGACCTTAGACGTCTTCAGCTACAGCTCCTGCTAGTAGCCAATCCCGATATAACTAGGCCCCTCCCCTTGCTCACTGATTGAAGGACTTTGGATTTCTCACTCTACTCCTAGTTTTCAGCACTCCACCGCTCTCGTACTCAGCTAGGAGGCTATTGTCAGCTGCTGCTTGTATCTGTACTTTATTCCCCTTCTCAGCTCTCCCCCGCTCTCCTACTCAGCTAGGAGGCTGGGGATCCCCAGGGATTTCCGAGTGAAATAGAAGAAACAGCTGACCTGTTCTCTCGGCTTCTTCTGTGGATTTTCTGGAAGATGAACTGCCGCTATTACTCTGGAGGGGTTAGGTGCCTTAATTTTGATTCCGGCTGTCTTGAATAATGACTCCTCTATTCTGTCACCCGCGGGTCACAGCGAGGCCAGCGCCTCCTCCTCGGGTAGCCGCGCCTTCCTTGATCCGCCTCCGGGTAGCCGCCGCCTCAGCTAGTCTCTGCCGCCGCTGGTGATGCCTCTTCGGGTGATCACGCCTCTCTCTATCAGTCACCAGCTAGCCGCTGCCCCCGGCTCGACTCTGCCAATGCGAGCGCCGCTGCCTCGGCTAGTGGTGTCTCCCTCTCTCGATCTCCGGCAGACGGGACCTCCTGCAGCAGCTCGATCCTTCAGTGAGCCGTTCAAGAGGTAAGCCACCTCCTCTCCCTCTGCCGCTGCAATGTTCACAGCACAGCTCTCTCTGTGCAGAGCAGAGGGGAGAGGGAAGCGGACTCCTCAGCAGCTCACACAGCCCCCTTCCTCGCTAGCTCTCCCCCTTTTATAGTGACTGTTTAGTCCTCGTGAGCCCCATCTCTTTTCCCGCTCACCGCACGAGACCCCACGTTCAGCTACAGTCTCGTGCTGTTTACAGGTGGTACAGCCCCATATTGTTCCCGCTCACAGCGCGAGATCCCCCTGTTCAAATACAGTCTCGTGCATGTCAGAGGAGTATAGTCCAGGGTCAATGCAACAATATTCATTAAAATCACCTCAGTTACCTCAGCTACCTATAAGATTATCATGAAGTATGATACCAGTTCAATAAATAAATCATTAACTATACATATATTTATACCATATTTACAATATCCCTATTTAGTTAATAGTGTATATACCGCAGGGTCACATTTCTCCCCCTGGTGATCTTTAAGATAAACAAGTGTTCACATCACACAGATCACCACATTTACATATTTTTCTATTTTTTTACAATCATATGGTTGAGTTAACTGTATTACTTAAAATCTACAGCATTACCTACATAACCAAAGTATGGCCAACTGTTTACTACACTAGAGTGAATAATGCGAGGCTCCAACGTGGGACTTCCTAACTTGTCATACGTAAAATTTCTGGGTGGCCTGCGTACCCGTTGAGGCCTCCCCTCAATGTTATCTTCCTCCATGGCTGAGGATTCTTTATCACAATTACTAGAGGGAATATCATAAGAGTAATTCTCCGTTGGACTTGTCAGAACAGCATCACTTATATCCTCCCCATAATTTTCTCCATCGTCTATGTCTGTTCCTTCAGAAATAGATTCTTCTCCAGTTACGTACGCTTGACTTTCTCTTAAGGTGGTGCTAACATTTGGAATATCAGAATTATAGAAATAGCCCATACCACTATTGGATATATCCTCCAACGCATTCTCTTCTATTTGATGAGGTGGGCTCGGAGAAGGAATTGATCTATCATTCTCTGATTTATTAGTAATATCGTCAATCTCAATATCATCTTGGAAAGAAATTTCTTGGGTAATCGGTAACAAGTGTTGTCGTGATAGGTAAGTATGGGTCCCTCACCATCTTCAGACATCAGACGATACACAGGAATATCCGGCAATTTATCTATTATCCTATATGGATTCTCCCTCCATCTATTAGCAAGTTTTTGACGTTTTGGGTGTCCCAATCGTTTCAACAGAATTCTGTCTCCAGGTAATAACACATGTTCTTTAACATTCTTATCATAATACTGCTTATTCTTTTCTCCTTGTTTTTTTGACATTTTTTTAGCGATAGAATAAGCTTCTCGCAGCTCTTTTCGAAGTTTCTTGACATATTTTGTGTGTGAGCAATGGTTATGATCTCCCATAGTGATCCCCAGGCAAACATCTATGGGCAACCGTGCCTCCCTCCCGAACATAAGGACATAAGGGGAGTACCCAGTGGCATCATTGATGGTACAGTTGTAGGCATGGACTAACTGGCATACATGGCGCTTCCATTGCATCTTATCTTTCGTGAATAGGGTTCCAGGCATATTTAGCAAGGTTCTGTTGAATCTTTCCGGTTGTGTGTCACCCTGAGGGTGATAGGGAGAGGTCCTAGATTTCTTAATGCCACAACAACTGCATAATTCTTTGATTAATTTGCTCTCGAAGTCTCGTCCCTGGTCGGAATGATTTCTAACAGGTAGCCCATAATGTACAAAAAACTTGTCCCACAATGTTTTAGCCACTGTCAATGCTCTTTGATCAGGGGTTACATATGCTTGTGCATATCTCGTAAAATGTTCTGTAACTATTAATATATTGCTTTCTTTACCATTTGGGCCCTCTAATGAGAGAAAATCAATACAGACCAATTCCATGGGTCCTGAACTGTCTATATTAACTAGGGGGGCCGAATGGGTGGGTAAGGATTTCCGGAGGATACAATTTTTGCAATTTTTACAATATTCCCTAATGTCCTGATTCATGAAGGGCCAATATACTCTCTCTGAAATTAATTGTTGTGTCTTCTCATATCCTAAATGTCCATGTTGGTCATGCAAGGATCTAAGGATCATGGATACATACTTATACGGAAGGACAATTTGGTATTTAACCTCCCCCGATATCTTCATAGTTTTCCTATAAAGGACCCCCTTTCTTAACAGTAATTTCTTTCTCTGTTGTAGTAACACATTCGTTTTCCGGGGTAGAACCCTTGTATCCAATATGAGATGAACATGACTCAAATGATCCATTACCGGTTTTAGATATGGGTCTTCCCTCTAAGCATTTCGTATTTGTTCCGTTGATAATATTTCCAACCCCCCGAGTTCAGATCTTGAGACCCAACAGTACATCAAAGGTAATACAGCGTCTGATGCTCCCAAAGAACTTATTCTTTCTTGAGGTGTATTAAATAATCCATTTATCTGATGACATAAACTTTGAACTGCAGGAGCTGGAACTTCGATCCAATCATCATTGCTAGTATTAATACAGGGATTTGGTAAAAGGGAAAGAGCGTCAGCGTTGGTGTTACGTGTCCCCGGCCTATACTTCAGAGTAAAGTGGTAATTTGATAAAGCGGCCAACCATCGATGCCCAGTGGCGTCTAATTTAGCGGTTGAGTTTATATAGGTGAGAGGGTTATTGTCAGTCTGCACAATAAAACTTACTCCGTAAAGATAATCATGAAATTTGTCGACTACAGTCCATTTCAAGGCTAAAAATTCTAGTTTGTGTACAGCATAGCATCTTTCACTGGAAGATAGTCCTCTACTAACATAGGATACAGGACGCAATTGGTCATCTTGCCACTGGTACAATACTCCTCCTAATCCTTCAAATGTCGCGTCAATATGCAATTCGTATGGCAGTTTAGAATTTGCATAAGATAACACTGGGGTATGAGTCAGACAGTTCTTCAGCTTCTGAAAGCTTCCTCACAAGCAGTTGTCCAACGTTCACCAAACTCTTCCTGAGGTTTGAAGTACTCTTTGCCGGAATAGTGACATTTATTCCGATGGCCTTTGTTAAGGGGTGGATATCCTTTGGTCAGCTCAGTCAGGGGTTGAGCAACCTTAGAATAATTGGACACAAATCGGCGATAGTAGCCACAAAACCCCAGAAAGGAACGTAAATCTTTTATTTTGTTGGGACGAGGCCAATGGTTTACTGCTGCCACTTTATCTGGGTCTGTAGCCACAGCCTCTCTACTAACCACATGGCCTAGATATTTAACTGTCTTTTGACATAGTTTACATTTGTCAATGGATAACTTTAATCCTTTTTGTTGCAGCCTATCCAATACTTTGATTAATCGGGTATTATGTTCAGCAAGGGTTCTTCCAAAGACTATTATATCGTCTAGATAAACTAGTACTTCTCTGTAACACATATCCCCGATGGTTTGTTCCATAGCTCTTTGAAATGTGGCCGGGGCACCTTTCACTCCCTGGGGCATTTTAAGAAATTCGAAAAATCCTATAGGACAAATAAAGGCAGTCTTGGCTCTATCTTCTGTTCTCATGGGGATTTGATAGTATCCACATCTCATATCTAACACCGAGAACCATTGGCTGCCTTGTAAACAATCTAAAGCCTCTTCTACTTTGGATACTGTGTATTGATCGGGAACGGTATGGTTGTTTAAGGTCCTATAATCAATGCACAATCTAATATCACCATTCTTCTTTCGGGCCACTACAATAGGAGATGCATACCGGCTTTCAGAATTAGCTATGACATGGCTCTCAAGTAGGTTCTTCAAATGCTGCCTTACATCATCAAAATCGGCGGGGGCCAATCTACGTGACCTCTCCCTGAAAGGACTAGTATCAGTTAAATTAATTCGATGCTCAACCCCTACTGCAGTACCCAAATCCCATTCTTCTACTGAAAAGACTGGTTTTCTAAGATGTAATTCGCCCATCAATTTTTCTTTGTCACTATAGTTAATATCACTACCATGGAAGCAGTCCATAAATTTAGATTGGAATGCTTCGGTCTCTTTCTGGGGTGATGACTCTACATTACACACAGATATGCATTTTTCTCCCACACCCACTAAATCAGGTGACCAGTAGAGTGCGTTGTTATACGGGGAGGTAATCAACTTATCTTGAGTCAAACACCAATCAGTTAATGTTTTAAAAAGATTGGAGTTTGTTCCCACAATGACAGATACATGTCCCTGGTCTCCTGGAGAATCAGGACCCACTAAAGCAATTAACGGTAATGGTATTTCATACCCATAGGGGGAATGAGAGAACTCGATGTGAGTAGATACATATCCTAAATAGGGATACTTTTGGGCACTTAATCCCCATATTGCTAGACCGTCAAATGGTAGTAAAGGTACATTGAACAAATGTTGTCGTTACCAGCTTTCAAATATAATCGATACTTGGGAACCACTGTCCAACAAAACCATGCATGCTTTCCCATTTATCAATGCCTGTACCCTTGGGGCCTTTCCCATCATCCCTTCCGGAATTGGATCAGACCACTGGGCACTCCCCATTGCACACACTATTATAGTTCAGGAGTCGATGCGGGGTTCATCGGCATCCCTCGGGAGTTTTCCGGTTGTTCTACATTTCTGTCATTACGGACTTGATTGTTCCTTCTATTATATCCATTTTGAGGACACTCAAAAGATCGATGTCCTAATTGTCCGCATCTGTAACAAGTGATGTTGTCTCTATTGTCGGGTCTTCGTGCATATCCTCTACCCCTCCCCAGGGGCTGTGCCACTGATCTGTTACTCTGTAAAATTATGAGTTGATCCAATTTCTTATTTTGTTCTTCTAACAACTGATATAACTTGTCGCTGTTTGATGAAACATCAGTGGAGGGGGATACAATTTTTACTCTTTTCAGACTTTTTTCCCTGTTCTCTATCTGAACTTCTTCTAATTTTACTTCTTTTATTAAATCACTCAGCGTTGGAGGAGGGGTTTGAGGCATACTGCACCTCAGTCTTTGAGCTACTGGATTACTAGTTAAAGCTCCTCTTAAAACATGCTTCATACGACGTTCATCAATTTCTCTCTGTTCAATCCCTCCTTTGTCTAAAAGTTTATACAGAATCTTATCTAGGCGGTAAATGTATTCTGTAAGTGTCTCATTAGGTTCTTGGAAAGTACGATGAAGTCGAGATAGAATATCTCCTACTTCCTTTATGGTTCCAAAAGAATAATCTAATGCAGTGAAATAGTCTTTCAAGGTGGCGTTAGAATTGCTCCTACGTGTAGCATGTATGATCCCCATCGCTGGACCTCGGAGACTTTCAACAATCCTCTGTTTTTTTATATGCTCCGGGCATCTCCACTCCTCCGAATGCTGTACCGCTGCTTCTCTCCAAACCTCATTACTTTCTTCCCCAGTGGGCACAGGAAGTATCCCTGAAAAAACCCTTAATCTCCTATACCCACCCTCGTAATGCCACCTTTCAAAGTGACTTACTACTTTATCCATTACGGCCTCTACTTGAGGCTCGATAGGGTCAGTATTAGTTTGGTTGGCTTGTGAGAAGTCACCCATACTCTGATGGCTCCTCTGATTTTCCTCCACTCCATACCCAGGAGCTTCTGTGGCTTCCTCCTCTCCCACCACTACTTGACTAGGCCATATGACAAGCCACCGTCTCCCCGGCACACTTTCCACTAAAATATTAATGGGGATCAAAGAGGCATCTAAATTATTTTGATTATTTATTAAAACCGTACAAATTTCACCTAAAGTTCCTTTCCATTTATCTATTATAACAGGCGATTTTATCCCACACAATTTATTTACTTAATTAATCACTTCTTCATCAGTTATGTTGGTAAACTTTCCCACCAAACCTACACTACGTCTCACATTCACACCGTGGTCTGTACACTAGGTGTATATATCTTTCTCACTTATGATTTCCATGGCAGCCAGTAGAGTATGTTTGCTGTCCGTCTCAGCAGTGCCTCCAGATGTAACCCTATATCTGACAGTAAAATTACTAATAATTCAATATTAAAGTGCCTCCACCCAAACTTTTTATTCTATGTTGTGATAATAATAGAAAAGGGGCTCAGTTTGGGGTAACCCCACACAGTCTGGAATTTTTCTCTTACAGGAAGAATCAACGTTTAGGGTTAATACACAGTACACATCATACTTTATATAAGCTTATTTACTAGTAACTTTTGAATTACAATGTACTTATACAATTTACTTTTCAATATGACATGTATTATTGACAATAACAGATAGAATACAATATACCATAAGATAATAAATTCATTACTCATGCATTACCCTACAATTCCCCTCTTCCTCCAGTCCCATCCAGTAGCTAACTGCAGTTAGTATAGACAGTTATTACATTTATATATATGCATATATATATCTCCTGAATAGTCTACTGAAAAACCCGGGATTTTGCTAGTGAATATATATATATATATATATATATATATATATATATATATATATTCTATGTTATTTAGGTTGAAATCCTGTGAAGTTGAAGTTTAGTACTGATGCCATAAAGTATCTTCTAAGTAACTAATAGTTGTTACCTATCTAAATGTATCCAAGAGTTCCTTTACTTGAAGTGCAATAGTATCTTTTACATATTATTGTATCCAATGCTTGAATGAATAACTTTTGAGGAGTTGTAAGAAATCCCCACTAGGTGTCTCTGTCCTGTCACTTTAGGTTTCTCTGAGCTGAAAAGTTACTCATCTAGTGTACCTATCCTCCATCTGTAACATACAGCTGTTCCAATAGGGGAATAAATAAAGTCTTATTAATGTTATCTTTCTTTCTCTGTTTTATAGGTCACCTTCCCTCCTCACCTACAAATATATCTGCATTCCTCGCTGGTAAGTAATAGGGAATAGGCAAAAGTCAATGAGTTCCCTATGTAGTTGTTCCCTTCAAATTCCTGTGATTAGTCTTTCCTTCATAAACCTTAGTAGACCGGAAATAAAGTACTACCGCCTATTAAAGTCTATCCTTTGATGAACCCCCTGTCTATTGGTGGTATAACCTATAATGATGGGGGTGCAGTGTAATGTAGATTTCACAGACCTTAGACGTCTTCAGCTACAGCTCCTGCTAGTAGCCAATCCAGATATAACTAGGCTCCTCCCCTTGCTCACCGATTGAAGGACTTTGGATTTCTCACTCTACTCTTAGTTTTCAGCAATCCCCCGATCTCGTACTCATCTAGGAGGCTATTGTCAGCTGCTGCTTGTATCTGTACTTTATTCCCCTTCTCAGCTCTCCCCCGCTCTCGTACTCAGCTAGGAGGCTGGGGATCCCCAGGGATTTCCGAGTGAAATAGAAGAAACAGCTGACCTGTTCTCTCAGCTTCTTCTGTGGATTTTCTGGAAGATGAACTGCCGCTATTACTCTGGAGGGGTTAGGTGCCTTAATTTTGATTCCGGCTGTCTTGAATAATGACTCCTCTATTCTGTCACCCGCGGGTCACAGCGAGGCCAGCGCCTCCTCCTCGGGTAGCCGCGCCTTCCTTGATCCGCCTCCGGGTAGCCGCCGCCTCAGCTAGACTCAGCCGCCGCTGGTGATGCCTCTTCGGGTGGTCATGCCTCTCTCTATCAGTCACCAGTTAGCCGCTGCCCCCGGCTCGACTCCGCCAATGCGAGCGCCGCTGCCTCGGCTAGTGGTGTCTCCCTCTCTCGATCTCCGGCAGACGGGACCTCCTGCTGCAGCTCGATCCTTCAGTGAGCCGTTCAAGAGGTAAGCCACCTCCTCTCCCTCTGCCGCTGCAATGTTCACAGCACAGCTCTCTCTGTGCAGAACAGAGGGGAGAGGGAAGCGGACTCCTCAGCAGCTCACACAGCCCCCTTCTGCGCTAGATCTCCCCCTTTTATAGTGACTGTTTAGTCCTCGTGAGCCCCATCTCTTTTCCCGCTCACCGCACTAGACACCCCGTTCAGCTACAGTCTCGTGCTGTTTACAGGGGGTACAGCCCTATATTGTTCCCGCTCACAGCACGAAATACCCCTGTTCAAATACAGTCTCGTGCATGTCAGAGGAGTATAGTCCAGGGTCAATGCAACAATATTCATTAAAATCACCTCAGTTACCTCAGCTACCTATAAGATTATTATGAAGTATGATACCAGTTCAATAAATAAATCATTAACTATACATATATTTATACCATATTTACAATATCCCTATTTAGTTAATAGTGTATATACCGCAGGGTCACATTTCTCCCCCTGGTGATCTGTAATATAAACAAGTGTTCACATCACACAGATCACCACATTTACATATTTTTCAATTTTTTTACAATCATATGGTTGAGTTAACTGTATTACTTAAAATCTACAGCATCACCTACATAACCAAAGTATGGCCAACTGTTTACTACACTAGAGTGAATAATGCGAGGCTCCAACGTGGGACTTCCTAACTTGTCATACGTAAAATTTCTGGGTGGCCTGCGTACCCGTTGAGGCCTCCCCTCAATGTTATCTTCCTCCATGGCTGAGGATTCTTTATCACAATTACTAGAGGGAATATCATAAGAGTCATTCTCCGTTGGACTTGTCAGAACAGCATCACTTATATCCTCCCCATAATTTTCTCCATCATCTATGTCTATTCCTTCAGAAATAGATTCTTCTCCAGTTACGTACGCTTGACTTTCTCTTAAGGTGGTGCTAACATTTGGAATATCAGAATTATAGAAATAGCCCATACCACTATTGGATATATCCTCCAACGCATTCTCTTCTATTTGATGAGGTGGGCTCGGAGAAGGTATTGATGTATCATTCTCTGATTTATTAGTAATATCGTCAATCCCAATATCATCTTGGAAAGAAATTTCTTGGGTAATAGGTAACGAGTGTTGTCGGTGATAGGTAAGTATGGGTCCCTCACCATCTTCAGACATCAGACGATACACAGGAATATCCGGCAATTTATCTATTATCCGATATGGATTCTCCCTCCATCTATTAGCAAGTTTTTGACGTTTTGGGTGTCCCAATTGTTTCAACAGAACTCTGTCTCCAGGTAATAACACATGTTCTTTAACATTCTTATCATAATACTGCTTATTCTTTTCTCCTTGTTTTTTGGACATTTTTTTAGCGATAGAATAAGCTTCTCGCAGCTCTTTTCGAAGTTTCTTGACATATTGTGTGTGTGTGCAATGGTTATGATCTCCCATAGTGATCCCCAGTCAAACATCTATGGGCAACCGTGCCTCCCTCCCGAACATAAGTAAAGAGGGGAGTACCCAGTGGCATCATTGATGGTACAGTTGTAGGCATGGACTAACTGGCATACATGGCGCTTCCATTGCATCTTATCTTTTGTGGATAGGGTTCCAAGCATATTTAGCAAGGTTCTGGTGAATCTTTCTGGTTGTGGGTCACCCTGAGGGTGATAGGGAGAGGTCCTAGATTTCTTAATGCCACAACAACTGCATAATTCTTTGATTAATTTGCTCTCGAAGTCTCGTCCCTGGTCGGAATGAATTCTAACAGGTAGCCCATAATGTACAAAAAACTTGTCCCACAATGTTTTAGCCACTGTCAATGCTCTTTGATCAGGGGTTACATATGCTTGTGCATATCTCGTAAAATGGTCTGTAACTATTAATATATTGCTTTCTTTACCATTTGGGCCCTCTAATGAGAGAAAATCAATACAGACCAATTCCATGGGTCCTGAACTGTCTATATTAACTAGGGGGGTCGAATGGGTGGGTAAGGATTTCCGGAGGATACAATTTTTGCAATTTTTACAATATTCCCCAATGTCCTGATTCATGAAGGGCCAATATACTCTCTCTGAAATTAATTGTTGTGTCTTCTCATATCCTAAATGTCCATGTTGGTCATGCAAGGCTCTAAGGATCATGGATACATACTTATACGGAAGGACAATTTGGTATTTAACCTCCCCCGATATCTTCATAGTTTTCCTATAAAGGACCCCCTTTCTTAACAGTAATTTCTTTCTCTGTTGTAGTAACACATTCGTTTTCCGGGGTAGACCCTTGTATCCAATATGAGATGAACATGACTCAAATGATCCATTACCGGTTTTAGATATGGGTCTTCCCTCTGAGCATTTCGTATTTGTTCCGTTGATAATATTTCCAACCCCACGAGTTCAGATCTTGAGACCCAACAGTACATCAAAGGTAATACAGCGTCTGATGCTCCCAAAGAACTTATTCTTTCTTGAGGTGTATTAAATAATCCAGTTATCTGATGACATAAACTTTGAACTGCAGGAGCTGGAACTTCGATCCAATCATCATTGCTAGTATTAATACAGGGATTTGGTAAACGGGAAAGAGCGTCAGCGTCGGTGTTATGTGTCCCCGGCCTATACTTCAGAGTAAAGTGGTAATTTGATAAAGCGGCCAACCATCGATGCCCAGTGGCGTCTAATTTAGCGGTTGAGTTTATATAAGTGAGAGGGTTATTGTCAGTCTGCATAATAAAACTTACTCCGTAAAGATAATCATGAAATTTGTCGACTACAGTCCATTTCAAGGCTAAAAATTCTAGTTTGTGTACAGCATAGCGTCTTTCACTGGAAGATAGTCCTCTACTAACATAGGATACAGGACGCAATTGGTCATCTTGCCACTGGTACAATACTCCTCCTAATCCTTCAAATGACGCGTCAATATGCAATTCGTATGGCAGTTTAGGATTTGCATAAGCTAACACTGGGGTATGAGTCAGACAGTTCTTCAGCTTCTGAAAAGCTTCCTCACAAGCAGTTGTCCAACGTTCACCAAACTCTTCCTGAGGTTTGAAGTACTCTTTGTCGGAATAGTGACATTTATTCCGATGGCCTTTGTTAAGGGGTGGATATCCTTTGGTCAGCTCAGTCAGGGGTTGAGCAACCTTAGAGTAATTGGACACAAATCGGCGATAGTAGCCACAAAACCCCAGAAAGGAACGTAAATCTTTTATTTTGTTGGGACGAGGCCAATGGTTTACTGCTGCCACTTTATCTGGGTCTGTAGCCACACCTTCTCTACTAACCACATGGCCTAGATATTTAACTGCCTTTTGACATAGTTTACATTTGTCAATGGATAACTTTAATCCTTTTTGTTGCAGCCTATCCAATACTTTGATTAATCAGGTATTATGTTCAGCAAGGGTTCTTCCAAAGACTATTATATCGTCTAGATAAACTAGTACTTCTCTGTAACACATATCCCCGATGGTTTGTTCCATAGCTCTTTGAAATGTGGCCGGGGCACCTTTCACTCCCTGGGGCATTTTAAGAATTTCAAAAAATCCTATAGGACAAATAAAGGCAGTCTTGGCTCTATCTTCTGGTCTCATGGGGATTTGATAGTATCCACATCTCATATCTAACACCGAGAACCATTGGCTGCCTTGTAAACAATCTAAAGCCTCTTCTACTTTGGGCACTGTGTATTGATCGGGAACGGTATGGTTGTTTAAGGTCCTATAATCAATGCACAATCTAATATCACCATTCTTCTTTCGGGCCACTACAATAGGAGATGCATACCGGCTTTCAGAATTAGCTATGACATGGCTCTCAAGTAGGTTCTTCAAATGCTGCCTTACATCATCAAAATCGGCGGGGGCCAATCTACGTGACCTCTCCCTGAAAGGACTAGTATCAGTTAAATTAATTCGATGCTCAACCCCTACTGCAGTACCCAAATCCCATTCTTCTACTGAAAAGACTGGTTTTCTAAGATGTAATTCGCCCATCAATTTTTCTTTGTCACTATAGTTAATATCACTACCATGGAAGCAGTCCATAAATTTAGATTGGAATGCTTCGGTCTCTTTCTGGGGTGATGACTTTACATTACACACAGATATGCATTTTTCTCCCACACCCACTAAATCAGGTGACCAGTAGAGTGCGTTGTTATACGGGGAGGTAATCAACTTATCTTGAGTCAAACACCAATCAGTTAATGTTTTAAAAAGATTGGAGTTTGTTCCCACAATGACAGATACATGTCCCTGGTCTCCTGGAGAATCAGGACCCACTAAAGCAATTAACGGTAATGGTATTTCATACCCATAGGGGGAATGAGAGAACTCGATGTGAGTAGATACATATCCTAAATAGGGATACTTTTGGGCACTTAATCCCCATATTGCTAGACCGTCAAATGGTAGTAAAGGTACATTGAACAAATGTTGTCGTTACCAGCTTTCAAATATAATCGATACTTGGGAACCACTGTCCAACAAAACCATGCATGCTTTCCCATTTATCAATGCCTGTACCCTTGAGGCCTTTCCCATCATCCCTTCCGGAATTGGATCAGACCACTGGGCACTCCCCATTGCACACACTATTATAGTTCAGGAGTCGATGCGGGGTTCATCGGCATCCCTCGGGAGTTTTCCGGTTGTTCTACATTTCTGTCATTACGGACTTGATTGTTCCTTCTATTATATCCATTTTGAGGACACTCAAAAGATCGATGTCCTAATTGTCCGCATCTGTAACAAGTGATGTTGTGTCTATTGTCTGGTCTTCGTGCATATCCTCTACCCCTCCCCAGGGGCTGTGCCACTGATCTGTTACTCTGTAAAATTATGAGTTGATCCAATTTCTTATTTTGTTCTTCTAACAACTGATATAACTTGTCGCTGTTTGATGAAACATCAGTGGAGGGGGATACAATTTTTACTCTTTTCAGACTTTTTTCCCTGTTCTCTATCTGAACTTCTTCTAATTTTACTTCTTTTATTAAATCACTCAGCGTTGGAGGAGGGGTTTGAGGCATACTGCACCTCAGTCTTTGAGCTACTGGATTACTAGTTAAAGCTCCTCTTAAAACATGCTTCATACGACGTTCATCAATTTCTCTCTGTTCAATCCCTCCTTTGTCTAAAAGTTTATACAGAATCTTATCTAGGCGGTAAATGTATTCTGTAAGTGTCTCATTAGGTTCTTGGAAAGTACGATGAAGTCGAGATAGAATATCTCCTACTTCCTTTATGGTTCCAAAAGAATAATCTAATGCAGTGAAATAGTCTTTCAAGGTGGCGTTAGAATTGCTCCTACGTGTAGCATGTATGATCCCCATCGCTGGACCTCGGAGACTTTCAACAATCCTCTGTTTTTTTATATGCTCCGGGCATCTCCACTCCTCCGAATGCTGTACCGCTGCTTCTCTCCAAACCTCATTACTTTCTTCCCCAGTGGGCACAGGAAGTATCCCTGAAAAAACCCTTAATCTCCTATACCCACCCTCGTAATGCCACCTTTCAAAGTGACTTACTACTTTATCCATTACGGCCTCTACTTGAGGCTCGATAGGGTCAGTATTAGTTTGGTTGGCTTGTGAGAAGTCACCCATACTCTGATGGCTCCTCTGATTTTCCTCCACTCCATACCCAGGAGCTTCTGTGGCTTCCTCCTCTCCCACCACTACTTGACTAGGCCATATGACAAGCCACCGTCTCCCCGGCACACTTTCCACTAAAATATTAATGGGGATCAAAGAGGCATCTAAATTATTTTGATTATTTATTAAAACCGTACAAATTTCACCTAAAGTTCCTTTCCATTTATCTATTATAACAGGCGATTTTATCCCACACAATTTATTTACTTAATTAATCACTTCTTCATCAGTTATGTTGGTAAACTTTCCCACCAAACCTACACTACGTCTCACATTCACACCGTGGTCTGTACACTAGGTGTATATATCTTTCTCACTTATGATTTCCATGGCAGCCAGTAGAGTATGTTTGCTGTCCGTCTCAGCAGTGCCTCCAGATGTAACCCTATATCTGACAGTAAAATTACTAATAATTCAATATTAAAGTGCCTCCACCCAAACTTTTTATTCTATGTTGTGATAATAATAGAAAAGGGGCTCAGTTTGGGGTAACCCCACACAGTCGGGAATTTTTCTCTTACAGGAAGAATCAACGTTTAGGGTTAATACACAGTACACATACTTTATATAAGCTTATTTACTAGTAACTTTTGAATTACAATGTACTTATACAATTTACTTTTCAATATGACATGTATTATTGACAATAACAGATAGAATACAATATACCATAAGATAATAAATTCATTACTCATGCATTACCCTACAATTCCCCTCTTCCTCCAGTCCCATCCAGTAGCTAACTGCAGTTAGTATAGACAGTTATTACATTTATATATATGCATATATATATCTCCTGAATAGTCTACTGAAAAACCCGGGATTTTGCTAGTGAATATATATATATATATATATATATATATATATATATATTCTATGTTATTTAGGTTGAAATCCTGTGAAGTTGAAGTTTAGTACTGATGCCATAAAGTATCTTCTAAGTAACTAATAGTTGTTACCTATCTAAATGTATCCAAGAGTTCCTTTACTTGAAGTGCAATAGTATATTTTACATATTATTGTATCCAATGCTTGAATGAATAACTTTTGAGGAGTTGTAAGAAATCCCCACTAGGTGTCTCTGTCCTGTCACTTTAGGTTTCTCTGAGCTGAAAAGTTACTCATCTAGTGTACCTATCCTCCATCTGTAACATACAGCTGTTCCAATAGGGGAATAAATAAAGTCTTATTAATGTTATCTTTCTTTCTCTGTTTTATAGGTCACCTTCCCTCCTCACCTACAAATATATCTGCATTCCTCGCTGGTAAGTAATAGGGAATAGGCAAAAGTCAATGAGTTCCCTATGTAGTTGTTCCCTTCAAATTCCTGTGATTAGTCTTTCCTTCATAAACCTTAGTAGACCGGAAATAAAGTACTACCGCCTATTAAAGTCTATCCTTTGATGAACCCCCTGTCTATTGGTGGTATAACCTATAATGATGGGGGTGCAGTGTAATGTAGATTTCACAGACCTTAGACGTCTTCAGCTACAGCTCCTGCTAGTAGCCAATCCAGATATAACTAGGCTCCTCCCCTTGCTCACCGATTGAAGGACTTTGGATTTCTCACTCTACTCTTAGTTTTCAGCAATCCCCCGCTCTCGTACTCATCTAGGAGGCTATTGTCAGCTGCTGCTTGTATCTGTACTTTATTCCCCTTCTCAGCTCTCCCCCGCTCTCGTACTCAGCTAGGAGGCTGGGGATCCCCAGGGATTTCCGAGTGAAATAGAAGAAACAGCTGACCTGTTCTCTCAGCTTCTTCTGTGGATTTTCTGGAAGATGAACTGCCGCTATTACTCTGGAGGGGTTAGGTGCCTTAATTTTGATTCCGGCTGTCTTGAATAATGACTCCTCTATTCTGTCACCCGCGGGTCACAGCGAGGCCAGCGCCTCCTCCTCGGGTAGCCGCGCCTTCCTTGATCCGCCTCCGGGTAGCCGCCGCCTCAGCTAGACTCAGCCGCCGCTGGTGATGCCTCTTCGGGTGGTCATGCCTCTCTCTATCAGTCACCAGTTAGCCGCTGCCCCCGGCTCGACTCCGCCAATGCGAGCGCCGCTGCCTCGGCTAGTGGTGTCTCCCTCTCTCGATCTCCGGCAGACGGGACCTCCTGCTGCAGCTCGATCCTTCAGTGAGCCGTTCAAGAGGTAAGCCACCTCCTCTCCCTCTGCCGCTGCAATGTTCACAGCACAGCTCTCTCTGTGCAGAACAGAGGGGAGAGGGAAGCGGACTCCTCAGCAGCTCACACAGCCCCCTTCTGCGCTAGATCTCCCCCTTTTATAGTGACTGTTTAGTCCTCGTGAGCCCCATCTCTTTTCCCGCTCACCGCACTAGACACCCCGTTCAGCTACAGTCTCGTGCTGTTTACAGGGGGTACAGCCCTATATTGTTCCCGCTCACAGCACGAAATACCCCTGTTCAAATACAGTCTCGTGCATGTCAGAGGAGTATAGTCCAGGGTCAATGCAACAATATTCATTAAAATCACCTCAGTTACCTCAGCTACCTATAAGATTATTATGAAGTATGATACCAGTTCAATAAATAAATCATTAACTATACATATATTTATACCATATTTACAATATCCCTATTTAGTTAATAGTGTATATACCGCAGGGTCACATTTCTCCCCCTGGTGATCTGTAATATAAACAAGTGTTCACATCACACAGATCACCACATTTACATATTTTTCAATTTTTTTACAATCATATGGTTGAGTTAACTGTATTACTTAAAATCTACAGCATCACCTACATAACCAAAGTATGGCCAACTGTTTACTACACTAGAGTGAATAATGCGAGGCTCCAACGTGGGACTTCCTAACTTGTCATACGTAAAATTTCTGGGTGGCCTGCGTACCCGTTGAGGCCTCCCCTCAATGTTATCTTCCTCCATGGCTGAGGATTCTTTATCACAATTACTAGAGGGAATATCATAAGAGTCATTCTCCGTTGGACTTGTCAGAACAGCATCACTTATATCCTCCCCATAATTTTCTCCATCATCTATGTCTATTCCTTCAGAAATAGATTCTTCTCCAGTTACGTACGCTTGACTTTCTCTTAAGGTGGTGCTAACATTTGGAATATCAGAATTATAGAAATAGCCCATACCACTATTGGATATATCCTCCAACGCATTCTCTTCTATTTGATGAGGTGGGCTCGGAGAAGGTATTGATGTATCATTCTCTGATTTATTAGTAATATCGTCAATCCCAATATCATCTTGGAAAGAAATTTCTTGGGTAATAGGTAACGAGTGTTGTCGGTGATAGGTAAGTATGGGTCCCTCACCATCTTCAGACATCAGACGATACACAGGAATATCCGGCAATTTATCTATTATCCGATATGGATTCTCCCTCCATCTATTAGCAAGTTTTTGACGTTTTGGGTGTCCCAATTGTTTCAACAGAACTCTGTCTCCAGGTAATAACACATGTTCTTTAACATTCTTATCATAATACTGCTTATTCTTTTCTCCTTGTTTTTTGGACATTTTTTTAGCGATAGAATAAGCTTCTCGCAGCTCTTTTCGAAGTTTCTTGACATATTGTGTGTGTGTGCAATGGTTATGATCTCCCATAGTGATCCCCAGTCAAACATCTATGGGCAACCGTGCCTCCCTCCCGAACATAAGTAAAGAGGGGAGTACCCAGTGGCATCATTGATGGTACAGTTGTAGGCATGGACTAACTGGCATACATGGCGCTTCCATTGCATCTTATCTTTTGTGGATAGGGTTCCAAGCATATTTAGCAAGGTTCTGGTGAATCTTTCTGGTTGTGGGTCACCCTGAGGGTGATAGGGAGAGGTCCTAGATTTCTTAATGCCACAACAACTGCATAATTCTTTGATTAATTTGCTCTCGAAGTCTCGTCCCTGGTCGGAATGAATTCTAACAGGTAGCCCATAATGTACAAAAAACTTGTCCCACAATGTTTTAGCCACTGTCAATGCTCTTTGATCAGGGGTTACATATGCTTGTGCATATCTCGTAAAATGGTCTGTAACTATTAATATATTGCTTTCTTTACCATTTGGGCCCTCTAATGAGAGAAAATCAATACAGACCAATTCCATGGGTCCTGAACTGTCTATATTAACTAGGGGGGTCGAATGGGTGGGTAAGGATTTCCGGAGGATACAATTTTTGCAATTTTTACAATATTCCCCAATGTCCTGATTCATGAAGGGCCAATATACTCTCTCTGAAATTAATTGTTGTGTCTTCTCATATCCTAAATGTCCATGTTGGTCATGCAAGGCTCTAAGGATCATGGATACATACTTATACGGAAGGACAATTTGGTATTTAACCTCCCCCGATATCTTCATAGTTTTCCTATAAAGGACCCCCTTTCTTAACAGTAATTTCTTTCTCTGTTGTAGTAACACATTCGTTTTCCGGGGTAGACCCTTGTATCCAATATGAGATGAACATGACTCAAATGATCCATTACCGGTTTTAGATATGGGTCTTCCCTCTGAGCATTTCGTATTTGTTCCGTTGATAATATTTCCAACCCCACGAGTTCAGATCTTGAGACCCAACAGTACATCAAAGGTAATACAGCGTCTGATGCTCCCAAAGAACTTATTCTTTCTTGAGGTGTATTAAATAATCCAGTTATCTGATGACATAAACTTTGAACTGCAGGAGCTGGAACTTCGATCCAATCATCATTGCTAGTATTAATACAGGGATTTGGTAAACGGGAAAGAGCGTCAGCGTCGGTGTTATGTGTCCCCGGCCTATACTTCAGAGTAAAGTGGTAATTTGATAAAGCGGCCAACCATCGATGCCCAGTGGCGTCTAATTTAGCGGTTGAGTTTATATAAGTGAGAGGGTTATTGTCAGTCTGCATAATAAAACTTACTCCGTAAAGATAATCATGAAATTTGTCGACTACAGTCCATTTCAAGGCTAAAAATTCTAGTTTGTGTACAGCATAGCGTCTTTCACTGGAAGATAGTCCTCTACTAACATAGGATACAGGACGCAATTGGTCATCTTGCCACTGGTACAATACTCCTCCTAATCCTTCAAATGACGCGTCAATATGCAATTCGTATGGCAGTTTAGGATTTGCATAAGCTAACACTGGGGTATGAGTCAGACAGTTCTTCAGCTTCTGAAAAGCTTCCTCACAAGCAGTTGTCCAACGTTCACCAAACTCTTCCTGAGGTTTGAAGTACTCTTTGTCGGAATAGTGACATTTATTCCGATGGCCTTTGTTAAGGGGTGGATATCCTTTGGTCAGCTCAGTCAGGGGTTGAGCAACCTTAGAGTAATTGGACACAAATCGGCGATAGTAGCCACAAAACCCCAGAAAGGAACGTAAATCTTTTATTTTGTTGGGACGAGGCCAATGGTTTACTGCTGCCACTTTATCTGGGTCTGTAGCCACACCTTCTCTACTAACCACATGGCCTAGATATTTAACTGCCTTTTGACATAGTTTACATTTGTCAATGGATAACTTTAATCCTTTTTGTTGCAGCCTATCCAATACTTTGATTAATCAGGTATTATGTTCAGCAAGGGTTCTTCCAAAGACTATTATATCGTCTAGATAAACTAGTACTTCTCTGTAACACATATCCCCGATGGTTTGTTCCATAGCTCTTTGAAATGTGGCCGGGGCACCTTTCACTCCCTGGGGCATTTTAAGAATTTCAAAAAATCCTATAGGACAAATAAAGGCAGTCTTGGCTCTATCTTCTGGTCTCATGGGGATTTGATAGTATCCACATCTCATATCTAACACCGAGAACCATTGGCTGCCTTGTAAACAATCTAAAGCCTCTTCTACTTTGGGCACTGTGTATTGATCAGGAACGGTACGGTTGTTTAAGGTCCTATAATCAATGCACAATCTAATATCACCATTCTTCTTTCGGGCCACTACAATAGGAGATGCATACCGGCTTTCAGAATTAGCTATGACATGGCTCTCAAGTAGGTTCTTCAAATGCTGCCTTACATCATCAAAATTGGCGGGGGCCAATCTACGTGACCTCTCCCTGAAAGGACTAGTATCAGTTAAATTAATTTGATGCTCAACCCCTACTGCAGTACCCAAATCCCATTCTTCTACTGAAAAGACTGGTTTTCTAAAATGTAATTCACCCATCAATTATTCTTTGTCACTATAGTTAATATCACTACCATGGAAGCAGTCCATAAATTTAGATTGGAATGCTTCGGTCTCTTTCTGGGGTGATGACTCTACATTACACACAGATATGCATTTTTCTCCCACACCCACTAAGTCAGGTGACCAGTAGAGTGCGTTGTTATACGGGGAGGTAATCAACTTATCTTAAATCAAACACCAATCAATTAATGTTTTAAAAAGATTGGAGTTTGTTCCCACAATGACAGATACATGTCCCTGGTCTCTTGGAGAATCAGGACACACTAAAGCAATTAACGGTAAAGGTTCTTCATACCCATAGGGGGAATGAGAGAACTCGATGTGAGTAGATACATATCCTAAATAGGGATACTTTTGGGCACTTAATCCCCATATTGCTAGACCGTCAAATGGTAGTAAAGGTACATTGAACAAATGTTGTCGTTACCAGCTTTCAAATATAATCGATACTTGGGAACCACTGTCCAACAAAACCATGCATGCTTTCCCATTTATCAATGCCTGTACCCTTGGGGCCTTTCCCATCATCCCTTCCGGAATTGGATCAGACCACTGGGCACTCCCCATTGCACACACTATTATAGTTCGGGAGTCGATGCAGGGTTCATTGGCATCCCTCGGGAGTTTTCCGGTTGTTCTACATTTCTGTCATTACGGACTTGATTGTTCCTTCTATTATGTCCATTTTGAGGACACTCAAAAGATCGATGTCCTAATTGTCCGCATCTGTAACAAGTGATGTTGTGTCTATTGTCTGGTCTTCGTGCATATCCTCTACCCCTCCCCAGGGGCTGTGCCACTGATCTGTTACTCTGTAAAATTATGAGTTGATCCAATTTCTTATTTTGTTCTTCTAACAACTGATATAACTTGTCGCTGTTTGATGAAACATCAGTGGAGGGGGATAAAATTTTTACTCTTTTCAGACTTTTTTCCCTGTTCTCTATCTGAACTTCTTCTAATTTTACTTCTTTTATTAAATCACTCAGCGTTGGAGGAGGGGTTCGAGGCATACTGCACCTCAATCTTTGAGCCACTGGATTAATAGTTAAAGCTCCTCTTAAAACATGCTTCATACGACGTTCATCAATTTCTCTCTGTTCAATCCCTCCTTTGTCTAAAAGTTTATACAGAATCTTATCTAGGCGGTAAATGTAGTCTGTAAGTGTCTTATTAGGTTCTTGGAAAGTACGATGAAGTCGAGATAGAATATATCCTACTTCCTCTATGGTTCCAAAAGAATAATCTAATGCAGTGAAATAGTCTTTCAAGGTGGCGTTAGAATTGCTCCTACGTGTAGCATGTATGATCCCCATCGCTGGACCTCGGAGACTTTCAACAATCCTCTGTTTTTTTATATGCTCCAGGCATCTCCACTCCTCCGAATGCTGTACCGCTGCTTCTCTCCAAACCTCATAACTTTCTTCCCCAGTGGGCACAGAAAGTATCCCTGAAATAACCCTTAATCTCCTATACCCACCCTCGTAATGCCACCTTTCAAAGTGACTTACTACTTTATCCTCTACTTGAGGCTCGATAGGGTCAGTATTAGTTTGGTTGGCTTGTGAGAAGTCACCCATACTCTGATGGCTCCTCTGATTTTCCTCCACTCCATACCCAGGAGCTTCTGTGGCTTCCTCCTCTCCCACCACTACTTGACTAGGCCATATGACAAGCCACCGTCTCCCCGGCACACTTTCCACTAAAATATTAATGGGGATCAAAGAGGCATCTAAATTATTTTGATTATTTATTAAAACCGCACAAATTTCACCTAAAGTTCCTTTCCATTTATCTATTATAACAAGCGATTTTATCCCACACAATTTATTTACTTCTTTAATCACTTCTTCATCAGTTATGTTGGTAAAATTTCCCATTAAACCTACACTACGTCTCACATTCACACCGTGGTCTGTACACCAGGTGTACATATCTTTCTCACTTATGATTTCCATGGCAGCCAGTAGAGTATGTTTGCTGTCCGTCTCAGCAGTGCCTCCAGATGTAACCCTATATCTGACAGTAAAATTACTAATAATTCAATATTAAAGTGCCTCCACCCAAACTTTTTATTCTATTTTGTGATGATAATAATAGAAAAAGGGCTCAGTTTGGGGTAACCCCACACAATCGGGAATTTTTCTCTTACAGGAAGAATCAATGTTTAGGGTTAATATTTGAAAAGAGATATTTTAAGTATATCATTCGGGGATATATCATACACATCATACTTTATATAAGCTTATTTACTTGTAACTTTTGAATTACAATATACTTATACAATTTACTTTTCAATATGACATGTATTATTGACAATAACAGATAGAATACAATATACCATAAGATAATAAATTCATTACTCATGCATTACCCTACAATTCCCCTCTTCCTCCAGTCCCATTCAGTAGCTAACTGCAGTTCGTATAGACAGTTATTACATTTATATATATGCATACATATATCTCCTGAATAGTCTACTGAATAACCCGGGATTTTGCTAGTGAATATATATATATATATATATATATATAAACAACGGTAGTGTTCAGCACTCCATTAAAAATAACAAAACTGCTGCGGGTGCCATCACACGTGTAAACTGAATCCTCACACTTACATTTGTAGACCAGGGTGCGGCACTCCGTCAAAATAACTCAATGCAGTCGGTTTTAGTAGAAAATCAACGTTTCAATGTTAATACATTTTCGTCAGGATTACAAATAACACAAGAACATACATACCTTAAATAGTAACACCCGTGCTCTTGCCGCGGTTGTCAGCGGGTTCTCCGCCCCGGACCGCCGCTTTGAGATGACGTCATTACGCAAATAGCGTGTGGCGTCAGTGCATACCCATCACCATAGTAACCAAATAAACAGGAACTGTCAAAGATAACAACGTGTATTACATGTCGTCGTATAGCAATATATGGTAATTTGTCTGAAAGGATGTTTATCTATATTCAACCAATCCCTAATATCACATCAATTAACTACCAAAATTGGTAGATTATATCTCAATCATCGCATAAAATAGCGACGGATATTTCATCTCCTAGTGTGAATCCCATGGTCTAAATGGGTAACAACTGACATGTAAATCATACCAGATCGGATATAACCAATAATGATACCAATTAAATAGTAAAATGCATCCTAATTCTCAAAAGTATCTTAATCATTAATTAGGTAAAACATGAAAAGGATAAATGTTCATTGAGACCCTTTGGGCTAATAACATCTAGTCGATGTATCCATCGAGTCTCACATTTCAGTAATTGTAGATTGCGATCTCCACCCCTTCTTGATAGTGGGATGTGGTCAATCATTCTATATTTAAGATTAGGTAACCCATGACCCTTCTCAGCAAAGTGGCGTGCTACGGGTTGTTCACTAGTGCCACTAGAGATGGCTAATCTTATAGAGTGGCGGTGAGCTGCCATCCTCTCCTTAAATTTACATTGGGTCTTTCCTATATAGGAGAGGCCACAGGGACAAATGATCTGATAGACCACATGTGTACTATTACAATCCAAATGATGTCTGATCTGGTATGTTTTCCCTGAATGCGGATGATTAAATTTATCCCCCTGTATTAAATAATTACAGGTGGTGCATCCACATTTAAAGCATCCCCATCTCTTTGTAGACAAAAAATGTTGTTGTCTTGTTGATCCTATATCTGAGATGTCAGTGCGGACCAGTAAATCCCTCAGGTTTTGTCCCCTAGTAAAGCAGGGCATAATTCTGCTTTCCGTTAAATTTAAGGTGTCATCGCTTTTAATCATAGGCCATAATTTCTTGGCTGTTGTAATGATCTTGTCAGATACGCAATTGTATCGATTGACAAATGGTAGTGCATGCATTAAGGATTTACGTGATTTTTTCTTTAGTAAATCCGTCCTATTAAGGGACATCACTTTTTGTTTTGAGGACATTAACAGTTTATAGTCGTATCCTCTCTGTACAAATTTGTTGATAAGTTTATCAATTTGTATATTCGCTACTTCACTATTGTCATTGATGCGGCGTATTCTGATCATTTGAGAAAAGGGAAGACCCATTTTCAATTTCCTAGGGTGACCACTATTCATGTGCAATAATGTATTACGATCAGTATCCTTAGAGTATACTGTAGTACTAATCCCCTGTGTGGTAATCGAAATGGTTACATCCAAAAAATTCAACTGTTCCTGACTCATCTTAACCGCTAGTTTAACTGGGTTGTCAGATGTGTTATGTGCTTGAATTAACTGCAGGAATGTGTCTTTGGAGCCTTGCCAGATGATGAACACATCATCTATAAAACGAGTGTACATCAAAATATTTGACTTAATAAATTCATCTGTAAAGAAAATATCCTCCTCCACCTCAAACATAAAACAATTAGCATATGCCGGGGCCATAGAAGACCCCATCGCACATCCAGTACACTGTAAATAATATGAACCATCAAATAAAAAATAATTTTTTGTCAAAACAAATTCCAATAATTGCAACAAAAACTGTATATATGGAGCAGAAAAATGATTTTCTTTCATTAACAAATTTCTAACCGCAGTTATACCAAGATTGTGGGGAATCACCGTGTAGAGGCTGGCTACATCAATACTAATGAGCCAGACTCCTGTCGGTAATGTGCCCACAATTGATAATTTGTTTAGAAACATGGTAGTGTCCAACAAGAAATTTTTGTGTTTCTGTACCAAAGGTTGCAGTATAGAGTCCAGGAAAACTGCCGATGGTTGTGAAAGTGATCCCCTAGCAGATATTATGGGCCTGCCTGGAGGGGGACTAATCCCTTTATGCACTTTGGGTACCGTATATAGAACCGGAGTCAGTGGGTGTTCAGGTATTAATAAATCATAAATATCCTCATGTAGAATTTGCATATCTTTAGCCATAAGTATGCACTCACGTAGTTCTCTTTTAAAAATATCGGTAGGATCACCTCTTAATTTAATATACGTGTTACTGTCACTTAATTGGCGCATAATTTCAATTTTATAGTCGGAGAGGTCCTGCAGGACAATCCCTCCTCCTTTATCCGCCGGTCTTATAATCAGATTTTTATTAGAGGATAAAGACTTAATGGCTTCCCTTTCTAAAAGAGAGAGATTAGGATGTATCCGATTGTGGTGTTTGTTGATAATTTTGACTTCATGTTCCAAAGATCTGATGAATGTCTTGATGGAGGCATTGTTAGAAACGGGTTCAAATGTTGATTTACTTTTAAATTGCTTCATTTGATCTGGAACATGTTGTTCTTTTGGTGGTATAGGATCTTTCTTTCCAAAAAATTCTTTTAATTTAAGTTGTCGCTGAAAGCGATGTTTATCCACCTGCCACTGCAAATCATCGAAGCCCACTGTAGGTATAAACGTTAGGCCTTTTTGTAGAAGGCTGTTTTCAGCATTGGTAAGTTCATAGGAAGATAAATTAAAAATAATCATCTCTTCGCTGTCGTTGACATCTTGTTGCCCCGTCCTTTTCCTCCTGTTTTGTCCGCCCCTTCGTGATGGTCTTGTTCTCCTGTGATGTTCTTGCCTCTTCTGGTCGTAACTCCTAAAGGGGGTAAAGGTGCTTTTCTTCGTCTGCGTGTACGTCCTTCTGATTCACTCGCAGTACTACCCTGGTCTTGTGAGGATTCAGTGTCAAAACGTGTATGCGGGTGTTTTCTTCTGAAAAATGGTGTCCTGTTGTCATATGATCTTCCCCCATGTAGCCATTGGTACACTTTATGATGTTCGTAATCAGCTTCGACTTTGATCAATTTTTCCTTCTTAAACTTGATCAATTCACGTTTGTGGGTCGCTATTTGATTATTTAATTTATTGATCCAGTCATTATCCTTATCTGTTGTCAGGATAGGTAGATGGATTTGTTCAAAGGCTTCAATTTTGGTCTTGATTGCCGCCATTTCCTTGTTAGACTGGTCAATTACCAACAGTAATAAATCATATGAGCATTTATTAAGTATTCCGATCCACTTTTTGCAAAAGCTTGGATCATTTCTGCCAATCGTAGGGCAGTTTTTAATTCTAAACCCTCTAGGGATTTTCTTAGATCTGAAATAATCGCTCAATGAGACAGAATGGCAATAGTAATCGACCTCCTTTTTCTTTAACCTGAGTAGGTCACGGAATACAAGATCAGGGGCCGATGCTTCAGGTGCATCACGCAGACAATCAGAGTTCAATATGGTTTCAGCTTCAAGGTCAGAGAAACCAAATGATCAGAATACGCCGCATCAATGACAATAGTGAAGTAGCGAATATACAAATTGATAAACTTATCAACAAATTTGTACAGAGAGGATACGACTATAAACTGTTAATGTCCTCAAAACAAAAAGTGATGTCCCTTAATAGGACGGATTTACTAAAGAAAAAATCACGTAAATCCTTAATGCATGCACTACCATTTGTCAATCGATACAATTGCGTATCTGACAAGATCATTACAACAGCCAAGAAATTATGGCCTATGATTAAAAGCGATGACACCTTAAATTTAACGGAAAGCAGAATTATGCCCTGCTTTACTAGGGGACAAAACCTGAGGGATTTACTGGTCCGCACTGACATCTCAGATATAGGATCAACAAGACAACAACATTTTTTGTCTACAAAGAGATGGGGATGCTTTAAATGTGGATGCACCACCTGTAATTATTTAATACAGGGGGATAAATTTAATCATCCGCATTCAGGGAAAACATACCAGATCAGACATCATTTGGATTGTAATAGTACACATGTGGTCTATCAGATCATTTGTCCCTGTGGCCTCTCCTATATAGGAAAGACCCAATGTAAATTTAAGGAGAGGATGGCAGCTCACCGCCACTCTATAAGATTAGCCATCTCTAGTGGCACTAGTGAACAACCCGTAGCACGCCACTTTGCTGAGAAGGGTCATGGGTTACCTAATCTTAAATATAGAATGATTGACCACATCCCACTATCAAGAAGGGGTGGAGATCGCAATCTACAATTACTGAAATGTGAGACTCGATGGATACATCGACTAGATGTTATTAGCCCAAAGGGTCTCAATGAACATTTATCCTTTTCATGTTTTACCTAATTAATGATTAAGATACTTTTGAGAATTAGGATGCATTTTACTATTTAATTGGTATCATTATTGGTTATATCCGATCTGGTATGATTTACATGTCAGTTGTTACCCATTTAGACCATGGGATTCACACTAGGAGATGAAATATCCGTCGCTATTTTATGCGATGATTGAGATATAATCTACCAATTTTGGTAGTTAATTGATGTGATATTAGGGATTGGTTGAATATAGATAAACATCCTTTCAGACAAATTACCATATATTGCTATACGACGACATGTAATACACGTTGTTATCTTTGACAGTTCCTGTTTATTTGGTTACTATGGTGATGGGTATGCACTGACGCCACACGCTATTTGCGTAATGACGTCATCTCAAAGCGGCGGTCCGGGGCGGAGAACCCGCTGACAACCGCGGCAAGAGCACGGGTGTTACTATTTAAGGTATGTATGTTCTTGTGTTATTTGTAATCCTGACGAAAATGTATTAACATTGAAACGTTGATTTTCTACTAAAACCGACTGCATTGAGTTATTTTGACGGAGTGCCGCACCCTGGTCTACATATATATATATATATATATATATATATATATATATATATTCTATGTTATTTAGGTTGAAATCCTGTGAAGTTGAAGTTTAGTACTGATGCCATAAAGTATCTTCTAAGTAACTAATAGTTGTTACCTATCTAAATGTATCCAAGAGTTCCTTTACTTGAAGTGCAATAGTATCTTTTACATATTATTGTATCCAATGCTTGAATGAATAACTTTTGAGGAGTTGTAAGAAATCCCCACTAGGTGTCTCTGTCCTGTCACTTTAGGTTTCTCTGAGCTGAAAAGTTACTCATCTAGTGTACCTATCCTCCATCTGTAACATACAGCTGTTCCAATAGGGGAATACATAAAGTCTTATTAATGTTATCTTTCTTTCTCTGTTTTATAGGTCACCTTCCCTCCTCACCTACAAATATATCTGCATTCCTCGCTGGTAAGTAATAGGGAATAGGCAAAAGTCAATGAGTTCCCTATGTAGTTGTTCCCTTCAAATTCCTGTGATTAGTCTTTCCTTCATAAACTAAAGTAGAGCGGAAATAAAGTACTACCTCCTATTAGGTATTCAATAAGTTCCCATTAAAGTCTATCCTTTGATGAACCCCCTGTCTATTGGTGGTATAACCTATAATGATGGGGGTGCAGTGTAATGTAGATTTCACAGACCTTAGACGTCTTCAGCTACAGCTCCTGCTAGTAGCCAATCCAGATATAACTAGGCTCCTCCCCTTGCTTACCGATTGAAGGACTTTGGATTTCTCACTCTACTCTTAGTTTTCAGCACTCCCCCGCTCTCGTACTCAGCTAGGAGGCTATTGTCAGCTGCTGCTTGTATCTGTACTTTATTCCCCTTCTCAGCTCTCCCCCGCTCTCGTACTCAGCTAGGAGGCTGGGGATCCCCAGGGATTTCCGAGTGAAATAGAAGAAACAGTTGACCTGTTCTCTCGGCTTCTTCTGTGGATTTTCTGGAAGATGAACTGCCGCTATTACTCTGGAGGGGTTAGGTGCCTTAATTTTGATTCCGGCTGTCTTGAATAATGACTCCTCTATTCTGTCACCCGCGGGTCACAGCGAGGCCAGCGCCTCCTCCTCAGGTAGCCGCGCCTTCCTTGATCCGCCTCCGGGTAGCCGCCGCCTCAGCTAGACTCAGCCGCCGCTGGTGATGCCTCTTCGGGTGGTCACGCCTCTCTCTGTCAGTCACCAGTTAGCCGCTGCCCCCGGCTCGACTCCGCCAATGCGAGCGCCGCTGCCTCGGCTAGCGGTGTCTCCCTCTCTCGATCTCCGGCAGACGGGACCTCCTGCAGCAGCTCGATCCTTCAGTGAGCCGTTCAAGAGGTAAGCCACCTCCTCTCCCTCTGCCGCTGCAATGTTCACAGCACAGCTCTCTCTGTGCAGAGCAGAGGGGAGAGGGAAGCGGACTCCTCAGCAGCTCACACAGCCCCCTTCTGCGCTAGATCTCCCCCTTTTATAATGACTGTTTAGTCCTCGTGAGCCCCATCTCTTTTCCCGCTCACCGCACGAGACACCCCGTTCAGCTACAGTCTCGTGCTGTTTACAGGGGGTATAGCCCTATATTGTTCCCGCTCACAGCGCGAGATACCCCTGTTCAAATACAGTCTTGTGCATGTCAGAGGAGTATAGTCCAGGGTCAATGCAACAATATTCATTAAAATCACCTCAGTTACCTCAGCTACCTATAAGATTATTATGAAGTATGATATCAGTTCAATAAATAAATCATTAACTATACATATATTTATACCATATTTACAATATCCCTATTTAGTTAATAGTGTATATACCGCAGGGTCACATTTTACTCCGTTCTTTTCTGTTCCAGTTTTTGTTTGGTCACTGGCACTGCAAGTCCTGAGTAACGGGCCCTACACACTGGCTGATTACACTAAAATATATTTCAGTGTGTATTTACCAATGATGAACGATGTGCGAGCCCGCGCTTGTTTATAGTTGGTGCCGTGTCGTTTATGCGTGCAAGCCAATATGGACAATATCGTCCATATTAGCATGCAGGGCTATGGGGCTGGGTGACGGGGGAGTGAAGAAACGTCACTCCCCCGTCAGCCCCCCTTGCCGCCGGGGCATCTGTCGGCCATATTGGCGATCAGGCACCTCGGCTCAAAATCGTCCAGTGTGTAAGGCCCTTAAGTGTTGTTGTGAAGATGTTGTAAAAACGGATGGTACAGTATATTATAAGAGTGAAATATAAATGCTGCAATATGGTCTGATTTGGCCTGGTCACCTACTGTACTGTATGTCAAGCTTACTGGTAGGGAATGCGGTTAGTTTACTGACAGTCGGGATCCTGCCCCCCGCAACAATGCCGTTGCCAGAAATTTGATTTGGTCATGATACAGGCGTCCAAACCCCGACAGTTGGCTTCCCGACCTATGTAAGTATAGTGCCACCGATAGTTTTAGGGTTAGTTTAGCCTCCCCTGCCCCCAGGGAGGTTAGGGTTAGGCTGCAGGGAGGGGGGTTAAGCACCCACGGAGAGGGTTAGGGTAGCGCTGCGGGGGAGGAAGAGTTAAGTTTAGCCAGTGGGGAGGGGGGTTAGGTTTAGGCAATGCTGCAGGGATGTTAGGGTTGGGCACTATAGGGGCAGGTTAGGGTTAGGCTGCGTGGGGAGGTTAGGCTGCATGGAGGAGCGTTAGGCACCCACGGAGAGGGTTAGGGTTAGGCTGCAGGGAGGGGTATTAGGCACCCACGGAGAGGGTTAGGGTTAGGCTGCGGGGGAGATTAGGCAATGCTGCACAGATGTTAGGGTTAGGCACTATAGGGGGAGGTTAAGGTTAGGCTATGGGATTGGAAATGGAGGATTAGGGGGTTGGGGAGAGGGGATAATACCCCCTAGCTGTATGTTGGTGTAAATCAAGTTCTGTTATTAGCCAGTGCCTCCCCAATCATTGACCTCACCGCACATCACTGGCTGCTATAGCAGTTATCATCCTAAGAGAAGGGAAATATGTTATAACATATAAAGGCCAGGTATCATTAAATAAAGCTACCTAACGCGCTCTGTAGCACACCTCAGAACAAGCCAAAGTGAGGGGAATAGGATAGTGTTAATGGCTAAGGATTACAGGAAACAAGTCTAAGATTAAATGTCATTCAAACCAAGCGGTTTGACAGTTTGTAAAGTGTAGATCCAGCGTGCTTCTGTTTGTAGTAGGGTTTTACCCCGATCTCCACCTCTCTTGGATTCTGGGACCCCGTCAATGATTTTGTATCGGATGGATGCCAGGTTGTGATGAAAGTCTCTGAAGTGGTGGGCGACCGGTTGGTCGGAGCCCTTCCCTTCTAATGCTGCTCTAATGCTAGAGCGGTGGAGGGCGATCCTCTCTTTAAATTAACACATAGTTTTTCCAATGTAAAGGAGTCCGCAGGGACACTTGATATAATAGACTACAAAGCGACTAGAACAGGTATATGAAGATTTGATGGAAAATTTCTTCCCTGATCTTGGATGATGAAAATATTGGCCTGTTTCAAGGCAACTACATGTGGTGCAACCCAAACATCTGTAGTTGCCAGGCTTCCATGTGAGGAAATGAGTAGAAGTCGTTTTGCTGAAACTGGAAATATCATTGTGTACAAGGAAGTCCTTGATATTTTTGCCCCTGCAAAATGCTGGAAGAATGGTGGTGTTTGTGAATGTAGGTAAAGTTTTATCATTCGCTACGATCGGCCAGATCCATTTGGCTGAGCCCACTGTCTGAGCACTATTGGTTGAAAAGTCCTGTGGCCACACTATCCGGTCTCTAGACTCCCGCTGTTTGGTCTTAAATAATAAGTATTTCCGGTTTTTGGTGATCACCCTCTCTTTGTCTATTTTAAGATATTTTAATTTGTAACCACTAACTACAAACTTGCGTATCATCATATCAATCTGCTTACTAGCATCCCCACTGTTACTACATATGCGATAGATCCTTAAAAATTGGGAATAAGGTAACCCCCATTTTAAGGCAGGGGGATGGTGGCTATTGGAGTGTAGGGTAGTGTTCCTATCGGTTTCTTTTACATATAGAGTGGTGTGCAAGACATGATTGTTATCCTGGATGACCATAACATCCAGGTAGTCGATTCTCTCAAAACTGCAGGAGTATGTGAATTGAATGGAGGTATCCAGTGTATTCACATGTCTCATCGCATTGTGAAAATCCTCTTCCGTGCCAGACCACAAGATGAAAATATCGTCGATATAACGATAGTATGCCCTAATGTTGCAGGACATCATAGGGTTAGTAAGGAACAAGTCCTTTTCTACCTCACACATGAACAAATTGGCCAGGCTTGGAGCTACACAAGAACCCATAGCACATCCGGACTGTTGTTGGTAAATTTTGCCATCAAAAATGAAGTAATTCCACTTCAACGTAAGCTCGAGCAGTTGTATGAAAAAATCGACATCAGGCCCTGAATAATTTGTATTGCCTGTAATACAGCGTCTAATAGCTTCTATACCCCGATGGTGCGGTATATTGGTGTATAGGCTAACGACATCTACCGTACACATAAGGTGTTTATCTGGCAGTGGAGCCAAAGCCAGAATTTTATTCAAAAAGGCCGTGGTGTCCTTAAGACAAGAAGCCTGCTCACTCACAATGGGCTACAAAAACATGTCTATGTATTGTGAAATGGTGTAATATAAGGATTCACAGGCCGCAATGATGGGCCGACCAGGGGGGCATATAGGGTTCTTGTGTAGCTTGGGAATAGTGTACAGCACTGGAACAACCGGCCACTCTTGGGATAATACCTGTTGGATCTCACATTGTTGACTGTTGCTTCACTCAGCACTGTATCTATTTCTTCTTTGTATTTGACAGTAGGGTCAGCTGGCAGTAATTGATACATACGAGTATCTGCTAATTGGGTATAAATTTCAGATTTGTAAGTCTTGAGGTCTTGTACCACAATGCCACTGCCCTTGTCCGCGGGGCAAATGACAATGTCTGTATATGAACCAAGTGCTTTAAGGGCTGCATGTTCAGCAGTAGATAAATTCGGTTTATTACCAGTGTGCATTGGAACAGGTTCATCGCAAAGATTATGCATAAAATTGATGAAACATTTGATATTCGTATTATTCGATACTGGGTCAAAGGTTGAGGATTTGTGTAAGGGGGGGCTCCCATTGTTGGCTGCTCGGAAGCCGCAAAGAATTCTTTCAGACGTAATCGATATCCAAATTTATATAAGTCAATCTTGTTCCGAAAGGCATCAGGGTTGTTTGTTGGGATGTGTGAAAGACCTCTATTGAGCACTGAAACTTCTTCTTGTGTTAGTATGCGAGACAGATTAAACACTAGATTTTCTTGCTCGCTGTCTTTTTGGATTTTGCGTGCCCACTGTCCACCGCGCCTGGTGTGCTTCCTTTTTTGGAGTTCCTTTGGCCCCTTGTTGTCACCCTGGGGGTTTTGAGGAGTTTTTTGACCGCTGGTCTCCTGCACATTCCGGCTCACTGGAAGAGACAGCGCTGAAATTTTCAGTGTCTGCGTTAGGTCTTCTAAAGTGTCTGAACCTTGGTTTCTTACCGGTATTGGTATTACGGTTATAGGCCCAACTATACACAAGATTTTCTTGATAATCCCTATCAACCGTATTGCGTTTAGCTTTCTTGAACTGAATGAGGTCTGTGCAGTATTTTGCCAGATCAGCCGTTAGTTTGCTCAAAAGTTCTTGTGAGGTGTCGATGTTTATTAAACCGCTTTAGGTTTGTTCAGATGCTGTGATTTTTTCTTGGGCGATAGTAAGTTCCTGACAGGATTCCTCAATCACTAAAAGGATTAGGTCATACGAGCACTTATTGAGCACAGCTGCCCAACGTCTACAGAATTCAGGGTTATATCGACCAATAGTCGGGGTGGTACGAATGCGAAACCCTCGAGGGATTTTCTTGTCACGGTAATAGTCCGATAGTGTAACACCATGAAAATAAAAGTCAATTTCCTGTTTCTTTAGTTTGTCCAGCTGTATGAAAACTTGTTCTGCTGTATCTGCACCACAGGTGTCTTGAATTTTATCTGTGAACAGAATGGCTTCAGAATCAGTTAAGCTTAATGCTTCTCCAACCGGTAGAATCACGATGCTAAAGCCAGGTACTGCATCCACACCTGACATGTTGTGTCAGCTTCACCAGTGAATTAAAACCAAAATGGTCCCACCATAAAAGAACTAGAGTTAAGTTCCAATAACACACACTTGGAGGCAATCTGCTGTGTGGTAAATAGTGATGAGCGGGTTCGGTTTCTCGAAAACGGAACCCCCCCGAACTTCAGCCTTTTTACACAGGTCCGAGCCATACTCGGATTCTCCTGTATGGCTTGGGTAACCCGAGCGCGCCCGAACTTCATCATCCCGCTGTCAGATTCTCACGAGATTCGGAGCCGCCATTATCACTTGTGCATTGCAAATGTTACGGAGAGGACGTGGCTGGCGTCCTCTCCGTTATTGTTGAATTTGATTGTGCATTATTGCTTAATTCATTGTGGGGAGGACTGGGGAGCAGCTATATAATATAGGAGGAGTACAGTGCAGAGTTTTGCTGATCAGTGACCACCAGTTATCCGTTCTCTGCCTGAAAAAATTGCTCCATATCTGTGCTCAGTGTGCTGCATATATATCTGTGCTCACACTGCTTAATTGTGGGGACTGGGGAGCAGCTGTATTATATAGCAGGAGTACAGTGCAGAGTTTTTCTGACAGTGACCGCCAGTATACGTTGTCTGCCTGAAAAACACTCCATATCTGTGCTCAGTGTGCTGCTTTATTGTGGGGACTGGGGACCACCAGTATCATTAATATTATATAGGAGGAGTACAGTGCAGAGTTTTGCTGACAGTGACCACCATTATACTGTGTCTGCCTGAAAAACACTCCATATCTGTGCTCAGTGTGCTGCTTTATTGTGGGGATTGGGGAGTCGGGACCACCAGTATAATATTATATAGAAGGAGTACAGTGCAGAGTTTTGCTGACACAGTGACCACCAGTATACTATATATAGCAGTACGGTACGGAAGGCCACTGCTGTACCTACTTCTGTGTCGTCATTAAGTATACTATCCATCTACATTCTATACCTGTGGTGCATATTAGTTTTACAGTTTGCTGACACAGTGACCACCAGTATACTATATATAGCAGTACGGTATGGAAGGCCACTGCTGTACCTACCTCTGTGTCGTCATTAAGTATACTATCCATCTACATTCTATACCTGTGGTGCATTTTAGTTTTGCAGTTTGCTGACACAGTGACCACCAGTATACTATATATAGCAGTACGGTACGGAAGGCCACTGCTGTACCTACCTCTGTGTCGTCATTAAGTATACTATCCATCTACATTCTATACCTGTGGTGCATTTTAGTTGTGCGCAGTATATATAGTAGTAGGCCTCAGTGGCGGAACAAGCAAGCTGTGGGCCCAGGTGCGACAAAATGCTTTGGGCCCCCCCCCCACCCCATCCCATCCAAGTCCACCCCATGGGCAGTGCGCGCCGTAGGCGCACGAAAAAATACATAGTGGCGTGGCTTTGTGGGGAAGGAGTGTGTCCACAAAATAATACCAATTCATAAAACGGTGCACAGTAGTCTCCATTCTTCAAATTACGCCGCACAGTAGCACCACTACACCAGGTAGAGACCCTTTTACACCTTACAGCGAACAGATTCCCCTTTTTACACATAACGGCAGACAGCGTGCACTTTTTACACATAACGGCAGACAGCGTGCCCTCGTTACACATAGCGGCAGACAGCATACACTTTTTACACATAATGGCAGACAGCGTGCCCTCGTTACACATAGCGGCAGACAGCGTGCCCTCGTTACACATAGCGGTAGACAGCGTGCACATTTTACACATTACGGCAGACAGTGTCCCCATTTTACACATTACGGCAGACAGCATCCCCATTTTACACATTACGGCAGACAGCATACACTTTTTACACATAACGGCAAACAGCATCCCCATTTTACACATTACGGCAGACAGCATACACTTTTTACACATAACGGCAGACAGCGTGCCCTTTTTACACATTACGGCAGGCAGATTCTACCTTTTTACACATAGCGGCAGGCAGATTCCCCATTTTTATACATAGCGGCAGGCAGATTCCCCATTATTACACATTGCTGCAGGCTGATTCCCCATTTTTACATTGCGGCAGGCAGATTCCCCATTTTTACATTGCAGCAGGCAGATTCCCCCTTTTTACACATTGCGGCAGGCAGATTCCTCATTTTTATACATAGCGGCAGGCAGTCCCCCCTTTTTACACATTGCGGCAGGCAGTCCCAACAAATAAAAAAAGAAAGAGAAAGAAAGAAAGAAAGAAAGAAAGAAAGAAAGAAAGAAAGAAAGAAAGAAAGAAAGAAAGAAAGAAAGAAAGAAAGAAAGAAAGATTATACTTACCCTCTCAGTTGGCTCAGGCTCCTTGTGCAGCTTCCCGGGCAGTAGAGAAGAAGGAGGAGGGAGGTGGAGGAGGGAGCCGCAGCAGCGCTGTGTTATTGGTGGAGGCGCTGCTGCTGCTGCCCCTCTGCTTCCCTATAGGCTGTTCTCAGAGACAGCCTATAGTGAAGCAGAGGAGCAGCAGCAGCAGCGCCTCCACCAGTAACAAAGCGCTGCTGCGGCTCCTTCACCTCCGTCCTCCACCTTACCCCCGTGCCACTGCAGTGCGCGCCGCTCATCTACTCTCTCTCCGGGCGGCTGTGCGCTGCGGGCAGCAGTTGCCCAGAGCGCACAGCGGCATGTAATGAGTCAGTTTGACTCATTACATGCTTGGGCCCCTGAACAGAGGCGGGCCCCAGTGCAGTGCACTGCTTGCACTGCCGGTAGTTCCGCCTCTGGTAGGCCTATTGATACTGGCATATAATTCCACACATTAAAATATGGAGAACAAAAATGTCGAGGTTAAAATAGGGAAAGATCAAGATCCACTTCCACCTTATGCTGAAGCTGCTGCCACTAGTCATGGCCGAGATCATGAAATGCCATCAACGTCGTTTGCCAAGGCCGATGCCCAATGTCATAGTAGAGAGCATGTAAAATCCAAAAAACAAAAGTTCAGTAAAATGACCCAAAAATCAAAATTAAAGCGTCTGAGGAGAAGCGTAAACTTGCCAATATGCCATTTACGACACGGAGTGGCAAGGAACGGCTGATGCCCGGGCCTATGTTCATGGCTAGTGGTTCAGCTTCACATGAGCATGGAAGCACTCATCCTCTCGCTAGAAAAATGAAGAGACTTAAGCTGGCAAAAGCACAGCAAAGAACTGTGCGTTCTTCTACATCACAAATACCCAAAGAGAGTCCAATTGTGTCGGTTGCGATGCCTGACCTTCCCAACACTGGACAGGAAGAGCTTGCGCGTTCCACCATTTGCACGCCCCCTGCAAGTGCTGGAAGGAGCACCCGCAGTCCAGTTCCTGATAGTCAAATTGAAGATGTCACTGTTGAAGTACACCAGGATGAGGATATGGGTGTTGCTGGAGCTGGGGAGGAAATTGACAAGGAGGATTCTGATGGTGAGGTGGTTTGTTTAAGTCAGGCACCCAGGGAGACACCTGTTGTCTGTGGGACGAATATGGCCATTGACATGCCTGGTCAAAATACAAAAAAAATCAGCTCTTCGGTGTGGAATTATTTCAACACAAATGCGGACAACAGGTGTCAAGCCATGTGTTGCCTTTGTCAAGCTGTAATAAGTACGGGTAAGGACGTTAACCACCTCGGAACATCCTCCCTTATACGTCACCTGCAGCGCATTCATCATAAGTCAGTGACAAGTTCAAAAACTTTGGGTGACAGCGGAAGCAGTCCTCTGACCACTAAATCCCTTCCTCTTGTAACCAAGCTCCTGCAAACCACACCACCAACTCCCTCAGTGTCAATTTCCTCCTTACCCAGGAAAGCCAATCGTCCTGCAGGCCATGTCACTGGAAAGTCTGACGAGTCCTCTCCTGACTGGGATTCCTCCGATGCATCCTTGAGTGTAACGCCTACTGCTGCTGGCACTGCTGTTGTTCCTGCTGGGAGTCGATCGTCATCCCAGAGGGCAAGTTGGAAGACCACTTGTACTACTTCCAGTAAGCAATTGACTGTCCAACAGTCCTTTGCGAGGAAGATGAAATATCACAGCAGTCATCCTGCTGCAACGCAGATAACTCAGGCCTTGGCAGCCTGGGCGGTGAGAAACATGGTTCCGGTATCCACCGTTAATTCAGAGGCAACTAGAGACTTGATTGAGGTATTGTGTCCCCGGTATCAAATACCATCTAGGTTCCACTTCTCTAGGCAGGCGATACCGAAAATGTACACAGACGTCAGAAAAAGAGTCACCAGTGTCCTAAAAAATTTAGTTGTACCCAATGTCCACTTAACCACGGACATGTGGACAAGTGGAGCAGGGCAGACTCAGGACTATATGACTGTGACAGCCCACTGGGTAGATGTATTGCCTCCCACAGCAAGAACAGCAGCGGCGGCACCAGTAGCAGCATCTCATAAACGCCAACTCGTTCCTAGGCAGGCTACGCTTTGTATCACCGCTTTTCATAAGAGGCACACAGCTGACAACCTCTTACGAAAACTGAGGAAGATCATCGCAGAATGGCTTACCCCAATTGGACTCTCCTGGGGATTTGTGACATCGGACAACGCCACCAATTAAGTTTTGCACATACATTAAATTTGGTGGTGCAGAATTATTTAAAAAACGACAGGGGCGTGCAAGAGATGGTGTCGGTGGCCCGAAGAATTGCGGGACACTTTCGGCATTCATGCTCCGCGTGCCGAAGACTGGATCACCACCAAACATTCCGGAACCTGCCCTGCCATCATCTGAAGCAAGAGGTGGTAACGAGGTGGAATTCAACCCTCTATATGCTTCAGAGAATGGAGGTGCAGCAAAAGGCCATTCAAGCCTATACATCTGCCTACTATATAGGCAAAGGAGGGGGAATGCACCTGACTCAAGTGCAGTGGAGAATGATTTCAACGTTGTGCAAGGTTCTGCAACCCTTTGAACTTGCCACACGTGAAGTCAGTTCAGACACTATCAGCCTGAGTCAGGTCATTCCTCTCATCAGGCTTTTGCAGAAGAAGCTGGAGACATTGAAGGAGGAGCTAAAACAGAGAGATTCCGCTAGGCATGTGGGACTTGTGGATGGAGCCCTTCATGTGCTTAACCAGGATTCACGGGTGGTCAATCTGTTGAAATCAGAGCACTATATTTTGGCCACCGTGCTCGATCCTAGATTTAAAACCTACGTTGTATCTCTCTTTCTGGTAGACACAAGTCTGCAGAGGTTCAAAAACCTGCTGGTGAGAAAATTGTCAAGTCAAGCGGAACGTGACCCGTCAACATCTCCTCCTTCACATTCTCCCGCAACTGGGGGTGCGAGGAAAAGGCTAAGGATTCCGAGCCCACCCGCTGGCGGTGATGCAAGGCAGTCTGGAGCGAGTGCTGACATCTGGTCCGGACTGAAGGACCTGCCAACGATTACTGACATGTCGTCTACTGTCACTGCATATGATTCTATCACCATTGAAAGAATGGTGGAGGATTATATGAGTGACCGCATCCAAGTAGGCACGTCAGACAGTCCGTACGTATACTGGCAGGAAAAAGAGGCAATTTGGAGGGCCTTGCACAAACTGGCTTTATTCTACCTAAGTTGCCCTCCCTCCAGTGTGTACTCTGAAAGAGTGTTTAGTGCAGCAATCGGCGTACGAGGTTACTTCCATAAAATGTGGAGAAGATGATGTTCATCAAAATGAATTATAATCAATTCCTGCGTGGAGATATTCACCAGCAATTGCCTCCTGAAAGTACACAGGGACCTGAGATGGTGGATTCCAGTGGGGAAGAATTAATAATCTGTGAGCAGGGGGATATACACAGTGAAAGGGGTGTGGAATCGGAGGATGATGATGAGGAGGACATCTTGCCTCTGTAGAGCCAGTTTGTGCAAGGAGAGATTGATTGCTTCTTTTTTGGTGGGGGCCCAAACCAACCAGTCATTTCAGTGACAGACCCTGTCGCTGAAATGATGGGTTTGTTAAAGTGTGCATGTCCTGTTTATACAACATAAGGGTGGGTGGGAGGGCCCAAGGACAATTCCATCTTGCACCTCTTTTTTCTTTCATTTTTCTTTGCATCATGTGCTGTTTGGGGACTATTTTTTGAAGTGCCATCCTGTCTGACACTGCAGTGCCACTCCTAGATGGGCCAGGTGTTTGTGTCGGCCACTTGGGTCGCTTAGCTTAGTCACACAGCGACCTTGGTGCACCTCTTTTTTTCTTTGCATCATGTGCCGTTTGGGGACTATTTTTTTGAAGTGCCATCCTGTCTGACACTGCAGTGCCACTCCTAGATGGGCCAGGTGTTTGTGTCGGCCACTTGTGTCGCTTAGCTTAGTCACACAGCGACCTTGGTGCGCCTCTTTTTTTCTTTGCATCATGTGCTGTTTGGGCACAATTTTTTTGAAGTGCCATCCTGTCTGACACTGCAGTGCCACTCCTAGATGAGCCAGATGTTTGTGTCGGCCACTTGTGTCGATTAGCTTAGTCACAGAGAGACCTTGGTGCAAATTTTAGGACTAAAAATAATATTGTGAGGTGTGAGGTGTTTAGAATAGACTGGAAATGAGTGGAAATTATGGTTATGGAGGTTAATAATACTATGGGATCAAAATGACCCCCAAATTCTATGATTTAATCTGTTTATTAGGGTTTTTTGAAAAAAACACCCGAATCCAAAACACACCCGAATCCAATAAAAAAAAATCAGTGAGGTTTTGCCAAAACGTGTCCGAATCCAAAACACGGCCGCGGAACCAAATCCAAAACCAAAACACAAAACACAGAAAAATGTACGGCACACATCACTAGTGGTAAATAGATAGGCAAAGTGTGTGTTATTGTGGCACCTAACTCTAGTTCGGTGCTACGACACCGAAACAGCTGTAGGAGCTGCCACTCGTTCTGAGATACTGATACGCTGAACTGCTAAGTACCAATTCTTTGTATTTGCCTATGGCTATGCTTACACATTGCCCCTTATATGGAGTTTTTCTGGATTAAAATGTACTAACTCAGTTTGCTGCTAAGTTTTGGTGTGCTGGTCTATGTGGGAACTCCGCATTTGCCTATACATGATTGTTTCACCGGGCACCCATCTGATATTAGGAAAGTGTGTGCTATTCACTTTGGACTTGTGTATATATATATATATATATATATATATATATATATATATACATACACACATGTCAGGGTTCACCGATATGTGATATAACCCAGCTTGTATAGGTAGGTTGCCACTAGGATTTTCAAAATGATTCTGTCCGATAGGTGCACTGCAGCCAATAACATATGGCTGTGTCAGCCCCCATACGTCTCCTCCCTGCTTTGATGTCCCCCAGCTGTAAAGCACCCCAAGCTAGGCTGCTTTGTCACTCCCCTTTCTGTTCCTCACTCCCTACCAAGAGGTTGATCTTCTTGGGTGCTCCGCTTGTTTCACTGTGTCTGTGCAGAAATCAACATCACCCAGCTCACTTCAGTATAAAATAGCTTGAAATACCAGGGGAATGGCTTGAAGTGTGTGGAGTGTGGTAACCTCAGGGGCACATACTTGGGCAATCTTTTATACTCATATCATCTGCCACCCCTTCCTCCACCACACACACACAAGCATTGCTGTCAGTTGAGCTGTAACATAGTAACATAGTAACTAAGGTTGAAAAAATACAATTGTCCATCGAGTTCAACCTGTTACACACATCAACCTACAGTATGTGTGTGACACATGATGGTATTCCAGCTGATGCCTTTCAGAACTGTTGTGGCATGTAATTTCTCAACAGCTGTGTGTGTGGGAGGGGGTTCTAACTTGCATTGACATAGCAAATCGCAGTATTACTTTTTTTTTTTCAATCTGGCATAATGTGTATCAGGGCACTGCAATGTGGTATAATGTGTGTCAGGAGAACTGCGATGTGGCATTATGTATATATGGTGACACTACAAAATGGCATAATGTTTATAGGGGGCACTGTAATGTGGCATAATGTGTGTTAGGAGGACTGCAATGTGGCATAATGTATATCTGGGTGCACTTCAATCTGGCATAATGTGTATTGGGGCACTGCAATGTGGCATAATATGTGTCAGGAGCACTGCAATGTGACATAATGTATACGTGGGGCACTACAATATGTCCTAATGTTTATTGGGGGCACTGTAATGTGGCATAATGTGTATCGGGGCACTGCAATGTGGAATTATATGTATCAGGTGAATGTGGCCTAATGTGTATTGGGTGACATAATGTGTACTAGGGCACAGCAATTTGGCATAATGTGGACACTGTAATGTGGCCTAATGTGCATTGGGTCACTACACTGTGACATAATATGTTCTAAGGGCACAGCAATTTGGCATACTATGTATCGGGGCACTGCCATGTGGCATATGTGTATCAGGGCACTGCAGTGTTGCATAATGTGTATTGGGAGCACTACAAAGTGGCACAATATATATTGGGGGGACTACAATATGGCATAATGTGTATCGGGGGAACTGCAATGTGGCATAATATGCGTTGGGGGTCAATACTAATAAAACTGATGGTGATCATGTTTGCATCTTCAGTGTGCCACAAGTTGAAGACCTCTTGTGTAAGAAAAGGGGAAAGGTAGCTTGGGTGGTAGAAGGATGGCTGTATTTGCATAGATTTGGTGGTTTCATTTATGTCTTTGGATATAAATCAAAATTGAATCATGAATGTCTGAACTCACAGCTAGGGCAATCCAGTCATCACCCCTAACTGTCCTCTACCCTGCAATCTGGATGCATGCAGTCTCTGTATATGATTTACTTCTCTCCTTATGTCCTAAACTACACTGCAAACATTTTTATGGTCAAAAGCTTCTGAATGTTTGTATATAATTATGTGCACTGATTAAATAAAGCCTTTGCATTGGCTCTACAGAAACATATTTCTCTCAAACTATTTTACATTATGATGGAACCCTGAAACCGTTAGGTAGGACCTCAATTTTATTAAGTTATGGACATACTCAGGAGTCACATACTGTACTGTAATTATCGTGTCAGCATGTTCACTGGATGGATGGATAGATATATAGATAGCTATATTGAGGTGATTGACGGTAGGCAGTATCTATGTCCTCCATCGGGCTAGTAGTTACATCCAACGGTACTGACCACACCCCCTGTGTAGACTACACACCCACTTCAGTAGTCACACCCCCACAGTGCTGGTCACACCCCTTATGGTAGCACACAATAGGCCCTTCATACATTTCCTTTCCATGCCCGTGTGTACCTTTATCTGGCTCTGCCCAGACCCATACTGCACATGCACAGTAGTGGAAGTCCATGAGAAAGTGAACCATTGTTTTTTCAGAATCATTATCAAGGTTCAGTTTTTAATTATTTTGTTAGTAAATACCTCAAATTTAATATTCCATGAAAGAAAAATAATTTTGCAAAACCATTTATTGTCTTAAATCATGGTAGAAAGAAATGCATATGTTAGTATCTGCCTACTGAAGATGTTTTGATTCCAAAGTTGCTACCATTACATATGCATCAGCTGTTTATGTTCTGCAAGTTCTTAATAAGTCCTGATGCTATTTAAAGTGTTTACTTCAAGATTCATCTAAAAATTTATTTGAAAAGGTAAGTTTATGTATAGTATTTAACTTGCAAAAACAGAGTCTTTTAATTGTCCTGCCCGTGACGAAAAACATACAAAAGTTTTTGTAGTGGGATAATGGCTCGTAGGTTAGGTGCAGAGGCAGATTTAGACCTTATGGGGCCCTAAGCAAGTGCCCCCCTCCCACAAACAATCCATATTGACTACAGCCTGCCATGGTCTGGAAGTATTTCAGCCATCCCAACACAATCAGAAATGCCCTGCTAATAAGGGATGGGGGACCTACTACAATCATTGGGAGGGGTGCTGATATATAATGCAGTCACATTAATGGGTGCAATAATAAGTATTACAAGATATAATGCCTATTATTACACCCATTATTGTGACTGCTTATTATTACACCCATTAGTGTGACTGTACTATACATCAGTGCCTCCACCTCCCCACCCCACTGACTTTAGCAGCCTAGCAGGTCCCCAATAGACACACAGAATGTGATGACAGATAAGAACCACTTAGCCTATCTAGTCTGCCCACGTACACGTGTATACGCACACACTAGAGTTAATTTTTGTGAGAAGCCAATTAACCTACCAGTATATTTTTGCATTGTGGAAGGAAACCGGAGTACCTGGAGGAAACCCACGCAAGCACAGGGAGAATATACAAACTCCATACAGTTATTATTATTATTAGATTTTATTTATAAGGCACCACATGTGTTTCGCAGCGCCGTACAAAGGACAGTACAGGGGACAAAACATTGCATTACAGTAAATAAATAACAGAAATAGAGTACAGGTAACAGAGCACCACACATTCTCAAGACATAGTACAGCTAAGATGTAAGTATTGAGGGAGTGATCATCGTACTACTAGAGGCTGGTGGTCATAGATGGAGATGAGCCTAAACTAGCAAGATAAAGATGGTCGTTGAGTAGGGGAGAGCTGTGAGTGAAATGTGCTGAGACGAGTGCTTAGATAACAAGAGGAAAGAGGGCCCTGCTCTGAAGAGCTAACAATCTATTGGGGAGGGGCGACAGACAGATGACAAGAGGTGCAGGCAAGTGGGAGGTAGCCTGATGGCAGTATGCAAGCAAAGCGGAGATGTTCACGGCATGAGGCAGGGGGGGTGGAGGCGCGGCTTCAGCTCTGGATTATGCATCAGAAGGGTACGCTTTGATGACTAGGTGGGTTTTTAGTGCCCGTTTAAAGCTTTGCAAGGTTGGGGAGAGTCTAATGGAGCGGGGGAGTGCGTTCCACTGAAGGGGTGCAGCACGGGCAAAATCCTGAACTCGTGCATGGGAAGCAGTAACCATGGCGGTGGAGAGGCGACGGTCATTAGTCGACCGTAGGGGGCGGGAGGGAGTATGAAGGGAAAGGAGGTTGGAGATGTAGGGAGCAGTGGAGACAGAGATGGCCTTGTATGTGAGGGTGAGGAGTTTGAAGAGGATTCTGTAGGGGAATGGGAGCCAGTGTAGATTTTGTTGAAGGGGAGTGGCAGATGTGGTGCGGCGTGAGAGGAAGATAAGCCTAGCTGCGGAGTTCAGGACAGATTGGAGGGGAGCAAGATGGGAGCAAGCGAGGCCAGTGAGGAGGACATTGCAGTAGTCAAGTCGTAAGATGACCAGTGAGTGGATGAGTTTAGTTGCACTCTGGGAGAGATATGACCTGATACGAGCAATGTTGCGTAGCTGGAAACGATAGGATTGTGCCAGAGCTTGGATGTGGGGTGCAAAGGAGTGGGAGGAGTCGAGAGTGACACCCAGGCAGCGGAGTTGGGGAACGGGGGAGATGGAGGTGTTGTCAACAATGATGGAGATATTGGTCGGGGGTGTTGCTCTGGATGGGGGGAAGATGATGAGTTCCGTTTTTTCCATGTTGAGCTTTAGAGAGCGTTCAGACATCCAGGAGGAGATTGCAGAGAGGCAGCTCGAAACCTGAGAGCGGATAGAGGGGGACAGATCAAGAGATGAGAGGTAGAGTTGTGTGTCATCAGCATAGAGGTGGTATTGAAGGCCAAATGAGTTAATGAGCGCACCCAGGGAAGAGGTATACAGGGAGAACAGAAGGGGTCCAAGGACAGAACCCTGAGGGACACCAACAGGAAGGATGGAAGGGTGTGAGGTGGTGCTTGAGGCAGACACAGAGAAGGAGCGGTTAATGAGGTAAGAAGAAAACCAGTCAAGGACGGTGCTAGAGAGGCCAGCGTTTTGGAGTGTGCCGAGGAGGAGAGGATGATCTACGGTATCAAAGGCAGCAGAGAGGTCCAGAAGGATGAGCAGAGAGAAGTGGCCCCTGGATTTGGCCGAAAGCAGGTCATTGGTGACTTTCACCAGGGCAGTCTCAGTTGAGTGGAGTGGGCGAAAGCCAGATTGTAGTGGATCAAGGATGGAGTTGTCAGAGAGGTAGCTTGTGAGACGGCTATAGACTAGTCGTTCAAGTAATTTCGAGGCGAAAGGGAGAAATGAGATGGGGCGGTAGTTAGTGGGTGATGAGGGGTCGAGGTTGGGTTTTTTGAGAATAGGTGAGACCAGAGCATGTTTGAATGGTGAGGGGAAGATGCCGGTGGAGAGGGACAGGTTAAAGAGGTGAGCAAGGTGGGAGCAGTTCAGGGGGCAGGTGGTGGTGGGGGAGGATAAGATGAGGGAGTGGACTTCCTTGTCTGAAGTCGGATGGAAGGAGGACAGGGTGGGATAGATGGAGGGGAGGGATAGAGGGGGTAGCAGAGGGGTGACGGCGGGAGATGTCGATTCGGATATCCTCAATTTTGGAGATGAAGAAGGAGGCAAAGTCAGTGGCAGTGAGGGAGGATGGGAGGGAAGGAGGAGGGGTGTGAAGGAGAGTGTTGAAAGTTTCAAAGAGACGGCGTGGACAGGAGGACTGAGAAGAGATGAGTGCTTGGAAAAAGGATTGCTTGGCGAGGGAAAGAGCAGAGCTGTAGGAGGAGAGAATAAGAGTTAGGGCCATGGTTGGAATCAAACCCATGACCTTAGTGTTGTGAGGCAGTAATGCTAGTCAGTGTGACTTTGTTACTTATAGAGATGAGCGGGATCGGATCCCTGAGATCCGAACCTTACTGAACCTCCCTACACAAGTCCGGATCCGAGTCAGGCTCTGGTTTTCCCACCTGACTCGGAAACTAGAACGAGGCAAAATGTCATCATCCCGCTGTTGGATTCTCGCGGGATTCGGATTCCATATAAGGAACTGTGCGTTGCAGCCATTTTCACTCCGGTCTCGGAGAGTGTAGTGAGAGGACGTGTCTCCATCCTCAGTGTCTGTGTGGGCAGGAAAGTGGGGTGTCGATTCTAGTGCTGTGTTGTGCTGCTCAGTCCAGTGTAGTCAGTGTCTTATGCTGCATCAGTCCAGCCAGTCACAGTGGTGGTGTCCTCTGCTGCTATATGTCCACAGTGCTACTGGCTGCTATATAAATCCCTTGCAGTTTTACTGTGCTGTCTTGCATCAGACCAGGGGTAGTGTTTCTCTTGTGCAGCATCAGTCCAGTGACCAGTCACAACAGTGGTGGTGTCCTCTGCTGCCATATACCCAGAGTTACTGGCGTATAATACCAGTGATATTGCCGTATAATTCCCGTGATATTGCCATATAATTTGCGTGATACTGGCATATAATTACAGTAATATTGCCGTGTCATTTTAAGGATACTGGCGTATAACTCCTGTGATATTGCCGTATAATTCTCAGAATAATGACATATAATTCCTGTGATATTGCCGTCAAATTCCTGTGATATTGCCATATAATTCCCGTGATACTGGCGTATCATTTCTGTGATATTACTGTATAATTCTCAGAATACTGGCATATAATTCCTGTGACATTACTGTATAATTTCTGTGATATTGCCGTATAATTCCAGTGATATTGCCATATAATTCCCATGATACTTGTGTATAATTCCTGTGATATTGCTGTATATTTCTCGGAATACTAGCGTACAATTCCAGTGATATTGCCGTAAAATTCCTGTGATATTGCCATATAATTCCTGTGATACTGGCATATAATTCCTGTGATATCTCTGTATAATTATTATGCACACCAGTGCCTGCAGGAATGTACTGGTGTCTGAACTGTTATGCACACCAGTGCCTGCAGGAATGTACTGGTGTTTGAACTGTTATGCACACCAGTGCCTGCAGGAATGTACTGGTGTCTGAACGGATAGGTATGCAAAACAAATGAACTCACAGACAGACTGGGGAATATGACATTACGTACACAGAAGGTGATAGGGTAACAAAATAAACACAAAGGGAACAGAGAAGCCCAGAGGCTGAGAAACTGGGTGTCTCCCTAGTATTAGTAATGCTCAGATGGAAAAAGCAAGATGTTGTGTTTTAATACGTAGAGAACCCGAAATGCTGTTGTTAAGGGCAAGAGCAAAACCCTAAAGGGTTACCAACGGGTGTGGCAGTAAACTCCTTGGTCAGAGATGGAATGATAGACACAAGGAGAGTCTCCACAATCCTAATCCTCACTTGCAGTGCACAGGTTCAGCTTACTGCCACTAAACTGACACCTGAACACCTTGCACAGTGAGACAGGATTTAGGCAGGCAAGTCTGAGAATACAGCAGCAAATTTGCTAAGTTCAGAGAGTAGTAAAAGAACCCCAGCAAGTTAAACGACTGACTCCAGTCTTACTGCTAGGTCTGGATTGGCAGAGTGTAGTACCAAATCCCCAGGCCTATTTGCAGTAAGCAACAACAAATACAAAGCTACACAGTACTGGCTAACTTTCAGGAACTGACTAACCAACAAAGATTCAGCAGCATCTGCTTAACCTGAGAAGAGGGTTTATAAAGCAGGTGCTGTCCACGCCCCACACAGACCTCACAGACTGTGAGCACAAAAACCAGCACCGGATCCCCTGCCATGCACAGAGCCTATAACCACTGCACAGCAAAAGACCCGAACCGGAGTATCAGCTGCGCTCAGGTTACTCAGCTAGCACTTGTCTCCCGGTTGCCTTGACGACGTGGCAGCACAGGGCAGGAGACCCTAACAGTACCCCCCCTCTGACGAGGGGTCAAAGAACCCCTACCACCGGGTTTATCGGGGAACTGCGAGAAGAAAGAGCGTATCAGTCTGGGGGCATGAAGATCACAACTGCGCACCCACGACCGCTCCTCCGGGCCATACCCCTTTCAGTGCACTAAAAATGACAGCCGACCCCGAACCATCTTGGAGTCAAGAATCCTTTCAACAACAAACTCCCTCTGGTCACGTATCAGAAGAGAGGAAGGTCTTCCACTGGAAGAAGGATGTCACGAACCGGTCTCTCACCTTTGCGGGTTCTGGGGTTCATCCGTTGCCAGTGCGGTTGCTCGCGGTGCTGTGCGCCCGTGTGGGGACACGGCGTGATCAATGGCACAGGTAATGCAGAGTCTGGGAACTGTGAGTGCGGGGACCAAATGGCCTAAGGCACTGCGGTGTGTCTGCTGTATAGGAGGTGGCCATGTTGGAGACCAAATAGCTAATACAGAGCACTTGTGAAAACACCTGTGGGCAGGTGTAAGCCAATCCTGTGCTTGTGCTGCCTTTAAGTAGGCTGGGATTATGTTACTCTGGGCCAGTGCTTTGTTGTATCAACGCTGTGCTCTAGCTCTGAGCTCTCTCCGTGCATTCCTGTGTGATTCCCGTGGTCCAGATATCGCCTCCGCTCCCAGAGGTCCGTCTGCAGCCTTCACTGCTGAAAGATCCACCGGCTCTCCGCTGTGCTGTCAGTTAATTGCACTCCTATTGGAAACAGTTGAATTCCCAGAGTCTTGCATGAGGTTACCTGGTCTGTCTGCCTATCCTACAAAGTCTGGAGGATCTCATTTCCCTCAGCTGTTCGTTTGTTCAACTCTGCATTTAACCCATTCATCACCTTGTCTTCTACTACAGTTTCACAGTGATCTCCGGAACCCGCAAGTAACCCAATTCAGTACTTTTTGTTATGTTGCCATTACAAGGATAATTCTTCAGTCTCTCAGTTAACTCTCAAAACTCCATTGCAAATCCTTACAGTTATCTCTTCATGTCTGCATTATCCAGTTAATCACATTCTGCAGTTCAGCATCAAAGCTTGTTTATATTTGCTATGTTGTCATAACAAGGATAATTCTTCACAGTCTCTCAGTTAACTCTCAAAACTCCATTGCAAATCCTTACAGTTATCTCTTCATGTCTGCATTATCCAGTTAATCACATTCTGCAGTTCAGCATCAAAGCTTGTTTATATTTGCTATGTTGTCATAACAAGGATAATTCTTCACAGTCTCTCAGTTAACTTTCAAAACTCCATTGCAAATCCTTACAGTTATCTCTTCATGTCTGCATTATCCAGTTAATCACATTCTGCAGTTCAGCATCAAAGCTTGTTTATATTTGGACAATCCAACATTTATTCATCAGCTTGTTTTGCATATGTTTCCATGAACATTTCTTTTATTTATTTTTGAGTTTTCTCCTGCATATTATTCCTGCAATACTTCAGTATAATATGATGATTAACAACTTGTCAGTTAACTCTTTACTGAATTGTTATTTTGAATAAATATATGAAGCGGAACTTTCTTCGTCCTCCCTGCTTTCTTCATAGCCCAGCACCTACACCTGTGGTTGGTCCCGGGTTAACGGATTCACAAAAACACCCGGACCTGACAAAGGATTACTAATAGCCCGTTTTAAAAGGGAACAATAAAATGTTTTATCAAAACCCAAAGAACGGGGCAGATCTAACTGATATGCCACCAGATTGATAACCCTGGTGATCTTATAACGGACGATGAACCGGGGGCCTAACTTATGAGATGGCTGTCTCAACTTCAAATTCTTGGTAGACAACCAGACGAAGTCTTCCACACCATTAGAGGTCTCTGATCATTAACAATGGCTGCCCACTTGCCACCTAAACACAAACAGTGCTGGCGATGGCAGACCACCAGTAGCGGCGGGCAAGTATGTGAACGAGCAGGCGGGACCATCTGGGCCCTAGGCGCTCGCTTGTGTTGCCTGGTGGCAGGGCTTAAAGTGGTCCTAGAGAGGTGGGGGAATGCATGTGCCGTAAAATAAGGGTGGCCTCACTAAGAAAGGGCGTGGTCACACAATAGTGCCCCCAACTAAAAATCAGCTCCATCGTATCTAATTACATCACTGTTACTTTAAAATTAATGAAAGAACAAATCCAGCAGAAAACTACACCTGCAACCTGGGAGACATGTAACCCAATGCACAGCCAAGGTGGGAGATAGGGGATCCCAGCTGGATACATAGCTATAGGAGGGATACATACAGAGCAGTATCATTATATAAACAGCAAGGAGGTTTAAGCTCTGGTACTCACACAAAGACCGCAAACAGCAGCGCATGAACTCCAAGCTCCTGTAGCAGCACCCTCATCCTCCACCGGCATCATAGGGATGGGGCCAGACGAGGCACTGCACTGGGTGTATGAGAGAGGAGGGAGCACACCTTTGTCTGTGCTTGGAGTGGGACGGAGGAGGAGCAGGGATCTTAGGTTGGTCCCGGCTGTAGTGAGGTTGGAAGTTGTCAGCAGCCACCAGCCATGCCTGCGGACCGGCTGCTGATCAAAAGAAGAGGCTGCTGATTGTGCGCCAATCATGGCTGGCAGACCGCCATCCAATGAGAATCTGCCACTAGGCAGCTTCTCATTGGATTGTGGTGCGCGAGCCGTGATTGGACCACGGGCTCACCCAGTTTAAAAAAAATAAAATAAGCCTTGCTTTCGTTTAATTGGCAGCCGGTCCGCCCATGAGCCAGGATTGGCTGGCTGCTGCTACAAGCTTTGAAGTGCACTGAAGCTGGGATCAGATGCTAGTGGCCGGACGGAGACGGAACTGGTTCTACCTTCAAATTGAAGTGATGGAATGCAGTTCTGCCCCGTTCTGGCCCACTGTAAGCACTGCCTAGCGGTAAATCCGCTACTGGTTAGGTGCACAGTTGGTCAGAAGTAGTTCATTATGTCAAAGTCGAAAAATATCATGATGCATATCCCTTGTACTAACCCCTCATCCACAAGCGCGCTGCTCATGCACCTGGTCCCCCGTGCGTACACATACCCGCAAGTTGCGTAAGGGATGCTCCAGCGTCTCGTGCGCATGATATGTTTATTTACGGCGGAGTTTGTGAGCGTGTAGCGTGCGACTCAAACGTAGCATATTTAACACAAATAGTGCATTTTGTAGATATTGTTCCCCTAGACCATGTCAGCGAGTATGATTAGTTTAAACAGTTCCTGGACAGAGAGATTCCTCTTTGCATGATAGGAAGGGTCAGATAAAGGCTGAAAGGTGGTGTCTAGTATCCAGCTGTAGGGTATTTTAAGGGTAACATTTCGGTGTTAGTTAGGAAAGGATCGCTCGCTCCTGCGTATAGTTATGTACATAAATAGATTATGAACATTAACTGTATTTGCTGTAAATTACACATGCGGCGGGAATCCAGAGGATACCACCCACAGGAGCAGCTGGGGAAAGACACAGCCCACCTGTTCAAATCCACCTATGACCTTTCCTGTAATGTAGAGACACATCCCTATGTCCAATGAACAATGAGATTACAGGTACCATTGTATTGTGAATGTATGTTGTGTATATAAAGACCACTGTTGCCTGGCCAGCCTCATGACTCTGAAGCCTTACTCCCTGAATAGCTGAGGACTGGATCCAGGTCGCGCTTGCGAACAATACCCCAGTATGTATATTCTCTGTAGCCATCTTTATTCTCTGTTATTCTGTTAGATTTCCGTGTTAGTCTGTAGTGTATAACTTGTATCTGTTTACCCCTTTTCTCTGAATAATCCGCTGCGGTCTTGGAGCCCAGTGGTTTTCACAAACCGATGTGGTGTTTTCACTTTTCTGCAAAGGGTTTTCTTAGTGTCTCAATCGCTATAACAGCATTAGCATTGTTAAGGTTTTTAGGCGTTACATCATTACAATATTTGACTACTAAGGTTTAGAGTATAAGCATATCCTTACCGTGTTTTATTAGCAAGGTTTACTGTATATCATTCTGTGAGCGTCCGTGCCGCTCGTGTTTCACGCTCGCGGCACAGCGTCTCTTACGCTATTAGCGTATCATACGGTACTCAGTATGCCAATAGCATGCTAGGTACAAAGCTCGAACCCATGAGCATATGTGCTGCTCATGCGTTGCGCCCTCGGCGTAGCATCTGTTACGCTAAGTGCGTACCCATACGGTACTCAGTACGCAAATAGTGTACTTAGTCCGTAGTGTGTGTAATAAGTCTAGCGGCCATAGCGGCTCCACGGTAATAGTGTATAGCTTTATGATTAAAGATAATAATTGACATTATCAATTGGGGACATCGTCTGGTTCTCCTCATATTCGCAGCCTAGCAGGACAAGGCAGACTTTATCCATCAGCAAAGGGCGGGAAGGTATCCCCTGTTAAGCCTTTTCTCGGTCAGGTGGATACACTAGTGCTGATTAGATAAGCGTCTGCTCCGCTTGGTTTGAAGGGATGCTGATGGGATCCGAAAGGTAAGAATGTAAAGATATTGGTTGTTTTTAAATCTGTTACATTTCTGTTTGGTGCCAACTGCGCACGCAACACACGTAACACACGCACACATAAGTATTTTATTTGTGTACTTTGCATATCTGCTCACATGATTGCCGTAATTACTGATTACTAGATTTATTTTGACCCGTGCTGAAAAATTTGTTGCTATTTAGTTAAAAATATAGAGTAATATTTAGGGGAGTACGTGTAAAACACACACACAGCCTGGCCCAGTTATAAAGGTTTAAACAGGAGATACTGTGTGGTGCTTGGTAAGCGATTATAGTTGAATATCGTTTACATTTATAGAAGCGTGTTATTTGTGTTATTGCGGACGTATCCGGCCTTTTGCATACGTGTCTCGGACAGCGTGCGAGACTGCGTACGCAATGCAAAGCCCTACACACGTGGTGTATTTTACGCAACGTGCATACAGATACGCCCACTAAATACAAATCACACGATAGCATTGTTTCAGTTTAGGCGAGACGGCAGCCACGCGATAATAGCACAAATTTGTTCAGTTTCCAATATTTAGTTTAATACCTTACTTTACTGTAGTACCTCTGGGGAGAGCTATCAGTTAACAGGAAAATATATTTTTCTGATCAGAAAAGTATAGAATGTTAGTGTGGGCTGAATAGGGTGTGAATATATTGAACCCCGCTCGGTGGTCTTGGTAAAGCTTGGTGAGGCTTGGTGAAACTCGGTGAAGCATGGTGAAGCACTGTCTAGGTGAAAACGTGTGGAGCACAGTCCTGGTGTACGCATGGGACGGAGCATGATAAAGTTTTCGTGGTATTGCGCTCCGGCTGTTTTGGAGCACAGTAGGGAGACTCCAGTGATCCTACCACTTATAGATAGCAAGAGTCTATAAGCGGTACGATTGGACCGCGCGGTTGTATGGGCAACACGTGACGCAACGTGATACGGGGTTTTGCATATTTGTGCGTAAATCTTGTCATCATACGCATTGTAGGAAGCACATGCAAGCGTGATTTGTGTAAAGTAAAGGTTTAGGGAATTTTCGCTGGTCTCTCAGGAAAATCTCTAGAGGTAGGGCCTGCAACGACTATATGTGTCTGCTAAATGAGGCGGATCTGTGATACTCGGAGCAGAACAAGCTGGTGGAAGAGCTTTGAGGACTTCCACCATAGACTACTGTGTTTGGTGCATTTTAGGAAGTTTTCCCGTGTTAAAAAAGTCCACAATGGAAGCCAAGTGCACAACACAGGTATGTTCCTCAGCCAGGGTTCAGGCAGAGATGAGACCCAGGGGGTCAGCTCGGTTAGTAATGTGGGGGAAGTATGGTCCCCACACTGAGACCTTTTGTGATGAATGGACACGAATGACTGTGGGGGATAAAGCACCTTTTCCTGGGATAGGTAGTTTTGACTCAGAGGTATTACATAATCTAAGGCTTAGGATCTGTCTGATAAAATCCCAAAACAGAGGATCAGACACAAAAACTGTTTACATTTATGGCAATAAGAGAGTGATATGCAGAGGGAACTAGCTTACACAGCTGGTTCTAACCCTAGCAGGAAACTGGTAACAACCACACCACCACAGTACACTACAGGAGAGATAATGGCTACAGAGAATGGCATACTGGTATATGACGTTAAGAGTGCACTTAATAAATGTATTAATGACGATAAGAGTAAACTTAATAAATGTAGTAATGACGACAAGAGTAAACTTAATAAATGTATAAATTCTAACCCGTGCAAGTTGCACCCTATTTTAAACTTCCCTCTGGATTACAAGCAAGAAAGTGAGCCCAGCACGATGTCGGCACTTTCTCTAGCAGCCACCATACAGGACACCCAGGTGAGCACGGCCCAATCGGTAAGGACAGTAGTAAAGCCCCCTAGCGGAGGGACAGGTGAGGTCGTGTCCACAGGTAAGTACGGTATTGTACATTATGCACAGACAATTGCAACTCATATTATAGAGTCAACACAAAATGGTGTAATTGAACTAAATCCTGTCAGGGTGATCGCAGTCCCCAATGGGAGGACTGACGCTCAGGGAGTCACTCCCGTCAGAGACATTGCTATGCATTGTCCCTGGTCCCAGACAGAATTGAGGACAATTATGTCTGAATTTCCCGATCCCAGGAAAGATCTAGCCTCATGTCAAAAGTTTATTAAAGAACTAGGTAACGCCGCTGAACTCAATAACAAAGATTGGCGGACAGTGCTAAGGGTATGTTTGCCCTCTAGTATTGACCCTGTGAAATTCATTACTGATTGTAAATTAGATGCAGAGGTGGCTCTCACTGATGAATACAATCAGGAGAATGTTAAACAGATCAATCTGCAGTTAGGAGTATATTTCCCAACTGTTGTCAAATGGAACAAAATTTTCTCCATTAGACAAAAAGAAGGTGAAACTGCTTCTGACTATTTCCATCGAGCACTGCAGGAAATGGCTAGATACACTGGGGTCCTGGACATTGAGGAAAGTGTGCATCATAGGGAGGTAGCGGTGTCCGTATTAATGGACGATTTAAAGGAAGTGTTGAGAACAAGGGTACAGACCACTCAACCTAGCTGAAGAGGTATCTCGGTGGCTGCATTAAGAGAGTCCGCTGTCGGGCATGATCGGAACATCGTTAGACACAGGGAGTCACAGGGGGATAAGCTGATGGCAGTAAGTATACAGGCCCTTACAACAAGGCCACCTCAGCCTAAGCCGCAGACCCCTGATGGTAAGTTGTATGTAGTAAAATGTTATAACTGTCAGAAGGAAGGACATATTGCACGGAATTGCAGATTTAGAGACCCACATAAGGTATATCGACCCCCTAGACAAGAAAACGAGCAAAGTTATGATAAATGTAATTGGGATCAGGGATCACATATGTAAAATTTTGGGCTGCACCTGTAGTCTACAGCCAGTGAAGTTGATTGTTAGCCTTGATAGTAAACCTGAGGTTCCAAGTTGATGTAATTGGTAGATCATTCCTTGTGGATACAGGGGCGGCCAGGTAAACTCTGTGATTTATCTTTAAATGTTTCCTTTTTCATCTCTGACGTTCACCAGCAGAACTACAGCTCAAATGTCACATTTCTACTTGGTCTTTTCAGAGGTCTACCCAACCCCAGTATGTCTTACCAGCATCATTGTGCCTGGCCATGCACAAAGGGTGTAGAGTGGAAATACTGGTGGGGGAGACTGTGCATAGAGACCGATAGACATGTTGGTGTGACAGCCTGAAGGTGAACGGAAATCTCTCTCTTTTTGTTTTTCCATGTTCTACGGATGGTATTTCATACAATAAGTTAAACACATGGTAATGCAAAATTTATGCTCCCTATAGAAAAGTTGCTGATTCGGAAAGAAATCGTATCACTGCAGTGTCCGTTCCAGGAAGACTGAGAGTCAGCACTGTTGAGACGGCATCTGAGCAAGGAGAACAAAAAGACTAGAGGCGGTTATCGTACCAGTTTTCTTTCCTTTCTATTATTTTCTTTACCTTCCATTACCACTCTCTTTTTCTCCTCCTGCAAGATGGACTTCCCCAAGAGATTGCGTTCCGAGTTTTCCTGTTGACCCTGTTGTTAACCAGTACAGTCTATTTCAGTGAGAGTACCAGAGAGGTCGAATTAGTAGAATTCCAAGAGCAACACAGTCACCGAGCAAAGGCGAGTATCAGAAAACTATCTGGTAGTCATGACACTAGGAGACATTGTGAAAGATTGTTAGCTGAGGAGAATTGTATCTGTAGGAATTGTGAAAACATAGTTGAGGACGGGTGCATCCAGAGATGTCAGTCCAGCCTTAATATCAACATGGACCGTCATCCATTGAGTGACTATCACTCATTAGTGGGTAAGGTTTTAAACCAAGCAAATTGCTGGGTGTGCTCACAAGTACCTCAAGGTCAGAGCAAGTCAGGACTAGTACCATACCCTTTAACACTAGATGAGGTACTTGAATTAAGGGGTGGGAGACCGGTGGACAAGAAATTTAATATTTCTAGGCCTCCTAGTTTGAAGCTCCACCAATATCATGTCGATAGGTCCTTAATATGTTTCAACATTTCCAATCCCATTAAGTCGGGAAATTGGGAAGTGACATGGAATAACCAAACCATGGCATTTTCACACAGAGCCGATAGAATGCCCATAGACTCAGAACTTATACGCCAAATAGCCGACGGTGGGAGATATTTTCGGTATAGGTACACTCTAGGAAGTAGGACAATGTGGGTTGGAGAAGTATCACCAGGATACTGTGAGCATATCATACAGCCTGATACGTGTACTGAACAGATGAGAGAGTTAGCAGGGGTGTATCTAGGGGTCCCAGCGCCCCTGGCAAAAGTAATGGGTTGGCGCCCCGCCCCCCACCCCACCCCCCCTACACACATTTAAAATAAGGTGTGAGTATTGGAAATGGGGCATGGTCTTGTGGGGGAAGGGTGTGGACACAATAGTACTTACAAATCAAATTATGCCACACAGTAGTGTCCATTTTTCACATTATATCGCACAGTAGTGTCTCCTATTCACGTTACACCATCATTCCCCCCTAACCCATCCCCCAGCCTCTTCAGTGGTGCCTAATCCTAACCCACCCTTCCTAATCTCACTCCCTGCAGACTAACCCTAACACTCCAGCCCTCGCAGCCTAACACTAACCCTCCCACGTGGCTTGCCAGTGGAGATTTTGGCACCAACTCAATCCAGATTTTGCCATTCTGCATCGCTATCTATGTTGGAATGCCAGCATCATCAATCCAAGCAGTTTCGGGATGCTGGCGTCAGGTTTCCGACCGTCGGGATGCCAAACGCTGGCATCTTGACTGCATCCCGAATGAAATGCTAATGAGATGCTGTGAGATGAGCCTCAAATGGACCCAGCCATTAACCAAACACCATTAGTTGGATGGTAGAAGTGCTTCCTGTTAGAAGAAACATCAGGGTGCCATCACTTCCAAGATAAAATTATCAATTATACAATAACCTGGTATACATTTCCTTGAACCTGGCCTTGAAATAGGTAAGATATGTATTTTCTTTATTACACTCAACAATTTAAAGTTTTCGCTTACTTACTACTTACTTACATCTAACATGCATGAAAATCGTGTCGTTTTTCAGGTACTACAGTCCCTTCTCCCAAACACTTTTTTTATTATCTTCAACAACAAATAGATTTATAGCACTGTGCTATATAAATTGCGGTGTACCTGGTGAGAGTCTGTTACTGCCGGCGTGTCCATCAGCACCGAACTGCACTTGTGATCAGACAAGTGTCCAGCAGCACCGCACTTGTAATCAGACTCAAAATAAACTACAGTTCCCAGCAGCCCTTGCTGCCAGGAGCTCCCAACAACAAGAGCTGCTGGGAGCTGTAGTTTCTTTTGAGTATGATTATAAGTGCGGTGCTGCCGGACACCGACACCGCTCCAGCAGTAACAGACTCTTACCAGGTACAGTCTGATAGTACTACTTTTCTACCCTTTGGCCGCAGGTGGCACCGCCAGGCGGCGCCCCCTCCTTGCCTGGCGCCCCTGGCGAGTGCCATCCTGGCCAATGGGTAGATACACCCCTGAGTTAGGGATAGGATTTTTCACCTGGAAGGTTTGCAATATGGTTATGTCATATTCTGTCCCATATGTCCTCCCCGATGATGCATATTTCATATGTGGGAGGAAGGCGTATAAGTGGCTTGCCCCAAACTCAGAGGGATTGTGTTACATTGCAAGAGTGTTGACAGAAGTAATGACCATTACCCATAATAAGATGAAAGACGTTCACCACAATGCTCAAGCTCCTTACACTCATAGTCACTACAAACAAATTGTTAAGAGACACCTTATAGATAGGACAGAGCACGCAGCCTCTGATTTGATCCACGAATCCACCGGGATTCAATTCCTACTCGCGATCGATATCACCCGTACCGCCAGAGGAATTATACATTTTAGGTAAATTAGTGCGCTAGCGAACCTGATAGACAATATCACCGAGATGTATAATGACACCTTCAGGTATACTGGGAGGGAGTTGCAAGCTTACAAAATGGAACTGATCCAGCACAGGATGGTTCTCAATTACATCACAGCGGTGACAGGCGGGTATTGTGTCACCCTAGCAACTCAGTATGGTGTGAAGTGCTGTACTTATATCACAAACAGCACCGATGACCCAACCAAGGTCATAGATCAAAAGATGGACGATATCTTGCAATTGAAGTGGGAGTTCCGAAGAATACACAACCATACCCTTACTGCTGTGGGTAATGAACTGACCGGCTGGGTTTCATGGTTGAACCCACGCAATTGGTTCTCAGGTTTAGAAGAATGGGCTCAAAAAGTTATCTTGAATGTAGGAAAATTTCTCTTGTGTATCCTGGGAGTTGTCATAATGATTGATTTGATATTTAGATGTGTTCGGATTTTAACGCGGTGCAAGCGCAGTGCCAGAGTGATGAGTTTGAGGAGCGAGGGCATTGTTACTACAACTGGTTTAATTTATGACCCATCAATTGAGACAATGTTGTGATAAGACGTGATTCCACGGTCCGTTTCTTTCACCCGTTTCTCCTTTGTTTTTCTCCAAGGTAAAAAGACATCCACTCGGAAGAAGATTGTGATGAACATTTCTACAGACCTTTGATGAACATTTCTACAGACCTTTGATGGACATTTCCACAGACGTTGCGAGACATTTTAGAGACTTTAAAATACTTTTCATGGACACTTGAAAGACTTTGATTATCACCCACAGCAAGGATACAGCCATTCGGACAAGACTTCAACTGACACCCAAGGACAATTGCACACATTATCATATGAATGCATTTGTGACACATGTTTCTTATCTTCATCTCTACAACCTTCAGGTAGTGGCACACATAGTCGACAGATGATATAGGTACATATATAAGCTTTCACATGTTTCTCCCCCTCCATGTATCATCAACTAAATGTGCACCCCATTTGTTGGAACAAGAAGCTGAAAAGAGCTCGGTAGTGTTTGTTGGGCCACTTACAGACCCTTAAAACGGGATAAGAAGGATTTAATTTATACTTCGCAATACCTTGAAGCTTATTTAGAACATGTACAGCATGATAATACATTCCCCTCAGACATGAATTTCCCACATACATGCTTTTACTATCCCACTAGGTCGTACATTTCCCACCTTCTCCTCTCCGCCCTCCACCCAATCATTTATAGGTATTTCATTGTATTGTATATTTTTCTGCTTAATTGTTTAGATAGTGGCAGTTATTGTTGACTGCCAAAGGGTGGACTGTCAAAGTCGAAAAATATCATGATGCATATCCCTTGTACTAACCCCTCATTCACACGTGTGCTGCTCGTGCACCTGGTCCCCCGTGCGTACACATACCCGCAAGTTGCGTAAGGGACACTCCAGCGTCTCGTGCGCATGATATGTGTATTTACGGTGGAGTTTGTGAGCGTGTAGCGTGCGACTCGAATGTAGCATATTTAACCCAAATAGTGCATTTTGTAGATATTGTTCCCCTAGACCATGTCAGCAAGTATGATTAGTTTAAACAGTTCCTGGACAGAGAGATTCCTCTTTGCATGATAGGAAGAGTCAGATAAAGGTTGAAAGGTGGTGTCTAGTATCCAGCTGTAGGGTATTTTAAGGGTAACATTTCGGTGTTAGTTAGGAAAGGATCGCTCGCTCCTGCGTATAGTTATGTACACAAATAGATTATGAACATTAACTGTATTTGCTGTAAATTACACATGCGGTGGGAATCCAGAGGATACCACCCACAAGAGCAGTTGGGGAAAGACACAGCCCACCTGTTCAAATCCACCTATGACCTTTCCTGTAATGTAGAGACACATCCCTGTGTCCAATGAGATTACAGGTACCATTGTATTGTGAATGTATGTTGTGTAAATAACGACCACTGTTGCCTGGCCAGCCTTATGACTCTGAAGGCTTTCTCCCTGAATAGCTGAGGACTGGATCCAGGTCGCGCTTGCGAACGATACCCCGCGTATGTATATTCTCTGTAGCCATCTTTATTCTCTGTTCTGTTAGATTTCCGTGTTAGTCTGTAGTGTATAACTTGTATCTGTTTACCCCTTTTCTCTGAATAATCCGCTGCGGTCTTGGAGCCCAGTGGTTTTCACAAACCGGTGTGGTGTTTTCACTTTTCTGCAAAGGGTTTTCTTAGCGTCTCAATCGCTATAACAGCATTAGCATTGTTAAGGTTTTTAGGCGGTACATCGTTACAATATTTGACTAGTAAGGTTTAGAGTATAAGCATATCCTTACTGTGTTTTATTAACAAGGTTTACTGTATATCATTCTGTGAGCGTCCGTGCCGCTCGTGTTTCACGCCCGCAGCACAGCGTCTCTTACGCTATTAGCGTATCATACGGTACTCAGTACGCCAATAGCGTGCTAGGCACGAAGCGCGAACCCATGAGCGTACGTGCCACTCGTGCGTCGCGCCCTCGGCCTAGCGTCTGTTATGCTAAGTGCGTACCCATACGGTACTCAGTACGCAAATAGCGTACTTAGTCCGTAGTGTGTGTAATAAGTCTAGCGGCTATAGCGGCTCCATGGTATGAGGGGATAGCTTTATGTTTAAAGTTAATAATTGACATTATCAATATCCTCTAAAAATAATTTACAGAATTACAGTACACAGTTGCATAATCAGGATTTTAACTAGAGATGTGCGGCGGGCACTTTTCGTGTTTTGTGTTTTGGTTCTGGTTCCATACTCGTGTTTTGGATCTGGATTGGTTTGGCCAAAACCGCCCTTTTCTGTTTTGGTTTTGGATTTGGATCTGGATGATTTTTGGAGGGAAAAACATAAAAACAGCTAACATCACAAAAATTGGGGTAATTTTGATCCTATGGTATTATAAACCTCAATAACATTAATTTCCACTCATTTGCAGTCTATTCTGAACACCTCATAATTCACAATATTGTTTTTAGGCCAAGAGGTTGCACTGAGGTGGCTGTATGACGAAGCTAAGTGACAAAAGTATGCGGCACAAACACCTGGCCCATCTAGGAGTGGCACTGCAGTGGCAGACAGGATGACAGATTTAAAAAATAGGCCCCAAACAGCACATCATGCAAAGAAGAAAAAGAGGTGAAATGAGATAGCTATAAAAAGTAACTTTACCATAAATGGTAAACGAACAGGCGCTGCAACTGGGCTGGTTGTCTAAGCTGCCGATGGAAAAGGTGATAGATGGTCACCCCAATGTACATACACATATAAAAACAAAAGAAACCAACTGCGCTTTCATGAAAAATTCACAATTTTATATTTGCTAAAACCAATATGCGAACATTAATAAAGATACAAAAATAAAATAAATGACAGTAATCATACAAGAAAAAACATGCTAAAAACCGAGCCTTAATAAGTCAATCTCTGGACCGCAATTAGTCTAATTTAGGGCAGTCTATGTGCAAATGCTGGCATAAGCAACTAATGCTGGTGAGTGTAAAGATCCTGCAGGGCATACGTATGCATATGTTTTTGCAACATCCTGACTGAAGATGAATAGTTACCAAGTCCCTGGTGGTGTTTCAGCCTGGTATTCCACCTAGCGAGGTTCCAGAGTATTCTCTTTATCCAGCGCAATAACAGTGGTGGTTCTCCCTTTATTAATCTCCACAATCATGGGACTGGAATCTCCTGATGTGCAAACAACATATGCACCATCCTGCATACTTTCTCAGCAATGCCCTGGTCAGAGATGTGGATTTTAGCATGTTTTTTTTTGTATGATTACTGTAATTCATGTTATTTTTGTATCTTTATTAATGTTCGCATATTGGTTTTAGCAAATATAAAGCAATGAGGTAGCTGTATGACTAAGCCAAGCGACACAAGTGTGTGATACAAACACGTGACCCAATTAGGAGTGGCACTACAGTTGCAGACAGGATGGCACTTAAAAAAACTAGGCCCCAAACAGCACATCCTAAAAAGAAGTAAAAGAGGTACAATGAGGTAGCTGTATGACTAAGCTAACCGACACAAGTGTGCTGCACAAACACCTGGCCCATCTAGGAGTGGCACTGCAGTGGCAGACAGGATAGTACTTAAAAAAAAATAGTCCCCAAACAGCACATCATGCAAAGAATTAAAAGAGGTGCAATGAGGTAGCTGTATGACTAAGCTAAGTGACAGAAGTGTGAGGCACAAACACCTGGCCCATCTAGGAGTGGCACTGCAGTGGCAGACAGGATGGCAGATTCAAAAAATAGGCCCCAAACAGCACATCATGCAAATAAGAAAAGGAGGTGCAATGAGGTAGCTGTATGACTAAGCTAAGCGACAAGTGTGTGGCACAAACAACATTGGACGTGTTGGAATTTGCCCAGATGTAATACAGGTTGAGTATCCCTTATCCAAAATGCTTGGGACCAGAGGTATTTTTGATATCGGATTTTTCCGTATTTTGGAATAATTGCATACCATAATGAGATATCATGGTGATGGGACCCAAGTCTAAGCACATAATGCATTTATGTTTCATGTACACCTTATACACACAGCCTGAATGACATTTTAGACAATATTTTTTACAAATTTGTGCATTAAACAAAGTGTGTCTATATTCACACAATTAATTTATGTTTCATATACACCTTATACACATTGCCTGAAGGTCATTTAATACAATATTTTTAATAACTTATGTTTTAAAATAAGTGTGTGTACATTGAGTCATCAAAAAACAAAGGTTTCACTCTCTCACTCTCACTCAAAAAAGTCTGTATTTCGGAATATTCCGTATTTCGGAATATTTGGATATGGGATACTTAACTTGTACACGCACAATATTGGTGGCACAGGAGAGCATACCCTTAAACCACACACACACACACATGGCAAATCCTGTAAAATTAAGTTGGATAATATTAACCCTTCTATTTGAAGCTATTATAATAATATGCAACACAGGTGAGCGTACTCCTACACCACAGGTCAAACCCTGTAAAACTTATTTGTACAATAATATAATTAATGTATACAAACCTTTTATTTGGAGTAAATAATATACAGCACAGGACACCACCACTGAACTTATGGCAGCACAATACACCACCACTGAACTTATGATAGCACAAGACAGCACCACTGGACTGGAATTATACGGCAGTACTCCTGGACTTATACGGCAGCACCCCTTGAGTTGTACGGCAGTGTCAGACAGGATGGCACTTTCAAAATCTAGTCCCCAAGCAGCACATGATGCAAAGAAGAAAAAGAGGTGCAAGATGAAATTGCTATGTTACATAAACAGGACATTCACACTTTAACAAACCAGACATTTCAGCGACAGGGTCTGCAACACAACTGTGGCTAAAATGACTGGTTTATTTGGGCCCCCAACAAAAAAGAAGCAATCAATCTCTCCTTGCACAAACTGGCCCTACAGGGGCAAGATGTTGACCTCATCCTCATCCTCCGATTCCTCACCCCTTTCAGTGTGTACATCCTCCTCCTCACAGAGTATTTATTCGTCCCCACTGGAATCCACCATCACAGGTCCCTGTATACTTTCTGTAGGCAATTGCTGGTGAAGATCTTCCCGGGGGAATTTATAATTAATTTTGATGAACATCATCTTCACCACATTTTGTGGAAGTAACCTCCTACGCCGATCGCTGACAAGGTTACCGGCTGCACTAAACACTCTTTCAGAGTGCACACTTAAGGGGAAGGGGGTCAACTTAGGTAAAATAAAGCCAGTTTGTGCAAGGGCATCCAAATTGCCTCTTTTTCCTGCCAGCAGACATACGGACTGTCTGATATGCCTACTTGGATGCTGTCACTCATATAATTGTCCACCATTCTTTCAATGGTGACAGAATCATATGCAGTGACAGTAGACCTGTCAGTAATCGCTGGCAGGTCTTTCAGTCCGGACAAGATGTCAGCACTCGCTCCTGACTGCCCTGCATCACCACCAGTGGGTGGGCTAGGAAATCTTATCCTTTTCCTCGCAGCCACAGTGGCGGGAGAAAATGAAGGCGGAGCTGTTGATATGTCACGTTCCGCTTGAGTTGACAATTTTCTCACCAGCTGGTCTTTGAACCTCTGCAGACTTGTGTCCGCTGGAAAGATAGATACAACGTAGGCTTTAAACCTAGGATCGAGCACGGTGGCCAAAATGTAGTGCTCTGATTTCAACAGATTGACCACTCTTGAATCATGGCAAAGCGAATGAAGGGCTCCATCCACAAGTCCCACATATTTTGCAGAATCGCTCCGTCTTAGCTCCTTCTTCAATTTCTCCAGCTGCTTCTGCAAAAGCCTGATGAGGGGAATGACCTGACTCAAGCTGGCAGTGTCTAAACTGACTTCACGTGTGGGAAGTTCGAAGGGTTGGAGAACCTTGCACAAGATGTAAATCATTCTCCACTGCGCTTGAGTCAGGTGCATTCCCCCTCCTTTGCCTATATTGTAGGTGGATGTATAGGCTTGAATGGCCTTTTGCTGCTCCTCCATCCTTTGAATCATATAGAGTGTTGAATTCCATCTTGTTACTACCTCTTGCTTCAGGTGATGGCAGGGCAGGTACAGGAGTGTTTGATGGTGCTCCAGTCTTAAGCACGCAGTCGCTGAATGCTGAAAGTGGCCCGCAATTTTTCAGGCCACCAACAGCATCTCCTGCACTCCCCTGTCATTTAAAAAAAATTCTGCACCACCAAATTAATTGTATGTGCAAAACATGGTACGTCCTGTAATTTGCCATGATGTAATGCACGCAACAATATTGGTGACATTGTCCGATATCACAAATCCCCAGGAGAGTCTAATTGGGGTAAGCCATTGTGCGATGATGTCCCTCAGTTTCCGTAAGAGGTTGTCAGCAGTGTGCCTCTTACGGAAAGCAGTGAAACATAGTGTAGCCTGCCTAGGAACGAGTTGGCATTTGCAAGATGCTGCTACTGGTGCCGCTGCTGTTGTTGCTGCTGGAGGCCATACATCTACCCAGTGGGCTGTCACAGTCATATAGTCCTTAGTCTGCCCTGTTCCACTTGTCCACATGTCCATGGTTAAGTGCACAGTTGGTACAAGTGAGTTTTTTAGGACACTGAGGACACTTTTTCTGACGTCTTTGTACATTCTTAGTATCGCCTGCATAGTGAAGTGGAACCTAGATGGAATTTGTTACCGGGGACACACTACCTCAAACAATTCTCTAAGTCCAACTGAACTAATGGCGGATACTGGATGCACGTCTAACACCAACATAGCTGTCAAGGCCTCAGTTGTCCACTTTGCATTAGGATTAGTTATGAGCGGGTTTGGTTTCTCGGAAACCGAACCCCCCCGAACTTCACCCTTTTTACACGGGTCCGAGCCATACTCGGATTCTCCTGTATGGCTCGGTTAACCCGAGCGCGCCTGAACGTCATCATCCCGCTGTCGGATTCTCGCGAGATTCGGATTCTATATAAGCAGCCGCGCATCGCCGACATTTTCACTCGTGCATTGGAAATGTTAGGGAGAGGACGTGGCTGGCGTCCTCTCCGTTTATTCATTGTTGAGTTGATGCAAATATTTGTGAATTCCTTATATCATTGAGGGGACTGGGGAGCAGCTTTATATTAATAAAAGAGGAGAACAGTGCAGAGTTTTGCTGATCAGTGACCACCAGTTTTATCCATTCTCTGCCTGAAAAAAAAACTCCTTATCTGTGCTCAGTGTGCTGCATATATCTGTGCTCACACTGCTTAATTGTGGGGACTGGGGAGCAGCTGTATTATATAGCAGGAGTACAGTGCAGAGTTTTGCTGACAGTGACCACCAGTATACGTTGTCTGCCTGAAAAACACTCCATATCTGTGCTCAGTGTGCTGCTTTATTCTGGGGACTGGGGACCACCAGTATATATTATATACAGTGCAGAGTTTTGTTGACCAGTGCAGAGTTTTGCTGACCAGTGACCACCAGTATATAATATATAGCATTACGGTACAGTAGGCCACTGCTGTACCTACCTCTGTTTCGTCAAGTATACTATCCATCTAGATTCTATTAGTGATGAGCGGGTTCGGTTTCCGAGAAACCGAACCCCCCCGAACTTTACCCTTTTTACACGGGTCCGAGCCATACTCGGATTCTCCCGTATGGCTCGGACGTCATCATCCCGCTGTCGGATTCTCGCGAGATTCGGATTCTATATAAGCAGGCGCGCATCGCCACCATTTTCACTCGTGCATTGGAAATGATAGGGAGAGGACGTGGCTGGCGTCCTCTCCGTTTTATTGTAGAAGACAGTTGATTTTTGTTTGTTTTTTATTGCTTAATTGTGGGGAGGATTGGGGAGCAGCTGTTAGGAGTACAGTGCAGAGTTTTGCTGATAAGTGACCACCAGTTTTTATCCGTTCTCTGCCTGATAAAAACGTTCCATACCATATCTGTGCTCAGTGTGCTGCATCTACATTGTATACCTGTGGTGCATTTTAGACAAGTTTAGCAGTTTGCTGACAGTGTCACCAGTATACTATATATAGCAGTACGGTAGGCCACTGCTTTACCTACCTCTGTGTCGTCACTCGTCATCCATTAAGTATACTATCCATCTACATTCTATACCTGTGGTGCATTTTAGACTAGTTTAGCAGTTTGCTGACAGTGTCCACCAGTATACTATATATAGCAGTACGGTAGGCCACTGCTGTACCTACCTCTGTGTCGTCACTCGTCATCCATTAAGTATACTATCCATCTACATTCTATACCTGTGGTGCATTTTAGACTAGTTTAGCAGTTTGCTGACAGTGTCCACCAGTATACTATATATAGCAGTACGGTAGGCCACTGCTGTACCTACCTCTGTGTCGTCACTCGTCAACGATTAAGTATACTATCCATCTACATTCTATACCTGGGGTGCATTTTAGTTGTGCGCAGTATATATAGTAGTAGGCCATTGCTATTGATACTGGCATATAACTCCACACCTTAAAATATGGAGAACAAAAATGTGGAGTTTAAAAAAATAGGGAAAGATCAAGATCCACTTCCACCTCGTGCTGAAGCTGCTGCCACTAGTCATGGTCGAGACGATGAAATGCCATCAACGTCGTCTGCCAAGGCCGATGCCCAATGTCATAGTAGAGAGCATGTAAAATCCAAAACACAAAAGTTCAGTAAAATGACCCAAAAATCAAAATTAAAAGCGTCTGAGGAGAAGCGTAAACTTGCCAATATGCCATTTACGACACGGAGTGGCAAGGAACGACTGAGGCCCTGGCCTATGTTCATGGCTAGTGGTTCAGCTTCAAATGAGGATGGAAGCACTCATCCTCTCGCTAGAAAAAAGAAAAGACTTAAGCTGGCAAAAGCACAGCAAAGAACTGTGCGTTCTTCTAAATCACAAATCCCCAAGGAGAGTCCAATTGTGTCGGTTGTGATGCCTGACCTTCCCAACACTGGACGGGATGAGCTTGCGCCTTCCACCATTTGCACGCCCCCTGCAAGTGCTGGAAGGAGCACCCGCAGTCCAGTTCCTGATAGTCAAATTGAAGATGTCACTGTTGAAGTACACCAGGATGAGGATATGGGTGTTGCTGGCGCTGGGGAGGAAATTGACCAGGAGGATTCTGATGGAGAGATGGTTTGTTTAAGTCAGGCACCCGGGGAGACACCTGTTGTCCGTGGGACGAATATGGCCATTGACATGCCTGGTCAAAATACAAAAAAAATCAGCTCTACGGTGTGGAAATATTTCAACACAAATGCTGACAACAGGTGTCAAGCCGTGTGTTGCCTTTGTCAAGCTGTAATAAGTAGGGGTAAGGATGTTAACCACCTAGTAAGATCCTCCCTTATACGTCACCTGCAGCGCATTCATCATAAGTCAGTGACAAGTTCAAAAACTTTGGGTGACAGCGGAAGCAGTCCACTGACCACTAAATCCCTTCCTCTTGTAACCAAGCTCCTGCAAACCACACCACCAACTCCCTCAGTGTCAATTTCCTCCTTACCCAGGAAAGCCAGTAGTCCTGCAGGCCATGTCACTGTCAAGTCTGACGAGTCCTCTCCTGCCTGGGATTCCTCCAATGCATCCTTGAGTGTAACGCCTACTGCTGCTGGCGCTGCTGTTGTTGCTGCTGGGAGTCGATCATCATCCCAGAGGGGAAGTCGGAAGACCACTTGTACTACTTCCAGTAAGCAATTGACTGTCCAACAGTCCTTTGCGAGGAAGATGAAATATCACAGCAGTCATCCTGCTGTAAAGCGGATAACAGAGGCCTTGGCAGCCTGGGCGGTGAGAAATGTGGTTCCGGTATCCATCGTTAATTCAGAGCCAACTATAGACTTGATTGAGGTACTGTGTCCCCGGTACCAAATACCATCTAAGTTCCATTTCTCTAGGCAGGCGATACCGAAAATGTACACAGACCTCAGAAAAAGAGTCACCAGTGTCCTAAAAAATGCAGTTGTACCCAATGTCCACTTAACCACGGACATGTGGAGCAGGGCAGACTCAGGACTATATGACTGTGACAGCCCACTGGGTAGATGTATTGCCTCCCGCTGCAAGAACAGCAGCGGCGGCACCAGTAGCAGCATCTCGCAAACGCCAACTCATTCCTAGGCAGGCTACGCTTTGTATCACCGCTTTCCAGAATAGGCACACAGCTGAAAACCTCTTACGGCAAATGAGGAAGACCATCGCAGAATGGCTTACCCCAATTGGACTCTCCTGGGGATTTGTGACATCGGACAACGCCAGCAATATTGTGCGTGCATTACATCTGGGCAAATTCCAGCACGTCCCATGTTTTGCACATACCTTGAATTTGGTGGTGCAGAATTATTTAAAAAACGACAGGGGCGTGCAAGAGATGCAGTCGGTTGCCCGAAGAATTGCGGGCCACTTTCGGCATTCATGCACCGCGTACAGAAGACTGGAGCACCACCAAACAATCCTGAACCTGCCCTGCCATCATCTGAAGCAAGAGGTGGTAATGAGGTCGAATTCAACCCTCTATATGCTTCAGAGGATGGAGGAGCAGCAAAAGGCCATTCAAGCCTATACATCTGCCCACGATATAGGCAAAGGAGGGGGAATGCACCTGACTCAAGCCCAGTGGAGAATGATTTCAACGTTGTGCAAGGTTCTGCAACACTTTGATCTTGCCACATGTGAAGTCAGTTCAGACACTGCCAGCCTGAGTCAGGTCATTCCCCTCATCAGGCTTTTGCAGAAGAAGCTGGAGACATTGAATGAGGAGTTAAAACAGAGCGATTCCGCTAGGCATGTGGGACTTGTGGATGGAGCCCTTCATTCGCTTAACCAGGATTCACGGATGGTCAATCTGTTGAAATCAGAGCACTACATTTTGGCCACCGTGCTCGATCCTAGATTTAAAACCTACGTTGTGTCACTGACCTGATTTGGGAGTGTTGTGGACTCGGGGCTTCTTCCGATGACCGGGAAGAGGATCCGCTACTGGGTCGCAGTAGAGATGGCCGGATGTAGGTCTTCCTCATGCAGGATTAAGACGGCAGGCAGGAAGCACAGAAGAATTCTTGAAGGTTTCCTGAAAGACAAGACTTGTAGAAATACTGAATGCTGAGATACTGAGATATTGAAGGCACTGTGGTGTTGGAGGCACTGTGGTGTTGGAGGCACAGAGGTGCTGGTAGTACAGGTACTGAGACACCCGGGTGCCGGGAGCACAGTGAGACTAAATGCTGAGGCACTGGAGGCACCGAGGTGCTTGGAGACACGGAGTGCTTGGAGGCACGGAGGTGCTTGGAGGCACGGAGATATTTGGAGGCACGGAGGTGCTTGGAGGCACGGTGGTGCTTGGAGGCACGGAGGTGCTTGGAGGCACAGAGGTGCTTGGAGGCACGAGGTGCTTGGAGGCACAAGGTATTTGGAGGCACGGAGGTGCTTGGACGCACGAGGTATTTGGAGGCAGGGAGGTGCTTGGAGGCATGGAGGTGCTTGGAGGCACGGAGGTGCTTGGAGGCACGGAGGCGCTTGGAGGCACGGAGGTGCTTGGAGGCACGAGGTGCTTGGAGGCTCGGAGGTGCTTGGAGGTACAGGATGCTTGGAGGCACGGAGATCAACTGGTTTAATTTATGACCCATCAATTGAGACAATGTTGTGATAAGACGTGATTCCACGGTCCGTTTCTTTCACCCGTTTCTCCTTTGTTTTTCTCCAAGGTAAAAAGACATCCACTCGGAAGAAGATTGTGATGAACATTTCTACAGACCTTTGATGAACATTTCTACAGACCTTTGATGGACATTTCCACAGACGTTGCGAGACATTTTAGAGACTTTAAAATACTTTTCATGGACACTTGAAAGACTTTGATTATCACCCACAGCAAGGATACAGCCATTCGGACAAGACTTCAACTGACACCCAAGGACAATTGCACACATTATCATATGAATGCATTTGTGACACATGTTTCTTATCTTCATCTCTACAACCTTCAGGTAGTGGCACACATAGTCGACAGATGATATAGGTACATATATTAGCTTTCACATGTTTCTCCCCCTCCATGTATCATCAACTAAATGTGCACCCCATTTGTTGGAACAAGAAGCTGAAAAGAGCTCGGTAGTGTTTGTTGGGCCACTTACAGACCCTTAAAACGGGATAAGAAGGATTTAATGTATACTTCGCAATACCTTGAAGCTTATTTATTTATTTGTTCGCATATTGGTTTTAGCAAATATAAAGCAATGAGGTAGCTGTATGACTAAGCCAAGCGACACAAGTGTGTGATACAAACATGTGACCCAATTAGGAGTGGCACTACAGTTGCAGACAGGATGGCACTTAAAAAAACTAGGCCCCAAACAGCACATCCTAAAAAGAAGTAAAAGAGGTACAATGAGGTAGCTGTATGACTAAGCTAACCGACACAAGTGTGCTGCACAAACACCTGGCCCATCTAGGAGTGGCACTGCAGTGGCAGACAGGATAGTACTTAAAAAAAATAGTCCCCAAACAGCACATCATGCAAAGAATTAAAAGAGGTGCAATGAGGTAGCTGTATGACTAAGCTAAGTGACAGAAGTGTGAGGCACAAACACCTGGCCCATCTAGGAGTGGCACTGCAGTGGCAGACAGGATGGCAGATTCAAAAAATAGGCCCCAAACAGCACATCATGCAAATAAGAAAAGGAGGTGCAATGAGGTAGCTGTATGACTAAGCTAAGCAACAAGTGTGTGGCACAAACAACATTGGACGTGTTGGAATTTGCCCAGATGTAATACAGGTTGAGTATCCCTTATCCAAAATGCTTGGGACCAGAGGTATTTTGGATATCGGATTTTTCCGTATTTTGGAATAATTGCATACCATAATGAGATATCATGGTGATGGGACCCAAGTCTAAGCACATAATGCATTTATGTTTCATGTACACCTTATACACACAGCCTGAATGACATTTTAGACAATATTTTTTACAAATTTGTGCATTAAACAAAGTGTGTCTATATTCACACAATTAATTTATGTTTCATATACACCTTATACACATTGCCTGAAGGTCATTTAATACAATATTTTTAATAACTTATGTTTTAAAATAAGTGTGTGTACATTGAGTCATCAAAAAACAAAGGTTTCACTCTCTCACTCTCACTCAAAAAAGTCTGTATTTCGGAATATTCCGTATTTCGGAATATTTGGATATGGGATACTTAACTTGTACACGCACAATATTGGTGGCACAGGAGAGCATACCCTTAAACCACACACACACACACATGGCAAATCCTGTAAAATTAAGTTGGATAATATTAACCCTTCTATTTGAAGCTATTATAATAATATGCAACACACGGCGAGCGTACTCCTACACCACAGGTCAAACCCTGTAAAACTTATTTGTACAATAATATAATTAATGTATACAAACCTTTTATTTGGAGTAAATAATATACAGCACAGGACACCACCACTGAACTTATGGCAGCACAATACACCACCACTGAACTTATGATAGCACAAGACAGCACCACTGGACTGGAATTATACGGCAGTACTCCTGGACTTATACGGCAGCACCCCTTGAGTTGTATGGCAGTGTCAGGTGCAAGATGAAATTGCTATGTTACATAAACAGGACATGCACACTTTAACAAACCAGACATTTCAGCGACAGGGTCTGCAACACAACTGTGGCTGAAATGACTGGTTTATTTGGGCCCCCAACAAAAAAGAAGCAATCAATCTCTCCTTGCACAAACTGGCCCTACAGAGGCAAGATGTTGACCTCATCCTCATCCTCCGATTCCTCACCCCTTTCAGTGTGTACATCCTCCTCCTCACAGAGTATTTATTCGTCCCCACTGGAATCCACCATCACAGGTCCCTGTATACTTTCTGTAGGCAATTGCTGGTGAAGATCTTCCGGGGGAATTTATAATTAATTTTGATGAACATCATCTTCACCACATTTTGTGGAAGTAACCTCCTACGCCGATCGCTGACAAGGTTACTGGCTGCACTAAACACTCTTTCAGAGTGCACACTTAAGGGGAAGGGGGTCAACTTAGGTAAAATAAAGCCAGTTTGTGCAAGGGCATCCAAATTGCCTCTTTTTCCTGCCAGCAGACATACGGACTGTCTGATATGCCTACTTGGATGCTGTCACTCATATAATTGTCCACCATTCTTTCAATGGTGACAGAATCATATGCAGTGACAGTAGACCTGTCAGTAATCGCTGGCAGGTCTTTCAGTCCGGACAAGATGTCAGCACTCGCTCCTGACTGCCCTGCATCACCACCAGTGGGTGGGCTAGGAAATCTTATCCTTTTCCTCGCAGCCACAGTGGCGGGAGAAAATGAAGGCAGAGCTGTTGATATGTCACGTTCCGCTTGAGTTGACAATTTTCTCACCAGCTGGTCTTTGAACCTCTGCAGACTTGTGTCCGCTGGAAAGATAGATACAACGTAGGCTTTAAACCTAGGATCGAGCACGGTGGCCAAAATGTAGTGCTCTGATTTCAACAGATTGACCACTCTTGAATCATGGCAAAGCGAATGAAGGGCTCCATCCACAAGTCCCACATATTTTGCAGAATCGCTCCGTCTTAGCTCCTTCTTCAATTTCTCCAGCTGCTTCTGCAAAAGCCTGATGAGGGGAATGACCTGACTCAAGCTGGCAGTGTCTAAACTGACTTCACGTGTGGGAAGTTCGAAGGGTTGGAGAACCTTGCACAAGATGTAAATCATTCTCCACTGCGCTTGAGTCAGGTGCATTCCCCCTCCTTTGCCTATATTGTAGGTGGATGTATAGGCTTGAATGGCCTTTTGCTGCTCCTCCATCCTTTGAATCATATAGAGTGTTGAATTCCATCTTGTTACTACCTCTTGCTTCAGGTGATGGCAGGGCAGGTACAGGAGTGTTTGATGGTGCTCCAGTCTTAAGCACGCAGTCGCTGAATGCTGAAAGTGGCCCGCAATTTTTCAGGCCACCAACAGCATCTCCTGCACTCCCCTGTCATTTAAAAAAAATTCTGCACCACCAAATTAATTGTATGTGCAAAACATGGTACGTCCTGTAATTTGCCATGATGTAATGCACGCACAATATTGGTGACATTGTCCGATATCACAAATCCCCAGGAGAGTCTAATTGGGGTAAGCCATTGTGCGATGATGTCCCTCAGTTTCCGTAAGAGGTTGTCAGCTGTGTGCCTCTTACGGAAAGCAGTGAAACATAGTGTAGCCTGCCTAGGAACGAGTTGGCGTTTGCAAGATGCTGCTACTGGTGCCGCTGCTGTTGTTGCTGCTGGAGGCCATACATCTACCCAGTGGGCTGTCACAGTCATATAGTCCTTAGTCTGCCCTGTTCCACTTGTCCACATGTCCATGGTTAAGTGCACAGTTGGTACAAGTGAGTTTTTTAGGACACTGAGGACACTTTTTCTGACGTCTTTGTACATTCTTAGTATCGCCGCCATAGTGAAGTGGAACCTAGATGGAATTTGTTACCGGGGACACACTACCTCAAACAATTCTCTAAGTCCAACTGAACTAATGGCGGATACTGGATGCACGTCTAACACCAACATAGCTGTCAAGGCCTCAGTTGTCCACTTTGCATTAGGATTAGTTATGAGCGGGTTCGGTTTCTCGGAAACCGAATCCCCCCGAACTTCACCCTTTTTACACGGGTCCGAGCCATACTCGGATTCTCCTGTATGGCTCGGTTAACCCGAGCGCGCCTGAACGTCATCATCCCGCTGTCGGATTCTCGCGAGATTCGGATTCTATATAAGCAGCCGCGCATCGCCGCCATTTTCACTCGTGCATTGGAAATGTTAGGGAGAGGACGTGGCTGGCGTCCTCTCCGTTTATTCATTGTTGAGTTGATGCAAATATTTGTGAATTCCTTATATCATTGAGGGGACTGGGGAGCAGCTTTATATTAATAAAAGAGGAGAACAGTGCAGAGTTTTGCTGATCAGTGACCACCAGTTTTATCCATTCTCTGCCTGAAAAAAACACTCATCTGTGCTCAGTGTGCTGCATATATCTGTGCTCACACTGCTTAATTGTGGGGACTGGGGAGCAGCTGTATTATATAGCAGGAGTACAGTGCAGAGTTTTGCTGACAGTGACCACCAGTATACGTTGTCTGCCTGAAAAACACTCCATATCTGTGCTCAGTGTGCTGCTTTATTCTGGGGACTGGGGACCACCAGTATATATTATATACAGTGCAGAGTTTTGTTGACCAGTGCAGAGTTTTGCTGACCAGTGACCACCAGTATATAATATATAGCATTACGGTACAGTAGGCCACTGCTGTACCTACCTCTGTTTCGTCAAGTATACTATCCATCTAGATTCTATTAGTGATGAGCGGGTTCGGTTTCCGAGAAACCGAACCCCCCCGAACTTTACCCTTTTTACACGGGTCCGAGCCATACTCGGATTCTCCCGTATGGCTCGGACGTCATCATCCCGCTGTCGGATTCTCGCGAGATTCGGATTCTATATAAGCAGGCGCGCATCGCCACCATTTTCACTCGTGCATTGGAAATGATAGGGAGAGGACGTGGCTGGCGTCCTCTCCGTTTTATTGTAGAAGACAGTTGATTTTTGTTTGTTTTTTATTGCTTAATTGTGGGGAGGATTGGGGAGCAGCTGTTAGGAGTACAGTGCAGAGTTTTGCTGATAAGTGACCACCAGTTTTTATCCGTTCTCTGCCTGAAAAAAACGTTCCATACCATATCTGTGCTCAGTGTGCTGCATGATATATCTGTGCTGAGTGCTCACACTGCTTTGTGGGGACTGGGGAGCAGCTATAGCAGGAGTACAGTGCAGAGTTTTGCTGACAGTGTCCACTAGTTTACTATATATAGCAGCACGGTAGGCCACTGCTGTACCTACCTCTGTGTCATCACTCGTCATCCATTAAGTATACTATCCATCTACATTCTATACCTGTAGTACATTTTAGACTAGTTTAGCAGTTTGCTGACAGTGTCCACCAGTGTACTATATATAGCAGTACGGTAGGCCACTGCTGTACCTACCTCTGTGTCGTCACTCGTCATCCATTAAGTATACTATCCATCTACATTGTATACCTGTGGTGCATTTTAGACAAGTTTAGCAGTTTGCTGACAGTGTCACCAGTATACTATATATAGCAGTACGGTAGGCCACTGCTTTACCTACCTCTATGTCGTCACTCGTCATCCATTAAGTATACTATCCATCTACATTCTATACCTGTGGTGCATTTTAGACTAGTTTAGCAGTTTGCTGACAGTGTCCACCAGTATACTATATATAGCAGTATGGTAGGCCACTGCTGTACCTACCTCTGTGTCGTCACTCGTCATCCATTAAGTATACTATCCATCTACATTCTATACCTGTGGTGCATTTTAGACTAGTTTAGCAGTTTGCTGACAGTGTCCACCAGTATACTATATATAGCAGTACGGTAGGCCACTGCTGTACCTACCTCTGTGTCGTCACTCGTCAACGATTAAGTATACTATCCATCTACATTCTATACCTGGGGTGCATTTTAGTTGTGCGCAGTATATATAGTAGTAGGCCATTGCTATTGATACTGGCATATAACTCCACACCTTAAAATATGGAGAACAAAAATGTGGAGGTTAAAAAAATAGGGAAAGATCAAGATCCACTTCCACCTCGTGCTGAAGCTGCTGCCACTAGTCATGGTCGAGACGATGAAATGCCATCAACGTCGTCTGCCAAGGCCGATGCCCAATGTCATAGTAGAGAGCATGTAAAATCCAAAACACAAAAGTTCAGTAAAATGACCCAAAAATCAAAATTAAAAGCGTCTGAGGAGAAGCGTAAACTTGCCAATATGCCATTTACGACACGGAGTGGCAAGGAACGACTGAGGCCCTGGCCTATGTTCATGGCTAGTGGTTCAGCTTCAAATGAGGATGGAAGCACTCATCCTCTCGCTAGAAAAAAGAAAAGACTTAAGCTGGCAAAAGCACAGCAAAGAACTGTGCGTTCTTCTAAATCACAAATCCCCAAGGAGAGTCCAATTGTGTCGGTTGTGATGCCTGACCTTCCCAACACTGGACGGGATGAGCTTGCGCCTTCCACCATTTGCACGCCCCCTGCAAGTGCTGGAAGGAGCACCCGCAGTCCAGTTCCTGATAGTCAAATTGAAGATGTCACTGTTGAAGTACACCAGGATGAGGATATGGGTGTTGCTGGCGCTGGGGAGGAAATTGACCAGGAGGATTCTGATGGAGATGTGGTTTGTTTAAGTCAGGCACCCGGGGAGACACCTGTTGTCCATGGGACGAATATGGCCATTGACATGCCTGGTCAAAATACAAAAAAAATCAGCTCTACGGTGTGGAAATATTTCAACACAAATGCTGACAACAGGTGTCAAGCCGTGTGTTGCCTTTGTCAAGCTGTAATAAGTAGGGGTAAGGATGTTAACCACCTAGTAAGATCCTCCCTTATACGTCACCTGCAGCGCATTCATCATAAGTCAGTGACAAGTTCAAAAACTTTGGGTGACAGCGGAAGCAGTCCACTGACCACTAAATCCCTTCCTCTTGTAACCAAGCTCCTGCAAACCACACCACCAACTCCCTCAGTGTCAATTTCCTCCTTACCCAGGAAAGCCAGTAGTCCTGCAGGCCATGTCACTGTCAAGTCTGACGAGTCCTCTCCTGCCTGGGATTCCTCCAATGCATCCTTGAGTGTAACGCCTACTGCTGCTGGCGCTGCTGTTGTTGCTGCTGGGAGTCGATCATCATCCCAGAGGGGAAGTCGGAAGACCACTTGTACTACTTCCAGTAAGCAATTGACTGTCCAACAGTCCTTTGCGAGGAAGATGAAATATCACAGCAGTCATCCTGCTGTAAAGCGGATAACAGAGGCCTTGGCAGCCTGGGCGGTGAGAAATGTGGTTCCGGTATCCATCGTTAATTCAGAGCCAACTATAGACTTGATTGAGGTACTGTGTCCCCGGTACCAAATACCATCTAAGTTCCATTTCTCTAGGCAGGCGATACCGAAAATGTACACAGACCTCAGAAAAAGAGTCACCAGTGTCCTAAAAAATGCAGTTGTACCCAATGTCCACTTAACCACGGACATGTGGAGCAGGGCAGACTCAGGACTATATGACTGTGACAGCCCACTGGGTAGATGTATTGCCTCCCGCTGCAAGAACAGCAGCGGCGGCACCAGTAGCAGCATCTCGCAAACGCCAACTCATTCCTAGGCAGGCTACGCTTTGTATCACCGCTTTCCAGAATAGGCACACAGCTGAAAACCTCTTACGGCAAATGAGGAAGACCATCGCAGAATGGCTTACCCCAATTGGACTCTCCTGGGGATTTGTGACATCGGACAACGCCAGCAATATTGTGCGTGCATTACATCTGGGCAAATTCCAGCACGTCCCATGTTTTGCACATACCTTGAATTTGGTGGTGCAGAATTATTTAAAAAACGACAGGGGCGTGCAAGAGATGCTGTCGGTTGCCCGAAGAATTGCGGGCCACTTTCGGCATTCATGCACCGCGTACAGAAGACTGGAGCACCACCAAACAATCCTGAACCTGCCCTGCCATCATCTGAAGCAAGAGGTGGTAATGAGGTCGAATTCAACCCTCTATATGCTTCAGAGGATGGAGGAGCAGCAAAAGGCCATTCAAGCCTATACATCTGCCCACGATATAGGCAAAGGAGGGGAAATGCACCTGACTCAAGCGCAGTGGAGAATGATTTCAACGTTGTGCAAGGTTCTGCAACACTTTGATCTTGCCACACGTGAAGTCAGTTCAGACACTGCCAGCCTGAGTCAGGTCATTCCCCTCATCAGGCTTTTGCAGAAGAAGCTGGAGACATTGAATGAGGAGTTAAAACAGAGCGATTCCGCTAGGCATGTGGGACTTGTGGATGGAGCCCTTCATTCGCTTAACCAGGATTCACGGATGGTCAATCTGTTGAAATCAGAGCACTACATTTTGGCCACCGTGCTCGATCCTAGATTTAAAACCTACGTTGTGTCACTGACCTGATTTGGGAGTGTTGTGGACTCGGGGCTTCTTCCGATGACCGGGAAGAGGATCCGCTACTGGGTCGCAGTAGAGATGGCCGGATGTAGGTCTTCCTCATGCAGGATTAAGACGGCAGGCAGGAAGCACAGAAGAATTCTTGAAGGTTTCCTGAAAGACAAGACTTGTAGAAATACTGAATGCTGAGATACTGAGATATTGAAGGCACTGTGGTGTTGGAGGCACTGTGGTGTTGGAGGCACAGAGGTGCTGGTAGTACAGGTACTGAGACACCCGGGTGCCGGGAGCACAGTGAGACTAAATGCTGAGGCACTGGAGGCACTGAGGTGCTTGGAGACACGGAGTGCTTGGAGGCACGGAGGTGCTTGGAGGCACGGAGATATTTGGAGGCACGGAGGTGCTTGGAGGCACGGTGGTGCTTGGAGGCACGGTGGTGCTTGGAGGCACAGAGGTGCTTGGAGGCACGAGGTGCTTGGAGGCACAAGGTATTTGGAGGCACGGAGGTGCTTGGAGGCACGAGGTGCTTGGACGCACGAGGTATTTGGAGGCAGGGAGGTGCTTGGAGGCATGGAGGTGCTTGGAGGCACGGAGGTGCTTGGAGGCACGGAGGTGCTTGGAGGCACGAGGTGCTTGGAGGCTCGGAGGTGCTTGGAGGTACAGGATGCTTGGAGGCACGGAGATCAACTGGTTTAATTTATGACCCATCAATTGAGACAATGTTGTGATAAGACGTGATTCCACGGTCCGTTTCTTTCAACCGTTTCTCCTTTGTTTTTCTCCAAGGTAAAAAGACATCCACTCGGAAGAAGATTCCGATGACCGGGAAGAGGATCCGCTACTGGGTCGCAGTAGAGATGGCCGGATGTAGGTCTTCCTCATGCAGGATTAAGACGGCAGGCAGGAAGCACAGAAGAATTCCTGAAGGTTTCCTGAAAGACAAGACTTGTAGAAATACTGAATGCTGAGATACTGAGATATTGAAGGCACTGTGGTGTTGGAGGCACTGTGGTGTTGGAGGCACAGAGGTGCTGGTAGTACAGGTACTGAGACACCCGGGTGCCGGGAGCACAGTGAGACTAAATGCTGAGGCACTGGAGGCACCGAGGTGCTTGGAGACACGGAGTGCTTGGAGGCACGGAGGTGCTTGGAGGCACGGAGATATTTGGAGGCACGGAGGTGCTTGGAGGCACGGTGGTGATTGGAGGCACGGTGGTGCTTGGAGGCACAGAGGTGCTTGGAGGCACGAGGTGCTTGGAGGCACAAGGTATTTGGAGGCACGGAGGTGCTTGGAGGCACGAGGTGCTTGGACGCACGAGGTATTTGGAGGCAGGGAGGTGCTTGGAGGCATGGAGGTGCTTGGAGGCACGGAGGTGCTTGGAGGCACGGAGGCGCTTGGAGGCACGGAGGTGCTTGGAGGCACGAGGTGCTTGGAGGCTCGGATGTGCTTGGAGGTACAGGATGCTTGGAGGCACGGAGATCAACTGGTTTAATTTATGACCCATCAATTGAGACAATGTTGTGATAAGACGTGATTCCACGGTACGTTTCTTTCACCCGTTTCTCCTTTGTTTTTCTCCAAGGTAAAAAGACATCCACTCGGAAGAAGATTGTGATGAACATTTCTACAGACCTTTGATGAACATTTCTACAGACCTTTGATGGACATTTCCACAGACGTTGCGAGACATTTTAGAGACTTTAAAATACTTTTCATGGACACTTGAAAGACTTTGATTATCACCCACAGCAAGGATACAGCCATTCGGACAAGACTTCAACTGACACCCAAGGACAATTGCACACATTATCATATGAATGCATTTGTGACACATGTTTCTTATCTTCATCTCTACAACCTTCAGGTAGTGGCACACATAGTCGACAGATGATATAGGTACATATATTAGCTTTCACATGTTTCTCCCCCTCCATGTATCATCAACTAAATGTGCACCCCATTTGTTGGAACAAGAAGCTGAAAAGAGCTCGGTAGTGTTTGTTGGGCCACTTACAGACCCTTAAAACGGGATAAGAAGGATTTAATGTATACTTCGCAATACCTTGAAGCTTATTTATTTATTTGTTCGCATATTGGTTTTAGCAAATATAAAGCAATGAGGTAGCTGTATGACTAAGCCAAGCGACACAAGTGTGTGATACAAACATGTGACCCAATTAGGAGTGGCACTACAGTTGCAGACAGGATGGCACTTAAAAAAACTAGGCCCCAAACAGCACATCCTAAAAAGAAGTAAAAGAGGTACAATGAGGTAGCTGTATGACTAAGCTAACCGACACAAGTGTGCTGCACAAACACCTGGCCCATCTAGGAGTGGCACTGCAGTGGCAGACAGGATAGTACTTAAAAAAAATAGTCCCCAAACAGCACATCATGCAAAGAATTAAAAGAGGTGCAATGAGGTAGCTGTATGACTAAGCTAAGTGACAGAAGTGTGAGGCACAAACACCTGGCCCATCTAGGAGTGGCACTGCAGTGGCAGACAGGATGGCAGATTCAAAAAATAGGCCCCAAACAGCACATCATGCAAATAAGAAAAGGAGGTGCAATGAGGTAGCTGTATGACTAAGCTAAGCGACAAGTGTGTGGCACAAACAACATTGGACGTGTTGGAATTTGCCCAGATGTAATACAGGTTGAGTATCCCTTATCCAAAATGCTTGGGACCAGAGGTATTTTGGATATCGGATTTTTCCGTATTTTGGAATAATTGCATACCATAATGAGATATCATGGTGATGGGACCCAAGTCTAAGCACATAATGCATTTATGTTTCATGTACACCTTATACACACAGCCTGAATGACATTTTAGACAATATTTTTTACAAATTTGTGCATTAAACAAAGTGTGTCTATATTCACACAATTAATTTATGTTTCATATACACCTTATACACATTGCCTGAAGGTCATTTAATACAATATTTTTAATAACTTATGTTTTAAAATAAGTGTGTGTACATTGAGTCATCAAAAAACAAAGGTTTCACTCTCTCACTCTCACTCAAAAAAGTCTGTATTTCGGAATATTCCGTATTTCGGAATATTTGGATATGGGATACTTAACTTAACGCACAATATTGGTGGCACAGGAGAGCATACCCTTAAACCACACACACACACATGGCAAATCCTGTAAAATTAAGTTGGATAATATTAACCCTTCTATTTGAAGCTATTATAATAATATGCAACACACGGCGAGCGTACTCCTACACCACAGGTCAAACCCTGTAAAACTTATTTGTACAATAATATAATTAATGTATACAAACCTTTTATTTGGAGTAAATAATATACAGCACAGAACACCACCACTGAACTTATGGCAGCACAATACACCACCACTGAACTTATGACAGCACAAGACAGCACCACTGGACTGGAATTATACGGCAGTACTCCTGGACTTATACGGCAGCACCCCTTGAGTTGTATGGCAGTGTCAGGTGCAAGATGAAATTGCTATGTTACATAAACAGGACATGCACACTTTAACAAACCAGACATTTCAGCGACAGGGTCTGCAACACAACTGTGGCTGAAATGACTGGTTTATTTGGGCCCCCAACAAAAAAGAAGCAATCAATCTCTCCTTGCACAAACTGGCCCTACAGAGGCAAGATGTTGACCTCATCCTCATCCTCCGATTCCTCACCCCTTTCAGTGTGTACATCCTCCTCCTCACAGAGTATTTATTCGTCCCCACTGGAATCCACCATCACAGGTCCCTGTATACTTTCTGTAGGCAACTGCTGGTGAAGATCTTCCCGGGGGAATTAATAATTAATTTTGATGAACATCATCTTCACCACATTTTGTGGAAGTAACCTCCTACGCCGATCGCTGACAAGGTTACCGGCTGCACTAAACACTCTTTCAGAGTGCACACTTAAGGGGAAGGGGGTCAACTTAGGTAAAATAAAGCCAGTTTGTGCAAGGGCATCCAAATTGCCTCTTTTTCCTGCCAGCAGACATACGGACTGTCTGATATGCCTACTTGGATGCTGTCACTCATATAATTGTCCACCATTCTTTCAATGGTGACAGAATCATATGCAGTGACAGTAGACCTGTCAGTAATCGCTGGCAGGTCTTTCAGTCCGGACAAGATGTCAGCACTCGCTCCTGACTGCCCTGCATCACCACCAGTGGGTGGGCTAGGAAATCTTATCCTTTTCCTCGCAGCCACAGTGGCGGGAGAAAATGAAGGCGGAGCTGTTGATATGTCACGTTCCGCTTGAGTTGACAATTTTCTCACCAGCTGGTCTTTGAACCTCTGCAGACTTGTGTCCGCTGGAAAGATAGATACAACGTAGGCTTTAAACCTAGGATCGAGCACGGTGGCCAAAATGTAGTGCTCTGATTTCAACAGATTGACCACTCTTGAATCATGGCAAAGCGAATGAAGGGCTCCATCCACAAGTCCCACATATTTTGCAGAATCGCTCCGTCTTAGCTCCTTCTTCAATTTCTCCAGCTGCTTCTGCAAAAGCCTGATGAGGGGAATGACCTGACTCAAGCTGGCAGTGTCTAAACTGACTTCACGTGTGGGAAGTTCGAAGGGTTGGAGAACCTTGCACAAGATGTAAATCATTCTCCACTGCGCTTGAGTCAGGTGCATTCCCCCTCCTTTGCCTATATTGTAGGTGGATGTATAGGCTTGAATGGCCTTTTGCTGCTCCTCCATCCTTTGAATCATATAGAGTGTTGAATTCCATCTTGTTACTACCTCTTGCTTCAGGTGATGGCAGGGCAGGTACAGGAGTGTTTGATGGTGCTCCAGTCTTAAGCACGCAGTCGCTGAATGCTGAAAGTGGCCCGCAATTTTTCAGGCCACCAACAGCATCTCCTGCACTCCCCTGTCATTTAAAAAAAATTCTGCACCACCAAATTAATTGTATGTGCAAAACATGGTACGTCCTGTAATTTGCCATGATGTAATGCACGCACAATATTGGTGACATTGTCCGATATCACAAATCCCCAGGAGAGTCTAATTGGGGTAAGCCATTGTGCGATGATGTCCCTCAGTTTCCGTAAGAGGTTGTCAGCTGTGTGCCTCTTACGGAAAGCAGTGAAACATAGTGTAGCCTGCCTAGGAACGAGTTGGCGTTTGCAAGATGCTGCTACTGGTGCCGCTGCTGTTGTTGCTGCTGGAGGCCATACATCTACCCAGTGGGCTGTCACAGTCATATAGTCCTTAGTCTGCCCTGTTCCACTTGTCCACATGTCCATGGTTAAGTGCACAGTTGGTACAAGTGAGTTTTTTAGGACACTGAGGACACTTTTTCTGACGTCTTTGTACATTCTTAGTATCGCCGCCATAGTGAAGTGGAACCTAGATGGAATTTGTTACCGGGGACACACTACCTCAAACAATTCTCTAAGTCCAACTGAACTAATGGCGGATACTGGATGCACGTCTAACACCAACATAGCTGTCAAGGCCTCAGTTGTCCACTTTGCATTAGGATTAGTTATGAGCGGGTTCGGTTTCTCGGAAACCGAACCCCCCCGAACTTCACCCTTTTTACACGGGTCCGAGCCATACTCGAATTCTCCTGTATGGCTCGGTTAACCCGAGCGCGCCTGAACGTCATCATCCCGCTGTCGGATTCTCGCGAGATTCGGATTCTATATAAGCAGCCGCGCATCGCCGCCATTTTCACTCGTGCATTGGAAATGTTAGGGAGAGGACGTGGCTGGCGTCCTCTCCGTTTATTCATTGTTGAGTTGATGCAAATATTTGTGAATTCCTTATATCATTGAGGGGACTGGGGAGCAGCTTTATATTAATAAAAGAGGAGAACAGTGCAGAGTTTTGCTGATCAGTGACCACCAGTTTTATCCATTCTCTGCCTGAAAAAAACACTCATCTGTGCTCAGTGTGCTGCATATATCTGTGCTCACACTGCTTAATTGTGGGGACTGGGGAGCAGCTGTATTATATAGCAGGAGTACAGTGCAGAGTTTTGCTGACAGTGACCACCAGTATACGTTGTCTGCCTGAAAAACACTCCATATCTGTGCTCAGTGTGCTGCTTTATTCTGGGGACTGGGGACCACCAGTATATATTATATACAGTGCAGAGTTTTGTTGACCAGTGCAGAGTTTTGCTGACCAGTGACCACCAGTATATAATATATAGCATTACGGTACAGTAGGCCACTGCTGTACCTACCTCTGTTTCGTCAAGTATACTATCCATCTAGCTTCTATTAGTGATGAGCGGGTTCGGTTTCCGAGAAACCGAACCCCCCGAACTTTACCATTTTTACACGGGTCCGAGCCATACTCGGATTCTCCCGTATGGCTCGGACGTCATCATCCCGCTGTCGGATTCTCGCGAGATTCGGATTCTATATAAGCAGGCGCGCATCGCCACCATTTTCACTCGTGCATTGGAAATGATAGGGAGAGGACGTGGCTGGCGTCCTCTCCGTTTTATTGTAGAAGACAGTTGATTTTTGTTTGTTTTTTATTGCTTAATTGTGGGGAGGATTGGGGAGCAGCTGTTAGGAGTACAGTGCAGAGTTTTGCTGATAAGTGACCACCAGTTTTTATCCGTTCTCTGCCTGAAAAAAACGTTCCATACCATATCTGTGCTCAGTGTGCTGCATGATATATCTGTGCTGAGTGCTCACACTGCTTTGTGGGGACTGGGGAGCAGCTATAGCAGGAGTACAGTGCAGAGTTTTGCTGACAGTGTCCACTAGTATACTATATATAGCAGCACGGTAGGCCACTGCTGTACCTACCTCTGTGTCATCACTCGTCATCCATTAAGTATACTATCCATCTACATTCTATACCTGTAGTGCATTTTAGACTAGTTTAGCAGTTTGCTGACAGTGTCCACCAGTGTACTATATATAGCAGTACGGTAGGCCACTGCTGTACCTACCTCTGTGTCGTCACTCGTCATCCATTAAGTATACTATCCATCTACATTGTATACCTGTGGTGCATTTTAGACAAGTTTAGCAGTTTGCTGACAGTGTCACCAGTATACTATATATAGCAGTACGGTAGGCCACTGCTTTACCTACCTCTGTGTCGTCACTCGTCATCCATTAAGTATACTATCCATCTACATTCTATACCTGTGGTGCATTTTAGACTAGTTTAGCAGTTTGCTGACAGTGTCCACCAGTATACTATATATAGCAGTACGGTAGGCCACTGCTGTACCTACCTCTGTGTCGTCACTCGTCATCCATTAAGTATACTATCCATCTACATTCTATACCTGTGGTGCATTTTAGACTAGTTTAGCAGTTTGCTGACAGTGTCCACCAGTATACTATATATAGCAGTACGGTAGGCCACTGCTGTACCTACCTCTGTGTCGTCACTCGTCAACGATTAAGTATACTATCCATCTACATTCTATACCTGGGGTGCATTTTAGTTGTGCGCAGTATATATAGTAGTAGGCCATTGCTATTGATACTGGCATATAACTCCACACCTTAAAATATGGAGAACAAAAATGTGGAGGTTAAAAAAATAGGGAAAGATCAAGATCCACTTCCACCTCGTGCTGAAGCTGCTGCCACTAGTCATGGTCGAGACGATGAAATGCCATCAACGTCGTCTGCCAAGGCCGATGCCCAATGTCATAGTAGAGAGCATGTAAAATCCAAAACACAAAAGTTCAGTAAAATGACCCAAAAATCTAAATTAAAAGCGTCTGAGGAGAAGCGTAAACTTGCCAATATGCCATTTACGACACGGAGTGGCAAGGAACGACTGAGGCCCTGGCCTATGTTCATGGCTAGTGGTTCAGCTTCAAATGAGGATGGAAGCACTCATCCTTTCGCTAGAAAAAAGAAAAGACTTAAGCTGGCAAAAGCACAGCAAAGAACCGTGCGTTCTTCTAAATCACAAATCCCCAAGGAGAGTCCAATTGTGTCGGTTGTGATGCCTGACCTTCCCAACACTGGACGGGAAGAGCTTGCGCCTTAAACCATTTGCACGCCCCCTGCAAGTGCTGGAAGGAGCACCCGCAGTCCAGTTCCTGATAGTCAAATTGAAGATGTCACTGTTGAAGTACACCAGGATGAGGATATGGGTGTTGCTGGCGCTGGGGAGGAAATTGACCAGGAGGATTCTGATGGAGAGGTGGTTTGTTTAAGTCAGGCAGCCGGGGAGACACCTGTTGTCCGTGGGACGAATATGGCCATTGACATGCCTGGTCAAAATACAAAAAAAATCAGCTCTACGGTGTGGAAATATTTCAACACAAATGCTGACAACAGGTGTCAAGCCGTGTGTTGCCTTTGTCAAGCTGTAATAAGTAGGGGTAAGGATGTTAACCACCTAGTAAGATCCTCCCTTATACGTCACCTGCAGCGCATTCATCATAAGTCAGTGACAAGTTCAAAAACTTTGGGTGACAGCGGAAGCAGTCCACTGACCACTAAATCCCTTCCTCTTGTAACCAAGCTCCTGCAAACCACACCACCAACTCCCTCAGTGTCAATTTCCTCCTTACCCAGGAAAGCCAGTAGTCCTGCAGGCCATGTCACTGTCAAGTCTGACGAGTCCTCTCCTGCCTGGGATTCCTCCAATGCATCCTTGAGTGTAACGCCTACTGCTGCTGGCGCTGCTGTTGTTGTCGGAAGACCACTTGTACTACTTCCAGTAAGCAATTGACTGTCCAACAGTCCTTTGCGAGGAAGATTAAATATCACAGCAGTCATCCTGCTGTAAAGCGGATAACAGAGGCCTTGGCAGCCTGGGCGGTGAGAAATGTGGTTCCGGTATCCATCGTTAATTCAGAGCCAACTATAGACTTTATTGAGGTACTGTGTCCCCGGTACCAAATACCATCTAGGTTCCATTTCTCTAGGCAGGCGATACCGAAAATGTACACAGACCTCAGAAAAAGAGTCACCAGTGTCCTAAAAAATGCAGTTGTACCCAATGTCCACTTAACCACGGACATGTGGAGCAGGGCAGACTCAGGACTATATGACTGTGACAGCCCACTGGGTAGATGTATTGCCTCCCGCTGCAAGAACAGCAGCGGCGGCACCAGTAGCAGCATCTCGCAAACGCCAACTCATTCCTAGGCAGGCTACGCTTTGTATCACCGCTTTCCAGAATAGGCACACAGCTGAAAACCTCTTACGGCAAATGAGGAAGACCATCGCAGAATGGCTTACCCCAATTGGACTCTCCTGGGGATTTGTGACATCGGACAACGCCAGCAATATTGTGCGTGCATTACATCTGGGCAAATTCCAGCACGTCCCATGTTTTGCACATACCTTGAATTTGGTGGTGCAGAATTATTTAAAAAACGACAGGGGCGTGCAAGAGATGCTGTCGGTTGCCTGAAGAATTGCGGGCCACTTTCGGCATTCATGCACCGCGTACAGAAGACTGGAGCACCACCAAACAATCCTGAACCTGCCCTGCCATCATCTGAAGCAAGAGGTGGTAATGAGGTGGAATTCAACCCTCTATATGCTTCAGAGGATGGAGGAGCAGCAAAAGGCCATTCAAGCCTATACATCTGCCCACGATATAGGCAAAGGAGGGGGAATGCACCTGACTCAAGCGCAGTGGAGAATGATTTCAACGTTGTGCAAGGTTCTGCAACACTTTGATCTTGCCACACGTGAAGTCAGTTCAGACACTGCCAGCCTGAGTCAGGTCATTCCCCTCATCAGGCTTTTGCAGAAGAAGCTGGAGACATTGAATGAGGAGTTGAAACAGAGCGATTCCGCTAGGCATGTGGGACTTGTGGATGGAGCCCTTCATTCGCTTAACCAGGATTCACGGATGGTCAATCTGTTGAAATCAGAGCACTACATTTTGGCCACCGTGCTCGATCCTAGATTTAAAACCTACGTTGTGTCACTGACCTGATTTGGGAGTGTTGTGGACTCGGGGCTTCTTCCGATGACCGGGAAGAGGATCCGCTACTGGGTCGCAGTAGAGATGGCCGGATGTAGGTCTTCCTCATGCAGGATTAAGACGGCAGGCAGGAAGCACAGAAGAATTCTTGAAGGTTTCCTGAAAGACAAGACTTGTAGAAATACTGAATGCTGAGATACTGAGATATTGAAGGCACTGTGGTGTTGGAGGCACTGTGGTGTTGGAGGCACAGAGGTGCTGGTAGTACAGGTACTGAGACACCCGGGTGCCGGGAGCACAGTGAGACTAAATGCTGAGGCACTGGAGGCACCGAGGTGCTTGGAGACATGGAGTGCTTGGAGGCACGGAGGTGCTTGGAGGCACGGAGGTGCTTGGAGGCACGGATATATTTGGAGGCACGGAGGTGCTTGGAGGCACGGTGGTGCTTGGAGGCACGGTGGTGCTTGGAGGTACGGAGGTGCTTGGAGGCACGGAGGTGCTTGGAGGCACGAGGTGCTTGAAGGCACGATTTATTTGAAGGCACGGAGGTTCTTGGAGGCACGAGGTGCTTGGAGGCACGACATATCTGGAGGCACGGAGGTGCTTGGAGGCACAAGGTGCTTGGAGGCACGGAGGTGCTTGGAGGCACGGAGGTGCTTGGAGGCACGGAGGTGCTTGGAGGCACGAGGTGCTTGGAGGCACAGAGGCGCTTGGAGGCACGGAGGTGCTTGGAGGCACGAGGTGCTTGGAGGCTCGGAGGTGCTTGGAGATACAGGATGCTTGGAGGCACGGAGATCACAGGGACGAGGGAGCTCTGGAATCACAGCTTCCGCAGGAGAAACGAAGATACTCAGGCACCGGATCTCTGCCCGGTGTCTGGTTTTAAATCCCCCGCCCTAACCTGATTGGCGGAGCAGGCAGGTGACATCAGACCTGCTCCGCCTCCTTGACCTCACTTATGATGGCGGCGCCCTCGCTTCCGGGAAGCCGCCGGAGGGACACGCCGACCCGCCGCCGGAGCCGGAGACCGCCGGGAGAAGAGAGGCGCCGGGCAGACCAGGCCACCCGCAGGGACAAGCGCGGTCGCCGCGGCCCGCAGTGCGTGACAGTACCCCCTCCTCCAGGAGTGGCCCCTGGACACTTCCCGGGCTCAGTCAGATGTCTGGAGTGAAAGATCCGAACCAGTCGAGGAGCCGTTACTTCAGTAGCCTTAATCCAACTTCTCTCCTCAGGACCATAACCCTTCCAGTCCACCAAGTACTGTAATTTTTTATGAATATAAAGAGAGTCAAGAATAGCTTTGATTTCAAACTCCGCTCCAGTTTCTGCCACTACAGATGTTGGCCTAGGGAATGCTGAGTGGAACCGATTCAGAATGAGGGGATGGAGTAGAGAAACATGAAAGGCGTTAGGTATTCGAAGATGGGCAGGCAAACCCAGTTTACAGACCACAGGATTTAAGACTTGTAGCACAGGGTAAGGACCGATGAACCTTGGAGCGAACTTCATGGTGGGCACCTTCTACCGGAGATTACGTGTGACGATTGACTCGTTCCGTTTGACCATTTGTTTGGGGATGATAAGCGGACGAAAACTTTAGTTTAATTTGTAGGGTTGAACAGAGGGCTTTCCAAAACCTGACGGTGAACTGTACTCCACGGTCAGAAACAATCTCTTGTGGCAACCCATGCAAACGAAAATGTTCTTGGATGAACAGTAGAGCCAGTTTCGGTGCTGTCGGGAGACCAGTCAAAGGCACAAAGTGTGCCATCTTCGAAAAACGGTCAACGATAACCCAAACGGTGTTGCAACCCTTGGAACAGGGCAAGTCAGTGATGAAGTCCATGGAAATGTGAGTCCAGGGTCTCACAGGGATAGGCAAAGGACGAAGTAACCCTGCAGGAGGCAAACGAGGAGATTTATGTTGTGTACATTGTGGACAAGAATTAACTCAATCTTGTACATCCTTCCTCATGGTGTTCCACCAGTAAGACCTTTGCAGAAACTTGTACATCTTCTGGACACCGGGATGACCGGAAAACTTGGAGTTATGGACCCACTGTAGTATTCTTGGCCGGAATCTAGCTGGTACGGACATTCTTCCAGGAGGAGGAGCTGGAGTAGTTAAAGCAGCAGAGACAGACACTGGATTCAGAATTAAACACCGCTCAGGAGGTTCATCCTCGTCTGTGGAAACTTGTGAACGGAAAAGCGCATCTGCTTTAATATTGAGAGTCCCGGCCCGGTACTTGATAATGAACAAGAATCGGGAAAAGAAAAGTGCCCATCTCGCCTGGCGAGGATTCAAGCATTGTGCGGATTTGATGTACAGCAAATTCTTGTGATCTGTGTAGATGGTAAACACATGTTTAGCCCCTTCCAGAAGATATCTCCACTCTTCCAAGGCAGATTTGATTGCCAAGAGTTCCTGGTCTCCAATAGTGTAATTTCGTTCGGCCGGAGAGATTTACGAGAATGGAAGCCACACGGAAGTAATTTCTTATCAGAGGAGTACTGGGAGAGAACAGCCCCAACCCCGACTGAAGATGCATCAACCTCTAAGAAGAAGGGTTCATCGAAATTTGGTTGTTAGAGAACTGGAGCCGTCATGAAAGCTAACTTTAAGTGAGAAAAAGCTACAATGGCTTCCGGAGGCCACAAACTTGGATTAGAACCCTTCCTCGTCAGGGCAGTGATGGGCGCAACAATGGTGGAGAAACCCCTAATGAATTTCCTGTAGTAGTTCGCAAAGCCCATGAACCTTTGTATTGCTTTCAAAGAAAGAGGCCGAGTCCAGTCACGAATGGCAGACAGCTTTTCCGGATCCATGCGAAGCTCCGTCCCCGAGATGATATAACCGAGGAACGGAATAGATGTTACTTCAAAGGTACATTTGGAAAGCTTGGCATAGAGATGATTCTCTCGTAAACGGTGGAGCACCTCTTTGACTTGAGTCCTGTGTTCGACAAGATTCTTGGAAAAGATCAGTATGTCGTCCAAATATACCACAACACTCCGATACAACATGTCACGAAAGATTTCATTGACGAATCCCTGGAAAACCGCGGGAGCATTACTAAGACCAAACGGCATCACCAAGTATTCGTAATGCCCATCTCGGGTAATAAAGGCAGTCTTCCATTCATCACCTTCTCGGATGCGTATAAGATTATAAGATCCCCTCAAGTCGAGTTTGGAAAAAATGCGGGCACCACGAACCCTATCAAATAATTCTGTGATTAGTGGCAAGGGGTATTTATTCTTGATAGTAATGTCGTTTAAGCCGCGGTAGTCGATGCATGGTCTCAACCCCCCGTCCTTTTTCTTCACGAAAAAGAAGCCCGCACCAGCAGGGGAGGAAGAGGGGCGAATAAATCCCTTGAGCATATTGGACTTAATATACTCCGACATAGCTTGGGTCTCGGGAAGGGACAGAGGATATGTGCGACCATGGGGTGGCATCTTCCCTGGGACAAGGTCAATAGGGCAGTCCCAAGGCCTATGAGGTGGTAACAGGTCAGCAGCTTGTTCCGAAAATACGTCCTTGTACCCTTGATATGCCTCCGGAATGTACTCTTCATCCGTCTTGGAGGTGACACGGAGCGGACAAACAGGAGTAAGACAATTAGTGTGACAAAAGGAACTCCAGGACAGAATTTGTGAAGACTTCCAGTCGATGTGGGGATTATGACTTTTTAGCCAAGGCATTCCAAGAACCAGATCATGGGGCATTTCTGGGATAACCAAGAGTTCCAAATCTTCCTGATGTAGAGCCCCGACCTGCAGCTTAACTGGCCCCGTGCGCCACATTATAAGACCTTTGGAAATTCTAGTCCCGTTGATAGCCGTCAGTGAAATTGGCCGCTCGATAGGCCGTAACTGTAAACCCAAGCTTTGGGCACAGAAGGAAGAAACGAAATTCCCGCAGCTCCGGAATCAAATAGGGCTTCACAAGACTTGGAGACTGAATCGGAGACTAGTGTTACAGGAAGCAAACAGTCCGAAGTTGGAGAAGCTTTTTGTCGTAACTCCCAGCTTGACTCCTCCAGAACAAGCTGGGCCTGCCCGTTTCCCGGACGGGATTTACAAGATTTAAGAAAATGATCTGTGGCTCCACAGTAAAGGCAGAGTTTACCCTCACGACGACGCTGTCGTTCTTCCGGAGACAGTCGGGATCGGTTAATTTGCATGGGCTCATCTGAGCTAGGTGAGGCCACCGGTCTAGGAGTAGGATTCCGGAACCTGGAACGATCCAAACGGCTACGTTCCCTTCCACGCTCCTGCATCCGAAGATCCACCTTGACGCAAAGGGAAATCAAATTTTCTAATGGATTCGGCATATCTCTGGTAACCAGCTCATCTTTCAGCCGGTCGGAAAGACCGTTCCAGAAGGCAGCTCTCAGGGCGTCATTATTATTTCAGCGTAGTTCGGAAGCAATGGTCTGGAAATGAACCACGTACTGACCCACGGAACGGGCGCCCTGTCGAACACGGAGCAAGTTGGAAGAAGCAGTGGTCATTCTGCCGGGTTCGTCGAAAATCCTTCGAAAGGACGAGATGAAGTTGGTATAGTTGGAAACCATGGGATCAGATCGTTCCCATAATGGAGACACCCAATCCAAAGCAGACCCTTCCAGCAGAGAAATAATATATGCTACCTTGGACCGGTCTGTAGGAAAGTTGTGTGCAAGTAGCTCGAAATGTACCTCGCATTGGTTTAAGAAACCGCAACAATTATAGCGGGACGGAGTAGGCAGCTGAAGGCGTGGAGTGATACCGGCCGATGGTTGAACATTGCTGGCAACGGCAACTGGTGCGACTACTGGAACAGGTGCCGGAATTACTGAGGCTAGAGACGCCTGAATCTGATCCAGACGCCCGGACAACTGCTGGAGGTACTGCATCACCTGGCCTTGTGCCGCTTCCTGACTTTGTACTCGGGAAGCCAGGTTCTGGATGGCACTTGAGTCCGTGTTCCGATTCCCCGGGTCCATGTGGCCTGAGTATACTGTCACTGACCTGATTTGGGAGTGTTGTGGACACGGGGCTTCTTCCGATGACCGGAAAGAGGATCCGCTACTGGGTCGCAGTAGAGATGGCCGGATGTAGGTCTTCCTCATGCAGGATTAAGACGGCAGGCAGGAAGCACAGAAGAATTCCTGAAGGTTTCCTGAAAGACAAGACTTGTAGAAATACTGAATGCTGAGGAACTGAGATATTGAAGGCACTGTGGTGTTGGAGACACTGTGGTGTTGGAGGCACAGAGGTGCTGGTAGTACAGGTACTGAGACACCTGGGTGCCGGGAGCACAGTGAGACTAAATGCCGAGGCACTGGAGGCACCGAGGTGCTTGGAGACACGGAGTGCTTGGAGGCACGGAGGTGCTTGGAGGCACAGAGATATTTGGAGGCACGGTGGTGCTTGGAGGCACGGAGGTGCTTGGAGGCACAGAGGTGCTTGGAGGCACGAGGTGCTTGGAGGCACAAGGTATTTGGAGGCACAGAGGTGCTTGGAGGCACGAGGTGCTTGGAGGCACGAGGTATTTGGAGGCAGGGAGGTGCTTGGAGGCATGGAGGTGCTTGGAGGCATGGAGGTGCTTGGAGGCACGGAGGCGCTTGGAGGCACGGAGGTGCTTGGAGGCACGAGGTGCTTGGAGGCTCGGAGGTGCTTGGAGGTACAGGATGCTTGGAGGCACGGAGATCACAGGGATGAGGGAGCTCTGAAATCACAGCTTCCACAGGAGAAACGAAGATACTCAGGCACCGGATCTCTGCCCGGTGTCTGGTTTTAAATCCCCCGCCCTAACCTGATTGGCGGAGCAGGCAGGTGACGTCAGACCTGCTCCGCCTCCTTGACCTCACTTATGATGGCGGCGCCCTCGCTTCCGGGAAGCCGCCGGAGGGACGCGCCGACAAGCCGCCGGAGCCGGAGACCGTCGGGAGAAGAGAGGCGCCGGGCAGACCAGGCCACCCGCAGGGACAAGCGCGGTCGCCACGGCCCGCGGTGCGTGACACGTTGTATCTCTCTTTCTGGCAGACACAAGTCTGCAGAGGTTCAAAGACCTGCTGGTGAGAAAATTGTCAAGTCAAGCGGAACGTGACCCGTCAATATCTCCTCCTTCACATTCTCCCGCAACTGGGGGTGCGAGGAAATGGCTAAGAATTCCGAGCCCACCCGCTGGCGGTGATGCAGGGCAGTCTGGAGCGAGTGCTGACATCTGGTCCGCACTGAAGGACCTTCCAACGATTACTGACATGTCGTCTACTGTCACTGCATATGATTCTCTCACCATTGAAAGAATGGTGGAGGATTATATGAGTGACCGCATCCAAGTAGGCACGTCAGACAGTCCGTACTTATACTGGCAGGAAATAGAGGCAATTTGGAGGCCCTTGCACAAACTGGCTTTATTTTACCTGACATGCCCACCCTCCAGTGTGTACTCCGAAAGAGTGTTTAGTGCAGCCGGTCACCTTGTCAGCAATCGGCGTACGAGGTTACTTCCACAAAATGTGGAGAAGATGATGTTCATTAAAATGAATTATAATCAATTCCTCCGTGGAGACATTCACCAGCAGTAATTGCCTCCAGAAAGTACACGGGGACCTGAGATGATGGATTACAGTGGGAACGAATTAATAATCTGTGAGGAGGGGATGTACACAGTGAAAGGGGTGAGGAATCGGAGGATGATGATGAGGTGGACATCTTGCCTCTGTAGAGCCAGTTTGTGCAAGGAGAGATTGATTGCATCTTTTTTGGTGGGGGCCCAAACCAACTAGTCATTTCAGTCACAGTCGTGTGGCAGACCCTGTCACTGAAATGATGGGTTCGTTAAAAGGTGCATGTCATGTTTATACAACATAAGGGTGGGTGGGAGGGCCCAAGGACAATTCCATCTTGCACCTCTTTTTTTCTTTCATTGTTCTTTGCATCATGTGCTGTTTGGGGACAATTTTTTTGAAGGGCCATTCTGCCTGACACTGCAGTGCCACTCCTAGATGGGCCAGGTGTTTGTGTCGGCCACTTGGGTCGCTTAGCTTAGTCACACAGCTACCTCATTGCGCCTCTTTTTTTCTTTGCGTCATGTGCTATTTGGGGAGTATTTTTTTGACGGGCCATCCTGCCTGACACTGCAGTGCCACTCCTAGATGGGCCAGGTGTTTGTGTCGGCCACTTGGGTTGCTTAGTTTAGTCACACAGCTACCTCTTTGCGCCTCTTTTTTTCTTTGCATCATGTGCTGTTTGGGGAGTATTTTTTTGAAGGGCCATCCTGCCTGACACTGCAGTGCCACTCCTAGATGGGCCAGGTGTTTGTGTCGGCCACTTGGGTCGCTTAGCTTAGTCACACAGCTACCTCATTGCGCCTCTTTTTTTCTTTGCATCATGTGCTATTTGGGGAGTATTTTTTTGACGGGCCATCCTGCCTGACACTGCAGTGCCACTCCTAGATGGGCCAGGTGTTTGTGTCGGCCACTTGGGTCGCTTAGTTTAGTCACACAGCTACCTCTTTGCGCCTCTTTTTTTCTTTGCATCATGTGCTGTTTGGGGAGTATTTTTTTTGAAGGGCCATCCTGCCTGACACTGCAGTGCCACTCCTAGATGGGCCAGGTGTTTGTGTCGGCCACTAGGGTCGCTTAGTTTAGTCACACAGCTACCTCATTGCGCCTCTTTTTTTTTTGCATCATGTGCTGTTTGGGGAGTATTTTATTGAAGGGCCATCCTGCCTGACACTGCAGTACCACTCCTAGATGGGCCAGGTGTTTGTGTCGGCCACTTGTGTCGCTTAGCTTAGCCATCCAGCGACCTTGGTGCAAATTTTAGTACTAAAAATAATATTGTGAGGTGTGAGGTGTTCAGAATAGACTGAAAATGAGTGGAAATTATGGTTATTTAGGTTTATAATACTATGGGATCAAAATGACCTCCAAATTCTATGATTTAAGCTGTTTTTTAGGTTTTTTTTTAAAAAACACCCGAATCCAAAACACACCCGAATCCGACAAAAAATTATCAGTGAGGTTTTGCCAAAACGCGTCCGAATCCAAAACACGGCCTCGGAACCGAACCCAAAACCAAAACACAAAACCCTGAAAAATTTCCGGTGCACATTACTAGATTCTATACCTATGGTGCATTTCAGTTGTGCAGTTTGCTGACACAGTGACCACCAGTATATATAGCAGTACGGTACGGAAGGCCAATGCTCTACCTACCTCTGTGTCGTCAAGTATACTATCCATCTACATTCTATACCTGTGGTGCATTTTAGTTTTGCAGTTTGCTGACACAGTGACCACCAGTATATATAGCATTATGGTACGGAAGGCCACTGCTGTACATACCTCTGTGTCATCAAGTATACTATCCATCTACATTCTATACATGTGGTGCATTTTAGTTTTATAGTTTGCTGACACAGTGATCACCAGTATATATAGCAGTACGGTACGGAAGGCCACTGCTGTACCTATCTCTATATCGTCAAGTATACTATCCCTCTAGATTTTATACCTGTGGTGCATTTCAGTTGTGCAGTTTGCTGACACAGTGACCACCAGTATATATAGCAGTACGGTACGGAAGGCCACTGCTGTACCTACCTCTATATCGTCAAGTATACTATCCATCTAGATTCTATACCTGTGGTGCATTTTTGTTGTGCAGTTTGCTGACACAGTGACCACCAGTATATATAGAAGTACGGTACGGAAGGCCACTGCTGTACCTACCTCTGTGTCGTCAAGTATACTATCCCCTTCGACTCTGATCCACCAGCACTACAGCTTCAAGGAACTTTGCTTACAGCAGAGAGTTCTTCTGTCTGCACGGTGGCTTTATTGCGGTCTCTGAACGGCACCAGCCTACACTGTCTGACGGCTGCAATTGGCCGCGGGACACCACCAGCCCATATCATCTGACGGCTGTGCCTGGCAGTGGGATAACGACAGCCCGTATCATCATCTCACGGTAATACCTGGCTGTGAGACAACGCCAGCCTGTATCATCTAAACGGCTATTCGGCCGTGGGACAGCGCTTTAGTCTCTTATAAACCAGTGCCAGCAACGGCTCCAGCTAATGTTACACCTGTGAATCTCCACCGCAATTAGCGGCCACAGCGTGTGCTCCTCTGACGTCTTGGAAGATGTGGTATTACCTACGCTTAGGGCATTAAGAGGATTTCCACCAGCCCAAGGTAACACACAGGCAATTATCCTGCATCCGGGACTTACAGATTTAGGAGCAAGTTTGGATAATTATTCCTTCATTGAATTTCTCTCCTTAGCATCACATTGTGGGCTTTATACAGGACTTTACCGAGGACGCTCGGTAATACCAGCCCACAGGAGAGGTAATATTGTATACTGTTTATTGCATATTTGACCGCTGGGCCCTTTTTCCGTCTCCGATTACTGGAGAAAAAGTTCTGCTATTTCTATATATTTTTAGCCACAATACACTGCAGAGAGTAAAATTGTAACTATTTAGTTACATTATTGTTACAACTCTAAAAAGCATCAATCTTATACCCTGAATCAGGGGAATACTATATACAAACCTTGATTGATACTGTGTGTTTATACAATGGTGTTTTAGAGTATATTTATTTAATTTTTTTTATATATGATTAACTTTATTTGTTGTTGATGTATTTTACATTATAATAAACAATTTTATATAGAAGACTGTCAACTCTCCATGATTTATACCCACTTGTAACACCCCAAGCGCAGCCGATTTTCTCCTTCCTTTTTTATACTATCCATCTAGGTTCTATACCTGTGGTGCATTTCAGTTGTGCAGTTTGCTGACACAGTGACCACCAGTATATATAGCAGTATGGTACGGAAGGCCACTGCTGTACCTACCTCTGTGTCGTTAAGTATACTATCCATCTACATTCTATACCTGTGGTGCATTTCAGTTGTGCAGTTTGCTGACACAGTGACCAGCAGCATATATAGCAGTACGGTATGGAAGGCCACTGCTGTACCTACCTCTGTGTCGTAAAGTATACTATCCATCTAGACTCTATACCTGTGGTGCATTTCAGTTGAGCAGTTTGCTGACATAGTGACCACCAGTATATATAGCAGTACGCTATGGAAGGCCACTGCTGTACCTACCTCTGTGTCGTCAAGTATACTATCCATCTACATTCTATACCTGTGGTGCATTTTAGTTTTGCAGTTTGCTGACACAGTGACCACCAGTATATATAGCAGTACGGTACGGAAGGCCACTGCTGTACCTACCTCTGTGTCATCAAGTATACTATCCATTTACATTCTATACCTGTGGTGCATTTTAGTTGTGCGCAGTATATATAGTAGTAGGCCATTGCTATTGATACAAGCATATAATTCCACACATTAAAAAATGGAGAACAAAAATGTGGAGGGTAAAATAGGGAAAGATCAAGATACACTTCCACCTCGTGCTGAAGCTGCTGCCACTAGTCATGGCCGAGACGATGAAATGCCATCAACGTCGTCTGTCAAGGCCGATGCCCAATGTCATAGTAGAGAGCATGTAAAATGTAAAAATCCACAGATGTCAGAAAAAGAGTCACCAGTGTCCTAAAAAATGCAGTTGTACCCAATGTCCACTTAACCACGGACATGTGGACAAGTGGAGCAGGACAGACTCAGGACTATATGACTGTGACAGCCCACTGGGTAGATGTATTGCCTCCCGCAGCAACAACAGCAGAGGCGGCTTCAGTAGTAGCATCTCGCAAACGCCAACTGGTTCCTAAGCAGGCTACGCTTTGTATCACCGCTTTCCAGAAGAGGCACACAGCTGACAACCTCTTTACGGAAACTGAGGAACATCATCGCAGAATGGTTTACCCCAATTGGACTCTCCTGGGGATTTGTGACATCGGACAATGCCAGCAATATTGTGCGTGCATTACATCTGGGCAAATTCCAGCACGTCCCATATTTTGCACATACATTGAATTTCGTGGTGCAGAATTATTGAAAAAAATGACAGGGGCGTGCAAGAGATGCTGTCGGTGGCCCGAAGAATTGCGGGCCACTTTCGTCATTCAGCCACCGCGTGCCGAAGACTGGAGCACCACCAAACATTCCTGAAACTGCCCTGCCATCATCTGAAGCAAGAGGTGGTAACGAGGTGGAATTCAACCCTCTATATGCTTCAGAGGATGGAGGAGCAGCAAAAGGCCATTCAAGCCTATACATCTGCCCACGATATAGGCAAAGGAGGGGGAATGCACCTGACTCAAGCGCAGTGGAGAATGATTTCAACGTTGTGCAAGGTTCTGCAACCCTTTGAACTTGCCACACGTGAAGTCAGTTCAGACACTGCCAGCCTGAGTCAGATGATTCCCCTCATCAGGCTTTTGCAGAAGAAGCTGGAGACATTGAAGGAGGAGCTAAAACAGAGCAATTCCGGTAGGCATGTGGGACTTGTGGATGGAGCCCTTAATTCGCTTAAGCAGGATTCACGGGTGGTCAATCTGTTGAAATCAGAGCACTACATTTTGGCCACCGTGCTCGATCCTAGATTTAAAACCTACGTTGTATCTCTCTTTCCGGCAGACACAAGTCTGCAGAGGTTCAAAAACCTGCTGGTGAGAAAATTGTCAAGTCAAGCGGAACGTGACCCGTCAACAGCTCCTCCTTAACATTCTCCCGCAACTGGGGGTGCGAGGAAAAGGCTAAGAATTCCGAGCCCACCCGCTGGCAGTGATGCAGGGCAGTCTGGAGCGAGTGCTGACATCTGGTCTGGACTGAAAGACCTGGCAACGATTACTGACATGTCGTCTACTGTCACTGCATATGATTCTGTCACCATTGAAAGAATAGTGGAGGATTATATGAGTGACAGCATCCAAGTAGGCACGTCAGACAGTCCGTACGTATACTGGCAAGAAAAAGAGGCAATTTGGAGGGGGTGTGGTTCATCAAATTGACAGTATCTAGCCTGACAATGTTTAGGTCAACCACTATATGTCGACAGTCACTAGGTCGACATGGATGGAAGGTCGACAGGGTTTCTAGGTTGACATGTGCTAGCTCAACTTGTCTAAAAGTCGACATGAGGATTTTTTTTTTTACGTTTTTTCGTAGAGTGACCGGGATCCCAAATTAGTGCACTGCGTCCCCTCGCATGGCTCGCTTCGCTCGCCATGCTTCGGGCATGGTGCCTTCACTCTACCGCTTCGCTCAGCACAGATTACCATTCCAATCGTAGTCCACGTGGATCGTTAATTACGAAAAAATAAAAATATGTGAAAAACTCATGTCGACCTTTAGACCTGTGCATGTCGACCTAGAAACCCTATAGTGGTCGACCTAAACATTGTCGACCTAGATACTGTCGATCTACAGACCGGATCCGATGTGGAGGCCCTTGCACAAACTGGCTTTATTCTACCTAAATTGCCCTCCCTCCAGTGTGTACTCCGAAAGAGTGTTTAGTGCAGCCGCTCACCTTGTCAGCAATCAGCGTACGAGGTTACTTCCAGAAAATGTGGAGAAGATGAAGTTCATCATAATGAATTATAATCAATTCCTCCGTGAAGACATTCACCAGCAATTGCCTCCAGAAAGTACACAGGAATCTGAGATGGTGGATTCCAGTGGGGACGAATTAATAATCTGTGAGGAGGGGGTTGTACACAGTGAAAGGGGTGAGGAATCGGAGGATGATGATGAGGTGGACATCTTGCCTCTGTAGAGCCAGTTTGTGCAAGGAGAGATTGATTGCTTCTTTTTTGGTGGGGGCCCAAACCAACCAGTCATTTTCAGTCACAGTCGTGTGGCAGACCCTGTCGCTGAAAAGATGGGTTCGTTAAAGTGTGCATGTCCTGTTTATACAACATAAGGGTGGGTGGGAGGGCCCAAGGACAATTCCATCTTGCACCTCTTTTTTCTTTAATTTTTCTTTGCGTCATGTGCTGTTTGGGGAGTGTTTTTTTGAAGTGCCATCCTGTCTGACACTGCAGTGCCACTCCTAGATGGGCCAGGTGTTTGTGTCGGCCACTTGTGTCGCTTAGCTTAGTCACACAGCGACCTTGGTGCGCCTCTTTTTTTCTTTGCATCATGTGCTGTTTGGGGACAATTTTTTTGAAGTGCCATCCTGTCTGACACTGCAGTGCCACTCCTAGATGGGCCAGGTGTTTGTGTCGGCCACTTGGGTCGCTTAGCTTAGTCACACAGCTACCTCATTGCGCCTCTTTTTTTCTTTGCATCATGTGCTGTTTGGGGACTATTTTTTTAAGTGCCATCCTGCCTGACACTGCAGTGCCACTCCTAGATGGGCCAGGTGTTTGTGTCGGCCACTTGTGTCACTTAGCTTAGTCACACAGCGACTTTGGTGCGCCTCTTTTTTTCTTTGCATCATATGCTGTTTGGGGACAATTTTTTTAAGTGCCATCCTGCCTGACACTGCAGTGCCACTCCAAGATGGGCCAGGTGTTTGTGTCAGCCACTTGTGTCGCTTAGCTTAGCCATCCAGCGACCTCGGTGCAAATTTTATGACTAAAAATAATATTGTGAGGTGTGAGGTGTTCAGAATAGACTGAAATGAGTGGAAATTATGGTTATTGAGGTTAATAATACTATGGGATCAAAATGACCCCCAAATTCTATGATTTAAGCTGTTTTTTTGGGGGGGGTTTAAAAAAAACCCCGATTTCAAAACACACCCGAATCCGACAAAAAATTTTCAGGGAGGTTTTGCCAAAACGCGTCCGAATCCAAAACACGGCCGCGGAACCGAATCCAAAACCAAAACACAAAACCCGAAAAATGTCCGGTGCACATCACTAATTAGGATGACTGTCATTTTTCATCTTCCTCTCAAAGGAATATTGGACAGTCAATTGCTTAGTTGAAGTAGTACAAGTCCTCTTCCTACTTCCCCTCTGGGATGACGATCGACTGCCAGCAGCATCAACAACAGCAGCAGCAGTAAGCGTACCACTCAAGGATCCTCCGGAGGAATCCCAGTTAGGAGAGGACTCCTTAGTCTTACCAGTGACATGGCTTGCAGAACTACAGATGTTCCTGACTGAGGAGGAAGTTGACTTTGAGGGAGTTGGTGGTGTGGCTTGCAGGAGCTTGGGTTCTAGAGGAAGAAGGGATTTAGGTGTCAGTGGACTGCTTATGCTCTTACCCAAAGTTTCACAACTTGACACTGACTTCTGATGAATGTGCAGCAGGTGATGTATAAGGGGGATGTTCCTAGTTGGTTAACGTCCTTACCCCTACTTATTACAGATTGACAGAGGCAACACATGGCTTGACACCTGTTGTGTGGATTTGTGGAGTAATAATCCCACACCGAAGAGGTGGCTTTTTTGGTAGTTTGCCCAGGCATCACAATGGTCTTATTTATTCCACGTACAACAGGTGTCTCCCCTGGTTCTTGATTTAAACAAACCACATCACCATCAGGATCCTCATCGTCAACTTCCTCCTCAGCACCAGCAACACTCATATCCTCATCCTGGTGTACTTCAACAGTGACATCTTCAATTTGAATATCAGAAACTGGACTGGGGGTGCTCCTTCCAGCACTTGTAGAGGATGTGCAAATGGTGGAAGGTGCCACCTCTTCCCGTCCAGTATTGGGAAGGTCAGGCATCACAACCACCGACACACTTGGACTCTCCTTGGGGATTATGATACCATCTTAGAACGCAAGTTCTTTGCTGTGCTTTTGCCAGCTTAACTCTTATAATTTTTCTAGCGGGAGGATGAGGGCTTCCGTCATCATGTGAAGCTGAACCACTAGTCATGAACATAGGCCAGAGCCTTAGTCGTTCTTTGCCACTCCATGTGGTAAATGGTATATTGGCAAGTTTACGTTTCTCCTCAGACCATTTACATTTTTTGGGGGGTCTTTTTACTGAATTTTGGCTTTTTAGATTTTACATGCCCTCTACTATCACATTGGGCATCGGCCTTGGCAGACGACGTTGATGGCATTTCATCATCTATGTCATGACTAGTGGCAGCAGCTTCAGCACTAGGAGGAGGTGGTTCTTGATCTTTCCCAATTTTATCCTCCAAATTTTTGTTCTCCATTATTTTTCTGGAGTTATATAACAATATGCGGTACAGGAGAGCATACCCTACAACACACAGGGCAAACCCTGTGAAAATTATTTGGATTAAATATTAATAACCCCTTTATTTGGAGTAAATAATATACAGCACAGGACAGCACCAATGAACTTATATGGCAGCACCACTGGACTGGACTTATACGGCAGTACCACTGGAATTATACTTCAGTATCAGTGGACTTATGCGCAAGTACCACTGGAAATATATGTCAGAATCACTGGAAATATATGGCAGTATTACTGGAATTATACAGCAGTACCACTGGACTTATATGGCAGTACCACTGGACTGGATTTATACGGCAGAATCATTGGATTTATATGCCAGTACCACTGGAATTATACAGCAGTATCACTGAAATTATATGGCAGTACAACTGGATTTATATGGTAGTACCACTGGACTGGATTTATAAAGCAGAATCACTGGACTTGTACGCCAGTACCACTGGCATTATATGGCAGTATCACTGGACTGGATTTACACAGCAGTACCACTGGACATATACGGCAGTATCACTGGATATATACGCCAGTACCACTGGAATTATACGGCAGTATCACTGGACTTATACGGCAGTACCACTGGACTGGATTTATATGGCAGTATCACTAGATTTATGCGCCAGTACCACTGGAATTATATGGCAGTATTACTGAAATTATAGAAGAGTACAACTGGAATTATACGGCAGTATCACTGGATTTATACAGTAGTACCGCTGGACATATACGGCAGTATCACTGGACATATACGGCAGTACCACTGGACATATACAGCAGCACAGGGACACCAACGCTGAACTGATGCAGGATAACACAGCACCACTGTAATGGACTGGATTTATACAACAGCACTGGACATATGGCAGCAGAGGACACCACCACTGTGACTGGACTGATGCAGCACAAGACACTACCACTGTACTGATGCAGGACAACACAGCACCACTGCAATGGACTGGAATTATACAGCAGCACTGGACATATGGCAGCAGAGGACACCACCACTGTGACTGAACTGATGCGGCACACGACACCACCGCTGGACTGATGCAGCATAAGACAGCACCATTGGACTGGACTTATACAGCAGCACTGGACATGTGGAAGCAGAGGACACAACCACTGTGACTGGACTGATGCAGCACAAGACACTACCACTGAAATTATGCAAGATACTGAGAACGGAGACACGTCCTCTCTCTACACACTACAATGCCAGAGTGAGAATGGCAGCGACTCGCGGCTCCTTATATGGAATCCAAACCCCGCGAGAATCCGACAGCGGGATGATGATGTTTTGTCTCTTTCTGGTTTCCGAGTCAGGCAGGAAAACCCGAGCTTGACTCGGATCTGGGCTTGAGTAGTGAAGTCTGGTAGGGTTCGGTTCTCAGTGAACCGAACCCGCTCATCTCTAATTTTAACCTTTTTTAAATGGTCCCACCTATTACAAATTGAACACAAACATTTGGACCAATAGTTTTCCAACATCCAAAAGTAAAATGTATTGTCATGAAAGAAGTTTGCTTTTTTATTTATTGTTTTATGCAAGTTAAAACTAAAATAAAGCCATAGTTAATTAAGTATTAGTATTAGCGAACTTGAGACTTATTTGTCGATTGCTCTTCATAGTTAGACTGTCAAGATCGATGTTTGAAGGCATTGAATGCAATATTGGTGTATTGTGTCGGTACTGGGGGGGGAGGAGGCTATGTACAATGAAATGTGATAGGGGGCTGTGTGCATTGAGGGGTAGTATGGGGAGGAGGTGTCTGTGTATACTGGAATGGAATATGGGTGTACTCATTGGTGTCGAGAGAGGGGGGGATGATGTACAGATTACCTGGGCCCGGGCATGACAGGGGGCCCGGGACAGAGCACTCCAGTAGCAATTTTTTTGGTGGGGTAATTATCTTTTCCTTTATTACAAATCAGTGGAGAGGCAGGCGGGCATGTGAGCAATGGGTCGGGCTGCCAGGAGGGAGGATGTATGTGTGTGTCACCTGGCTGTTTGTCCCTTGCCGTGGATTTCCCTCACAGCCACTTCCAACAGCCGAACCGCTGCTAGGATCTTGCAAGATGATGACATCATCAATCTCTGTAGCCGGCTCTGGATTCCCTCTTTAGAATTAGCGGCTCCGGGAGGTGGGCAGGGACTGGGAGGGGCATGCATGCAACTGGCTGGGCATGGCCCGTGGGTTTAAGAAGTGGCACAGCTCAGCTCAGTCTTTGTATTATTCTAATAATTTTTTGAGTCAAAACTCTGTAGTAAAAAGTCTATGGCAGGGGAGACAGCCTACCTTTTCTGCACATCTCTGATCAAAACTCACCAAATTTCCAGCAGCATGTACTGCTGCACTTGCGTCTAATGCCCACGTGTATATATTGCTGCACCTGTGTGTAATGTCCACATGTATACACTGCTGCACCTGTGTATGATGCACACATGTATTTACTGCTGCACCTGTGTACTGAAGAATGCCCACATGATATAGTGCTGCACATGCGTATGATGCCCACATATATATACTGCTGCACCTGTGTATAATGACCACATATATATACTGCTGCACCTGTGTACGATGCCCACATGTATATACTGCTGCACCTGTGTATAATGCCCACATGCATATACTGCTGCACCTGTGTATAATGCCCACAGGTATATATTGATGCACCTCTGTATAATGCCCACATATATATACTGCTGCACCTGTGTATGATGCCCACATATATATACTGCTGCACCTGTATATAATGAGCACATTTATATACTGCTGCACCTGTGTAGTATGATGCCCACATGTATATACTGCTGCACCTGTGTGTAATGCGCACATGTATATACTGCTGCACCTGTGTATGATGCACACATGTATTTACTGCTGCACCTGTGTACTGAAGAATGCCCACATGATAAAGTGCTGCACCTGTGTATGATGCACACATATATATACTGTTGCACCTGTATATAATGACCACATTTATATACTGCTGCACCTGTGTATGATGCCCACATGTATATACTGCTGCACCTGTGTGTAATGCCCACATGTATATACTGCTGCACCTGTGTATGATGCCCACATATATATACTGCTGCACCTGTGTATAATGACCACATATATATGGTCCCGGGTAGTTGTACCGTGGCCCAGGATTTCTCTTGGCAGCCCTGGCCTGAACTACTTTTTATTTTGTATGCATGCACAGGATCATGATTCTGTACATATGCACAAGCTGCACACTTCAGACCAACAGAGAAGACTCTCCCTGGACATACAAGTAGGGGCTGATGCTAGAGTGAAAGCAAAGGAAAATTATTACATAAAGTTAGTTTATTTCCCTTCATTTATTTTTAATATGGGAAGTCACAGACTAGACAGGCCATTGGTGGCTAGAAAGGTTTTTTTTTATTTGTATTTGGTATTTATTTATTTTTTGCTTCAGTTCCTTTCTATTGGATTTAGTACAACTCACCCACTGCTCTGGTGGTCCTTTCACCTCTCCAGGAGCTGGGAAACTCTTTCCCACAATCAGAAGTCTCCCAGCAGTTCAGGCAGAGTGATCCTGCATGACTTGTGTGCATCATGGAAACCCCCCATCATTCCACCATTGACGTGCAAACTGCTACAGAGGGGATTAAGTACAAATAATTATAAAAGAAGCCAGTGCCATAGAATCATTGCCACAGGCACTGGGAGTGGGGCAGTTCCCGTCAATGTGCGCCAATGGCACTGAAAAGTTCAAAACAGTTTTACAACTCTGCAACTCATATTAAAAGTAAATACAGAGTGCAAGAACATTAAACAAAGATTCAGCTACTGGGACACCTGACTTTATTAGAGACTGCAAAAATACACACGTGAGACATTTAAAAGTCTTGGCATGATAAATGAATCAACTACAAAATCTTGGTGGAGCAAGATCTGCTATTCCAAGTTGACTGCAATAACAAGTATTGTGCAGCAGCTACAGAGCTAGGAATATGTGAAAATGTGAAAAACAATTTTGCCCCACATAACATAAAATACAGGTTTTTAGAAATGATTAGAGATGAGCGCTTGAAATTTTTCGGGTTTTGTGTTTTGGTTTTGGGTTCGGTTCCGCGGCCGTGTTTTGGGTTCGACCGCGTTTTGGCAAAACCTCACCGAATTTTTTTTGTCGGATTCGGGTGTGTTTTGGATTCGGGTGTTTTTTTAAAAAAAACCTAAAAAACAGCTTAAATCATAGAATTTGGGGGTCATTTTGATCCCATATTATTAATAATCTCAAAAACCATAATTTCCACTCATTTTCAGTCTATTCTGAATACCTCACACCTCACAATATTATTTTTAGTCCTAAAATTTGCACCGAGGTCGCTGGATGACTAAGCTAAGCGACCCTAGTGGCCGACACAAACACCTGGCCCATCTAGGAGTGGCACTGCAGTGTCACGCAGGATGGCCCTTCCAAAAAACACTCCCCAAACAGCACATGACGCAAAGAAAAAAAGAGGTGCAATGAGGTAGCTGTGTGACTAAGCTCAGCGACCCAAGTGGCCGACACAAACACCTGGCCCATCTAGGAGTGGCACTGCAGTGTCACGCAGGATGTCCCTTCCAAAAAACCCTCCCCAAACAGCACATGACGCAAAGAAAAAAAGAGGCGCAATGAGGTAGCTGTGTGAGTAAGATTAGCGACCCTAGTGGCCGACACAAACACCGGGCCCATTTAGGAGTGGCACTGCAGTGTCACGCAGGATGGCCCTTCCAAAAAACCCTCCCCAAACAGCACATGACGCAAATAAAAAAAGAGGCGCAATGAGGTAGCTGTGTGAGTAAGATTAGCGACCCTAGTGGCCGACACAAACACCGGGCCCATTTAGGAGTGGCACTGCAGTGTCACGCAGGATGGCCCTTCCAAAAAACCCTCCCCAAACAGCACATGACGCAAAGAAAAACAGAGGCGCAATGAGGTAGCTGTGTGAGTAAGATTAGCGACCCTAGTGGCCGACACAAACACCGGGCCCATTTAGGAGTGGCACTGCAGTGTCACGCAGGATGTCCCTTCCAAAAAACCCTCCCCAAACAGCACATGACGCAAAGAAAAAAAGAGGCGCAATGAGGTAGCTGTGTGAGTAAGATTAGCGACCCTAGTGGCCGACACAAACACCGGGCCCATCTAGGAGTGGCACTGCAGTGTCACGTAGGATGTCCCTTCCAAAAAACCCTCCCCAAACAGCACATGATGCAAAGAAAAAAAGAGGCGCAATGAGGTAGCTGTGTGAGTAAGATTAGCGACCCTAGTGGCCGACACAAACACCGGGCCCATTTAGGAGTGGCACTGCAGTGTCACGCAGGATGGCCCTTCCAAAAAACCCTCCCCAAACAGCACATGACGCAAATAAAAAAAGAGGCGCAATGAGGTAGCTGTGTGAGTAAGATTAGCGACCCTAGTGGCCGACACAAACACCGGGCCCATTTAGGAGTGGCACTGCAGTGTCACGCAGGATGGCCCTTCCAAAAAACCCTCCCCAAACAGCACATGACGCAAAGAAAAACAGAGGCGCAATGAGGTAGCTGTGTGAGTAAGATTAGCGACCCTAGTGGCCGACACAAACACCGGGCCCATTTAGGAGTGGCACTGCAGTGTCACGCAGGATGTCCCTTCCAAAAAACCCTCCCCAAACAGCACATGACGCAAAGAAAAAAAGAGGCGCAATGAGGTAGCTGTGTGAGTAAGATTAGCGACCCTAGTGGCCGACACAAACACCGGGCCCATCTAGGAGTGGCACTGCAGTGTCACGCAGAATGGCCCTTCCAAAAAACCCTCCCCAAACAGCACATGACGCAAAGAAAAATAAAAGAAAACAGAGGTGCAAGATGGAATTGTCCTTGGGCCCTCCCACCCACCCTTATGTTGTATAAACAGGACATGCACACTTTAACCAACCCATCATTTCAGTGACAGGGTCTGCCACACGACTGTGACTGATATGACGGGTTGGTTTGGACCCCCACCAAAAAAGAAGCAATTAATCTCTCCTTGCACAAACTGGCTCTACAGAGGCAAGATGTCCACCTCATCATCATCCTCCGATATATCACCGTGTACATCCCCCTCCTCACAGATTATCAATTCGTCCCCACTGGAATCCACCATCTCAGCTCCCTGTGTACTTTGTGGAGGCAATTGCTGCTGGTCAATGTCTCCGCGGAGGAATTGATTATAATTCATTTTAATGAACATCATCTTCTCCACATTTTCTGGATGTAACCTCGTACGCCGATTGCTGACAAGGTGAGCGGCGGCACTAAACACTCTTTCGGAGTACACACTTGTGGGAGGGCAACTTAGGTAGAATAAAGCCAGTTTGTGCAAGGGCCTCCAAATTGCCTCTTTTTCCTGCCAGTATAAGTACGGACTGTGTGACGTGCCTACTTGGATGCGGTCACTCATATAATCCTCCACCATTCTTTCAATGTTGAGAGAATCATATGCAGTGACAGTAGACGACATGTCCGTAATCGTTGTCAGGTCCTTCAGTCCGGACCAGATGTCTGCATCAGCAGTCGCTCCAGACTGCCCTGCATCACCGCCAGCGGGTGGGCTCGGAATTCTGAGCCTTTTCCTCGCACCCCCAGTTGCGGGAGAATGTGAAGGAGGAGATGTTGTTGACAGGTCGCGTTCCGCTTGACTTGACAATTTTCTCACCAGCAGGTCTTTCAACCCCAGCAGACTTGTGTCTGCCGGAAAGAGAGATCCAAGGTAGGCTTTAAATCTAGGATCGAGCAGGGTGGCCAAAATGTAGTGCTCTGATTTCAACAGATTGACCACCCGTGAATCCTTGTTAAGCGAATTAAGGGCTCCATCCACAAGTCCCACATGCCTAGCGGAATCGCTCCATGTTAGCTCCTCCTTCAATGTCTCCAGCTTCTTCTGCAAAAGCCTGATGAGGGGAATGACCTGACTCAGGCTGGCAGTGTCTGAACTGACTTCACGTGTGGCAAGTTCAAAGGGCATCAGAACCTTGCACAACGTTGAAATCATTCTCCACTGCGCATGAGACAGGTGCATTCCACCTCCTATATCGTGCTCAATTGTATAGGCTTGAATGGCCTTTTGCTGCTCCTCCAACCTCTGAAGCATATAGAGGGTTGAATTCCACCTCGTTACCACTTCTTGCTTCAGATGATGGCAGGGCAGGTTCAGTAGTTTTTGGTGGTGCTCCAGTCTTCTGTACGTGGTGCCTGTACGCCGAAAGTGTCCCGCAATTCTTCTGGCCACCGACAGCATCTCTTGCACGCCCCTGTCGTTTTTTAAAAAATTCTGCACCACCAAATTCAAGGTATGTGCAAAACATGGGACGTGCTGGAATTTTCCCATATTTAATGCACACACAATATTGCTGGCGTTGTCCGATGCCACAAATCCACAGGAGAGTCCAATTGGGGTAAGCCATTCCGCGATGATCTTCCTCAGTTGCCGTAAGAGGTTTTCAGCTGTGTGCGTATTCTGGAAAGCGGTGATACAAAGCATAGCCTGCCTAGGAAAGAGTTGGCGTTTGCGAGATGCTGCTACTGGTGCCGCCGCTGCAGTTCTTGCGGCGGAAGTCCATACATCTACCCAGTGGGCTGTCACAGTCATATAGTCCTGACCCTGCCCTGCTCCACTTGTCCACATGTCCGTGGTTAAGTGGACATTGGGTACAGCTGCATTTTTTAGGACACTGGTGAGTCTTTTTCTGAGGTCCGTGTACATTCTCGGTATCGCCTGCCTACAGAAGTGGAACCTAGATGGTATTTGGTAACGGGGGCACACTGCCTCAATAAATTGACTAGTTCCCTGTGAACTAACGGCGGATACCGGACGCACGTCTAACACCAACATAGTTGTCAAGGCCTCAGTTATCCGCTTTGCAGCAGGATGACTGCTGTGATATTTCATCTTCCTCGCAAAGGACTGTTGAACAGTCAATTGCTTACTGGAAGTAGTACAAGTGGGATTACGACTTCCCCTCTGGGATGACCATCGACTCCCAGCAGCAACAACAGCAGCGCCAGCAGCAGTAGGCGTTACACGCAAGGATGCATCGGAGGAATCCCAGGCAGGAGAGGAATCATCAGAATTGCCAGTGACATGGCCTGCAGGACTATTGGCATTCCTGGGGAAGGAGGAAATTGACACTGAGGGAGTTGGTGGGGTGGTTTGCGTGAGCTTGGTTACAAGAGGAAGGGATTTACTGGTCAGTGGACTGCTTCCGCTGTCGGCCCAAGTTTTTGAACTTGTCACTGACTTATTATGAATGCGCTGCAGGTGACGTATAAGGGAGGATGTTCCGAGGTGGTTAACGTCCTTACCCTTACTTATTACAGCTTGACAAAGGGAACAAACGGCTTGACACCTGTTGTCCGCATTTCTGGTGAAATACTTCCACACCGAAGAGCTGATTTTTTTGGTATTTTCACCAGGCATGTCAACGGCCATATTCCTCCCACGGACAACAGGTGTCTCCCCGGGTGCCTGACTTAAACTAACCACCTCAGAATCCTCCTGGTCAATTTCCTCCCCAGCGCCAGCAACACCCATATCCTCCTCATCCTGGAGTACTTCAACACTGACATCTTCAATATGACTATCAGGAACTGGACTGCGGGTGCTCCTTCCAGCACTTGCAGGGGGCGTGCAAATGGTGGAAGGCGCATGCTCTTCACGTCCAGTGTTCGGAAGGTCAGGCATCGCAACCGACACAATTGGACTCTCCTTGTGGATTTGGGATTTCGAAGAACGCACAGTTCTTTGCGGTGCTACTGCTTTTGCCAGCTTGAGTCTTTTCATTTTTCTAGCGAGAGGCTGAGTGCCTCCATCCTCATGTGAAGCTGAACCACTAGCCATGAACATAGGCCAGGGCCTCAGCCGTTCCTTGCCACTCCGTGTGGTAAATGGCATATTGGCAAGTTTACGCTTCTCCTCCGACAATTTTATTTTAGGTTTTGGAGTCCTTTTTTTACTGATATTTGGTGTTTTGGATTTGACATGCTCTGTACTATGACATTGGGCATCGGCCTTGGCAGACGACGTTGCTGGCATTTCATCGTCTCGGCCATGACTAGTGGCAGCAGCTTCAGCACGAGGTGGAAGTGGATCTTGATCTTTCCCTAATTTTGGAACCTCAACATTTTTGTTCTCCATATTTTAATAGGCACAACTAAAAGGCACCTCAGGTAAACAATGGAGATGGATGGATACTAGTATACAATTATGGATGGACTGCCGAGTGCCGACACAGAGGTAGCTACAGCCGTGGACTACCGTACTGTACTGTGTCTGCTGCTAATATAGACTGGTTGATAAAGAGATGTAGTAGTAGTATGTATGTATAAAGAAGAAAGAAAAAAAACCCACGGGTAGGTGGTATACAATTATGGACGGACTGCCGAGTGCCGACACAGAGGTAGCTACAGCCGTGGACTACCGCACTGTACTGTGTCTGCTGCTAATATAGACTGGTTGATAAAGAGATGTAGTAGTAGTATGTATGTATAAAGAAGAAAGAAAAAAAAACCACGGGTAGGTGGTATACAATTATGGACGGACTGCCGAGTGCCGACACAGAGGTAGCTACAGCCGTGGACTACCGTACTGTACTGTGTCTGCTGCTAATATAGACTGGTTGATAAAGAGATGTAGTAGTAGTATGTATGTATAAAGAAGAAAGAAAAAAAAACCACGGGTAGGTGGTATACAATTATGGACGGACTGCCGAGTGCCGACACAGAGGTAGCTACAGCTGTGGACTACCGTACTGTACTGTGTCTGCTGCTAATATAGACTGGTTGATAAAGAGATGTAGTAGTAGTATGTATGTATAAAGAAGAAAGAAAAAAAAAAACACGGGTAGGTGGTATACAATTATGGATGGACTGCCGAGTGCCGACACAGAGGTAGCTACAGCCGTGGACTACCGTACTGTACTGTGTCTGCTGCTAATATAGACTGGTTGATAAAGAGATGTAGTAGTAGTATGTATGTATAAAGAAGAAAGAAAAAAAAACCACGGGCAGGTGGTATACAATTATGGACGGACTGCCGAGTGCCGACACAGAGGTAGCTACAGCCATGGACTACCGTACTGTACTGTGTCTGCTGCTAATATAGACTGGTTGATAAAGAGATGTAGTAGTAGTATGTATGTATAAAGAAAAAAGAAAAAAAACCAAGGGTAGGTGGTATACAATTATGGACGGACTGCCGAGTGCCGACACAGAGGTAGCTACAGCCGTGGACTACCGTACTGTACTGTGTCTGCTGCTAATATAGACTGGTTGATAAAGATATGTAGTAGTAGTATGTATGTATAAAGAAGAAAGAAAAAAAAAACACGGGTAGGTGGTATACAATTATGGACGGACTGCCGAGTGCCGACACAGAGGTAGCTACAGCCGTGGACTACCGCACTGTACTGTGTCTGCTGCTAATATAGACTGGTTGATAAAGAGATGTAGTAGTAGTATGTATGTATAAAGAAGAAAGAAAAAAAAACCACGGGTAGGTGGTATACAATTATGGACGGACTGCCGAGTGCCGACACAGAGGTAGCTACAGCCGTGGACTACCGTACTGTACTGTGTCTGCTGCTAATATAGACTGGTTGATAAAGAGATGTAGTAGTAGTATGTATGTATAAAGAAGAAAGAAAAAAAAACCACGGGCAGGTGGTATACAGTTATGGACGGACTGCCGAGTGCCGACACAGAGGTAGCTACAGCCGTGGACTACCGTACTGTACTGTGTCTGCTGCTAATATAGACTGGTTGATAAAGAGATGTAGTAGTAGTATGTATGTATAAAGAAGAAAGAAAAAAAAACCAAGGGTAGGTGGTATACAATTATGGACGGACTGCCGAGTGCCGACACAGAGGTAGCTACAGCCGTGGACTACCGTACTGTACTGTGTCTGCTGCTAATATAGACTGGTTGATAAAGAGATGTAGTAGTAGTATGTATGTATAAAGAAGAAAGAAAAAAAAACACGGGTAGGTGGTATACAATTATGGACGGACTGCCGAGTGCCGACACAGAGGTAGCTACAGCCGTGGACTACCGTACTGTACTGTGTCTCCTGCTAATATAGACTGGTTGATAAAGAGATGTAGTAGTAGTATGTATGTATAAAGAAGAAAGAAAAACCACGGGTAGGTGGTATACAATTATGGACGGACTGCCGAGTGCCGACACAGAGGTAGCTACAGCCGTGGACTACCGTACTGTGTCTGCTGCGACTGGATGATAAATAATGATATAAAAAATATATATATATCACTACTGCAGCCGGACAGGTATATATTATATAATGACGGACCTGCTGGACACTGTCTGTCAGCGGAATCAGTTTTTTATAGAATAAAAAAAAAAACACCACACAAGTGAAGTCACACGACGAGTGTTTAACTTTTTCAGGCAATCACAATATAGTATACTACTAACTATACTGGTGGTCAGTGTGGTCAGGTCACTGGTCAGTCACACTGGCAGTGGCACTCCTGCAGCAAAAGTGTGCACTGTTTAATTTTAATAATAATATGTACTCCTGGCTCCTGCTATAACCTATAACTGGCACTGCAGTGCTCCCCAGTCTCCCCCACAATTATAAGCTGTGTGAGCTGAGCACAGTCAGATATATACATAGATGATGCAGCACACTGGGCTGAGCAGTGCACACAGACTGAGTCACTGTGTATCGTTTTTTTCAGGCAGAGAACGGATATATTAAATAAAACTGCACTGTCTGGTGGTCACTGTGGTCAGTCACTACTAGTAAACTCTGCACTCTCTACAGTTCTACAGTACTCCTAAGCTCCAGTAAATCAGGTCAATCTCTCTCTCTCTCTCTTCTAATCTAAATGGAGAGGACGCCAGCCACGTCCTCTCCCTATCAATCTCAATGCACGTGTGAAAATGGCGGCGACGCGCGGCTCCTTATATAGAATCCGAGTCTCGCGAGAATCCGACAGCGTCATGATGACGTTCGGGCGCGCTCGGGTTAACCGAGCAAGGCGGGAAGATCCGAGTCGCTCGGACCCGTGAAAAAAAACATGAAGTTCGTGCGGGTTCGGATTCAGAGAAACCGAACCCGCTCATCTCTAGAAATGATCAGAGTTTTATACAGTATAGTGATCTTTAAATTGTTCTATTGGCTCTTCCAATTATTGCCAGACCTGAGCAAAGAGAAGCCTGTATATGACTTATTGTAGTAGTACAACTATGTACAGTATATACAGAGGCAGAACTCTGGGAGGCAACAGTGTCATATGCCGCCGGGCTCCTGCTCTGAAGGGGGGCTACTCTCCTCCCATTCTGTGACAACATTGAATTAAGTTAATTGATAGCTGTCGCTGTCTTTTCAGTGGCCGACTTCCTCACTGGTCCCTGCACCTTACAAGTCACACACTGTTTATTATACTGAATATACACATTTTAAAAGTATCACAGTCAGGATTAGAAACCACAAAATATTACACTGGAAGCAGACACCTTACTGATGAAGCTGTTTGCTCCTGTATAGGAAATATGAGCATTTTAACTATATGAAGATACTACTCTGACAATTACACGTAACTTCATATAGTTAGAATTCTCATGCTTCCTCTACAGGAGCAAATAACTCCATCAGTAAAGTGTCTGCTGCTAGTGTAACAGGTCATGGGTTCTAATCCTGGGTTTGACTGCTAAGAATTGTGTGATACACACACACAAACACACACACACACACACACACACACATTTTTCTTAATATAGGAAATAGGGGGGCACCAATATTTATGTTGCCTCCGGGCAACTGTGACGAACTTACGCCACTGAGTATATACATCTACAACATGTAAACATTCATACTTTTATTACCTGATGAAAGCATTGCAAAGCTACTGTAGTATGATAGCGTAGGGCAGGCATTCCCAACCTCGGACCTCAAGGCAAACTATCAGTACAGGTTTTAGTGATATCTAGGCTTCAGCACATATAGTTAACTAACTGAGATACTAAATAAGTCACATGTGCTCAATCATGGATATCACTAAAACTTGGAATGTTATTGTGCCTTGAGGACCGAGTTTGGGAATGCCTGGCATGGGTGGGGGGCAAAGAACAGGTGTCGATGAGGCTCGGAAGTTGCTGTGTCAGAATACAGAGGATCAGGAGAAGCATCAGAAGGAAGATAGTAGATGCCGGTACAGAAGACTCCTGGATGCCTAAGCCATGGTGGCAAAGGGGATTTTGCAAAAGAGCTTAAATTAGACCCCTTGCTGTTCAGGTGAAGTTTGGGGAGTGTCTAGTAGTCTGAGGAGTCAAACCAGTGCCAAGAGGGAAGAGAGAAACTGGCACTTGGCAAACTGAGGAGCAGTGCTGACCTCTTTTGGAAAGGGCCAGTGTAGAGGGAACCCAATTGTGCCATACCAAGCTCAACAGAGCATGTAATGTGTCTGTGAGACCATCTTTACTCATTATCCTAGACCACCAGAGTATTTGGCATTAAAACACAGAGCAGTAGGGCAGTAAGTGGGCAGGCATGCAGGGGGGATGACATCTGGGGATATCCTTAAATTCTTGTCTACAGTGTCAAATTGGACATGGATGGCCCTAAAACATGCTGACCATCTGGGATGGTGAGGAACTGAGGTTGCTGAAATGTTTACTTCTGAGCGCATGCACATAAAACAAAGTAGAATTAGAATTCTTAGAACACACTGAGTTGTACTTCCTTTGGAGATGCTGAGATTTCTCAAGTTCAATCACATTCTTGTTTGATAACTGAAGACAGAACTAGAGAGTATCTAAAGACATTTCTGTAGAATCAACAAAAGTAACTATTTATTTGGCTCTTGGGTTGATTCAGTATATCAGCTCTTAAAAATGTAATTGAAATTCAAGTTTGGAACCTCCCTCCCTTGTTCACTGAGGGTTTGATCTACATTGCGTACAGTAGCACATCTGTTTGGAATGCCTTTTTACCAGACTTCCAGCCTGATGACTCCTGTGATTGGTCTGCCTCCTGTTTATTAGGGATTCTGGTCAGTTCCTCCCTGACGGTGATATTGTTTGGTTCCTGTTACCTGGTGAAGCCTGTTACATGGTCATTGTACACTGTACAGTTCCCTGTACCATAGCCTTTCTGTCCTAGTCCTGCCTCCTGATACCCTGCATCAGTCCATAGCATTCTGTTCCAGTCAGTTCTGCACCCACTCCCTGCTGGGTTCTGCCCTTCATCTGTGTCCTGTGTATTCCCAGCTCTGTGTTCTACCTTGGTAAGACCTCCTGTGTCACCTTGAGTCCTTCTTTTGTTTCAGCAAATTCCTGTGAATTCACCATGCCTGCCCTAGTCATTCTGAGTCCTGGTTCCGTTCACATCTCATTGCACAGAATCCTGACGGGGGTCGGGTAAGTATTTTTACCCACCCCAAACCCTAACTCTCACTTCCCACAGCCTAACCCTAACCTCTTCATTCCACAGAATAACCCTAATCCTCCTCAGGGGTGCCTAACCCTAACACCCGCCATCCACAGCCTAACCTTATCCCTCCTTTCCCCGCATCCTAACCCTCTCCCCGCAGCCTAAAGCTGTGTTTCACCAGTATACTTATATTCGGGATGTCGGCGATTGGGATTCCGACATCGGCAGTTTGTCCCCTTGTTGGAATTCCGGCACCAGGATATTGCCATGTGTTGGGATTCCAGCGCCGGTATTTTGAGTGCCAGAATCCCGACTGCCGTCACCCTGATCGTATCCCGTCTGCATATGCAAAGTACATCCACCTTCATATTTCTATGTAAACCATCAGTTTAATTCTAGCATTAGTAGTCTAATAATAATTTGTTACCTTTCCTGTTGTATAATAAAACCATATATGGCAAATAAGTTTGTATGGAATTTGGTGACTGCGAATACATTTTAATATTTACTGTGCTCAAACTCTATATAACATATTATATTTTTTAATTTTACCCTTACTATTATCATTAGTCTAAAATTTGTCACATAGTTTAAACACACATGATTCTTACAGTACATTTGCACAGTTATGAGGGTTGAAAATTCAGCTACTGCAGCACCTTCTCCACTGTCCTTCGCTGTCTCTGTGTGTATGTGAGTGCTGACCCATGCTAGTTGTGTCTATGTTCCCCTCATTGAAAGTGACAGCATGTGAGGGCAAAAGAAAACTTCCGCCCTTACAGCACATTGCTCTCTATTTTACTGGTCAATTAGTGTTCCTGGATTCAGGGCCGCATTAAGCCTCGGCGGTGCCCGGGGCACTTATGACGAGGGGGTGGCCCCGATAGAAGGTGCAGGATGTAAATTAAATTGTACATACCTCCCAACATGTCCCATTCCAGGAGGGGCAAAATGCTCTCTACCCGGACTTCCCACTTAATAAATGATTGGCGTCACCTGTGTTGAACTATATAATTGATAAGAAAGGTACTTCAACACAGGTGATTGCAATAATAAGTTAAGAAGGAAGTCCAGGTAGAGAGCATTTTTGTCCATTCTGGAATACGTCATGGCAGGAAAGATTGTGTATATTAAATTTAAACTAGAGATGAGCGGGCTCGGTTTGTCGAGATCCGAACCCCCCCGAACTTCACGTATTTCACACGGGTCCGAGGCTACCTCGGATCTTTCCGCCTTGCTCATTTAACCTGAACGAGGCCGAACGTCATCATCCCGCTGTCGGATTCCATATTAAAAGTTGTGCGTCACCGCCATTTTCACTCGTGCATTGGAGATTGAACGGAGAGGACGTGGCTACGTTCTCTGCCTGAAAAGCTCCATATCTGTGCTCAGTGTGCTGCAAATATCTGTGCTGTGGGACCACCAGTATATTATATTAGTACAGTACAGTAGGCCATTGCTGTATATTGCAGCTCCGTGTCAGACTCAGTTCTAGACAGTATCCTGATTAGTGCTCAATATCTAAAAAACACAAGTACCAGCGCTGGCTGTAAGAATCATATAAGGATGGTTTGCTGAATAAAATGTCAATTTATTAAATCATTTAAAAAAACAGGTGTGAAATCCCGTTATTGATCTAAATAACACTTAAAATATAAAGTATAATAGTGCCCACTGGGTATAGTCACTTATACATCCACTTTCCTTTGGGACATATACAGATTTACACGGCTAGGACAGTCTCCAAATGGCAATCACTGTAGCAGCAGATAATTACCGGTTTCCACAGATGAGATGTTTAATGGCATCAGCTTTAGGAAGGGTCCATTGCTAGCTGTTTGTGTGGATCCGGTTCTTTATCCTTGGGGAATGAATCCCAGTGATAGGAGCAAAGTCCAAATGAATGCCGAGAGTGTCAGAGTGCCAATGTGTCGTGGAGTGGTGCCCAGGTGGGGTATAGGGCTCAACGCGTTTCGCTGGCAACAAGGTGATCCAGCTTCCTCAGGAGCATAAATGCACTGTATATTGGGTCTATATTTATACCCTGCTTCATTAATTGATCAAAAACACCTGTCTGGTGCTTAATTAAAAATGTTGCAAACCGTCACAAAATATAATTTTAATCGTATCCTTATTTACACAGAGATCTGCTGTTATATATAAAGCAAATCCCACCTCAAAACGAGCATTAGTATTTAATTTATACATAGAATTACATTTGAATGAAACCGGTCACGTGACCTGAAAAGACACGTGATCGGGAGTCTAGGTAGTCCTATTGGTCCGATATAACATGTGGTTTTAGTCACATGATCGGAGACTCAGTCATCCCCTTCTCAGAGGACACTGTTCACAGTTTACATGCTCAGAGCGATCTCTCCAGTCACGTGACCCCGAGTCTCCGATCACGTGACCGTGTTATCATTGGTTCACAAAGGTCACATGGTTTTGGTGATCTCATAGGAGAAAGATCCCCTTCATGGAGAGTACTGTCTAGTCTTTTCAGTACTACTGATTAGTTACATATCACGCAAATAGTATAGCTTTAATTGGCAACAGAGATACATTGTGTACAAGTTAGATAGGGAAAGATATAAAGTATATATGAGAGAGGGAGAACGCACTAGAATCATTATATAATATTTGTCAAGTTTTCCTTGCAGTGATTCGGTACAGGATGTTTCTTGTTTAGAGCTAGTCACTGTAACTAATAATACATATGAACAGAGTTTCCTTATATACTTGTCAATATATTATAAATAATATTATGAATGAGTAAACAAACATAATTAAAACAAATTAAAGCCAATAACACAAAAACGAAAATAGAGAATGGGAAAATAATAATAAAAAATAAATAATAATAAATTTAAAACACATTTTGAATGTAATTGTAGTTCTATAAGATTTAATTACCACTAATATATATGTATATAACACACATACCTGCATCTGTAAACACAGCTACGCCTTAAGACATAATATACCTTGAATAGGTATACCCACAGATAATTTAATTAAATTTAATTTATACCACTGGTTACATGTGAGGGTGCTCGATTATTAATTAGACCTTTATGGTACACATTTTCATAAGGGATTTGTCATTTGTTATTAAATAGATATATATACATGTGTGTATAACCTCCAGAACGGGAGTTGATTTAGATTTAAGTTTACAATTTTTGGTTTTTAGATCTTCCCAAGGAAACCTATAGAATCTATAGGACCTATCCATTCTAATGATGTGCATAAGGAGAGGAGAGAGGGAATAATAGAACAAGGGTAAGCATAAGAGCTCCAGACTAGAGGACCGAATTTAATTCAATTGCTTCATTCAGTCCATCTGGATGTAAAGAGTTAAACTTTAACAACCAGAAGACTTCCCTCCGACAGAGTTTATTAAATCGGTCTCCTCCTCTATCCGTAGGGGCGATATGTTCAAGACATATTATCGAAAGACAAGCAGGATTGTTATTATGTTCATTGTAATAATGTCGTGATACACTGTGAGCCATGTATTTGCGTATTATGTTCCGTCGATGTTCCATAAAACGCGTGTGTAATGGTCTTGTGGTTCGGCCCACATAATTTAGACCGCATCCGCATGTCAACAAGTATATCACGAAATTTGAATTACAATTTAAAAAGGATCTCAATAGGTATTTTTCATTAGACGGTGGAATGGGAATAGAGGTAGTTTTACGTTTCATGTGTTGACACATTGTGCATCCGTTTTTGCCACACCTATGGAAACCCAAAGGTTTCTTGGTCAACCAGTTTGAGTCGTTTTTGTTTGTATTTTTCTCTATTGTTGGAATTTTGAAGAAACTGGGGGCCAATATAGTCTTTAAAGCTCTGTTTTTCCTATAAATCACTTGAGGTTTGTTTGGTAGGAGGTTCCCAAGAATGTTATCATGTTTCAAAACTCTATAGTTTCTTTCAAAAACGGCTGTACGCGTACGGCGTCCCTGGTTGCTAGGCACCGGGCCACACCGACGAGCGGACCCCGGCGCCTAACAATATTAGTACAGTACAGTAGGCCATTGCTGTATATTGCAGCTCCGTGTCAGACTCAGTTCTAGACAGTATCCTGATCAGTGCTCAATATCTGCTGCATTGTTGTGTGACCAGTATATACTATATATATATATATATATATATATATATATATATATAGTAGTACAGTGCAGCATTTTGATGACCACCAGTATATAGTTGTACAGTACAGTAGGCCATTGCTGTATTGCTGTATCTTGCAGCTCTGTGTCACTTCAAGTATCCATATCTGTGCTGCATTGTTGTGAGCAGTATATATATAGTAGCACAGTGCAGCATTTTGGTGACCACCAGTATATAGTTGTACAGTACAGTAGGCCATTGCTGTATCTTGCAGCTCCGCGGTGTCACTTCAAGTATCCATATCTGTGCTGCATTGTTGTGAGCAGTATATACAGTAGTACAGTGCAGCATTTTGGTGACCAACAGTATATAGTTGTACAGTACAGTAGGCCATTGCTGTATCTTGCAGCTCCATGTCACTTCAAGTATCCGTATCTGTGCTGCATTGTTGTGAGCAGTATATATAGTAGCACAGTGCAGCATTTTAGTGACCACCAGTATATAGTTGTACAGTACAGTAGGCCATTGCTGTATCTTGCAGCTCCTCGGTGTCACTTTAAGTATCCATATCTGTGCTATATTGTTGTGAGCAGTACAGTATATATAGTAGCACAGTGCAGCATTTTGGTGACCAACAGTATATAGTTGTACAGTACAGTAGGCCATTGCTGTATCTTGCAGCTCCGCGGTGTCACTTCAAGTATCCATATCTGTGCTGCATTGTTGTGAGCAGTAGATATAGTAGTACAGTGCAGCATTTTGGTGACCACCATTATATAGTTGTACAGTACAGTAGGCCATTGCTGTATCTTGCAGCTCCGTGTCACTTCAAGCATCCATATCTGTGCTGCATTGTTGTGAGCAGTATATATAGTAGTACAATGCAGCATTTTGTTGACCACCAGTATATAGTTGTACAGTACAGTAGGCCATTGCTGTATCATGCAGCTCTGTGTCACTTCAAGCATCCATATCTGTGCGGCATTGTTGTGAGCAGTAGATATAGTAGTACAGTGCAGCATTTTGGTGACCACCAGTATATAGTTGTACAGTACAGTAGGCCATTGCTATATCTTGCAGCTCCGTGTCACTTCAAGCATCCATATCTGTGCTGCATTGTTGTGAGCAGTACATAGTAGTACAGTATGTTAGGCCATTGCTATTGATATAATAATATAACTGGCATATAACTCCATACATTAATAAATGGAAAACAAAAATGTGGAGGGTAAAATAATGAAAGATCAAGATCCACTTCCACCTAGTGCTGAAGCTGCTGCCACTAGTCATGGCAGAGATGATGAAATGCCATCAACGTCGTCTGCCAAGGCCGATGCTCAATGTCATAGTAGAGAGCATGTAAAATCCAAAAAACAAAAGTTAAGTAATATTACCCAAAAATCTAAATTAAAAGCGTCTGAGGAGCAGCGTAAACTTGCCAATATGCGATTTACGACACGGAGTGGCAAGGAACGGCTGAGGCCCTGGCCTATGTTCATGGCTAGTGGTTCAGCTTCACATGAGGATGGAAGCACTCATCCTCTGGCTAGAAAAATGAAAAGAGTTAAGCTGGCAAAAGCACAGCAAAGAAATGTGCGTTCTTCTCAATCACAAATCCCCAAGGAGAGTCCAATTGTGTCGGTTGCGATGCCTGACCTTCCCAACACTGGAGGGGAAGAGGTGGCTCCTTCCACCATTTGCACGCCCCCTGCAAGTGCTGGAAGTAGCACCCACAGTCCAGTTCCTGATAGTCAAATTGAAGATGTCACTGTTGAAGTACACCAGGATGAGGATATGGGTGTTGCTGGCGCTGAGGAGGAAATTGACAAGGAGGATTCTGATGGTGAGGTGGTTTGTTTAAGTCAGGAACCCGGGGAGACACCTGTTGTCCGTGGGATGAATATGGCCATTGACATGCCTGGTCAAAATACCAAACAAAAATCACCACTTTGGTGTGGAATTATTTTAACAGAAATGCAGGTGTCAAGCCGTGTGTTGCCTTTGTCAAGGTGTAATAAGTAGGGATAAGGACGTTAACCACCTAGTAAGATCATCCCTTATACGTCACCTGGAGCACATTCATCAGAGGTCATTGACAAGTTCAAAAACTTTGGGTGACAGCGGAAGCAGTCCACTGACAACTAAATCCCTTCTTCCTCTTGTACCCAAGCTCCTGCAAACCACCCCACCAACTCCCTCAATGTCAATTTCCTCCTTAGACAGGAACGCCTATAGTCCAGCAGGCCATGTCACTGGCAAGTCTAACGAGTCCTCTCCTAACTGGTATTCCTCCGATGGATCCTTAAGTGTAACACCTGCTGCTGCTGGCGCTGCTGTTGTTGCTGCTGGGAATCGATTGTCATCCCAGAGGGGAAGTCGGAAGACCACTTGTACTACTTCCAGTAAGCAATTGACTGTCCAACAGTCCTTTGCGAGGAAGATGAAATATCACAGCAGTCATCCTGTTGCAAAGCAGATAACTCAGGCCTTGGCAGCTGTGTTGGTGTTATTCGTGCATCTGGTATCCACCGTTAGTTCACAGGGACTTAGAGAATTTCTTGAGGTAGTGTGTCCCTGGTACCAAATGCCATCTAGGTTCCACCTCTCTAGGCAGGCGATGCCAAGAATGTACACAGACATCAGAAAAAGAGTCACCAGTGTCCTAAAAAATGCAGTTGTACCCAATGTCCACTTAACCACGGACATGTGGACAAGTGGAGCAGGGCAGACTCAGGACTATATGACTGTGACAGCCCACTGGGTAGATGTATTGCCTCCAGCAGCAACAACAGCTGCGGCGGCACCAGTAGCAGCATCTCGCAAATGCCAACTCGTTCCTAGGCAGGCTATGCTTTGTATCACCGCTTTCCATAAGAGACACACAGCTGACAACCTCTTACGGAAACTGAGGAACATCATCGCATATTGGCTTACCACAATTGGACTCTCGTGGGGATTTGTGACATTGGACAACGCCACCAATATTGTGCGTGCATTACATATGGGCAAATTCCAGCACGTCCCATGTTTTGCACATACAATTAATTTAGTGGTGCAGAATTTTTTTTAAAATTACAGGGGCGTGCAAGAGATGCTTTTGGTGGCCCGAAGAATTGCGGGCCACTTTCGGCATTCAGCCACCTTGTGCTGAAGACTGGAGCACCAGCAAACACTCCTGAACCTGCCACTCCATCAGGTGAAGCAAGAGGTGGTAACGAGGTGGAATTCAACCCTCTATATGCTTCAGAGGATGGAGGAGCAGCAAAAGGCCATTGAAACCTATACATCTGCCTACGATACAAGCAAAGGAGGGGGAATGCACCTGACTCAAGCGCAGTGGAGAATGATTTCAAGGTTCAAGGTTCTGCAACCCTTTGAACTTGCCACACGTGAAGTCAGTTCAGACACTGCCAGCCTGAGTCAGGTCATTCCCCTCATCAGGCTTTTGCAGAAGCAGCTGGAGAGATTGAAGGAGGAGCTAAAACGGAGCAATTCCACTAGGCATGTGGGACTTGTGGATGGAGCCCTTAATTCGCTTAACCAGGATTCACGGGTGGTCAATCTGTTGAAATCAGAGCACTAAATTTTGGCCACCGTGCTCAATCCTAGGTTTAAAGCCTATGTTGTATCTCTCTTTCTGGCAGACACAAGCCTGCAGAGGTTCAAAGACCTGCTGGTGAGAAAATTGTCAACTCAAGCGGAATGTGACCCGTCAACAGCTCCTCCTTCACATTCTCCCGCACCTGGGGCTGCGAGGAAAAGGATAAGAATTCCGAGCCCACCGGCTGGCAGTGATGCAGCGCAGTCAGGAGTGAGTGCTGACATCTGGTGCAGCCTGAAGGACCTGCCAACGATTACTGACATGTCTACTGTCACTGCATATGATTCTATCACCATTGAAAGAATGGTGGAGGATTATATGAGTGACTACATCCAAGTAGGCTCGTCAGACAGTCCGTACGTATACTAGTAGGAAAAAGAGGCAACTTGGGGGCCCTTGCACAAACTGGCTTTATTTTACCTGAGTTGCCCCCCCTCCAGTGTGTACTCCGAAAGAGTGTTTAGTGCAGCCGGTCACCTTGTCAGCGATCGGCGTACGAGGTTACTTCCAGAAAATGTGGAGAAGATGATGTTCATAAAAATGAATTATTATCAATTCCTCCGTCGAGACAATCACCAGCAATTGCCTCCAGACAGTACACAGGAACCTGAGATGGTGGATTTCAGTGGGGACAAATAAATAATCTGTGAGGAGGGCGATGTACACAGTGAAAGGGGTGAGGAATCGGAGGATGATGATGAGGTGGACATCTTGCCTCTGTAGAGCCAGTTTAAGCAAGGAGAGATTGATTGCTTCTTTTTTTGGTGGGGGCTCAAACCAACCAGTCATTTCAGCCACAGTCGTGTGGCAGACCCTTTGGCTGAAATGATGGGTTTGTTAAAGTGTGCATGTCCTGTTTATGTGTGTAATGCCCACATGTATATACTGCTGCACCTGTGTATGATGCACACATGTATTTACTGCTGCACCTGTGTACTGAAAAATGCACACAATGATATAGTGCTGCACCTGTGTATGATGCCCACATATATATACTGCTGCACCTGTGTATAATGACAACATATATATGGTCCCAGGTACCGGGGCCCAGGATTTCTCTTGGCAGCTCTTGCCTGAACTACTTTTTATTTTGTATGCATGCACAGGATCATGATTCTGTACATATGCACAAGCTGCACACTTCAGACCAACAGAGCAGACTCTCCCAGGACATACAAGTAGGGGCTGATGCTAGAGTGAAAACAAAGCAAAATTATTACATAAATTTAGTTTAGTTCCCTTCATTTATTTTTAATATGGGAAGTCACCAGACTAGACAGGCCATTGATGGCTAGAAAGGTTTTCTTTTATTTGTATTTGTGTTTTTATTTTTGCTTCAGTTTCTCTCTATTGTATTTAGTACAACTCACCCACTGCTCTGGTGGTCCTTTCACCTCTCCAGGAGCTGGGAAACTCTTTCCCACAATCAGAAGTCACCCAGCAGTTCAGACAGAGTGATCCTGCATGACTTGTGTGCATCATGGAAACCCCCATCATCCCACCATTGACGTCCAAACTGCTAAACAGGGGATAATTATAAGAGAAGCCAGTGCCATAGAATCATTGCCACAGGCACTGGGAGTGGGACAGTTCCTGTCAATGTGCGCCAATGGCACTGAAAAGTTCAAAACAGTTTTACAACTCTGCAACTCATATTAAAAGTAAATACAGAGTGCAAGAACATTAAACAAAGATTCAGCTACTGGGACACCTGACTTTATTAGAGACTGCAAAAATACACACGTGAGACATTTAAAAGTCTTGGCATGATAAATGAATCAACTACAAAAACTTGGTGGAGCAACATCTGCTATTCCAAGTTGACTGCAATAACAAGTATTGTGCAGCATCTACAGAGCTAGGAATATGTTTATGGTTTCTTCATAATGAAAATGTGAAAAGCAATTTTGACCCACATAACATAAAATACAGGTTTTTAGAAATGATCAGAGTTTTATACAGTATAGTGATCTAAATTGTTCTATTGGCTTTTCCAATTATCACCAGATCTGAGCAAGGAGAAACCTGTATATGACTTATTGTAGTAGTACAACTATGTACAATATATACATCTACAACATGCAAACATTCATACTTTTATTACCTAATGCAAGTATTGCAAAGCTACTGTAGTATGATAGCATAGGGCAGGCATTCCCAACCTCGGACCTCAAGGCAAACTATCAGTACAGGTTTTAGTGATATCTAGGCTTCAGCACATATAGTTAACTAACTGAGATACTAAATAAGTCACATGTGCTCAACCATGGATATCCCTAAAACCGGGAATGTTATTGTGCCTTGAGGACTGAGTTTGGGAATGCCTGGCATAGGTGGGGGGGGCAAAGAACAGGTGTCGATGAGGCTTGGAAGTTGTTGTGTCAGAATACAGAGGATCAGGAGAAGCATCGGAAGGAAGATAGTAGATGCCGGTACAGAAGACTCCTGGATGCCTAAGCCATGGTGGCAAAGGGGATTTTGCAAAAGAGCTTAATTTAGCCCCCTTGCTGTTCAGGTGAAGTTTGGGGAGAGTCTAGTAGTCTGAGGAGTCAATAATAAATGATGTTAAGGAGCGCTTGATTCATGTGGTTGTGCTAAATTATGTGTAATTTATGTGGATATGATGTTAATATTTATTGCAATACCTGTAATTGACGGCGGCTGGAGCCGCAATGGTAGTTGCCTAGTGCAGAGCTCTCTCTCTGTCCCTAGCTAACTAACCCGCCGCTGTATTTCATAGGCACGTACTGCTATTAAACAAATGTTTTCCAAAAGGAGCTTAAACATTTATCTAACCCATTTTTTTTTTTACAGGTATTGCAATAACTATTAACATGATATCCACATAAATTACACATACTTTAGCACAACCACATGAATCAAGCGCTCCTTAACATCATTTATTATTTATTATTATCCAATTTATAGGAGCTGCTGAAATACATTATAACAGTGCAGTATTAATCCCTACACACATTAGTCTGAGGAGTCAAACCAGTGCCAAGAGGGAAGAAAAAATCTGGCACTTGGCAAACTGAGGAGCAGTGCTGACCTCTTTTGGGAAGGGCCAGTGTAGAGGGAACCCAATTGTGCCATACCAAGCTCAACAGAGCATGTAATGTGTCTGTGGGACCACCTTTACTCATTACCCTAGACCACCAGAGTATTTGGCATTAAAACACAGAGCAGTAGGGCAGTAAGTGGGCAGGCATGCAGGGGGGATGACACCTGGGGATATCCTTAAATTCTTGTCTACAGTGTCAAATTGGACATGTATGACCCTAAAACATGCTGACCACCTGGGATGGTGAGGAACTGAGGTTGCTGAAATGTTTACTTCTGAGCGCATGCACATAAAACAAAGTAGAATTAGAATTCTTAGAACACACTGTGAGTTGTACTTCCTTTGGAGATGCTGAGATTTCTCAAGTTCAATCACATTCTTGTTTGATAACTGAAGACAGAGCTAGAGAGTATCTAAAGACATTTCTGTAGAATCAACAACAGTAACTATTTATTTGGCTCCTGAGTTGATTCAGTATATCAGCTCTTAAAAATGTAATTTAAATTCAAGTTTGGAACCTCCCTCCCTTGTTCACTGAGGGTTTGATCTACATTGCGTACAGTAGCATATCTGTTTGGAATGCCTTTTTACCAGACTTCCAGCCTGATGACTCCTGTGATTGGTCTGCCTCCTGTTTATTAGGGATTCTGGTCAGTTCCTCCCTGACGGTGATACTGTTTGGTTCCTGTTACCTGGTGAAGCCTGTTACATGGTCATTGTACACTGTACAGTTCCCTGTACCATAGCCTTTCTGTCCTAGTCCTGCCTCCTGATACCCTGCATCAGTCCATAGCATTCTGTTCCAGTCAGTTCTACACCCACTCCCTGCTGGGTTCTGCCCTTCATCTGTGTCCTGTGTATATCCCAGCTCTGTGTTCTACCTTGGTAAGACCTCCTGTGTCACCTTGAGTCCTTCTTTTGTTTCAGCAAATTCCTGTGAATTCACCATGCCTGCCCTAGTCATTCTGAGTTCTGGTTCCGTTCACATCTCATTGCACAGAATCCTGACGGGGGTCGGGTAAGTATTTTTACCCACCCCAAACCCTAACTCTCACTTCCCACTGCCTAACCCTAACCTCTTCATTCCACAGAATAACCCTAATCCTCCCCAGGGGTGCCTAACGCTAACACCCGCCCTCCACAGCCTAACCTTATCCCTCCTTTCCCCGCATCCTAACCCTCTCCCCGCAGCCTAAAGCTGTGTTTCACCAGTATACTTATATTCGGGATGTCGGCGATTGGGATTCCGACATCGGCAGTTTGTCCCCTTGTTGGAATTCGGGCACCAGAATATTGCCATGTGTTGGGATTCCAGCGCCGGTATTTTGAGTGCCAGAATCCCGACTGCCGTCACCCTGATCGTATCCCGTCTGCATATGCAAAGTACATCCACCTTCATATTTCTATGTAAACCATCAGTTTAATCCTAGCATTAGTAGTCTAATAATAATTTGTTACCTTTCCTGTTGTATAATAAAACCATATATGGCAAATAAGTTTGTATGGAATTTGGTGACTGCGAATACATTTTAATATTTACTGTGCTCAAACTCTATATAACATATATTATATTTTTTAATTTTACCCTTACTATTATCATTAGTCTAAAATTTGTCACATAGTTTAAACACACATGATTCTTACAGTACATTTGCACAGTTATGAGGGTTGAAAATTCAGCTACTGCAGCACCTTCTCCACTGTCCTTCTTCGCTATCTCTGTGTGTATGTGAGTGCTGACCCATGCTAGTTGTGTCTATGTTCCCCTCATTGAAAGTGACAGCATGTGAGGGCAAAAGAAAACTTCCGCCCTTACAGCACATTGCTCTCTATTTTACTGGTCAATTAGTGTTCCTGGATTCAGGGCCGCATTAAGCCTCGGCGGTGCCCGGGGCACTTATGACGAGGGGGTGGCCCCGATGGAAGGTGCAGGATGTAAATTAAATTGTACATACCTCCCAACATGTCCCATTCCAGGAGGGGCAAAATGCTCTCTACCCGGACTTCCCACTTAATAAATGATTGGCGTCACCTGTGTTGAACTATATAATTGATAAGAAAGGTACTTCAACACAGGTGATTGCAATAATAAGTTAAGAAGGAAGTCCAGGTAGAGAGCATTTTTGTCCATTCTGGAATACGTCATGGCAGGAAAGATTGTGTATATTAAATTTAAACTAGAGATGAGCGGGCTCGGTTTGTCGAGATCCGAACCCCCCCGAACTTCACGTATTTCACACGGGTCCGAGGCTACCTCGGATCTTTCCGCCTTGCTCATTTAACCTGAACGAGGCCGAACGTCATCATCCCGCTGTCGGATTCCATATTAAAAGTTGTGCGTCACCGCCATTTTCACTCGTGCATTGGAGATTGAACGGAGAGGACGTGGCTACGTTCTCTGCCTGAAAAGCTCCATATCTGTGCTCAGTGTGCTGCAAATATCTGTGCTGTGGGACCACCAGTATATTATATTTTATATGATTCCAGCACTCTGGTCTGAGGAGGTCCTATTGCAAGGACCGGAGCACTGGAACTTAATGCTGGGAAAGGGAGCGGGAATAGAAAATAGCCCCTTGCGCCCTAACTCCGTTGTCTCGCCCGTGCTGTCAGAAATCCCCTGCGAGACTATGGTTGCTTGAGCCCATGGCAGCCGCGTTTGAAGTGCGGATTATGTCTGCCCAACTCCGATGCCCCCTCAGGTCTTAATGGGAGACAAAGGGAAATCCGAGACAGGGTGATAACAAGGGGCCCTCTGACTAAACAACCAGGCCAGGGGCTACAAGCTAACTAACAAAACCTGAAGTATGTGCAGAAACCCGCCAGGGAAAAGGACAACCAAAATCCACTTGTCCAATACTCCTACCCGGCACCGCCGGATACCAGAGTGGACCTGTGGAAGCGGAACCCTCCGCGAAATGCACCAAAACACAAATAATAAATAATAAAGCGGACAAGCCGCAACACACGGCAAGGCCGCGACTCACGAACACCACTGGATGTTAAAAGGTGATTAGTCTGGACTCCAGGAATAAGATGACAAACTTCCGAGTTCAGAACTTCCGAATACTGGAATGACCGGATACAGCAAGACTGGAACAGACTCTCAGCAAACAGAGACAGCATGCAGGAAGCTATTACCGGCGTCTGTGAGAAGCCCTGGGAGTGTATTTAACAAGGAGTCCTCCAATCAGCTGCAAAAAGGCTGATTAGAATAAATGCCGTGCAGCTGCCTTGCTGCATGGCCAGAAAGCAGGTGAATACATTAACTCTTAAAGCCCAGCAACGGGGAACGCGGTCCGCCAGTGGCGTCCCCGTTGCTAGGGTCCATGCGGCTCAGCGCGCCCGGCGTCCAGCGTTGCCAGGGAGCCGGCGGCTGTCCGCGTACGGCGTCCCTGGTTGCTAGGCGACGGGCCACACCGACGGGCGGACCCCGGCGCCTAACAGTACCCCCCCCTTGAGGAGGGGTCAAGGAACCCCTAAAGCCAGGCTTCCAAGGAAATTCCCGAAAAAATGCCCTCTTGAGCCTTGGGGCTTGAAGATCCTTATCCAGGACCCAGGACCTTTCCTCTGGACCATAACCTCACCAGTGAACCAGAAAATAGAGCCGGCCCCTGGACAACTTGGAATCGAGAACCTTCTCCACCAGGAACTCCTGTTGTCCCTGTACATCCACTGGAGATCTTCCCTGAGAGATCTTCCGAGGAAATTTATTGGAAGAAATGTATGGCTTCAACAGGGAGCAATGAAACGTATTCCCAATCCGAAGAGATTTTGGTAAACGTAACCGGAAAGCAACTGGGTTAACTTTTTTAATGATATGAAATGGTCCAATAAATTTGGGTCCCAACCTAGCTGAAGATTGTCGAAGTCTAATGTTACGAGTCGACAACCATACCCTATCTCCCACCTTAAAATTGCAAGGACGTCGGAGCCGGTCAGAAAATTTTTTCTCTCGAAGGCCGCTTTTCTGAGAGCAAGGTGCACTTTTTTCCAAGTGGCTCTGAGATGGGAGGTTAAGGTTAGCGAGGAAACTGAGGAATGTTGAAAAAAAGAATTAGCTCTGGGGGGAAAACCAAAAACTGAAAAGAATGGAGACACGTTGGTGGAGGAATGACAAGAATTATTGTAAGCAAACTCCGCCAATGGAAGAAACTCGGACCAATCATTCTGGAGTTTAGCTGAATACAAACGCAAATACTGTTTCAATGATTGGTTAACTCGCTCGGTTTGCCCGTTGGACTGTGGGTGGTAACCAGATGTTAATGACAATCTCATCTTTAATGAAGCACAGAAACACTTCCAGAATTGTACAATGAATTGTGGACCCCGATCAGAAACAATATCAGTGGGCAACCCATGAAGTCTGAAAACATGGCGGAGAAACAATACTGCCAATCCTTGGGCAGATGGCAGTCGGGGAAGGGCAATGAAATGAGCCATCTTGCTAAAACGGTCTACTACCACCCAAATGACACTGCATCCAGCTGAAAGGGGAAGGTCCACCACAAAATCCATGGAAATATGAGACCATGGCCTGAGAGGGACATTCAAGGGCATAAGTTGCCCGATAGGCAAGGAACGGGGAACCTTATGCTGTGCACAAACCTGACATGAAGAAACAAACTCCTTAACGTCTTTAGAAAGACCAGGCCACCATACTGAGCGGGAGACTAACTCCAATGTCTTAGAGATCCCCGGATGCCCGGAAACTTTGTTATCATGGAATTCAGTCAAAACAGTAGCTCTCAAGAACTCAGGGACGTAAAGACGACCAGCAGGAGTATTTCCAGGAGCTTGGTGTTGAAGCTGTTTTAACTGGGTAAATAAATCTTGTGTGAGGCCTGCCCAAATGACTGAAGATGGAAGTATGGGAGTAACAGGACTGTTATCATGAACCGGAAGAAAACTGCGTGACAGAGCATCTGCCTTGGTATTCTTGGAACCTGGCCTGAAAGTTATAATAAATTTGAAACGAGTAAAGAACAAAGCCCAACGAGCCTGCCGGGCATTCAGCCGCTTAGCTGATTCGATGTATTGCAGATTCTTATGGTCAGTCAATACTGAAATGGTATGTGTTGCTCCCTCCAGCCAATGCCTCCACTCCTCGAAAGCCCATTTTATTGCCAGTAATTCCCGGTTACCAACGTCATAGTTGGATTCAGCGGAGGAGAATTTCCTGGACATAAAGGCACAAGGATGTAGTTCCTGAGACTCTGGATCCTTTTGAGATAGTATAGCCCCTACTCCAACCTCCGAGGCATCAACCTCCACAACGAAGGGCAATCCTGGATTGGGATGTCTAAGGACTGGAGCCGAGACAAAAGCTTGTTTCAAGGCCCGAAAGGACAACTCCGCTTTACGCGACCAGTTGGTAGGATCCGCTCCTTTCTTTGTCAGGGCCACAATGGGAGCAACCAGGTCGGAAAAAGAATGAATGAACCTCCTGTAATAATTCGCAAACCCTAAAAAGCGCTGAATTGCTTTTAAACTGGTGGGTTGCGCCCAACTAAGGATGGCCTGGAGCTTCTTTGGTTCCATGAAAAATCCCCGAGGGGAAATAATGTATCCTAAAAAAGATACCTCCGTGACATGAAACTCACATTTCTCCAGTTTGGCATATAGATGATTCTCACGTAACTTTTGAAGAACCTGACACACCTGGGTAACATGTTGTTCAATAGAGTCAGAATAAATCAGGATGTCGTCTAAGTAAACGACCACGAATTTCCCTAGGAAGTCACGGAGCACATCGTTAATGAGGTCCTGGAAAACTGCTGGAGCGTTAGACAAGCCGAACGGCATCACTAGGTACTCGTAGTGACCCGACTGAGTACTGAAGGCTGTCTTCCACTCATCTCCGGACCTGATTCGGATGAGGTTATACGCTCCTCTTAGATCAATTTTGGAAAAAATCACAGCCGAACGCAGCTGATCAAAGAGGACAGAAATCAGCGGCAGAGGATAAGTATTTTTAACTGAGATTTTATTTAGGGCTCTATAGTCAATGCAAGGTCTGAGCGAGCCATCCTTTTTCTCCACAAAGAAGAAGCCTGCACTTAAAGGAGATTTTGATGGCCTAATAAATCCTTTCCCTAGGCTCTCTTTAACATAGTCATTCATGGCCGCAGTTTCTGGCCTGGATAAAGCATATAACCTTCCCTTTGGCAATGCGGCACCAGGAATTAGCTCAATGGCGCAATCATAAGGCCGATGGGGAGGCAGAATGTCTGCATTGCCCTTGGAGAACACATCAGCAAACTCCTGGTACTCCACGGGAATGAGTTCAGGAATTGCAGCAGCTATTCTGACTGGAAACTAAATACATTCCTTATCACAGAAAGCACCCCATTGAGAAATTTCCCCTGACCGCCAATCAATGGTGGGATTGTGAAAGGCCAGCCAAGGGTGACCCAGAACCACTGGAACTGCTGGGCAATGGGTAAGGAAGAACTCGATTTTTTCAGAATGAAGAGCTCCTACCGTAAGTAGTACAGGGGGTGTACAGAGGGAAATAACCCCATTGGACAGTGGACTCCCATCTAAGCCATGCATGGTGACACTCCTACCCAAAGATAACTGAGGAATACCTAAGGCCTTAGCCCAAGTTAAATCCATAAAGTTTCCTGCGGCTCCACTGTCGACAAAAGCCGACACCGAGGAACTGAGGCTGCCAAAGGAAACCTTAGCTGGGACTAAAAGGGAGTTATTCGAGGAGATAAGCTGCAGACCTAGGTGAACCCCCTCACAATTCACCTGGTCAAGGCATTTCCCGACTTATTCGGACAATTACGAGCAAAATGTCCCTTACCCCCACAGTACAAACAAAGACCAGAGTTTTGCCTTCTGGCTCTCTCTTCAGGAGACAACCGGGAGAGACACATCTGCATGGGCTCCTCTATGTCCTCAGGGATGGAATATACATACGGAGATGACCTGACCGATGCTCCTTTTTCAGCCTTCCGCTCTCTGAGACGACGATCAATCTTAATAGAAAGCTCCATGAGTTTATCGAAAGTCTCAGGAGCGGGATACTGGAGGAGACTGTCTTTAATAGATTCTGATAAGCCGAGGCGAAACTGACTGCGCAGGGCTGGGTCATTGCAGCCACAGTCGTTCGACCACCGGCGAAACTCCGTACAATAAACCTCTGCTGGATTCCTACCCTGTCTGAGAGCGCGCAACTGACCTTCAGCGGATGCCTCTCTATCAGGGTCATCATATAACAGTCCTAAAGACCCAAAAAAAGCGTCTACTGACAACAACACCAGATCATCTGCTTTTAAACCAAATGCCCAAGTCTGGGGATCCCCCTGGAGCAAAGAAATAATAAACCCGACCCGCTGAGATTCAATACGCGAGGAGATCGGTCTTAAACGAAAATAAAGTTTACAGGATTCTTTAAAATTAAAAAACTCTTTTCTATCACCAGAAAAACGGTCAGGCAAATGCATTTTTGGTTCAGGAACTACCCTCGGGGAAGTTCGTAAAAGATCTTCCTGCGACTTCACCCGAAGGGAAAGATCCTGAACCATCTGAGTAAGTTCTTGAATCTGACTGACTAAGAGCTGACCAGGATTTGGTCCTAACCCTGTCGGATTCATGAGGCCGACAATTTCTTACAAAACTGAATAAGAAAAAATTAAACTCCGTTTAATCTTAAGTTTTGGTATGGCCGGTAATTATGATTCCAGCACTCTGGTCTGAGGAGGTCCTATTGCAAGGACCGGAGCACTGGAACATAATGCTGGGTAAGGGAGCGGGAATAGAAAATAGCCCCTGGCGCCCTAACTCCGTTGTCTCGCCCGTGCTGTCAGAAATCCCCTGCGAGACTATGGTTGCTTGAGCCCATGGCAGCCGCGTTTGAAGGGCGGATTATGTCTGCCCAACTCCGATGCCCCCTCAGGTCTTAATGGGAGACAAAGCCGGCGGCTGTCCGCGTACGGCGTCCCTGGTTGCTAGGCACCGGGCCACACCGACGAGCGGACCCCGGCGCCTAACAATATTAGTACAGTACAGTAGGCCATTGCTGTATATTGCAGCTCCGTGTCAGACTCAGTTCTAGACAGTATCCTGATCAGTGCTCAATATCTGCTGCATTGTTGTGTGACCAGTATATACTATATATATATATATATATATATATATATAGTAGTACAGTGCAGCATTTTGGTGACCAACAGTATATAGTTGTACAGTACAGTAGGCCATTGCTGTATCTTGCAGCTCCGCGGTGTCACTTCAAGTATCCATATCTGTGCTGCATTTTTGTGAGCAGTAGATATAGTAGTACAGTGCAGCATTTTGGTGACCACCAGTATATAGTTGTACAGTACAGTAGGCCATTGCTGTATCTTGCAGCTCCGTGTCACTTCAAGCATCCATATCTGTGCTGCATTGTTGTGAGCAGTATATATAGTAGTACAATGCAGCATTTTGTTGACCACCAGTATATAGTTGTACAGTACAGTAGGCCATTGCTGTATCTTGCAGCTCCGTGTCACTTCAAGCATCCATATCTGTGCTGCATTGTTGTGAGCAGTACATAGTAGTACAGTATGTTAGGCCATTGCTATTGATATAATAATATAACTGGCATATAATTCCATACATTAATAAATGGAAAACAAAAATGTGGAGGGTAAATTAATGAAAGATCAAGATCCACTTCCACCTAGTGCTGAAGCTGCTGCCACTAGTCATGGCAGAGATGATGAAATGCCATCAACGTTGTCTGCCAAGGCCGATGCTCAATGTCATAGTAGAGAGCATGTAAAATCCAAAAAACAAAAGTTAAGTAATATTACCCAAAAATCTAAATGAAAAGCGTCTGAGGAGCAGCGTAAACTTGCCAATATGCGATTTACGACACGGAGTGGCAAGGAACGGCTGAGGCCCTGGCCTATGTTCATGGCTAGTGGTTCAGCTTCACATGAGGATGGAAGCACTCATCCTCTGGCTAGAAAAATGAAAAGAGTTAAGCTGGCAAAAGCACAGCAAAGAAATGTGCGTTCTTCTCAATCACAAATCCCCAAGGAGAGTCCAATTGTGTCGGTTGCGATGCCTGACCTTCCCAATACTGGAGGGGAAGAGGTGGCTCCTTCCACCATTTGCACGCCCCCTGCAAGTGCTGGAAGTAGCACCCACAGTCCAGTTCCTGATAGTCAAATTGAAGATGTCACTGTTGAAGTACACCAGGATGAGGATATGGGTGTTGCTGGCGCTGAGGAGGAAATTGACAAGGAGGATTCTGATGGTGAGGTGGTTTGTTTAAGTCAGGAACCCGGGGAGACACCTGTTGTCCGTGGGATGAATATGGCCATTGACATGCCTGGTCAAAATACCAAACAAAAATCACCACTTTGGTGTGGAATTATTTTAACAGAAATGCAGGTGTCAAGCCGTGTGTTGCCTTTGTCAAGGTGTAATAAGTAGGGATAAGGACGTTAACCACCTAGTAAGATCATCCCTTATACGTCACCTGGAGCACATTCATCAGAAGTCATTGACAAGTTCAAAAACTTTGGGTGACAGCGGAAGCAGTCCACTGACAACTAAATCCCTTCTTCCTCTTGTACCCAAGCTCCTGCAAACCACCCCACCAACTCCCTCTATGTCAATTTCCTCCTTAGACAGGAACGCCTATTGTCCAGCAGGCCATGTCACTGGCAAGTCTAACGAGTCCTCTCCTAACTGGTATTCCTCCGATGGATCCTTAAGTGTAACACCTGCTGCTGCTGGCACTGCTGTTGTTGCTGCTGGGAATCGATCGTCATCCCAGAGGGGAAGTCGGAAGACCACTTGTACTACTTTCAGTAAGCAATTGACTGTCCAACAGTCCTTTGCGAGGAAGATGAAATACCACAGCAGTCATCCTGTTGCAAAGCAGATAACTCAGGCCTTGGCAGCTGTGTTGGTGTTATTCGTGCATCCGGTATCCACCGTTAGTTCACAGGGACTTAGAGAATTTCTTGAGGTAGTGTGTCCCTGGTACCAAATGCCATCTAGGTTCCACCTCTCTAGGCAGGCGATGCCAAGAATGTACACAGACATCAGAAAAAGAGTCACCAGTGTCCTAAAAAATGCAGTTGTACCCAATGTCCACTTAACCACGGACATGTGGACAAGTGGAGCAGGGCAGACTCAGGACTATATGACTGTGACAGCCCACTGGGTAGATGTATTGCCTCCAGCAGCAACAACAGCTGCGGCGTCACCAGTAGCAGCATCTCGCAAATGCCAACTCGTTCCTAGGCAGGCTATGCTTTGTATCACCGCTTTCCATAAGAGACACACAGCTGACAACCTCTTACGGAAACTGAGGAACATCATCGCATATTGGCTTACCACAATTGGACTCTCCTGGGGATTTGTGACATTGGACAACGCCACCAATATTGTGCGTGCATTACATATGGGCAAATTCCAGCACGTCCCATGTTTTGCACATACAATTAATTTAGTGGTGCAGAATTTTTTTTTTAAATTACAGGGGCGTGCAAGAGATGCTTTTGGTGGCCCGAAGAATTGCGGGCCACTTTCGGCATTCAGCCACCTTGTGCCGGAGACTGGAGCACCAGCAAACACTCCTGAACCTGCCACTCCATCAAGTGAAGCAAGAGGTGGTAATGAGGTGGAATTCAACCCTCTATATGCTTCAGAGGATGGAGGAGCAGCAAAAGGCCATTGAAACCTATACATCTGCCGATGATACAAGCAAAGGATGCACCTGACTCAAGCGCAGTGGAGAATGATTTCAAGGTTCAAGGTTCTGCAACCCTTTGAACTTGCCACACGTGAAGTCAGTTCAGACACTGCCAGCCTGAGTCAGGTCATTCCCCTCATCAGGCTTTTGCAGAAGCAGCTGGAGAGATTGAAGGAGGAGCTAAAACGGAGCAATTCCACTAGGCATGTGGGACTTGTGGATGGAGCCCTTAATTTGCTTAACCAGGATTCACGCACGGGTGGTCAATCTGTTAAAATCAGAGCACTATATTTTGGCCACCGTGCTCAATCCTAGGTTTAAAGCCTATGTTGTATCTCTCTTTCTGGCAGACACAAGCCTGCAGAGGTTCAAAGACCTGCTGGTGAGAAAATTGTCAACTCAAGCGGAATGTGACCCGTCAACAGCTCCTCCTTCACATTCTCCTGCACCTGGGGCTGCGAGGAAAAGGATAAGAATTCCGAGCCCACCGGCTGGCAGTGATGCAGGGCAGTCAGGAGTGAGTGCTGACATCTGGTGCAGCCTGAAGGACCTGCCAACGATTACTGACATGTCTACTGTCACTGCATATGATTCTATCACCATTGAAAGAATGGTGGAGGATTATATGAGTGACTACATCCAAGTAGGCTCGTCAGACAGTCCGTACGTATACTAGTAGGAAAAAGAGGCAACTTGGGGGCCCTTGCACAAACTGGCTTTATTTTACCTGAGTTGACCCCCCTCCAGTGTGTACTCCAAAAGAGTGTTTAGTGCAGCCGGTCACCTTGTCAGCGATCGGCGTACGAGGTTACTTCCAGAAAATGTGGAGAAGATGATGTTCATCAAAATGAATTATTATCAATTCCTCCGTCGAGACAATCACCAGCAATTGCCTCCAGACAGTACACAGGAACCTGAGATGGTGGATTTCAGTGGGGACAAATAAATAATCTGTGAGGAGGGGGATGTACACAGTGAAAGGGGTGAGGAATCGGAGGATGATGATGAGGTGGACATCTTGCCTCTGTAGAGCCAGTTTAAGCAAGGAGAGATTGATTGCTTCTTTTTTTGGTGGGGGCTCAAACCAACCAGTCATTTCAGCCACAGTCGTGTGGCAGACCCTGTGGCTGAAATGATGGGTTTGTTAAAGTGTGCATGTCCTGTTTATGTGTGTAATGCCCACATGTATATACTGCTGCACCTGTGTATGATGCACACATGTATTTACTGCTGCACCTGTGTACTGAAAAATGCCTACAATGATATAGTGCTGCACCTGTGTATGATGCCCACATATATATACTGCTGCACCTGTGTATAATGACCACATATATATGGTCCCGGGTAGTTGTACAGGGGTCCAGGATTTCTCTTGGCAGCCCTGGCCTGAACTACTTTTTATTTTGCATGCATGCACAGGATCATGATTCTGTACATATGCACAAGCTGCACGCTTCAGACCAACAGAGCAGACTCTCCCAGGACATACAAGTAGGGGCTGATGCTAGAGTGAAAACAAAGCAAAATTATTACATAAATTTAGTTTAGTTCCCTTCATTTATTTTTAATATGGGAAGTCCCCAGACTACACAGGCCATTGATGGCTAGAAAGGTTTTCTTTTATTTGTATTTGTGTTTTTATTTTTGCTTCAGTTTCTTTCTATTGTATTTAGTACAACTCACCCACTGCTCTGGTGGTCCTTTCACCTCTCCAGGAGCTGGGAAACTCTTTCCCACAATCAGAAGTCACCCAGCAGTTCAGACAGAGTGATCCTGCATGACTTGTGTGCATCATGGAAACCCCCATCATCCCACCATTGACGTCCAAACTGCTAAACAGGGGATAATTATAAGAGAAGCCAGTGCCATAGAATCATTGCCACAGGCACTGGGAGTGGGACAGTTCCTGTCAATGTGCGCCATTGGCACTGAAAAGTTCAAAACAGTTTTACAACTCTGCAACTCATATTAAAAGTAAATACAGGGTGCAAGAACATTAAACAAAGATTCAGCTACTGGGACACCTGACTTTATTAGAGACTGCAAAAATACACACGTGAGACATTTAAAAGTCTTGGCATGATAAATGAATCAACTACAAAAACTTGGTGGAGCAACATCTGCTATTCCAAGTTGACTGCAATAACAAGTATTGTGCAGCAGCTACAGAGCTAGGAATATGTTTATGGTTTCTTCATAATGAAAATGTGAAAAACAATTTTGACCCACATAACATAAAATACAGGTTTTTAGAAATGATCAGAGTTTTATACAGTATAGTGATCTAAATTGTTCTATTGGCTCTTACAATTATCACCAGATCTGAGCAAGGAGAAACCTGTATATGACTTATTGTAGTAGTACAACTATGTACAATATATACATCTACAACATGCAAACATTCATACTTTTATTACCTGATGCAAGTATTGCAAAGCTACTGTAGTATGATAGCATAGGGCAGGCATTCCCAACCTCGGACCTCAAGGCAAACTATCAGTACAGGTTTTAGTGATATCTAGGCTTCAGCACATATAGTTAACTAACTGAGATACTAAATAAGTCACATGTGCTCAACCATGGATATCCCTAAAACCTGGTATGTTATTGTGCCTTGAGGACTGAGTTTGGGAATGCCTGGCATAGGTGGGGGGGGGGGGGGGGGGGCAAAGAACAGGTGTCGATGAGGCTTGGAAGTTGTTGTGTCAGAATACAGAGGATCAGGAGAAGCATCGGAAGGAAGATAGTAGATGCCGGTACAGAAGACTCCTCAAAGGGGATTTTGCAAAAGAGCTTAAATTAGCCCCCTTGCTGTTCAGGTGAAGTTTGGGGAGAGTCTAGTAGTCTGAGGAGTCAATAATAAATGATGTTAAGGAGCGCTTGATTCATGTGGTTGTGCTAAATTATGTGTAATTTATGTGGATATGATGTTAATATTTATTGTAATACCTGTAATTGACGGCGGCTGGAGCCGCAATGGTAGTTGCCTAGTGCAGAGCTCTCTCTCTGTCCCTAGCTAACTAACCCGCCGCTGTATTTCATAGGCACGTACTGCTATTAAACAAATGTTTTCCAAAAGGAGCTTAAACATTTATCTAACCCATTTTTTTTTTTTACAGGTATTGCAATAATTATTAACATGATATCCACATAAATTACACATACTTTAGCACAACCACATGAATCAAGCGCTCCTTAACATCATTTATTATTTATTATTATCCAATTTATAGGAGCTGCTGAAATACATTATAAAAGTGCAGTAATAATCCCTACACACATTAGTCTGAGGAGTCAAACCAGTGCCAAGAGGGAAGAAAGAATCTGGCACTTGGCAAACTGAGGAGCAGTGCTGACCTCTTTTGGGAAGGGCCAGTGTAGAGGGAACCCAATTGTGCCATACCAAGCTCAACAGAGCATGTAATGTGTCTGTGAGACCACCTTTACTCATTACCCTAGACCACCAGAGTATTTGGCATTAAAACACAGAGCAGTAGGGCTGTAAGTGGGCAGGCATGCAGGGGGGATGACACCTGGGGATATCCTTAAATTCTTGTCTACAGTGTCAAATTGGACATGTATGACCCTAAAACATGCTGACCACCTGGGATGGTGAGGAACTGAGGTTGCTGAAATGTTTACTTCTGAGCGCATGCACATAAAACAAAGTAGAATTAGAATTCTTAGAACACACTGTGAGTTGTACTTCCTTTGGAGATGCTGAGATTTCTCAAGTTCAATCACATTCTTGTTTGATAACTGAAGACAGAACTAGAGAGTATCTAAAGACATTTCTGTAGAATCAACAACAGTAACTATTTATTTGGCTCCTGAGTTGATTCAGTATATCAGCTCTTAAAAATGTAATTGAAATTCAAGCTTGGAACCTCCCTCACTTGTTCACTGAGGGTTTGATCTACATTGCGTACAGTAGCACATCTGTTTGGAATGCCTTTTTACCAGACTGATGACTCCTGTGATTGGTCTGCCTCCTGTTTATTAGGGATTCTGGTCAGTTCCTCCCTGACGGTGATATCGTTTGGTTCCTGTTACCTGGTGAAGCCTGTTACATGGTAATTGTACACTGTACAGTTCCCTGTACCCTAGCCTTTCTGTCCTAGTCCTGCCTCCTGATACCCTGTATCTCTCTTTCCGTCAGACACAAGTCTGCAAAGGTTCAAAGACCTGCTGGTGAGAAAATTGTCAACTCAAGTGGAATGTAACCCATCAACAGCTCCTCCTTCACATTCTCCCGCAACTGCAGCTGTGAGGAAAAGGATAAGAATTCCGAGCCCAGTGATGCAGGGCAGTCAGGAGCGAGTGCTGACATCTGGTCCTGCCTGAAGGACCTACCAACGATTACTGACATGTCTACTGTCACTGCATATGAATCTATCTCCATTGAAAGAATGGAGGAGGATTATATGAGTGACCGCATCCAAGTAGGCACGTCAGACAGTCCGTACGTATACTGGCAGGAAAAAGAGGCCCTTGCACAAACTGGCTTTATTTTACCTGAGTTGCCCCCCCCCCCCCCCTTCCAGTGTGTACTCCGAAAGAGTGTTTAGTGCAGCCTCTCACCTTGTCAGCGATCGTCGTACGAGGTTACTTCCACAAAATGTGGAGAAGATGATGTTCATCAAAATGAATTATAATCAATTCCTCTGTGGAGACATTCACCAGCAATTGCCTCTAGAAAGTACACAGGGACCTGAGATGGTGGATTTCTCGCGAGATTCGGATTCCATATAAAGAGTTGCGCATCGCCACCATTTTCGCTTGTGCATTGTAGAGAGTACAGAGAGTACAGAGAGGACGTGGCTATGTTCTCTCAGTGCCAGTTCTCAGTATCAGTGCTCAGTATCAGTGCTTATTGTCTTGTGCTGCATCGTGCTGCTCAGTAATACTAGTACTGTGTCTTCTGCTGCATCTTGCTGCTGTAGGGTGCTGTGGTAGTAGTGTCCAGTGACTTTGCATCTTTCATCATCATTCCAGTCACAGTGGTATCTGGGGGTCACAATTCCAGAGTGCTTTTGTGCTGCTCACTAATACTAGTACAGTGTCTTGTGCTGCATCGTGCTGCTCAGTGTCAGTTCTCAGTAGTATCATCAGTGCTCATTGTCTTGTGCTGCATCGTGCTGCTCAGTAATACTTTGCTAATACTAGTACAGTGTCTTGTGCTGCATCATGCTGCTCAGTGTCAGTTCTCAGTAGTATCATCAGTGCTCAGTATCACTGCTCAGTAGTATCATCAGTGCTCAGTATCACTGGTCAGTACTCAGTGTCTTGTGCTGCTCAGTGTCCGTACTCAGTATCACTGCTTAGTAGTATCATCAGTGATCAGTATCACTGCTCAGTAGAATCATCAGTGCTCAGTATCACTGGTCAGTGCTCAGTGTCTTGTGTTGCTCAGCGTCAGTTCTCAGTAACACTGCTCAATAGTATCATCAGTGCTCAGTATCACTGGTCAGTGCTCAGTGTCTTGTGCTGCTCAGTTTCAGTTCTCAGTATCACTGCTCAGTAGTATCATCAGTGCTCAGTATCAATGCTCAGTAGTATCATCAGTGCTCAGTATCACTGATCAGAGCTCAGTGTATTGTGCTGCTCAGAGTCAGTTTCCAGTAACACTGCTCGGTAGTATCATCAGTGCTCAGTATCACTGCTCAGTAGTATCATCAGTGCTCAGTATCACTGGTCAGTGCCTAGTGTCTTGTGCTGCATCGTGCTGTTCAGTGTCAGTTCTCAGTATCACTGCTCAGTAGTATCAGTGCTCAGTATCAATGGTCAGTGCTCAATGTCTTGTGCTGCTCAGTGTCAGTTTTCAGAATTACTGCTCAGTAGTATCATCAGTACTCAGTATCACTGGTCAGTGCTCAGTGTCTTGTGCTGCATCATGCTTCTCAGTGTCAGTTCTCAGTATCACTGCTCAGTAGTATCAGTGCTCAGTATCACTGGTCAGTGCTCAATGGCTTGTGCTGCTCAGTGTCAGTTCTCAGTATCACTGCTCAGTAGTATAATCAGTGCTCAGTATCACTGGTCAGTGCTCAGTGTCTTGTGCTGCATCATGCTTATCAGTGTCAGTTCTCAGTATCACTGCTCAGTAGTATCAGTGCTCAGTATCACTGGTCGGTGCTCAATGTCTTGTGCTGCTCAGTGTCAATTCTCAGTATCACTGCTCAGTAGTATTATCAGTGCTCAGTATCACTGCTCAATAGTATCATCAGTGCTCAGTGTCACTGCTCAGTGCACAGTACTGCTCAGTGTCAGTTATCAGTATCACTTCTCAGTAGTATCATCAGTGCTCAGTATCACTGCTCACTCAGTAGTATCATCAGTGCTCAGTGTCACTGCTCAGTGTCTTGTACTGCTCAGTGTCAGTTCTCAGTATTACTGCTCAGTAGTATCATCAGTGCTCAGTATCACTGGTCAGTGCTCAGTGTCTTGTGCTGCATCATGCTTCTCAGTGTCAGTTCTCAGTATCACTGCTCAGTAGTATCAGTGCTCAGTATCACTGGTCAGTGCTCAATGTCTTGTGCTGCTCAGTGTCAGTTCTCAGTATCACTACTCAGTAGTATCATCAGTGCTCAGTATCACTGCTCAGTAGTATCATCAGTGCTCAGTGTCACTGCTCAGTGCATAGTACTGCTCAGTGTCAGTTCTCAGTATTACTGCTCAGTAGTATCATCGGTGCTCAGTATCACTTCTCAGTAGTATCATCAGTGCTCAGTATCACTGGTTAGTGCTCAGTGTCTTGTGCTGCATTGTGCTACTCAGTGTCAGTCCTCAGTGTCACTGCTCAGTAGTATCATCAGTGCTCCGTATCACTGCTCAGTAATATCATCAGTGCTCAGTATCATTGGTCAGTGTCATGTCAGAACAAAATGTTTTGGAGGTTGTGGAGGTGTCTTCCTCAGAGGAGTCTGTACCAGGTACTCAGGATTGCTTTGAGTGGTTTCATCCCATTAGGATAGCCTAGGAAATAAGATTCCTCAGAGTTTATTAGGGCATACTCTATTAAGTTGCTGGAAAAAAGCTACAAAGAATGCTCTAGATATGGATCAGTCCATTTCATCTAGGACCCCCTCAGCCCTGATACACAGGTCTTGCAGGCCAATGCAGACATTCATGCCGACACAGCGATCGACACAGAAGTTAGAGGGGGGCACTATGATAGATTGGAATATAAAAATTCAGCAATTTATCAATGCCATTAGGGATCTGTTAGAAATAACTACAAATAGAGGAAAATTATTGTATGCTAACTGCAAAATCATTAGTGACATTCCCGGTTTCAGAAGAGTTGAATACCCTATTTGAAAGATCCTGGTTAAACCCAGAAGAGGTTTTTCACATCCTCAATAAAGTACTTAAGACATATCCCTTTCATGTGGAGCATAGAAGGAGATGGGAGATTCCTCCCATATTGGATATTTTGGTGTCCAGGCCATCAGGGGTAATTATATTACCTGTACCAGGCTCTGCCTCATTAAAGGAGCAGACTGACCGCAAGATAGAGACAACTCTAAAATCCATTTACATGGCTACTGGAGCCACCCTTAGGCCCACTATTGCATGCACTTGGGTAGCTAGGGCTATGATAAAATGGTCAGACAATTGAATAGAAGACCTTGATACAATCCATAGGAATGATGTTGTCTTGATTCTAGGTCACATAAAGGATTCGGCTAAATTCATGGTGAAAGCCACGAGGGACATTGGGCTGATGAATTCTAGAAGCATCCTCCATGGCAGTAGCGGCTCGCAGAGGTCTCTGGATCCGCCAATGGAACGCAGATGCCGAATCCAAGAGGTACCTCCCCTTCACAGGTAAGACACCGCTTGGGGATACTCTGAATACAAAGGCTACTTCTGGTAAGTCAGCTTTGCTTCCTTCTGCAGCACCACCTGTGAGAAGACGTAACTCTGCCTCTCTGATTGAGTCCCCTTGGGCTGCCAGATCGAGAAAATTCGAGAGGGCCTACTTCTGCATGAGGCTAGGCCATAGAAAGAGCAGAAAGTCTGCACCCACTACAGGTGCACAGGTTCAGAGGTTGGAGTCAACTCCCTTAGTGTTCTTAGCGTGAAGCGGAAGGATTCCCATGTGGGGGTCCACTGAGGGGGGGGGGGTCTCATCTACATCACTACAGGGGAGTCTTAGTGATTATTATTATATCCTGGGTAATAAAAATTATTACCCAGGGTTACAAACTGGATTCAGGAGTTTCACCCTGGCTGTTTGTTTAATCAGCCCTGCCAATTGTTAGGACAGTGGGTTTGTCCCTGTCATATAAAAAAAAGTTTTTTTTAAAAGTGCCATCCTATCGGACACTGCAGTGCCACTCCTAGATGGGCCAGGTGTTTGTTCCGCACACTTGTGTCGCTTAGTTTAGTCATAGAGCTACCTCATTGCCCTCTTACTTCTTGGTACATATGGGACAGCTACTTCTTGGCACGATGTGCTGTTTGGGGATACATTTTTTTTAAAAGAGCCATCCTCTCTGACACTTCCGTTTATGTCCAGTGGTACTGCCATTTTATATAATTCCCGTGATACTGGCTTGTAATTCTAGTGATTTTGTCATTTTCTTCCAGTGATTTGGACCAATAAATAATACCATTGATTAGAACGAATAACTCCAGTGATATTGAGGTGTTTGTATCGCTTAGCTTAGCCATCCAGCGACCGTCATCCAGCGACCTTGGTGCACCTTTTTTTTTTCTTTGCACCATGGGGGTCATTCCGAGTTGATAGTTAGATGCTTTTGTTCGCTGTGCAGTGATGAGGATAAAAAACGGCACTTCTGCGCATGCGTATGCGGCGCAATTCACACGCGCGTCATACTATTACAACGACAGATGTAGTTTCACACAAGGTCTAGCAAAGCTTTTCAGTCGCACTGCTGGTAATTGACATGAAGTGGGAGTCAACTGACCGTTTTCAGGGAGTGTTCGAAAAAACGCAGGCGTGCCAGGAAAAATGCAGGCGTGGCTGGGTGAACGCAGGGCGTGTTTGTGATGTTAAAACAGGAACTGAACAGTCTGAAGTCATTGCAAGCACTGAGTAGGTTTGGAGCTACTATGAAACTGCACAAAAAAATTATGCCGCCACTCTTCGATCCTTTCGTTCGCATTTCTGCTAAGCTAAAATACACTTCCAGTGGGAGGCGGCATAGCGTTTGCACAGCTGCTAAAAACAGCTAGCAAATGATCAACTCAGAGTGACCTCCTATGTGCTCTTTGGGGATTATTTTTTTAAGTGCCATCCTGTCTGACACTGCAGTGCCACTCCTAGATGGGCCAGGTGTTTGTGCCGCCCACTTGGGTCGCTTAGTTTAGTCATCCAGCGACCTTGGTGCAAATTTTAGGACTAAAAATAATATTGTGAGGTGTGAGGTGTTCAGAATAGACTGGAAATGAGTGGAAATTATGGTTATTGATCTTAATAATACTATAGGATCAAAATTACCCCCAAATTGTATGATTTTAGCTGTTTTTGAGGCTTTTTAAAAACATCACCTGAATCCAAAACACATCCGAATCCAAAACCCAAAGCAGGGGTGCTGTTGTTAAAATAAAAGTTCACTGGTCCTGTATGCTGTAAAAATACAGGGGTAGCTGTTGATAAAATAAAAGTACACTGGTCCTGTATGCTGTAAAAATACAGGGGTGCTGTTGATAAAATAAAAGTACACTGGTCCTGCATGCTGTAAAAAAAAACAGGAGTGCTATTGTTAAAATAAAAGTACACTGGCCCTGTATGCTGTAAAGTACAGGGGTGCAGTGAAAATAAATGTACATTGGCCCTGTCTTGTATGCTGTAAATTTACAGGGGTGTTGTGAAAATACAGGGGTGCTGGCACTGTTCGCGTTTGCGATGTCTATGTCTGACCTACACAACACTGTATGGGTAGTGGAGGCCCCTACCACCATTTGCACTCCCCCTGCAAGTGCTAGGAGAAGCACCCACAGTCAAGTTGCTGATATTGAAATTGAGGCTGTCACTGTAGAAGTACACCAGTATGAGGAGGATATTGGAGTAGCTGGCACTGAGGAGGAAGTTGACAATGAGGATTCTGATGGCGATGTGGTTTGTTTGAATAAGGCTCCACTGGAGACAGTTGTTGGCAATTTGGATAAAAAAGACCATTGTCATGCATGGGCAAAATACCAAAAAAGCCACCTCTTTGGTGTGGAATTATTTCTCCACAAAACCGGACAACAAGCGTCAAGCCATATGTTGCCTTTGTCAATCCATAATAAGTAGGGGCAAGGACATTAACCACCTAGGAACATCATCCCTTATACGTCACCTGCAGTGCATTCATTATAAGTCATGTCTAGTTCAGTAACTTTGGGTAATAGCGTAAGCAGTTCACTGACATCTAAATGATGTGGTTTGTTTGTTTGAATAGAATTTCTCTGTGAGGATGTAAACACTGAAGGGGGAAGGGAATCTGAGGATGAGGAAGACATCTTGCCACTGTAGAGCCAGTTTGTGCAAGGAGAGAGAAATTGCTTCTTTGTTGCTGTGGATCCAAACAAACCAATCATTTCAGCCACAGTCATGTGGCAGACCCTGTCGCTGATTGGTTTGTTAAAGTGTGCATGTCCTGTTTATACAACATAAGGGTGGGTGGCAGGGCCCAAGGACAATTCCATCTTGCATGTCTTTTCCCTGCCACATCAATCCAGGAGTGCTGCCTTACATGGAGTGCTGCCCCTCTGCTGTATAAGTCCAGGGGTGCTGCCCCACTGCCATTTCAGGGGTGCTGTTGCCTGTCTGCTGTGCTGTGTAATTCTCCAGGGGTTCTGCCTATGCTGTATAAATCCAGGGGTGCTGCCGTTTAATTCCAGGGGTACTGCTGATCCTAGGTTTAAATTAAAGCCCAGACCAGAATATGAAACAAGCTTCAACATCACAAACAGATTTGTGGAAACATAGCCGCAAAGGTGGAAATGGAAATTGCAATTTTGACAAAGTGTTTTCCAATGAGACCATATTTTTGGCCAAAGTCAGTCAGACTCAGAAGAGACAGAATCATAATCAAATTAGTCAACCATAATTTTTATTTATTATTAATGTTACACATTTTGGAATTATTTATTTACAAGATGCGCATTTGTTGTACAGTGTTATTTTCCTAGGGGCTGCGTAGGGTTATTGTAAGACCTTGCAGTGTTAGAAGAACGGAGAATCTATGATCTTGCATTGCATCAGCTTTCCATTGCACTGCAGCACTAGATGGGTCAGGAGCTCCTGTGAGGCACAAACAGTTACTGAATAAGGCTCAGCATGGAGTCTCATGGTCGATTATAGCCAGGAATATGTCTGGCTTGCCAGGCTGAGGCATGCTGTGGGCACAGAGGTTAGCATTGCTTCCTCCAACAGTCCTACTTATAGTATGAAATTATTTTCGACTGTAGAGTGGAAAACTCCACTAGGGCCGGGGCTAAATAACAAAAAATTTACTGCACAGTCATGCTTAATACTGTACTGAACCCACCCGAACTCAACTGGCCCATCCGGGGCTGGTGTGGGGGCTCCGGAGGGGCTGCTAGATATCTAAGAGGCTGCTTTATTTAAAAATTAAATGTGAAAAAAAAAATAAACAAGATGCGGTGTAACTGGGACACACAGGTATGCTCACATGTGTTTAACTGAGAGCTGTGAAAAAACAAAATAAGGCATCTGCCACAAAATTTGTAATAAAAATGCAATAAAAAAATGGAAATAAAGAAACCCACAAAATTTTCACAAAATAAGTCTCCAGACTCCGTGGATAGGAAAATATTAAATCTTGATCCTGTTGTACAGTATACACCAGATTATCTTAATCCCTGAAAATGAAGAAGGTGGTACAAATTTGGAGGCTTTGGCCCCTAGTTTTTCAGTTTGTCCAGTAATGTGGTAATTATAGATTTGCTTGGTTGAAGTTCTTTCCGTTCCACACCAACATTGGAGTGGAGGTGAAAACCTGTGTGTTGTTCCTGATTGCATGTGCCTCTCTAATTTTAATCACCTTCTTGACACTGTCCTATTACTTTTGCCTCTTCTCATAATGTAAAAAGTCATCAAAGAAGGAGGTGGTATGTTTGTAGCTAGCTATGATTCGGAGAACTTTGTGAGCTTTTTCCAGGGGGACCACCTGTCGCTGCTCTCTCTGCACATGTTATATCTGCCCCCCTGCAGTGCACATGGTTTTGCCCAACTGCTCACAAATTTGTTGCTGTGATCAACTCTGAATTAGACCCTTAGGGGGTCATTCTGACTTGATCGTAGCTGTGGTAAATCTAGTACAGCTACGATCAGGAACACAGACATGCGGGGGACGCATAGCACAAGTCTAGCCCACCCCGCATGTCAGTCCCTGCCCCGTCGCTGAAGTACAAAAGCATCACACAGCGGCGATGCTTTTGTACTTCAGGAGTAGCTCCCAGCCAGCGCAGTTTTTGTGTGCTGGCCAGGAGCTACTCGTCGCTGCACGGCTCACAGCGGCTGCGTGTGATGTCACGCAGCCGCTGCGGCCCGCATGGTCCGGTCACACCTGCATTGGTCGGACTGTGCCCACAAATAGGAAGCCAAATGCCAGCGTTCCGCCCCCTCTCACCCAGTGACCGCCTCTGCCTGTCAGTCAGGCAGAGGTGATCGCTAGGTAACAACAGCCGTCGGCTATGCGCCGGCGCACTGCGGCACCAGTACATGCACATTTCTGACCTGATCGCTGCGCTGCAAAGAACTGCAGCGAACAATTAGGTCAGAATGACCCCCCTTAGTTTCTTGTCTATGAGCCTAGGGCAGGATATATAATGTTACCAGTCATTTATGTAGCGCACACATATTCCATAGCACTTAACAGAGAGAATATTTGGCCATTCACATCAGTAATTGCCCCAGTGGAGCTTACAATTTATATTCCATACCACATTTACACGCACACATTCATGCTAGAGTTAATTTTTTTGGGGAGAAAATTAACCTACTAGTATAATTTTGGATTGTGGGAGGAAACAAGAGTAATCCCACGCAAGCACAGGGAGAATATACTAAGTTCACTCAGTTAGGAATATGGTGGGAATTGAACCCATGGCCTCAGTGTTGTTAGGCAGTAATGCTAACCATTACACCATCCATTTAACAGACTATGGGGGGGAGGGCATGCAATTACTGCCAATATTTTCGACAAGTTGAAAAAACAGCACTTTTTGATGTTTTTATGGCAAATTTGGATTCGAACTATTCAATTTTAGTGCTGCTTTTTCGACTTTTGAAAATGCCTGCACTGGCAAAAAACACGTGGATTTGCGAAATCACCGCTGATCCACATGTTTTGTCGAATTGACAGTGGTTTTCAATGGTTTTATGGTCCGTTTTTGCCCATGTCGATTCAACCCCCAAAAAAAGGTGAAATGGCATGGCGAAAATGTATTAAAAAACAGGCGAAATGCCTTCAATTGACTAGGGTGGGTTGAATTTGCTCCGTTTTTTTTTTTTTTTTTTTTGGGGGGGGGGGGGGGTAGCCAAAACAAACCGACACTAATTGTATACCCCTTTACAGTATGTTGTTGAGACTACCAATTGTATATAAGAAGCTAGTAAGGAATGAGAACTCTTATACTATAATATGTATCATATCTTAGGCCCTCATTCGTTCGCTTGGTAAATTTCTTCGCATCGCAGTGATTTTCCGCTTAGTGCGCATGCGCAATATCCGCACTGCGACTGCGCCAAGTAATTTTGCTATGAAGAAAGTATTTTTACTCACGGCTTTTTCTTCGCTCCGGCGATCGTAGTGTGATTGACAGGAAATGGGTATTACTGGGCGGAAACACGGCATTTTATGGGCGTGTGGATAAAAACACTACAGTTTCCGGAAAAAACGCAGGAGTGGCTGGAGAAACGGGGGAGTGTCTGGGTGAACGCTGGGTGTGTTTATGACGTCAAACCAGGAACGACAAGCACTGAACTGATCGCAGATGCGAGTAAGTCTGAAGCTACTCTGAAACTGCTAAGAAGTGTGTAATCGCAATATTGCGAATACATCGTTCGCAATTTTAAGAAGCTAAGATTCACTCCCAGTAGGTGGCGGCTTAGCGTGAGCAACTCTGCTAAAATCGCCTTGCGAGCGAACGACTCGGAATGATGGCCTTAATTTGAAACACTGAGAAACTTTGAGTTTATCCAAGATTGTTAAACCATAAAACTTTGATATGTATATATACAATGAAGTAATATTGCAAAACACTCTAATGCAGGATAAATACAAATACTGTAAGAAAATATGGTTTGAAATCACAAATAATTAATAGTTTGAATGAAGTGGTAGGTAGAGTGCTTACAGAGGAACCTTCCAGATTATGACAGCAAATTTATCTTAGCTTTAAAATGTGAATGCCATGAGGGGCGTGGCCTGGACGGGCATGAAGTAGCACTTGCAGTGTGCAGCTCTCCAGCCATATCATCCTGAATACACATCCTGATTTCCCCCCCTCGGTCTGATACTGGGGCCATAGCTGCCCCCCCTGGACTGGGTTTAATCCTGCTGCTATCATCTCCGGAGGCTCTGGAGCCCTGTGTGCTGGCGGGCTCTGACCCACGCTGGGACTACTGCCTCGTGCTATAGCCGGAAGTCCGGCTTCTCCTCCCCGCTACTGCCCGCGGCGACTGGCTGATTACCTGGACGAGGAGGGCGCCGGGATCTCCTCCGTTGCTCTGATCGCCTCCTACACTGTCAGGGGAGAGTCCTGTGTGAGGCTCCCTGCACCGCTCTGACATCGCGGACTCGCGCGGTACGGGAGAATGGAAGTGCGGCTCCCGTTGTCCGCCGCCGCCCGCTACAGCCAGCCGAATCGCCGGAGCACGGACCGCGGGTCTGCACTGCCTCTCGCTGTATGTGACACCCGGAGGGGAACACACTGCTAGCTGCCTGCCCCCAGCGTCTATCCTCTGCACCCCCTGATGCTCTGTGTCCACATCCATGCTGGAACCAGGTACTAGGGCACACACTGCTTGGAGTGGGGGAGGACAACACCTGCAGCTGAGTCTGGGTTGACGGAGATTACTGGGCCCACACTCCCCTCCCTCCTTCCGCCTGCTTCTCTCTCCTGGCCTGCCAACCCGGCCTGAATTAACTGCAGGGCGAGCTTCCCTGCTGTGTCTGGAGCCTGCTGCCGGGGGACTGGTTCTATGCGCCCTGGGGGTGGTGGTCCCTCCATCCCTGCTTAAGCGGCCACTTTGTGGTATATCTCGTGACTCTGGCCCTGCTGTCTATCTATACATATATATATATATATAAATACACTCTCACACTTTTCTCTGCCTGTATTTGCTTTGATATACCCTGCTAACTGGTCGGTCACCGTGCTGTCCAAAATGGTGAAGGGTCGCCAGACTGGCGCGAATGCAGGAGCAATGGATACATTTGTTCGTGATCCTGGCCCGCAACAGCGAAGGGGGGAGAGCGTAAGACATAAGACATCACCCCCATCCCCTGCGTACAGTTCCGCCTCTTTTAACCCTCCGGATGCCGCACTGCAGAGAGTACTGGATGCGGTCACCGCCAGCGAGGCGCGTCTGGCTGATAAAATCGGGCAAGTATAGTCTGATCTCTCCATTATCCATTAAGACCTTCAGAGGGTGAGAGAGAGAGTGGGGGAAGCTGAGACCCGCATATCCAATATCGAAGATTCTGTCGGCCCACTAGGTCGCCGCACTGACGCTTTGGAATCTCAGATGACAGATGTGCGCAGAAAGATGACAGACATGGAGGGACGTCTGCGGCGCAATAACGTCCGTTTTATTGGTCTGCCCGAGAAGGAAGAGGGCTCTGCTCCCGAAGAGTTTCTCGTAAAATGGCTCCGGGATGCCTTTGGTTCTGAGGAGTTTTCACCTTACTTCACAGTTGAACGGGCCCATAGAGTTCCGATGCGCCCGCTGCCTCCAGGGGCTCCACCCCGCACCTTTATTGCTAAATTCCTCCACTTCCGTGATCGGGACACAGTTCTGAGGTTGGCTCGTACCAAAGGCCCGTTAAAGTGGAATGGATCGCCTATATCTGTATTCCCAGATTTCGCGGTGGATGTGCAAAAGGATAGAGCTCAGTTCCTGCCTGTTAAGAGGAGGCTCCGTGAAATTTACCTGCCATACGCCATGCTTTTCCCGTCCAAGTTGCGGGTAGTGGCTGATGGGGAAACAAAGTTTTTCACAACTCCCCGTGAGGCCATGGTGTGGCTGGACAGCCGATTCCCGGCGAGGCGTGCCCTTGCAAATCCGTGAATCTCCGGCCTAGCCCTAATGCTGACTTTCTCCTGTGTTTCCTTTTTTATTTTCCTTATCTTTTGGAATTTACTACAATTGATTAACATATGTCAGCTATTTAATGGGAAACGATAAGATGCGGGGGTGGTTGACTGCTGTTGATGTCCACTTATCTCTACTGCTCTGTTTTCAAGCCTCAAACAGGGTATATGAATACTCGCCAGCCTACTCTGATATTTATGGTATGCTTCCGAGCCTTCCTTACCTCCTGTTTTTTTTTTTTTCCTCTTTTTTTTAAATTTTATATTTTATTATATTTTGTATTTCTGGGGGAGCGGGGGAGGGGGGTAATATGTTTGGTTTGATATGCTTGGCTCTTTGATATTTGTGTAGGAATTATTCTGGCACGAATAGACCTAGGGGGTGGATCTATATGATTTCCCCCCATTTTTTCGGGGAGTGGTGGTTGGTGGCTGGAGACTACCTCTATATTTCCCGAGAGTCATTATATTCTTGGCCCCGACTACGGTGTGTATGCACTGGTTAATGGTGCTACGAAGTTTTGCTATTTAAAATTTTTTCTTTTAGGTAGTTGCATTTAGTTCTGGGATCCAAGTATGCTGCAGGTTCGGGGTGGTATACAGGAAGGGGGGAGGGGGAAGGTTTTGGGTTGTATTTACTGTTTGTGTGGAATGGTATGTTGTGAATGGACATGGTATGTTGCTGTACTACTTAAACATGGGCGTCTGATGTATGAATCTGTGCACGGCGGAACGGGCTGGCCGCGAGGTGCTACATGTGTTTTACTTTTGATGCAATATGGCTGGGATTAGAGTGTTAGCGTGGAATGTGCGAGGGCTTAACGATAAAATTAAGAGGTCCCTGGTACTCCGACAGTTCAAAAACTATGCGGCTGATGTGGTCTGCCTTATGGAAACGCATTTGGTGGGGAGTAAGACTCTCTCATTGAAGAGGCCATGGGTGGGATGGGCGTACCACTCCATGCACACTTCGGCCTCTCGTGGGGTTTCAGTCCTTATTAGGCGGACTGTCCCCTTTGTACTGGAATCCATGCAGACAGATCCATGGGGGAGATATGTGTTCTTGAAATGTAGACTATTTTATGTCCCTGTCCTCCTTATGGCTGTCTATGTGCCTCCCCCCTACTCCCCTGTGGTTCTTAAAAAAGCTGCTGGGTTTATGGCCTCATCCCCCGGGATATCGGTTGTTTGCCTTGGGGACTTCAATAATGTGCTAGATGCGGCGATGGATAGGCTCTCTATGTCTCCGTCTGCTGAATGTCCTGGGAAGTCCGCCTTTGCAGATGTGGTGTCGGGATTGTGCCTGGTCGACCCTTGGAGATTGAGACACCCGTCTCTTAAACGATACTCCTGTTTCTCTCACTCCCATTCTTCGTTCTCCAGGATCGATCTGGCCCTCCTCTCACACGACATGATCCCCCGGGTTGGTAGTATTAGATACGAGACTAGAGGTATATCAGATCACTCCCCTTTGACCTTTACTTTAGACTTTAATTGCTCTAGGGGCCAGGCTGTATGGAAATGTAACCCATTTTGGCTTGTACACATGGGGGACGGCTCTGACCTGGTGGCCGCATGGCGGGAATTCTTTGAATTAAATAGCGCCGATACGGCTATCTCTACACTATGGGACACGTTTAAGACCTTCCTGCGGGGGAGTTTGATTAAATGGGTATCTAGCTTGAAGTCTTTCTATAAGCGACGGGAGGCGGTGCTGGAAGCCCAGAGTGTGGCTGCAGAATTGCAATACCTACAAGATTCTTTAGACAGCTCTAGGGCGGCCTGGTTATCGGCTCAGAGGGAATGGAGGGAGTACCTAATGGAGAAGACTCCTTTTTTCATCCCATACTTTCTACGCTACTGGTGATAGGCAGGGGTCGTACCTGGCATCTTTGGCCCGGGGTGATAGACCTAATAGTGTGGTTGTTGAGATTATGAACTCTGATGGCATATCTCTGACTCAGACCCCACAAATGGCGGCTGAATTTGTATCCTATTATAGTCACCTGTATGAATCTAAATTAGAGTGCACTCAGTCACACCTAAGCGATTATTTAGACAAGGTTCGGTTCCCCACCCTGTCCGGTGAGGCTTGCGACTTGTTAGAGGCACCTATCTCATCAGATGAAATTATGGCTGCTATCAAGGCCTCCCCTAGTGGTAAAGCCTCGGGCTTGGATGGTATACCCTCTGAGATATATGGGCATCACCTGGACTTCTTTTTCCCTCGTCTACTCGAGTTGTATGCCCAGATCTTTGCGCAGGAGTCTCTCCCCCAATCTATGGCGGAGGCAGTGATTGTAGTTATCCCTAAACCTGCAAAGGATCTCAAGAGAGTTGAGTCCTATCGCCCTATATCCCTCCTACCCACTGATATAAAAATTTTGGCTAAGGTGCTGGCTGGCAGATTAAATACAGTTATTTCCCAAATTATACATCCGGATCAGACGGGATTTATGCCCAATAAATCGACATCCATTAACCTTAGACGACTGTTCACACATCTGCAAATTCCCTGTAGGGACCCCACCTCCTCTATAGTTGTTTAGCTGGATGCCACTAAGGCTTTCGACTCTGTGGAGTGGGCCTACCTGTGGAAAGTTATGCGTAGATTCGGTATAGGCCCGAACGTCATTAAATATGTCCGACTGATGTATTCCTCCCCTTCAGCGAGAGTGGCGGTCAATGGATTCGTATCTCATTCCTTCCCCCTGTCTAGAGGTACGCGACAGGGCTGCCCATTGTCTCCTACCCTGTTTGCTATAGCCATAGAGCCCCTCGCGTGCCTCCTGAGAGCGGATACGGGGATCTCTGGCTTTAAGGTGGGTGCTTGTGAAGACAGGGTGGCCCTATACGCCGATGATGTTTTACTGTTTGTGGATCGCTATGCTGAGTCTATGCCTAGGAATTTAGAAATTATTGGTGGGTTTGGGCGATATTCTGGGCTTTTGATCAATTGGGAGAAATCCTTTATTATCCCACTTCAGGGCGAAGTTCCTAATTCCCCGTTGGTTTCTCTCCCGTTGCGGTGGGTGGACTCCTTCAAATATCTGGGTATTTGGGTGTCTAATGATCCTCAAAAATTCCCCTCCCTAAATATTACCCCACAAATAACATATCTCCGCAGTCGGGTGAAGGCGTGGGGAAAATTACCTTTAACGGTCACGGGGAGGGTTAATATGGTAAAAATGGTCTTCCAGCCCAAACTTCTATATGTCCTACAGCACTCTCCCGTTTATATTCCGCAGAGGACCTTTCAACAAATAAATGGTCTGCTTTCCTCTCTGGTGTGGGCTAGTAAGCGGGCACGGTTGAAAATAGATACCCTGACCAGGTCACGGGAAATGGGGGGACTGGCTCTCCCCAACTTCCGTTTTTACTATTACGCGGCACAGTTGGTACATGTCTGGGAGTGGGTTACCGACCTCGATGCCCTGGCTCTGCACTCGCTGATGCTGCACCATGACTACCCATGGGGCTCCCCATTACAGCTACTACTTTGTGGTAGTATCAAAATGTCCACATTGCCACTTATTAAGCAATCCATCCTAATATGGAAATTGGTGCACTCTGTGATGCGAGGTCACGGTGTTGATCCGGATACCCCACTGGATAATGCTTACAGGCTGCCGGAACTGTGTCATCTTCAGGTCCGAGACGTTTGGGGTAACTGGGGAGTGCACTCTTTAGGACATTTATATAAAGATGAGACCCTTACCTCATTCCAACAACTCCAGCAGACACATAATATCCCCTCAGGGTTTTTTTTCCGATTCCTTCAGCTGAGACATGCCCATTTCCAAATGGTCCTCCAGCTCTCGTTGATTCCCCGGTCAAATTAATGATGCAGACGCTGGACTCGGGACACCTGGTTTCTAAAATATATGGTCGTATTCTCCAGATGCATAATATAGATCCCCTAACTACTCTTCGAGATAGGTGGGAATCAGACGTGGGTACATTATCAGACGATGCTTGAAATACTGCTGTGGGAGCCCATCGGATCTCCACTTCATCTGTTAGGTACCAACAAATACAACTATACATCCTGCATAGAGTATATATGACCCCGGTGAGGTTAGCACATATTGGGGGGTCCCATAACTCGCAATGCCCCAAATGTGGAGCCGCGGGTGCCGACTTCTGGCATCTAATTTGGGTATGCCCTGGCGTGTCTCGGTTCTGGACGGCTGTTATACGCACCATGTGTGATACGGGTGTTCCATCTTCCATATGTACGCCTGCATTGTGTACACTGTTGATTGTGGAATAGGAGGCCTTAGATCCACCTTGCAAGAGATATGTTACTAAACTTTGTGCTCTAGCTAGGGTCTGTATAGCCCGGCTGTGGCTGGCGGGCGAGGCCCCGTCAATTAAGGCTTGGATATCCCTGGTCAATGAAACTGTTGCACACGAAAAATTTGTGTCCCTGGCAAGGAAGGTGGAGAGGAAATTATTTACGATATGGGGTAGGTGGATAGACTCTAAATACTTTAAGGAGAGATAGGGTCCTGAGTTGCATCTCTCGCCTTATTTCACTCTGGGATTTTTGGGGGTGGGCACCCTCACGGCCGGCCTTGTTGAGCTGTATTGAGATGTATTATGCTTGTTCTGCTATGCTTATGCCTATGCTGGAAGGAATAAGATAGAGGTGTGCTACTCTCAGACGCTGTGACTATGTGATTGTTTGACTTACGTGACATTATTTTCGCAAGAGTTACTATGTGCCTTATCTATGTACAGCTGTTTCCATGCATTCCGTGTATGTATGTAGTTTTATGTTTGTTTTGAGTGAAGTGTTGATGTAAACTTTGAAAATTCAAATAAAAACTATTGAATTTAAAAAATGTGAATGCCATAACATGAAAATAATAATATACTGTATAAAGATTTGCCATTTCCTTAGAACTACTCCTGTTACCCATTCACACTATGGGTGAGTTCTAGCTAAAGCATGGAGAAAGATAAAGTGGAGAGAGATAAAGTACTAACAATTAGCTTATATTATTTTACAAACTGTGGGCAGAATGTACTAAACGCAGAAATGATGCCAAAACTCAAAGTTGTGGGCATTTTCCTGTATGTACAAAGTTCCAGGATTCAATACATTCTGGAGCTTGGAGCCGGAGGTTTACGCCATCTTTATGTGGCATTACCCAGTAGAATCTAAACACAATATTGGCAGGCGTAAATTGTGCCCACCAACTGCCGCTAAGTACCAAATCATGAGATTACCAATCCTCAATAATACTTAAACAACAAAAAAAGAGAGTAGTTCACAAGCGCTGTTAGAGTTAAATTCCATAGAAAATGTTCTTAGCTCCTTATATCAGGTGTTACTTATATTCTAAATCAAATCGGAAAGACAGGGAAACTTGATCAGATATCAGGAAGTACCACTGATTCCTTCAGGATTCTACTGTGGGAACTACTGACTCTGTGAATCAATGGGTAGATTCCTATTTTGTTAGGGTCTCCTGCCCTGTGCTGCCACGTCGTCATGGCAACCGGGAGACAAGTGCTAGTGGTGTAACCTGAGCGCAGCTGATACTCCGGTTCGGGTCTCTTGCTGTGCAGTGGTTATAGGCTCTGTGCACGGCAGGGGATCCGGTGCTGGTTTTTGTGCTCACAGACTGTGAGGTCTGAGTGGGGCGTGGACAGCACCTGCTTTATAAGGCCTCTTCTCAGGGTAAGCAGATGCTGCTGAATCTTTGTTGGTTAGTCAGTTCATGAAAGTTAGCCAGTACTGTGTAGCTTTGTATTTGTTTGTTGCTTACTGCAAATAGGCCTGGGGATTTGGTATTACACTCTGCCAATCCAGACCTAGCAGTAAGACTGGAGTCAGTCGTTTAGCTTGCTGGGGTTCTGTTACTACTCTGTGAACTTAGCAAGTTTGCGGCTGTATTCTAAGACTTGCCTGTCTAATCCTGTCTCACTGTGCTAGGTGTCAGGGGTCAGTTTAGTGGCAGTAAGCTAAAACCTGTGCACTGCAAGTGAGAATTAGGATTGTGGAGATTCTCCTTGTGTCTATCATTCCATCTCTGACCAAGGAGTTTACTGCCACACCCGTTGGTAACCCTTTAGGGTTTTGCTGTTGCCCTTAGCAACAGCATTTCGGGTTCTCTACGTATTAAAACACAACATCTTGCTTTTCCATCTGAGCAGTTCTAATACAAGGGAGATACCCAGTTCCTTAGCCTCTGGGCTTCTCTGTTCACTTTGTGTGTATTTTGTTACCCTATCACCTTCTGTGTACATTATGTCATATCCCCCAGTTTGTCTGTGAGTCCATCTGTTTTGCATAACAGTTCAAACACCAGTACATTCCTGCAGACACTGGAGTGCATAACAGTTCTGACACCAGTACTTTCCTGCAGGCACTGGTGTGCATAACATATGCAGCTGCTTAATACTCCTGTTGAAATTTTGTGGGAATATGGAGCATACCCCTCAAAATACGTTGCAACAGGTGGTCGATCAGGTGCAGGTCCTGACTCGACAATTTAATGATTTGTCCATTAAAATGCACACCTCCCAGGCTGCTGGCGGAGCTCCCGCAGCAGCAGCACCTGCAGGGGTTAAGGAGCCGAAAGTAAATCTCCCGGATCGTTTTTCTGGAGATCGCTCGCAGTTCTTTTGTTTCAAGGAGAGCTGCAAGCTATACTTCCGGCTTAGGCCTCAGTCTTCTGGGTCGGAGATTCAGCGGGTGGGCATAGTGATTTCCTTGCTACATGGAGACCCACAGGTCTGGGCATATGGGTTGCAGCCTGACTGTCCGTCGCTTAAAAGTGTTGGGCATGTTGTATGATGACCCTGACAAGACGGCCTCAGCCGATGCTCAGATTTCGATCCTTAAGAAGGGCGAAGGCCAGTTGAGGTTTACTGTACGGAGTTTCGGAGGTTGGCCCATGATACCCAGTGGAATGACCCAGCCCTGAGACACCAGTACCGAAGAGGTCTTTCTAACCAGATAAAGGACCAACTGGTACAATATCCCTTGCCTGATAGCTTGGATCAGCTCATGCAGTTATCCATCCGGGTGGATAGACGGCTGAGAGAGCGTAGGCTTGAAAGGGAGACTGAGATTTCCTTCCTTCCCAAGGGAACCTCAGACTCTGAGGAATTTTCTGAGGAGCCTATGCAGATTGGGGCTACCCGCCTCTCCTCGCGTGAGAAGACGCGGAGGAGACAGCAGGGGTTGTGTTTGTACTGTGGGAATAAAGGTCATGTGGTAGTATCATGCCCAGAAAAGCCGGAAAACTTCAGGGCCTGAGGGTGATGGGAAATAACCTGTCAGGCCAGAAGTCAGAATTTCCCAAGAAGACTTTTATCATTCCGGTGACCTTGAAGATCCTCGGTCAAACTGTCAAGACTGAGGCCTTTGTGGACAGTGGGGCCGACGGGGTTTTTATGGACCGCCAATTCGCCCTGAAACACTCTGTTCCCTTAGTACCCTTGGCATCGGAAATTGAGATTTGTGGGTTAAACGGGGAACCATTATCCCAAGGTAAAATTACCTCTTGCACTAGCCAGATTTCTTTGTTTATTGGAGCCACACACTCTAAAAAATTGTCCTTTTATGTGACTGTCTGTACTTTTGCCCCATTGGTGTTGGGGTTACCCTGGTTAAGGGCCCACAATCCTCAATTTGACTGGGTCTCTGGGGAGATTCTTAGTTGGGGTACTGATTGTTTCAGGAGTTGCTTGAGCCTTCCAGTCAGGCTCTCGCAGCTAAGTTTGCCAGGATTGCCAGGGTGTTATGCAGATTTTGCGGACGTGTTCTCCAAAAAAGTTGCAGAGGTACTACCTCCCCATCGCCCCTATGACTGTGCCATTGATTTGTTGCCAAATGCTAAGCTTCCCAAGAGCAGGTTGTACTCCCTGTCACGTCCTGAGACTCAGGCTATGGCAGAGTACATTCAGGAGAACTTGGCTAAGGGATTTATCAGACCTTCACAGTCTCCAGTTGGGTTGGGGTTCTTCTTCGTGGGTAAAAAGGACGATTCGTTGCGACCCTGCATCGACTTCAGGGAATTGAACCGTATCACGATTAAAAACTCATACCCACTGCCTCTCATTTCGGTCTTGTTTGACCAGCTTCGTACTGCCACCATTTTTTCTAAGATTGACCTACGCGGTGCGTACAATCTAATCCGAATAAGAGAGGGGGATGAATGGAAGACTGCCTTTAATACCCACTCAGGGCATTATGAATATTTGGTGATGCCTTTTGGGCTCTGTAATGCCCCGGCAGTCTTCCCGGATTTCATGAATGATGTGCTCAGGGAATATTTGGATAGATTCTTAGTTGTATACTTAGATGACATCCTAATCTTCTCCCATTCCCTGGAGGAACATCGGAAGCATGTACGCTTAGTCCTCCAGAAACTCAGAGACCACCGGCTTGGGGCGCAGCTGGAGAAGTGCGAATTTGAAGTTCAGCAAATCGCATTTCTAGGATATATTATCTCCCCAGAAGGTTTCCAAATGGAGGGTTCCAAGGTACAGGCAGTCCTGGATTGGGTGCAGCCCACTAGTTTGAAGGCGCTTCAGCGTTTCCTGGGCTTTGCGAATTTTTATAGACGATTTATCGCTGGATTTTCGTCTATAGTGGCGCCCTTGGTGGCACTCACAAAGAAAGGGGCGGATGTTGCTCACTGGTCTTGTGAGGCTAAAGCGGCTTTTGCCCGTCTCAAAAGGGCATTTGTTTCGGCCAAGGTGCTGCGACACCCAGATCCAGAGCGTCCTTTTGTGGTGGAGGTGGATGCCTCTGAGATGGGTATTGGGGCAGTGCTCTCTCAGATGGGAGTGTCTGATAATCGCCTTCATCCCTGTGCTTACTTTTCCCGTAAATTTTCGCCTGCCGAGATTAATTATGACGTGGGTAACCGGGAATTGTTGGCTATTAAGGATGCACTCGAGGAGTGGAGACACTGGCTTGAGGGGGCTAAGTTTGTGGTCTCAATTCTCACTGACCATAAAAATCTGGCATATTTAGAGTCAGCGAAGCGTCTCAATGCCAGGCAGGCACGATGGGCTTTGTTTTTTGCTCGCTTTAATTTTTTGATAACATATCGCCCTGGGTCAAAAAACATCAAGGCTGATGCGCTCTCGCGGAGTTTTGCTCCAATCCAGGAGACCACCGAGGAGCCGTTGCCCATTGTTTCCCCATCATGTATTAAAGTGGGCATTACCAGGACCTCTTATCATTAGTCCTTAGAGCACAGGAGCAGGCTCCTCCAGACCTTCCGGTAGGTCTTTTGTTTGTGCCTCCTAGGTTAAGACAGCGAGTGTTCCTGGAATTCCATGCCAAGAAGTCGGCAGGTCACCCGGGTATTGCCAGAACTCGGGAGTTGCTATCTAGGGCGGTGTGGTGGCCCTCGGTGGCTAAGGATGTGGATCAGTGGGTTCGGGCATGTGACATCTGTGCCCGAAATAAGACTCCTAGAGGGGTTCCTGTTGGCCCATTACATCCACTCTCTATCCCATCTAAGCCATGGACCCACATTTCAATGGATTTTGTGGTGGACTTGCCCAAATCCTCGGGGATGACAGCCATCTGGGTTGTCGTTGACAGGTTTTCGAAGATGGCGCACTTCGTTCCACTGGTTGGGCTGCCATCAGCCAGACGCCTGTCTGAATTATTTATGCTGCATGTTGTGCGTCTCCATGGGTTGCCACTTGATGTGGTCTCTGACCGCGGATCCCAGTTTTTGGCCAAATTCTGGAGGGCATTTTGTTCCGATCTCCAGATTTCTGTCAGCTTGTCGTCAGGCTACCATCCGCAGTCTAATGGGCAGACTGAAAGGGTGAACCAGTCCTTGGAGCAGTTCCTCAGGTGTTATGTCTCCAAGTGTCAGACTGACTGGGTTGCTCATCTGTCCATGGCGGAGTTTGCCTATAACAACGCGGCTCACTCTGCTACAGGGATCTCTCCCTTCCTTTGTGTGTATGGGCATCATCCTAAGGCCAATTCTTTTGACCCCCTGGACTCCACGCCTGGTGGTTCCTCTGTGGTTTCGGTCCTTAGAGGTATTTGGCGGAAAGTGAAGAAAGCCCTTGTGTCTGTGTCATTAGTGACCAAAAGGGTTTTTGATAAGCGGAAAAGACCCTGCAGCTTCAAATTAGGAGACTTCGTCTGGTTGTCTACCAAGAATTTGAAGTTGAGACAGCCATCTCATAAGTTAGGGCCCCGGTTCATCGGCCCTTATAAGATCACCAGGGTTATCAATCCGGTGGCATTTCAGTTAGATCTGCCCCATTCTTTGGGTATCAATAAAACATTTCATTGTTCCCTTTTAAAACGGGCGATTAGTAATCCTTCTTCCAGTGGAAGACCTTCCCCTCTTCTGATACGTGGCCAGAGGGAGTTTGTTGTTGAAAGGATTCTTGACTCCAAGGTGGTTCGGGGTCGGCTGTCATTTTTGGTGCACTGGAAGGGGTATGGCCCGGAGGAGCGGTCGTGGGTGCGCAGTTGTGATCTTCATGCCCCCAGACTGATACGCTCTTTCTTCTCGCAGTTCCCCGATAAACCCGGTGGTAGGGGTTCTTTGACCCCTCGTCAGAGGGGGGGTACTGTTAGGGTCTCCTGCCCTGTGCTGCCACGTCGTCATGGCAACCGGGAGACAAGTGCTAGTGGTGTAACCTGAGCGCAGCTGATACTCCGGTTCGTGTCTCTTGCTGTGCAGTGGTTATAGGCTCTGTGCACGGCAGGGGATCCGGTGCTGGTTTTTGTGCTCACAGTCTGTGAGGTCTGAGTGGGGCGTGGACAGCACCTGCTTTATAAGGCCTCTTTTCAGGGTAAGCAGATGCTGCTGAATCTTTGTTGGTTAGTCAGTTCATGAAAGTTAGCCAGTACTTTGTAGCTTTGTATTTGTTTGTTGCTTACTGCAAATAGGCCTGGGGATTTGGTATTACACTCTGCCAATCCAGACCTAGCAGTAAGACTGGAGTCAGTCGTTTAGCTTGCTGGGGTTCTGTTACTACTCTGTGAACTTAGCAAGTTTGCGGCTGTATTCTAAGACTTGCCTGTCTAATCCTGTCTCACTGTGCTAGGTGTCAGGGGTCAGTTTAGTGGCAGTAAGCTAAAACCTGTGCACTGCAAGTGAGAATTAGGATTGTGGAGATTCTCCTTGTGTCTATCATTCCATCTCTGACCAAGGAGTTTACTGCCACACCCGTTGGTAACCCTTTAGGGTTTTGCTGTTGCCCTTAGCAACAACATTTCGGGTTCTCTACGTATTAAAACACAACATCTTGCTTTTCCATCTGAGCAGTTCTAATACAAGGGAGATACCCAGTTCCTTAGCCTCTGGGCTTCTCTGTTCACTTTGTGTGTATTTTGTTACCCTATCACCTTCTGTGTACATTATGTCATATCCCCCAGTTTGTCTGTGAGTCCATCTGTTTTGCATAACAGTTCAAACACCAGTACATTCCTGCAGACACTGGAGTGCATAACAGTTCTGACACCAATACTTTCCTGCAGGCACTGGTGTGCATAACATATTTTCATCAAAATGTATCTTTAACTGTGCCATTCCTCTGTAAGTGTGTTTCATGAGGCACCGATGACCACTGCTTGGAATTGGTACCTCCTGAAACTCACTTACATATACTGATGCCGCACGGGATGCTGACATCACAATACCCCAATGTCCATCTTGCAGGACACACTGGTGTCCTGCCACACACAGGGGGGTGGGGGTTAGGCAGAAGGGTATGGGTTAGGCACATAGATGGGGAGGTTAGGGTTAGACAATGAAGTGGGGAGGGTTAGGTTTAGGCAGTGGGGAAGGGAGGGTTAAATTTAGGCACCACACCAGAGGGTTAGGGTTAGGGTTGGCACCACCAGGGAGGGTTAAGTTTAGGCACCCATAATGGAGAGTTAGGGTTAGGGTAGGGGGCAGAGGAGGGTTAGGGTTCTTTAGAGGGGGCTATCAGATTTCTGATGGACGTTTTTGTGCCTTGGGTGAGAGGGATCTCTGTCTGATCCCATTTACCACTGGTAGAAGCTTGCAGTTGGATTATTGCTATCCCACAGTAAAAATGAGCCAATCTTCTGTATGTGGAAGTACACATAGGACCGGCCAGATTGAATTCTGTCCTCAGGTCTTTTAAACAGAAGGATATGCCAGGGATTAGAACTGTTACATTGCAGGCTTCCTCTGACTAAGCCTGGATGGGTGTTTAGTAGCAATAACTCCAACATGAACAGTGAATGGAGTCATGCAGTCCCTGTGCTCAGCTGCCCCGCAGCCCTTGCATGCTCGCTTCACCCACTCCATCATCAGGAGAGATAATGTACAGCTCCTCTTGTAATAAAGCTTTGCTTTCACAGAATAGCTCATATGGGGTAATTCTGAGTTAATCGCAGCAGGAACTTTGTTAGCAGGTGGGCAAAACCATGTGCACTGCAGGGGAGGCAGATATAACATGTGCAAAGAGAGATAGATTTGGGTGTGGTGAGTGAACTCTGCAATCTAAATTGCAGTGTAAAAATTTAGCAGCCAGTATTTACCCTGCACAGAAACAAAATAACCCACCCAAATCTAACTCTCTCTGCAAATGTTATATCTGCCCCCCCCCCCCCGCCCCCTGCAGTGCACATGGTTTTGCCCAACTGCTAAAAAATTTCCTGCTGCGATCAACTTGGAATTACCCCTTATTGGCCAGAGCACTACCGGGACCAGTCCACTTTGATAAGTAAAGGTCTAGATCGAGCACCACTGGACAGGCAGTGGAGTACAACACAGCCACATTCCGTACAGCTGGGCAGTGCACGAATTAGTTACAGGCCGGGACAGCAGTCGTGATGGTGATGGTCCCGCCGGCAGTTGAACTTCATTAAAAAAATGCAGATGGCTGGAGCTTGTCAGCTTGCATGGGGTGCCCCTGAAATGGGTGGGGGGCCTGCGGTAACGTATACCCTGCCTCCCTCCTTTTAATACAGCTCTGTGGTTACCTACCTGCACTAGAAGATTACTTCTTTTGTGAGCTCTTTTCTTTCCTTTCTCTGTCATCCTAAAGGGTAAATTAATCAGATTGATAAATTAGAAAAGGTTGGCTATTTGTGATGCACTTATATCCATTAAGAACAAATAATTTGTTTTAAAATTCTATCTTTATTCATATTTTGAAACAGCTTAATCAAAGTTTGAACTTGCATTATTGGAGAATGCACAGTTGAGTCACATTATTACGACCACCACCTAATAGCCAGTATAAGCGCCATGTGCAGCTCTGAAGCAGCTAGATAGGCTGAACCTCCATATTAGACACACATCTGGTAGCCCCCAGGTTCATTTTGACAGTGGGCTGCTCTACTGTAGTGAGTCAATCGGCCCTCACGCACCTTCATAGCAGACGTTCACCACATCAATGGCACGTGGTGCTCCGCAGTTTCAACGTTGGTTATTTGCAATAGTGCCATTTGTCCAGTCATGATACCCCGTCACCACAGCAGCATGTGAACAGCTCACAAACTGCGCTGTTCCAGAAATGCTGCCAGCCTTGACCCGAAAGCCGATAATAATCAGTTTTTGCAACTCAGATAAATCGCCCCTTCTACCCATGACAGAAAGAGTGATGTGTGTGCAGACGGCCTATCGCACACCTTATATACCCACCGAAGCAGCGCACAACATGTGACGTACTACATGGCTATGCACTGCCAACGTCAAATGTAGGAGGTGGTCATAATAATGTGACTCAACTGTATATTTAAAATGAAAGTACTAAATCAAAGATGAAAAGAATCTTCCTACATATGGAGCCGCGCTCATCTGAGGCGGCTCCATTGCAGGCATGCGCTCCCGGCGTGACTAGGCGATCCGACCACTGGGAGTGCACAGAGACGCTCTTCCATTCACTAGAATGGAGCACGTCTCCATCAAAGTCTCCGTCACGGACGTGCGTGCGCCCCGGATGGAGATGCTCTCCCATTCTAGTGAACGGGGCGCGTCTCCGCCCGCCTGGACAGAAACGCTGTAGTTGTTAGGAACAGACGGAACCACAACTAGTATGGCTCCATCTGTACCTCTATGTCTGTCTGAGTTTTCCCAGTTTTGTTCTAATTGTAAATCGCAACGTAATATGCTGAGCTATAAAAAGCCCCTTTCACACTTTCAATGCCGTCCCCCACTCGGGAATTGGAAACGGTTTCTTCCCGGGTGCAATCCGACATTGGACCCTAAGATCTGGCTTCCTGACCCGGCAATATGTAGCGGTGGGGAGGCAGAGCTGACATCAGGGGCAGGGCGGGGTGGTACTGGGAGATTAGCTGATCTCCGCGCCGCCTCTCCCTATGTAGTGAACGGGTCCCAGGTCGCATCGACTCTGTAACCCATTCACACTGCCACTGACCCAGTATTCAACCAGAGAATAACCCTTCTTATAACCTGGGTTGAATTACCTGGTCAGGCGAGCCAGGATTTCTCCATGGGCCCTTTCACATCGCACACTGACCCGTGTAGACTCGGCAATATAAGGGGTCGATCGATACCAGGTTATTTGTGTGATGTGAAAGCGGTAGAAGAAACTGTTAATAAATAATAAATAAATAAAGTGATAAAGGCAAGAATATTAGCTTTGTTTTTAGGACTGGGTAGTTTATCTCTTTGTAGACAAAAAACATATAAGTTAGTAATTCTTATAGGATTTATTCATTTATTACATGTATTTTTGTAAAGGATCTTCAATAGTTACTAATTCTTGGGACACAGATTCATAGCTGGACACTAAGGCCCTCATTCCGAGTTGATTGCTCGCTAGCTACTTTTTGCAGTCATGCAAACGTATAGTCGCCGCACACGGGAGAGCGTATTTTTCGCTTTGCAAGTGTGCGATCGCATATGCAGCTGAGCGGTACAAAAAGTTTTTTGCAGTTTCCGAATAGGTCTGAACTTACTCAGCCCTTGTGATCACTTCAGCCTGTCCGATCCCGGAATTGACGTCAGACACCCGCCCTGCAAACGCCTGGACACGCCAGCTTTTTCCCTACCACTCCCAGAAAAGGGTCAGTTGACACCCATAAACGCCTTCTTCCTGTCAATCTCCTTGCGATCGGTTGTGCGAATGGATTAATCGCTAGAAGTACTGCACAGCAATGATGCTGTTTGTACCCGTACGATGTGCGTGCGCATTGCAGTGCATATGCATGCACAGTAGTAACCTGATCGCTGCGCTGAGAAAAACGGCAGCGAGTGATCAACTCGGTATGAGGGCCAAATGCGGCTGCAGATACAATTTTTGACTCAGAGGCAGGGGCTGGCTGGGTAGGGGGGCAGGGTGCCATCTGCGCCCCAGACCAGTATAATTTAGGTGTTCCTGGGCCACATGACTGTAGATTCCCTGAGAAAAACTGGGCCGTTGCCAGCCAGCCCCTGCTCAGAGGATGTGCAAAAATACACATGCCCCTGCACATCTTAAACCCTATTCGCGAACTGGTTTGCCACAAATGTGCAAGCCAATTTACCAGTGACTTTATGCACTTATAAAAATTCAGGTGTATAAATGACTGAACACACACTGCTTCAATAGGTTACAATAACTTTATATCATATCAAAATGTATTTCATACATACAAAGACAATTCATTACATTTAATGTCAATTAATGAACGGCATCCAATGCTATACATAAAAATCAATCACGTGTCCGCACTGCAGTAGTGGTGCATGTATGCATGTATGTATGCATGCATGTATGTATGTATGTATGTATGTATGTATGCGCAGTTTACCAATAATCGGGAAAACATCAGCACAGGGTAAAACTATGAATCAGGCCATGGTTTTTAGTTTACATAGTTATCAGAAGTTTGTTGGTATTGGAATTAGAATGTTTCTATTTGACATAACTATTGATATATACATTCCTATTTGTGCGCTTCATTATATTTGCAACAATGTAATTGAAGAAGCGAATGAATGAAGGTGTTATGGTTAGAAGAAACAGTTATTAACAGTTAAAAATAAATGATTACAACTTAAAAACATAGCAATTATTACCCACAAAATCTATCAGTAAATAGACTATCAACATTATTATCAGGGCCAGCTCTAGGCACATTCGACACGTGCGGCCGTGTAGAGCGCCACCCTCAATGGGGCACACCAATTTCTCACCTCCATATTTGCTCATGGGTCCATCTCCAGCTCTAATTCCCCATGCTCTCAGCCCCCTCCACGTGCACCATGCCTCTCACCCCCCATCCCTCTCTCAGCAGCAGCGATCTCTCTCTGCTTTCCCCGCTATGCACCCCCATTCCTTGGCTCTAACCAGCAGCAGCAACTACCCCCGCCCTGCTCTCCCCTCTCTGCGCCCCATCTGCTCCCCGAAAACTGTACTTCCCCCTCCCACAGCTCTCCCCGTTCTGAAACTGCTGGCTCCCGGTGCTGGCTGTCACACTGCCGAGTCTCCTCCCCAAGACACCGGCAGTGACAGCACAGGATGCACGGGGGATCCTCAGGCTGCTCTGGCTTGCTGTCTGCCGGAGTCTGCCCGGATCGCCCCACTCTGCGGCTCCCCCTCCTCTGCTCTCCCCGTTCTGCAACCCCTGGTCCCCCGCTGCGGTCCGATCTGGTATCGGGCTGACTCTAGCGGCTGCTGTACAGCTCCCATGGACCGCTGATGCCAGGGCTCCTCTTCTGTGTGTATCCTGGCCTGCCTGCATGCTGCTGGAGGAAGACTCTGGTGTGCGTCGGTGAGCAGCTCTACAATGGCCGGGTAAATGTACTTGGCACTCTTTGGTGGGCATGTGTATCTGGCACTGTTTTGGGGGCATATGTATCTGGCACTGTTTGGGGGGCATGTGTATCTGGCACTGTGGGGCATAAAATGCGTATCTGGCACTGTGGGGCATATAATTTGTATCTGGCACTGCTGAGGGCATATGTGTATCTGGCACTGTTGGGGGTAAAGAATGTGTATTTGGCACTACTGGGGGCGTTTGTGTATCTGGCACTGCACTGCTGGGGTCCTTATGTGTCTGACATTATACTGTAGACATTATGTGTAAGGAACACTACTGTGGGTGTTATGTGTAAGGCTACTAATTGTGTGCGAAAATATCTTTATTCATAGTTTGATTAAATAAAGTTGCAAGGTCACGCCCACTTTGCCAGGAGCGTGCGCACTTTGACATTTTCTTGCTTAGAATGCTAGTAGGCCTATAGCCAGCCTTGATTATTATTATTATTATTATTATTATGATCTCTAGGTCACAACATCTTCATCCATTAAATTAACAAAAACCCAGAAAACTGTTGTAAAACACCTTCATCCGCTCACCTGTTCAGTTGTTGTAAGACACTGCAGTATGTCACGATCCGGGTATCTGGACGCCATTACTTGCCTTTTAGAAGTCTCCTGAGGCTGGCTCCGCGTTCCAGGGCCAGATTCCATCTGTAATACTGATGTCCACATTCTGCATCCCTCTCCTGTCACCCTGAGACGCTGTCACAGCGGCGCCATGTTTACTTTCTGAATGGCGTCTTCCGTTCTCCACGGCCACCGCCGCCGTTCCTGTGTTCCAGTATACAGGTTATCAGAGTGGCGCCTCATGCCAGCCGCGGCCTCCGCTGTCGTCCGCGTGGTTCTAGTGTGCAGTCATCAGTCTGGCATCTCCTGTCCTCTGCGGCCGGCGCCACCATTGCTGCTAAGTTTCCACATGGATTACCAAACCAACTTTCCGTCCAAGTACCAACATGGGAGCAGCCATGTTGGATTCTCTCACATGTTCAATCTCCACCAATCCGCTGCTCCACTGAAATCTGCATAATTGCCTAGCCAATCCCTTCCTTGCTGCAGGTATAAGTATCCTGTGCCTGAGCAAGGAAGGCGTCAGTGCTTTGGTTGTCAAACCTAGTTCCAGTCTCTCTCTCCTGTGGTTGTTTTCCAGGTTCCAGCTCCTGTCTCCAAGCTTCGACAAAAGAGACCTGCTCCAGTCTACCACCTGCGGTGCAGCCTGTCTCTGCAGTCCTCTGTGACTCCTCAATTACAAGCTGCAGATTCACCTGCTTCCAGCACTCAGCTTCCAGCAGGGATCAGCTCCTCTTAAAGTGCCGGTACCACTTGTCCAGCATCCACTCCGTGTCTACATCTGACTGGTTCCAACCAGTACCCACATCAGTCACTTCATCTACAGCAGTCCAGCTTTCCGTGGAACATCAGCTGGTATGATCCTGGGCTATTCCCACTACTACAGTCGGGCCTGGTAAGGACTTTCCATCTAGAGGACAATAAGAACTGTACCCATACTACCAGAGCCCTGTGGCCATTGCTATCCTGTTGTTCCCAGGAACTGTGTTATATAACTGCTGATTTTACGTTTTTCTTTTATTACTGCTGTGTTGCATGGAGTTTGTCAAATAAACATAATTGACTTTTATCTTGGTTGTCGTGGTCACACCTTCGGACAATCTTCCTACGTGTAACTTACATGTCCAGGGGTCTGATACAACCTCCCAGGTTTCACTATATCTCAGCCCCTACAACTGAGCCTGCCTCCCGTCAGCTCAGGCCCTCAGTTGTGACACAGTATGCTGTATGGATTGCACATACTGTAATTATGAGCCAACCAAACATCAGTTTGGACTAAACCTCATATAGTCTGAGGATTGTCCTGTATACCTTAACCATAAGCATCTTAACACTTAAATAATAAATAAAGACACGGAGACATGAATTTGGCAGAAAAACTGTTACTGTAGCTATTAATTTAAATGAACTAATAACTGCGTGAATAATTATTTTAAAGTATGGTGGCCCAAAAGAACGAATAAAACAACCCCAACCCATGAACAAAACCTATCCTATAAAACTGAAGTAAACCATCCAAACACACAATAGGTATCCGCTCCACCTCCATTGTGACTACCCACCCATGAAGGTGATGAGGCTGCCCCCGTAAAGGTGGTCCAGCAGATGTATACCAGTCAACGAAGGTGAGCGCACCTAAAACCAACCACCAAACGACCTCCAAGCAACTTCTTTAATCCAACAAACAGGTAACTTGCCGTTCTTTCCCGCCACAACATAACCGTGACAGCACTTATCACAAAATAGCCAACGAAAACAACAACAAATTTACCCCATCAATTAGGGAGGGAGGGTGGGACGATTAAAGCAAAAGAGGCTGACCCAGACCCTTCACCAAGCTCAAAGCCCTTCTTTGCCCACCCCCCAACCTTAACTCCCATAGATTACAAGAATACTCCCATAATGCCTTACTGTCCTGCCCCCAGCCTAATGAGGTTTAACTAATTTTCCCAAACCTCATATAGTCTAAGGATTGTCCTGTATACCTTAACCATAACCATCTTAACACTTAAATAATAAATAAAGACACGGAGACTTGAATTTGGCAGAAAAACTGTTACTGTAGCTATTTATTTAAATTAACTAATTATTGATGAATCTTTATTTTAAAGTATGGTGGCCCAAAAGAACGGCTAAAACAACCCTAACCCATGAACAAAACCTATCCTATAAAACTGAAGTAAACCATCCAAACACACGATAGGTAACAGTTCCACCTCCATCTGGACTACCCACCCGTGAAGGTGATGAGGCTGCCCTCATGAAGGCGGTCAACAGATGTATACCAGTCAACGAAGTTGAGCGCACCTAAAACCAACCACCAAACGACCTCCAAGCAACTTCTTTAATCCAACAAAAAGTTAATTTGCCGTTCTTTCCCACCAACAGCGAAGTTCTGCTCAACAGAAACTACGCTCCGTCACCATACCCCTAACCCAAAGAACACCCCTGAAAAACATATCCTCAAGAAATATAAACAATCCTTCTCCAGTCAAGTGTACCCCATCTGGCCTAAATAAGTAAAAACACCGGAACTTGATCTGTTGGTGCCAAACCACAGCACCACCTTGAGCCACCACAAATTTAGCTACCGCGGAATTGACCTTCTGTCTAGCTACATTGATTGCTTTACAATCCGCCACTCCTCACCAACACAAACGAGGCACCATACAAGACCAAATTAGCTTGATGCCCAGCCAAGTGCTTGCAATCTCCCACAAATCTTGCACCATGACCAACCGAAAATTCACTGCCTTCCTTTTTCCTAGGTCATTCCCACCTAAGTGAATCACCACCATTTTGGGCAGACCAAACCGTCTAACCTGCTCCAGAAGTTTGACTTTCAGATCATGCCACAGCATACCCCTCACTCCTATCCACCGCACATCTGCCGACCTAACAAAGCTAGGAGCCTCCTCTGAAGCCATAAGCTCAGCTGCCCAAAAAATATAGGAGTGACAAATCACCCAAATAATACATTTATCCTCCCGCCAACCTATAAGGGAAAGACAGACAATAAATGTAATTACTTAGGTAAATATCAAACTTAGACCAGAAAAGGAACCAAGAACTAAAACTATGAGGATCTGCCAAAAAGAAAAATGAATTGAGGAATATGAATTTCCTCTCAGACAAGCTTCAGGCCAATCAAAGCAACAGAAAGAAACAACAGGAACAGTCAAAATAAGAAAAAGGTGGTGGGAGGGGGTGGGGGGATGTTAGGGGGTGGGTGAGTGTGGGGGGGGAACACACAGAGAAATCAGCTGGAGGTGAAACGTAAAAATTAGATTTCAATTAGCCAAGTTAATGTTAATAAGCCGATTCAGTCCATCAGTTTCAGGCAAAAAATCGTCAAAGAACTCCAGACCCCCCTGCCAGCAGTGGCGAGTAGCTAGCCATCCGAGTAGGGAGGACAGGGGAGACAAACAAGACAGAATGGACACAATGAACTGAAACAAACAAACTTTTAATATGAACAGCAACGTGCTTATGCAACAGCGGGCCAAATGTAACGCTTGTAACTACCCGACTTCCAACAGCCCAAAGCCTTAAATCCAGCCACTGGAAACCCTGCCGATGCTGCAGAAGTGGTGGCCCCAATTCTAAATGAATGCGAACCAAAATCCCTAGGGGAGAGGCCCAAACTGGACAGGCAGCGTGGCATCATCCAAGTAAATTGGTATTTTGTTAATGGCAACCTGTCATATGCAGCAGCCAAGACCCGTCTTTCGAGGGCCTCACTTCCAGGTATCGATTAGCCAATGCCACCGGACAACATTCTCCACTACCCGATGGTGCCAAAGTGTCTCAATGGACTTTACCCAACTGATCAGTTTTGGAGAGGCGCAGCCTGCACAGCACAGACCCCACTACTATAACATACGAACGCCGCATAATGGTATCTGTCCTTTTAGAAGCTGCGACCAACTCAGAGGCCCTAAATGCTCCATGAAACACCATGGAAAAAGCCAATCCAAATAAAAGCGCTTCAAATCGTGAGTCTGCCACCTCCGCCACTGCTCCAATGATGGAAGGAAGCAGGGATGCATTGATAGGGTGCATCCTATCAGGAGGCACGGGCGCCGAGCGTGCCCAACCTTTAAGAGCACTCGTTAGAAGGAAACTCTTCGTAAAATCCGGAACACTCTTTAACTTTGAGAAAAAGGATATCCCAGCAAGGTACAGAGATACCACTGCTCTCGATCTACCCGTTACGTAAAGCTGCCACACGAAGTACAGCAACAACCTTTGACCCTGCTTACCTCTAGGCCCTTGGTCATGGGGAAATTCTTCCCACTCCTTCAAGGCCTGACGGTATCTCTTGAGAGTGGTTGGGGCCAAAGATAGCTAGCCAATCCAGTCTGCCTCGACCTGCCAAACATAAAAAGTACAGGGCAAATCCACTGAATCAGCCTCCGGGGCCAATAAACGGAACCTATCCCACTGCTCTCTTGACAACGCATCAGCGATCCAATTATCGACCTTGGGAACATGCTGAGCCTGAAACAGGATATTACAGCGCATGCAAGTCAGCACTAGCTTCGACAATACCCGCAGGACTTGCAGGTCCTTAGCTCTCTGAGTGTTAACCGCGTGCACGACTCCCAAATTATCACAACAAAAGAGAATACTGCGATTGTGAAGCCGCTCCTCTCGAACCTCCAAGGCAACCATGATGGGAAAAAGCTCCAGCAACAACAGGTCACTAGTCAGCCCCTCCTTTGACCAAGACTCAGGCCACGATGCCGCGCTCCAAGCCCGCGCAGATAACAGCTGAACCCCGATGAGCCCGCCGCATCCGTGACCAGCTGCAATTCGAAGCTGTCAATGAGTGGGGCCATCCAGATCAGCACATCATTAAACTCTGCTAAAAATGAAACCCACACAGATAGGTCCCTCTTGATATCAGCAGATAAGTGGACAAAATGATGCGATCTGGACACCCCAGCTATGGACCGCTCCAACTTCCGACAAAAAACTCTGCCCATGGGAATCACTCTACAGGCAAAGTTCAGCAGCCTTAACAGGGATTGGGCCTCCCGCAAAGTCACCTTACGCTGCGCCAAGCACCACGCTATGGACTCCCAAAGCTTCTCAACCTTGTCCTGAGAAAGTCGGCAAGTACTTGCAATAGTATCGATTTCGATACCCAGGAGAGACAGACAAGAGAGAGGCCCCTCCATTTTGTCTTCGGCCACAGGTACGCCAAATTGCCTCAACAATGCACGCAGCGAGAACAACAGTTCACCACAATGTAGAGAATCCGTGGGCCCCATACACAGGAAGTCGTCAAGATAATGTACTATCCCACAATCCACGCAAGAAAATTCCACACACCAATGTAAAAAGGTACTGAACCTTTCAAAAAAGGAGCATGAAACGGAACACCCCATAGGCAAGCACTTGTCTATGAAGTATTCCTTCCCGACGCAGAAACCCATGAATCTGAACGACTCCGGGTGTAATTGAAGTAAACGGAAGGCCGATTCGACATCAATCTTAGCCATGAGGGCCCCGGGGCCACAGCCCGTACCATTCCAAGTGCATCCTCAAAAGACTGATAAACACCGAACAATATTCTGGTGGAATAGCATCGTTAACAGTGGACCCCAATGGATAAGACAAATGCTGAATGAGCCGAAACTTCCCTGGGGCCATTTTGGGCATCACATCCACTTGTGAAATGATTAAATTCTTCAATGTTGGCAGTGCAAAGGGGCCCACCATTCTATCCAGTCGCACCGCCTGCTCGACCTTTTCCCGATGTACCACAGGAAAATCTCGAGCAGATCGCAGGTTCCTAGAGGCCCGAACCAGAACCTCACCTTCCACCTGCAACTGAAAACCCGACGTAAAACCATCAGGCAGAAAATTTGCGTTGTCCCTGTTTGGATACCACCCCAACCATTTGCGCATGGTCTCCATATGTATTGGGGTTGGCGCCCTAGTTAGTGGCAACCCTGTCGGCGGTCTTGCCGGCTGTGCGCCCAGCAGCCTTAGCTTCCTGATGTCCAAATCGAAAGCAATTGGATGCGGGGTGGGATCCATTACAGCGCAAACAGAGGTGTTGAAAATGACACCGTTGACCAAGGGAGCACGCAGAATTGTTAAATGCAAAGCATTTCCCTTTGGCGTAGCCTGCGATTCTGACTGGCCCATTCCCCAGAGGCGTCTCTGGGATGAGCAACGGACACCCCTTTTGCGGCCTGCTTCATATCCTGCGCTCTCGTGACCCGAAGCCATACCCCACCACATCCCTGCACCCGAAGTCAATGATGTGCAGGCAATCATGTTTATGTTGAAACTGCTTATCATAATGCAGCCACGTATCGTCCTTAGACTGACGCTGCATGTTGTGGACGAGGTGTATGTACCTGATCACATTGACGTGCTCCTCAGGCCAATCCTCCAAATAGCATGCTGCAAACACGCAGAAGCCCACCAACCAATTGTCGCAAGATCAGAATGCCTCCGCGCCTATACCGCCCTTCGCACGCGCTTCGCACACGCTTCCTTACCTTCTCTTTTGGCATCGTCCGTCAGCATGAAAAGTTCAACGTATTCTCCCAGTTGAATCTTTTTCCTGCAACTCTCCTGCAGACCCTGCAAGACCGCTGTGTAATAGCAGTGAACTACACCCGGCAAATTACACCGCCTACTGGCCCTACATGAACTACTAGAAACCCTATTTCTCTTATGCCGCCTATCACGGTGCCTTGCCTCCCGCCACGCATATTTACAAGCTCTCTTCTTAGCCTTTGTGGCGCTACTAGCTGCAGATTGCCTAGATGATGAAGAGGAGGTAGACCTACTAGACCCACTGCAGGAAGAAGAAAATGACATTCCTGACCCTGCGTCTGAATTCTCCTCCCACTCACATAGGGTCCCGGATCCCGATGGTGACACCTCCTCCACAACCGTCTCCTCCTCCAGATTATTCCCCGCTTCCGAATCTGAAAAAGAAGGCAGAGCCGCCCCTGGAGCCAAAGCCCCACAGGCAGGAATGAAAGAAGACGCCCCCGCGGGGGTAAGGGCATTGCCACCTAGCAATGCTGCGGCGGAACTTAAACTGCGGCACACTTGAAAAAATTGCGCCATGGCGGGCCAGAAGTACCAGGGAGAATAGCCCCGTCCCCTGTTGCGGGCACCGCGGAAACGCCACCCGGGAACATAGCTGCCAACAGCGGCCCAAATGCAGTGGTCATAGCCGACATCGCAGCTGCAATGGCAGAGAGATCCAGGACATCAGCCGACACCCCACTAGTCCCTTCACCCCGCTGCCCCGAAGCAGGGACGGCCCCCCCACCTAGACTACTCTGCCCTGGCCACCTCCCACTGGGACTGGTGCCAGCTGCAACCTGGCCCCTTAAACTCCCCTCTAGAATCCTTCCTGCTGCAGCACCTCCCTGCCCTCCCCCCTGCCTCCACCTGCAGACTCATTGGTACGGCTACAACTCCCAGCCCGTCCCCCCCTCTGGGCCTGTACAGTGGCCCTTACAGGAGCCTGGTAGCCTCTCCTGTTGGAGTGGAGAGATCTCCCAGGCTCCCCCCGCCGACCACTCACACTGCCCAGCCGCCAGCCGCCTCTCCACCTCCCTCCGCTGCCTGCCACACCGGATTGATCCTCTGGCACCCGCGGGAGCGGAAGGGAAGGCACGCAACCTCGCGCTGCCACGTGCACCCGCGAACAGGCACCCGCAGTGGCGCCAGCAGCTGCTGCATCGGGCGGAGGAGTGGGAGAAGAGCTAAGGTAACGGGCAGGGGCGCCAGCGGTGGGGACGTGTCATGGTGGTCACACCAAAACAGTCTTAAGTGGTAGAATGTAAGAAAAGCAGGGACCTCAGATAATTAACAATATGAAATATGTGCTGTATTATACAAAAGCTCAGTGAACTCCACACTAAGCTACAGCAGCAAACTGCAATGCAGGAGAACTGGGACAGCACTTACCCCTACCACGATTAAAGCAAAAGAGGCTGACCCAGCCCCTTCACCAAGCTCAAAACCCTTCTTTACCCACCCCCAACCTTAACTCCCATAGGTTACAAGAATACTCCCATAATGCCTTACTGTCCTGCCCCCCAGCCTTATGAGGTTTAACCCACTCCTCTCCTATTTTGTCAATTTGTTTTCCAAATATACAAAAATAAATCGGCGCTTCTGCATGAATGTGGCTAATTATTTAGTAAAAGCCAATGTTAGAAAAATAATAGTAATATATTTCCTATTTACACAAAAGATTCCAGCAGCTGCTAAAAAGGGAATACTCAACCCTTATCAGGACACAATACAAACAATAACAACAGTGCTAGTAAATATGTGTAAAATTTATTAACACAGTTAAAGAATTAATAAAAAATTAAAGGAATGAACGTACCAGCTAGTACTAAAATATTTTTATAATATAGTATAAAATATAATTATGTGCATCTAGTTTGCATATTTTAGCATTAGCCGGGACGTTCATTCCTTTAATTTTTTTATTAATTCTTTAACTGTTAATAAATTTTACACATATTTTCTAGCGCTGTTGTTATTGTTTGTAAATATCAGTTTGCTAATGGGGTTTTTTTCATTGATCATCTTGATTTCACATTCAAATAATAACTCATCCTTTAGACATACTTGCCTACACTTTTAGAATGGCCAAGAGGCTCCCGAAAATTGTGTGGCACTCCCAGCTCCCCCGGAAAGGAGCAGCTGCCCCAGCTGCCCTTAATTCCCTGAAGCCACCGCTTACCAATAGCAAGTGTGGGGGGGAGGGGGCAATGGCGCAAACAACATCATCGTAGCCCCATCCCCACACTCTACAAATCCGGTAACTGGTCATTGTGCCTCCACGCCCCCGCTCTGCCCATGCACTTTGATGCCGTGCCCCCTGTTGTGCCAACATGGTTGCCCTCTCCTGGAGAGCTGCCAGAAAGTCAGCAAGTTTGCCAAGGGTCGGATTGGCCACAGGGAGCATCACATCCAGGGTCGGACTGGCCCACAGGGGAACAGGGGAAACCACCGGTGGGCCCCACTGCCTGTGGGTCCCCTCCTTTTCTAGGGATCAGGTTCCAAACTCTATCCTAGTGAACTTGAATTATGCATTATACATATGTTACATTATACTTCACAAGAATTTGGTTTATTATACATTTACCAAGGGGCACAGAACATGTACTCTGTCATGGTTAGTCAAACCTTTGTGGTGGCTGGCCATGATCCCACTGGAGCATGGCCACACCCTTAAGCCTGGACCCCTACAATAGCATTCCCCCGGTGGGCCCCTCAGGCCCCAGTCCAACACTAATTACATCTCCCACATGACAGGCAGCCCAACCACTGAGTATGCTGCATTGTCCCCATTCATTCTGTTATCCCATCTCTGCAGAACAGCAAATCTGCCATCCAGTGATGCTGCCATGTCTACACAGTGGCCCTCATTCCGAGTTGTTCGCTCGCAAGGCGATTTTAGCAGAGTTGCACACGCTAAGCCGCCGCCTACTGGGAGTGAATCTTAGCTTCTTAAAATTGCGAACGATGTATTCGCAATATTGCGATTACAAACTTCTTAGCAGTTTCAGAGTAGCTTCAGACTTACTCGGCATCTGCGATCAGTTCAGTGCTTGTCGTTCCTGGTTTGACGTCACAAACACACCCAGCGTTCGCCCAGACACTCCCCCGTTTCTCCAGCCACTCCTGCTTTTTTCCGGAAACGGTAGCGTTTTTATCCACACGCCCATAAAACGCTGTGTTTCCGCCCAGTAACACCCATTTCCTGTCAATCACACTACGATCGCCGGAGCGAAGAAAAAGCCGTGAGTAAAAAACCTAACTTCATAGCAAAATTACTTGGCGCAGTCGCAGTGCGAACATTGCGCATGCGTACTAAGCAGAAAAACGCTGCGATGCGAAGAAATTTACCGAGCGAACGACTCGGAATGAGGGCCAGTGTTATACCACTTGTGCTGCCCATGTTGGGTCACTTCTACAAAATTTTACAGGGTCACTTTTAATTCCCAATTTGCCCATGCATATAATACTACACAGCAGACCCCCTGTACATGTAACATTACACAGCTACCCCATCTGTACAGATAACACTCACAGCTGTAGCCTGTACATGTAATACTAAACACTGCCCCCCCAGTACATATAACATTACACAGCTGCCACCATCATGCATATAATACTACACAGCAGACCCCCTGTACATGTGACATTATACAGCTACCCCATCTGTACAGATAACACTCACAGCTGTCCCCTGTACATGTAATACTAAACACTGCCCCCCCTGTACATATAACATTACACAGCTGCCACCATCATGCATATAATACTACACAGCAGACCCCCTGTACATGTAACATTATATAGCTACCCCATCTGTACAGATAACACTCACAGCTGTCCCCTGTACATGTAATACTAATCACTGCCCCCCACCTGTACATATAACATTACACAGCTGCCACCATCATGCATATAATACTACACAGCAGACCCCCTGTACATGTAACATTATACAGCTACCCCATCTGTACAGATAACACTCACAGCTGTACCCTGTACATGTAATACTAAACACTGCCCCCCCTGTACATATAACATTACACAGCTGCCACCATCATGCATATAATACTACACAGCAGACCCCCTGTACATGTAACATTACACAGCTACCCCATCTGTACAGATAACACTCACAGCTGTCCCCTGTACATGTAATACTAATCACTGCCCCCCCTGTACATATAACATTACACAGCTGCCACCATCATGCATATAATACTACACAGCAGACCCCCTGTACATGTAACATTATACAGCTACCCCATCTGTACAGATAACACTCACAGCTGTCCCCTGTACATATAATACTAATCACTGCCTCCCACCTGTACATATAACATTACACAGCTGCCACCATCATGCATATAATACTACACAGCAGACCCCCTGTACATGTAACATTATACAGCTACCCCATCTGTACAGATAACACTCACAGCTGTCCCCTGTACATGTAATACTAATCACTGCCCCCCCTGTACATATAACATTACACAGCTGCCACCATCATACATATAATACTACACAGCAGACCCCCTGTACATGTAACAATACACAGCTACCCCATCTGTACAGATAACACTCACAGCTGTACCCTGTACATGTAATACTAATCACTGCCCCCCCTGTACATGTAACGTTACACAGCTGCCACCATCATGCATATAATACTACACAGCAGACCCCCTATACATGTAACATTACACAGCTACCCCATCTGTACAGATAACACTCACAGCTGTCCCCTGTACATGTAATACTAAACACTGCCCCCCCCTGTACATATAACATTACACAGCTGCCACCATCATGCATATAATACTACACAGCAGCCCCCCTATACATGTAACATTATACAGCTACCCCATCTGTACAGATAACACTCACAGCTGTCCCCTGTACATGTAATACTAAACACTGCCCCCCCCTGTACATATAACATTACACAGCTGCCACCATCATGCATATAATACTACACAGCAGACCCCCTATACATGTAACATTACACAGCTACCCCATCTGTACAGATAACACTCACAGCTGTCCCCTGTACATGTAATACTAAACACTGCCCCCCACCTGTACATATAACATTACACAGCTGCCACCATCATGCATATAATACTACACAGCAGACCCCCTATACATGTAACATTATACAGCTACCCCATCTGTACAGATAACACTCACAGCTGTCCCCTGTACATGTAATACTAAACACTGCCCCCCCCTGTACATATAACATTACACAGCTGCCACCATCATGCATATAATACTACACAGCAGACCCCCTATACATGTAACATTACACAGCTACCCCATCTGTACAGATAACACTCACAGCTGTACCCTGTACATGTAATACTAAACACTGCCCCCCCCTGTACATATAACATTACACAGCTGCCACCATCATGCATATAATACTACACAGCAGACCCCCTGTACATGTAACATTATACAGCTACCCCATCTGTACAGATAACACTCACAGCTGTCCCCTGTACGTGTAATACTAATCACTGCCCCCCCTGTACATATAACATTACACAGCTGCCACCATCATGCATATAATACTACACAGCAGACCCCCTGTACATGTAACATTATATAGCTACCCCATCTGTACAGATAACATTCACAGCTGTCCCCTGTACATATAATACTAAACACTGCCCCCCTCTGTACATATAACATTACACAGCTGCCACCATCATACATATAATACTACACAGCAGACCCCCTGTACATGTAACATTATACAGCTACCCCATCTGTACAGATAACACTCACAGCTGTCCCCTGTACATGTAATACTAATCACTGCCCCCCCTGTACATATAACATTACACAGCTGCCACCATCATGCATATAATACTACACAGCAGACCCCCTATACATGTAACATTATACAGCTACCCCATCTGTACAGATAACACTCACAGCTGTCCCCTGTACATGTAATACTAATCACTGCCCCCCCTGTACATATAACATTACACAGCTGCCACCATCATGCATATAATACTACACAGCAGACCCCCTGTACATGTAACATTATATAGCTACCCCATCTGTACAGATAACACTCACAGCTGTACCCTGTACATGTAATACTAAACACTGCCACCCACCTGTACATATAACATTACACAGCTGCCACCATCATACATATAATATTACACAGAAGACCCCCTGTACATGTGACATTATACAGCTACCCCATCTGTACAGATAACACTCACAGCTGTCCCCTGTACATGTAATACTAAACACTGCCCCCCCAGTACATATAACATTACACAGCTGCCACCATCATGCATATAATACTACACAGCAGACCCACTGTACATGTAACATTATACAGCTACCCCATCTGTACAGATAACACTCACAGCTGTACCCTGTACATGTAATACTAAACACTGCCCCCCCAGTACATATAACATTACACAGCTGCCACCATCATGCATATAATACTACACAGCAGACCCCCTGTACATGTAACATTACACAGCTACCCCATCTGTACAGATAACACTCACAGCTGTCCCCTGTACATGTAATACTAATCACTGCCCCCCCTGTACATATAACATTACACAGCTGCCACCATCATGCATATAATACTACACAGCAGACCCCCTGTACATGTAACATTATATAGCTACCCCATCTGTACAGATAACACTCACAGATGTCCCCTGTACATATAATACTAAACACTGCCCCCCACCTGTACATATAACATTACACAGCTGCCACCATCATGCATATAATACTACACAGCAGACCCCCTGTACATGTAACATTATATAGCTACCCCATCTGTACAGATAACACTCACAGCTGTCCCCTGTACATGTAATACTAATCACTGCCCCCCCTGTACATATAACATTACACAGCTGCCACCATCATGCATATAATACTACACAGCAGACCCCCTGTACATGTAACATTATATAGCTACCCCATCTGTACAGATAACACTCACAGCTGTCCCCTGTACATATAATACTAAACACTGCCCCCCACCTGTACATATAACATTACACAGCTGCCACCATCATGCATATAATACTACACAGCAGACCCCCTGTACATGTAACATTATATAGCTACCCCATCTGTACAGATAACACTCACAGCTGTCCCCTGTACATGTAATACTAATCACTGCCCCCCCTGTACATATAACATTACACAGCTGCCACCATCATGCATATAATACTACACAGCAGACCCCCTGTACATGTAACATTATATAGCTACCCCATCTGTACAGATAACACTCACAGCTGTACCCTGTACATGTAATACTAATCACTGCCCCCCCACCTGTACATATAACATTACACAGCTGCCACCATCATGCATATAATACTACACAGCAGACCCCCTGTACATGTAACATTGCAGTGCATATTGTCGGGCTCCTCATGTGCTAGTCCAGGCCGGCTGCAGCGCAGTTTTGTTGGGGTATTATAAATGGATGATCCTGAGTCAGCAGAGAGCTCTCTCTGCAGGTTGCCATGTGACTCTGGTGGGAGAAGCCTGTGGCAGCCAGCAGCCTGCCTGTCCACATACTGCTAGAGATGGGCGCTGTGTGTTCCTCCCGCTCTCCATCTTCATCCTCACTCTCTCCCTCACCTGTCCTCCCACAGAGAAGGAGCCGGGCGCACCGCTATTGTGAAGTGTAGCACAGCGAGCACCCACCAAGGTGTTAATATGATGGCAGGTGAGCATAGCAGGTTCATTCTACCCCCTCCCCAATGGTGTCCTATCACTGGCCAATTATTAGGGACAGAGTGTCAGGCCCCTAATGTGGGGGCCATGTAGACAGACATACAGATGGGTCCATGTTTATCTTGACCTTTAATAGGATTAACTGAGACTGGACAGTCAGTCTTAATACCCTGCTGTAATTACTTAATCCCCTGCTGTAATTACTTAATCCCGTTCTGTATTGTTATCTGTATTGTATTGCAGCTGAGAACAATAGATGAAGGGTTTATGTTAATAAACCATGTTGTGCCTAGGCGCAGCAAATTAGCCAAGATAACCGTGAACCCATCTGTATGCCCGTGTGAGACTGTCAGGGCCAGCCACAGAAATCTTGGGGCCCAGTACACTCATATTATTGGTGACCTCTATCGCTCAAAGGTAGGTACAGGCTGGTAGGTACAGGCTCCCCCCATTGTCTCTGTCCATCCTCACAATCTCCAAAGCCGCACTCCTCACCTGTGGTTCTCCAGCACCATATTTCCCATCCCCTCGTATCTTTCAGCCCCTCCACCCCATGAGTATCTCAGCCTCCCCTTCTTTTATGACTTAGCTTTCCCCTGTTCCCCTGTGTCTCTCAACAATCCCCCCCTCCTCCATCCCCCTGTGTCTCTCAGCCTCCCTATCCCTGTGGTGCAGCCTTCCATGTCAGTCAGCCTCCCGTTGTGTCTCCACCACCTGACCCATGTCTCCCCATCCCACACTTACCTCCTGCTGCATGCATTGCTGAATCTGTTTCTCCATATTTGCAGGCAAATAGACTTATCTGCTGTCCAGTGGCGCAGTGTCATGGCATTATGTGCTGTGCCGGATTTGGCACTAAGCAAACTTTATTGTGCCAGCTACCTGAAGCCAGCCAGTCGGGCTCCTGACCTCTCTCTCCTTCTCTTTCTATATTTGGCCTGATGACTACAACACGGCACAGGCAAGGGGGATGGACTCCCAAGAATTATAAGGGTCTAGGGCCCCTCAGAATCCGAGGGCCCGTCACAATCGCCTACTTTGTCCCTCTCATTCACCGGGCCTGCTGATTGTGCATGCTTATGTGGAGATGTGCCCTGTACCCCAGGACACATCCCAGCAGCAGAACGCAGGGGATCTGTGGCCACTGCGGGAAAACATGTATGATAGCGCTGGACAGTGTGCTTGTCCCCAGCGCCTGTCAGTGTGCGGCAGCCGGTGCAGGGATCAGACGTTTCCCTGCACCAGACTGTCAGAGGCGTTAAGGCAACACCGCTGCAGCGCCGCTTTAAACTTGGCACCAATCTGGCCACCAATGAAAAGCGCCGCCCGCGGGATTTCAAATCCGGCGCTGTCCGCGAACCAATTGCGGCTCACGGGGTGCCAGCTAATCAGAGATGGGCGTCAATCGGCGCTCACCGTGTCATAGGCCCCGCCCCCGGGGTGTGATGTCAGATGCCAGGTGGGAGCCGAAGACAGAAGAAGCCGGGCCGAAGAGCGGTGAAGAGTCAGGCGGCGCCAGGAAGAAGAGGAAGTCGTGGCGGGAGGTCCTGAGGCCGCGGAGGAGGCCAGATGATACCAGGCTCCTGGAAGAAGATGTCCAGCGGCGACTAGACGCGGAGAGGCGACGGCGGCGCTGCTGGCCAGGAAGAGGAGCGCCGGAGAGGTCACTAGGGATGTGAAGAGAAAGAGCTAACGAAGCTCCCCCCTGGTGCCTATCCCATCGGTATGGTAGGCCCTTGTAAGGTGCCCCACCCCCTTTTCTCCCTAGACCACCGGGTGTTCGGGCATTAGGCCGTGTGACAGTCAGGCCACAGTCCTGCGGCGCAAGTTATGTGGGCATTATCCAAGCAGTAGGCCTGTGGGGATGGATAGAGGGTGTTAGGCCCAAGTTACAGTAAACCCCCCTATTAGGTGTATATAAGGTGACCCTGGGCATTAGGCCCAGGTCACCCAACCAGCCACATGTTAGGCAGGCGCTAGGCCGGTGGAAAAAGTCAGGCTTCTGGCCTGTGCGCAGTCAGGGGGCGTTAGTCAGGTGAATAAGGGTGGTGCTGTGCACTAGGCCCAGGCCATCCCGGTGGATGCAGGTAGGCAGTCCCGCTTGGCCTGAGCGCCACATAAGTAAGTGTACAGGAGGTGGGTAGGCTGTACGGCGCCCACCCTCTCAGCGGCAGGTAGTGATTTAAAGGGACAGCACAGTTTAATCTTGTACTCTGATATTGTTATGTGTGTTGTTACCTTGCAGGGCAAAGTGTTTGTTAAAAAGTTTGTGCATATTTTGTGTTGCACCACCCACATGAGCTACAGTACTTTGAAGGCTCTGTTCATGTAGCTAGTGTATCGGATGCACACTAGGGTAGTTTTTGGCCCTGCATGGCTGTTTTCTCTTTACCTCCTTACATGGACCTGTAAGTGGAGAAGATCGGAGTGCAAGACTTGTGACGGTGAGTAACACCTCTGTCCGTGTGTCCCTTTCGGTGTGTTTGTCCCTATCTGTCTCCCTTCCTTCAGGGCGAACGGTGAACCTTGCATGCCAGTGCAAGGTCGAATTTACACCTGTTGCGAGAGTACCGATAGGTGAAATTCGGGCTTTGAGGCTGTTTGCCCAGGATGACCTTCACCTAGCCCGAAAGTTCAATTGTTCTGTTTTGGAGGGAGCTTTGGTCCACAGTTAGGAAGTATGAAACTCAGCAATCTCCTTCCCCCTAGGTCAGGCATTCCCAACCGCGGTCCTCAAGGCACACCAACAGTGCAGGTTTTAGTGATATCCAGGCTTCAGCACAGATGGTTAAATCAAAATAACTGAGGTACTAATTAAGTCACCTGTGTTCAAGCCTGGATATCCCTAAAACCAGGACTGTTAGTGTGCCTTGAGGACCGAGGTTGGGAAACACTGCCCTAGGTCATCATGTCCGGGTCCAACTGAAGATTTCCATGTCCGTTGAAGGTTCCGGTACCTGAAGGTGAGAGAGTGCAGCGCCTGGTGAGTAGTGAGTCAACACCTGCACGGCAGCAGGCCCTGCACCACACCACCACCCTCTTACATTTTGGCATAGTTGTTAGGATCACGGACCCCGGACACGATGTGGAACGTCCCCAAGAAGACCCCCCCCTGCGTACGGCTCTGGAACAGACCCGCCTCCGGATGTGTGCTGACCAGAGCGACTGGTTGACGGTGACTGGGGCAGATCTCCTGAAGATTGTGCAGCGGTTGGTCCAGCGAGGAAAGGAAGAGTGCCGGGAAAAGTGGTGCAAGAAGGCCGCTGTGACGCCCTGCAAGAAAAGTCGGCAAATGGGACACTTTGCCGACGAGTGTACTTGGCGAGAGACATCCTCAAAGAAGGTGGTCCAGCAAGCTGACTGAAGACATTGTCAGAAGGGCCAAGCGAAGAAATAGTCCTGGTGTTTGCTCTGCAGAAACTACAGGCATGAGCATAACAGTTGTCCCTGGGACGAAGAGTGGAGCCAAGACGAGGTCGATTTCCGTTGTGAAAGCTGTGGAGATCCCCGACATCGGCTTCCGGAGTATCCATGGACTGAGTACAGGACAGGACAGACAGGACAGACTACGAGGCCATGGTGAAGCAGCTGACGGAGTCTCATCAGCAACTTTGGATTTCGGGTGGCTGCAGAGCCCATGTGTGCGCTCTGCGAAATTAGGGTACATGAGCTTCCCGATTGTCCGTGGAATGAAGACCGGATCATTGCGGATGGTCGTGCCCAAAGATGGGAGGAGGAAACCAGAGAAATGGAGTGGAAGAGCCTGCTTGAAGTTAGTTCACAGGTGCCCATTTCATCTGAGCCGGAACCAACAGTTGAAGATCCCTCAGTGAAGGAGGTGGCCAAGGAACCCATCTTGGAGAAGATAGCAGTGACCCTCCCTTGCTGGAAGTGTCGGCGACCAGGACATTCGGCCAATGAGTGTCCTTGGGAAGATGCAGCGGACCTACTGTGCCCCAAGAAAGTGACCCCAGTGAAAGCGGATCCTTTCCCGCATAATGCGGAGGTGGACGACTGGGAGGAGAAGAAACTACGCTGCAAGGAAAAGCGTGAAGACCCAGTGGCGAGGACATCCAGTATCTCCTCGCGTTGGAACTGTCCACGACCCGGATGTGTGGAACAGGTGTGTCCTGGGTACCAAGAGATGCCAGCGGAAGAAAAGAAGTACGCTGAGGAAGCAGAGATGCCAGCGGAAGAGACTAAGTACGCTGAGGAAGAAAATAGTCCCCTAGTCCAGGTATCGGTGGAGGAGGACTCAGACTACTGTGAGATGTCCGCCGATGAATCTCTCAAAGAACAGATGGAGGACGACTCGGGCATCAGTAGTGCCGACGAGTGTGACTGGCAGGGTTGGGTGGAGCCATGCTCACAGTTGATTCTCCTCCGTGAAGAGGAGGAGATGGTCCTGAGGCAAGAATACCTGCCGGAAATACCAAGTTGGACAGACAGACAGGGAGAGGATTGTGATGCCGTGGGAGGACCCCTTCCAGAGGAAGACATAGGACCTTTGGAGATGCCCCACGAGGAAATGCTACAGATGGTGGTTGTTGACTGGGAGAAAATGGATGCCCCGGAGGATTCCACTGTTGGGTGGTGGTCGGTCCCACACCCTGAAGACAGTGATGACCCAGACGAAATAGGAGGCCAAGAGTGGGTGACTGTTGTCCCCGTGGAAGAGGATTCCCCCTTGTGTCCTAAAGTAAGTGGTCATGATGAGTCGCCAATCACCCAGAGGATCCACCGTTTTGAGGTCATGAGGTACAAAGGAGAGGAATCCGGAGCCGGCGGAGGAAGGATGTGGGGTCACAGTCTGTCTGGGCTGGGCCCTCGAACGCACCGTCGTCGCAAGGACCATGGAATTCCCTGACCTGCGGTTAATGGACTTCGTGAGGACCTTTGTAAGGACTACAAAGGAAAAAAGGGGGGGGGGGGAATGTGGAGATGTGCTCTGTACCCCAGGGCACATCCCAGCAGCAGAACGCAGGGGATCTGTGTCCCCTGTGGGAAAACATGTATGACAGCGCTGGGACAGTGTGTCTGCCCACAGCGCCTGTCAGTGTGCAGCAGCTGCGGGTGTCTGGTGCAGGGATCAGACGTTTCCCTGCACCAGACTGTCAGCGGCATCGGACAGCACCGCAACAGTACCACTTTAAACTTGGTGCCAATCTGGCCGCCAATGAAAAGTGCCGGCCAATCAGACGCGGGCACGGCGAGCCAATCGGCGCTCACCACGTCATATGCCCCCCCCCCCCCCCCTTGGCGTGTGACATCAGATGCCGGACAGGAGCTGAAGACAGAAGGAGCCACGCCGAAGAGCAGTGAAGAGTTGGGTGGCGCCAGGAAGATGTCCAGCGGTGGCTGGATGCGGAGAGCCGACGGCAGCGCCGCTGGACAGGACGGGCCAGTGGCAGAAGAGTGAAGAGGAGCGCCGGAGAGGTCACCAGGGGTGGGAAGTGAAAGAGCTAACAATGCCACCCCTGGTGCCTCTCCCATCGGTACGGTAGGCTCTTGTAAGGTGCCCCCCCCCCTTTCCTCCCTAGAGCACCGGGTGTTCGGGCATTAGGCCTGTGGGACAGTCAGGCCACAGGCCTGTGGCGAAAGTTGACGGGCATTAGGCCCGTGGCCACAATCCAGGCAGTAGGCCTGTGGGGACGGATAGAGGGCATTAGGCCCTAGTTACAGTAAACCCTCCCTATTAGGTGTATATAAGGTGACCCTGGGCATTAGGCCCTGGTCACCCAACCGATAACATGTTAGGCGGGCACTAGGCCCGTGGGAAAAGTCAGGCCTCTGACCTGAACGCATTCAGGGGGTGTTAGGCCCAGTAAATAAGTTGTCCCCCAGGTGAATAAGGATGGTGCTGGGCACTAGGCCCAGGCCATCCCGGTGGATACAGGAAGACAGACCCGCTTAGCCTGAGCCCCACATAAGTGTACAGGAAGTGGGTAAGCTGTACGGCGCCCACACCCTCAGCGGCAGGTCAGGATTTAAAGAGACAGCACCATTTAATCTTATACTCTGATATTGTTATGTGTGTTGTTACCGTGCAGGGCAAAGTGTTTGTTTTAAAGTTTGTGCATAGCTTGGGTTGCACCACACGAGCTAGTTTGAGGGCTCTATTCATGTAGATAGTGTATCGGACGCACACTAGGGTAGTTTTTGGCCCTGCACGGCTGTTTTCTCTTTACCTCCTTACAGGGACCTGTAAGTGGAGAAGATCGGAGTGCAAGACTTGTGACGGTGAGTAACACCTCTGTCCGTGTGTGCCTTTTGGTGTATTTGTCCCTATCTGTCTCCCTTCCTTCAGGGCGAACGGTGAACCTTGCACGCCAGTGCAAGATCGTATTTACACCTGTTGCGAGAGTACCGATAGGTGAAATTCAGGCTCTGAGGCCGTGCGCCCAGGATGACCTTCACCTAGCCCAAAAGTTACATTTTTCTGTTTCGGAGGGTGCTTCGGTCCACAGTTAGGAAGGACGGAACTCAGCAATCTCCTTCCCCCTAGGTCATCGTGTCCAGGTCCAACTGAAGATTTCCATGTCCGTTGAAGGTTCCGGTACCTGAAGGTGAGAGAGTGCGGCGCCTGGCGTGTAGTGAGTCTATACCTGCACGGCAGCAGGCCCTACACCGCACCGCCACCATCTTACACTTAGACTGAGCAGACAAGCTATCTCCCACTGGCTAACTAGTCTAGTCGTGGACAGACACATGCACCCACACAAACACACACACACACACACACACACACACACACACTGTATATGCATCACTTTCTTATAATTCTTGTTGGCTGTCTTGTCAGTGAATTTGAATGACAGAGAGAGCCCAAGAATGTTCTTTTTAAGGTGTTGACCATCTAAGGGATGTGATATTCAAACCTTGAAAAGTACTTTGAACTCCTGTACCTTGGTAATATATTACACATAGGTGGTCATTCCGAGTTGTTTGCTCGTTGCCATTTTTCGCAAGGGAGCAATTGTGTGGAAAATGTGCATGCACATGGTACGCAGCGCGCATGCGCTAAGAATTTTAACACAAAACTTAGTAGATTTACACAAGCTCGAAGTTTTTTCCACGCTCGAGTGATCGTAGTGTGATTGACAGGAAGTGGGTGTTTCTGGGAGGTAACTGAGCGTTTTCCGTGAGTGTGCTAAAAAATGCAGTCGTGCCAGGTAAAAACGCAGGAGTGGCTGGCCGAACGCAGGGCGTGTTTATGACGTCAAAGCAAGAACTAAACGGACTGAGGTGATCGCCACCTAGGAGTAGGTCTGGAGCTACTCAGAAACTGCGAGGAATTATTTAGTAGCAATGCTGCTAAAAGCAGCTAGCGAGCGAACAACTCGGAATGACCACCATGGTTCGTAATAAAAGTGCTTGTATATAGATACTGCTAGATACTAGCATTTAAAATATGTCCCATCATATGCTAAAAATATTAACAGTAAACTATTATGGAGCTTTACCAGTCAGAGGAAGGATTTAGGATTTAGTCCTCCTCTAACATAAGAACAAAACCAAAGAAACAGATTGTTGTTGTCTCTCAAAGATAATTAAGTAAAATCAGTGGTCCCAATATTGGCCCTCATTCCGAGTTGTTCGCTCGGAGTTTTTCATCGCATCGCAGTGAGAATCCGCTTAGTGCGCATGCGCAATGTTCGCACTGCGACTGCGCCAAGTAACTTTACTATGAAGAAAGTAATTTTACTCACGGCTTTTTCATCGCTCCGGCGATCGCATTGTGATTGACAGGAAATGGGTGTTACTGGGCGGAAACACGGCGTTTTAGGGGCGTGTAGCTGAAAACGCTACCGTTTCCGGAAAAAACGCAGGAGTGGCCGGAGAAACGGTGGGAGTGGTTGGGCGAACGCTGGGTGTGTTTGTGACATCAACCTGGAACGACAAGCACTGAACTGATCGCACAGGCAGAGTAAGTCTGAAGCTACTCTAAAACTGCTAAGTCGTTTGTGATCGCAATATTGCGCATACATCGGTCGCAATTTTAAGAAGCTAAGATTCACTCCCAGTAGGCGTAGGCTTAGCGTGTGTAACTCTGCTACATTCGCCTTGCGAGCGATCAACTCGGAATGAGGGCCATTATCCTTTGACCCCAAAGATTGCCAATTCTGCCTCTGTTATAATGTGTTACTGCTCACAAGTGACTGGGACTTCTCAGACTGCACAGAGGTAGTACATTGGCTTGCATTACTGCCAACATTTAGCAGTAGGAGTTTAGCCCCAGGCAGTTATTGTACTCACTTCTTGTTTATTGTTCCACTACTTCTCATTAATAGCTACGTTTATGTACTTTATCCACCTCTTTAAAGTCTATATACTGCTGGATGCATTTTAGTTTACTGTTCTTATGAACTGTGTTTGTTTTTTAATTTAAGCTGTCATTTTGACAAATCATGTTTCTTATTAACTTTTTTTCCTACCAGTGGAAAAACTTATGTAAGTTGTTTACGCGCCACTACATTGCTCATCTGCTTAGCTGTAGGTAAAATAAGAACAGTTGTAAGGTGCGGGACTTTATTCTGCAAAGAACCATTACAGTCCAAGACCCTCACAGCATCATACAGCATTGTCTTGTGTACCTCTAATTCTTCATCTCCTCTATTATAGTAATAGCCATTGACCATCAAAAGTTAGCAACCATTGATGGTTTGCCACCAGGGGTGAATGGTTTTGCCCTTGAAGGCTGTTGGGCAATAATGGGTTTTCTTCAGTATTCTGCTTCTCTGTGGATATGTGATATCTCTCAAAAACATATGTTTTCAGGGTGTACTCACAAATCTTAATTACCACATGAATGTATATACAGGGAACTACAGCAAATGGAGAACAAATTGACAGAATAGGAGAGGAGTGGGTTAAACCTCAGTTAGGCTGGGGGCAGTACAGTAAGGCATTATTGGAGTATTCTGGTAGCCTATGGGAGTGAACGTTGGGGGTGGGCAGAAAGGGTTTTGAGCTTGGTGAAGGGGCTGGGTAAGCCTATTTTGCGTTATTCGTGGTAGGGGTAAATGCTCTTCCCCCCTTTCTCCTGGGTTGTGATCTGCTTGCCCCAGTTTTCATTTGATAGTGTATACTGCTTCTTGCTGTGTGCATTTTCTACTGTGCCCCATATAAGGCCTGTTTGCCCATTTGCCTCCCGGGATTCATAGTATGGCCGCCATGCCCCATCCCCGCCACTCCACTGGTGCCTCTGCTCGGTATAGGGATGCTTCTCCCTCTCAGTCCGGTCCCCCGGGCCGGAGTGCTGTGCTCCCGGCCGATGCGACAGCTGCTGATGCTGCCCGGGTGCCCGTCCCCAGGTGCACACAGCGGTGCGTGTGAGCGATCCTTCCCCAGGGATGCCGTGGGCACCAGAGGATCGCTCCAGCACAGCGGTTGTCGGTGAGGGGAGGGGAGGTGGCCGGAGGCGGACCAGGTCGTGCAGTTGGCAGGGGAGCCAGCGGGGGTATTCATTGGCGGGAATCCCCTCCGGCTGATGAGGCGCGGGGACACATGTGCGGTCTCTGTGCCCTCCACCGCTGAGAATCTCTGGCGGCTCCCCGGACGGTGGGGCTTTGTGGAGGGATGGGGCCAGTGGCTCTTCCACCAGCTGCCCCTCCCTCGCACGCCTGTTTGTCTCTCAATCTCCCTGGGAGCTCTCCCCACTCCATCGGGAGGGGCTCCCGGGCTCCTTTAGATGTGCGAGTGCAGGATCAGAGGGGGGGGGGGGGGCGGTCTGTGAGCGGAGGTCATGCTGTTCTCCCGGTGAGCGGGGCCAGTGTGTGCCAGGGCGGTGCTGGGGCGAGTGGTCCACCGTGGGAGAGAGTGGGTGGTCTGCTGGCGGCTAGCGCCGGTCCCAGGTGGGGGCAGCCGAGACGGCGTAGCTTCGCTGTGGGGGCCATCCCTGCTTCGGGCCTGGGGGATGGGGGAACCATTGGGACTGCGGCTGCGGTTCCGGATCCCTCCGCTGTTGCGGCTGCAATGCCGGCTATGACGGCTGCATTTGCAACATTTTTGTCAGCTATGTCTCCGGTTGGCGTCTCCGCGGTACCCGCTTCTGTCAATGCGGTAATTCTCCCTGATGCTTCTGGCCCCGCCATGGTGCAATTTCTTCATGCGTGCCGCAATCTAGGTTCCGCCGCTGTGTTGCTTAGTGGCACTGCCCTGTCCCCCGCAGGGGCGTCTGCTTTCATCCCTGCCGGGGGTACTTCGGCTCCCGGGGCGGCTTTCCCTTCTTTTTCAGATTCTGATGTGGGGGATGAACGGGAGGAGGAGCCTGTTGTGGAGGACATTTCTATATCGGGAGGCGGGACCCAAGGTGAGTGGGAAGATGATACGGTCGATTGGTCAGGCGGATCTTCTTCTTCCTCTTCCTGCTCTGGGTCCAGTAGGTCTTCCTCCTCTTCATCTTCTTTGCAGTCGGCAGCTAGTAGCGCCGCGAAGGCTAAGAAGAGGGCTAAGCAGCATAAGAAGAGTAGGGTTGCTAGTGGTTCCCGTAGGGATAGGAGATAGCGCAATTTGCCGGGCGTGGTTCACTGCGATTACACGGCAGTGTTGCGGGGTCTGTGGGAGAGTTGCAGAAAAAAAGATTCGGCGGGGGGAATACGTCGACCTTTTCACTTTGAGTGATGATACCAAGAGGGAAGTTAAGGAAGCGCTTACGAAGGGCGGTATTGGAGCGGAGGCCTTCCACTCTTACGACAATTAGTTGGCGGGTTTCTGCGCTTTCGCGGCATGCTACTTGGAGGATCGGCCTAAAGAGCACATCAACATCATCAGGTACATACACCTTGTTTATGACATGCAGCGCCAGTCTAAGGACTATACGTGGTTGCATTATGACAAACAGTTCCGTCAGAAGCATGATTGCCTGCACATCATTGACTTCGGGTACAAGTGTGTGGAGGTATGGCTTAGGGTCACAAGAGCGCAGGATATGAAGCAGGCTTCTAAAGGGGTGTCCTTTGCTCAGCCCGCAGGGGCAAATCAGTTGCTGCCTGCTTTTGAGGCGTCTCCTCCGTGACGCCCTTGTGGTGCGACCCGTTCTGCTCAGCAGGCGATGGTGAAGGGGTAGTGCTTCGCATTTAACAACTCTGCATGCCCCCTCGGTCAACGTTGTCGTTTTTGTCACCTTTTTTTGCGCTGTAATGGATCCCACCCCGCTTCCACTTGCTTTCGGGCTGGGCGACAGGGAGCTAAGGCGGCAGGGGGCATGGTCAGCAAGACAGCCGGGGGAGGCCATGCTCAAATGGTTCAAACAGGAATGACGCAAATATTTTTGTTTGATGGTTTTGCATCGGGTTTTCGATTGCAGGTGGAGGGGGAGGTTGTAGTTTGGGCCGCCAGGAACTTGCAGTCTGCTCGGGAATTCCCAGAGGTACTTCGGGAAAAGCTCGAGCAGGAGGTTTGCCTGGGTAGGATGGCGGGCCTCTTTACGCTGCCGCCAGTGGAAAATGTTATAATTTCCCCGGTGGGGGTGGTGCCCAAAAAGGCCCCAGGGAAGTTTCGGCTCAATCAGCATTTGTCTTATCCATCGGGGTCCACGGTTAATGATGCAATTCCACCGGAGTATTGTTCAGTGGTTTATCAGTCTTTCGAGGAGGCGCTGGGCATGGTACGCGGCTGCGGCCCTGGGGCCTTCATGGCTAAGCTTGATGTTGAATCGGCCTTTCGCTTACTTCCATTGCACCCGGAGTTGTTCAGATTCATTGGTTACCACGTCGCGGGGGACTACTTCAACGAGAAGTGTTTGCCTATGGGGTGTTCCATTTTGTGTGCCTTTTTTGAGGAGTTCAGCACCTTTTTGCATTGGTGTGTGGGGTTTTCTTGCGAAGGTTGCGGTATTGCGCATTATCTTGATAACATTTTGTGTATGGGGCCCGCAAATTCTCCTTGTTGTGGTGACCTGTTGTTTTTGCAGCATTTGTTGTTGAGGCATTTTGGCGTGCATGTGGCTGAGGACAAGACAGAGGGGCCTCGCTCTTGTTTGTCTTTTTTGGGTATCGAGATAGATACTTTCTCAGGTACTTGCCGGCTGCCTCAGGACAAGGTTGCTAAGCTTCAGGAGTCCATAGCGCAATGCTTGGAGCGGTGTAAAGTGACATTGCGGGAGGCTCAATCCCTGCTGGGGATGTTGAACTTTGCCTTTCGGGTGATGTCCATGAGTAGGGTTTTTTGTCGGAAGTTGAAGCTGTCCACGGCTGGGATGTCCAGGCCGCGCCATTTTGTCCATTTATCTGCTGAGATTAGGAGAGACCTCGCTGCGTGGGTTTCGCTTCTGGCGGACTTCAATGGTGTTCTGATCTGGATGGCCCCACTCGACAATTTCGACTTGCAGTTGTTCATGGACGCGGCGGACTCGTCTGGGCTCAGTTGTTATCTGGACGGGGCTTGGTGCGCGGCTTTGTGGCCCAAGGCTTGGTCACGGGAGGGGCTAACCAGTGACCTGTTGTTGATGGAAAACTTCCCCATCATGGTTGCCTTGGACGTTTGGGGGGAACGTCTTGGCGATTGCAGAATTCTTTTTTGTTGCGATAATTTGGGGGTTGTGCACACTGTTAAAAATCAAAGGGCTAAAGCCCTGCTAGTCCTGCGGGTATTGTTGCGACTAGTGCTGACTTGCATGCACTGTAATATTCTGTTTCGGGCTCAGCACATCCCCGGGGTTGATAATGGTATCGCCAACGCATTGTCCAGGAAGCAGTGGGATAGATTCCGTTTCTTGGCCCCGGAGGCTGATTCAGCGGGTTTGCCCTGCCCTTATTATGTTTAGCAGGTCATCGAGGCGAATTGGAAGGGCTAGCCGAGCTATCTTTGGCTCCATCCACTCTCACGGGATACTGTCAAGCCTGGAAGGAATGGGAAGACTTTTCCCGTAACCAAGGGCCTAGAGGTAAGAGGTGTCAGAGGTTGTTTCTGGACTTCGTTTGGCAGCTCTTTGTAACAGGTAGATCGTGAGCCGTGGTGTCTTGGTACCTTGCTGGGATATCCTTTTTCTCAAAACTAAAGGGTGTTCCAGATTTTACGAAGTTTCCTTTTAATGAAGGCTCTTAAGGGTTGGGCGCGCTCGACACCGGTGCCTCCTGATTTTAGGCACCCTATTGATGCGTCCCTGCTTCCTTCCCTCATTGGGGCGGTGGTGGGGGTTGCGGACTCCCATTTTGAAGCGCTTTTATTTCAATTGGCTTTTTCCATGGCATTCCATGGAGCGTTTAGGGTCTCTGAGTTGGTCGTAGCTTCTAAAAAGTCGGATGCCATTATGCGGCGTGCAGATGTTGTCGTGGGTGTGGGGTCCGTGCTGTACTGGCTGCGCCGCTCAAAACTGATCAGATGGGTAAAGGTAATTGGATCACTTTGGCACCATCATGTAATGGGGAATGTTGTCCGGTGGCATTGGCTAATCGAAACGCGGAGGTAAGGCCCTTATTAGAAGGGTCTTGGCTGCTGCACTACGATGGGTTTGCTATTGACGAAATACCAATTTACTTGGATGATGCGGCACTGCCTGTCCAGTTTGGGCCTTTCCCCTTAGGACTTTGGTTTGCATTAATTTAGAATTGGGGCCGCCATATCCACAGCATCTGCAGGGTGCGCTGTGGCTGAAATTAAGGCTTTGGGCCGCTGAAAGTCGGCTTCTTAGAAGCGTTACATTCGGCCCGTTGTTGCGTAAGCGAGTTGTTGTTTACTACTAACATTTTGTTCGTTTGACTGTTTATGCGTTTCAGTTCAGTTTGTTCGTGTTATTTTGTTTGTCTCCCCTGTCCTCCTTACTCGGATGGCTAGCTATTCGCCACTGCTGGCAGTGGGGGTCTGGAGTGCTTTGCTATTTTTTGCCTGAACTGACGGACTGATTTGGCTTAATTCATTAAATTTGGCTAATTGACATCTAATTAAAAGTTCCTCAGCAGGTTTTTACGTTTCACCTCCAGCCGAGTTATTATGTGTGATCCCAAACTCTCCCCCACTTCAACCCTAACACCCCCTCCCCCATTCACGTTTTATTGTTTTGACTGTTCCTTCTTTTTCTTTCTGTTCCTTTGATTGGCCTAAAGCTTGTCCGAGAGGAAATTCATAGTCCTCAATTCAATTTTACTTTTTGGCAGATCCTCGTTCTAGTAGCTGGTTCCTGTTCTGGTCTGGGCTTGATTTTACCTTGCATATTCACATTTGCTTGTCTGTCTTTCCCTTATAGGTTGACAGAAGGATGATTTTGGTGTTTGGGTGATTGATCACTCCTATGGTTTTTGGTCAACCGAGTTTTTGTCTTTGGAGGGGGCTCCTAGCTTTGTCAGGTCGGATGATGTGAGGTGGATAGGAGTGCGGGGTATAATGTGGCAAGATCTGAAAGCCAAACTTCTGGAGCAGGTTAGGCGGTTTGGGTTGCCCAAACTGTTGGGGATTCACTTAGGTGGGAACAGGGGTGTATCTATGAGTCCGGGCACCCCTGGCAAAGTAAGGGACTGGCGCCCCCCCATAGTTGATATAGGGAAGGTGCATGTGCAAAAAAGGGACATGATCTTGTAGGAAAGGGGCATAACCACACAATAGTTCCCCCAATTCAAATTATGCTACACGGTTGTAATCCTTATACATATCCTGCACACACAGTAGCGGTTCCCTTTACACATTATGCCCACACAGTAATTCTTATAACATTGAGGAGACATCAGCAGTGCCTGGCCTGGCTGAGGAGGCAATGCCACCCAAGGCTAGGTAGTATAATAAAATAGTAGTGCAAAGAAGTGCAGTACAGCGCACTACTCAGTGGTGCAAGTAGAAAACAAATCTTAGTGGTACTGTGTATGCGCACCTTTGGGTGTGGCAACATGCCAAATGGGGCGTGGCCAATGAAAATGGGGGCATGATACACAAAAGACCCCAATAGTGCAGTGCCAGATACACATATGCCCCCAATAGTGCCAGATACAAATATGCCCCACAGTGCCAGATACACATATGCCCCCACAGTGACAGATATGCCCTTACAGTGCTAGATTTGCCCCCACAGTGCCAGATACACATGTCCCCACAGTGACAGATATGCCCCATAATGCCAGATACACATGCCCCCACAGTGCCAGATATGCCCTCATGGTGCACAGGTATACCCCCACAGTGCTAGATATGCCCCCATGATGCCAGATACACATATGCCCCCACAGTGTTAGATAAGCCCCCACAGTCATATAGTCATTTTCCCATCCCAGCACATAGCCATAGTCCCCTCCCAGTAAATAGCCATAGCCGCCACCTCCCCAAGCAATCGCCGTAGTCTCCACCTCTCCCAACACAGGAATACAGTAGTCTCCACCCCCTCCCATAACATAACAATATTTACCTGCCAGCATAGATAGCCATAGTCACCCTCCCTGCACATAGCTTCTCACCTCCCCAAGCACATAGCCATTGTCCCCCTGCCAGCACATAGCTGTAGTCCGCCCTTAGCACACAGTAGTAGTCTACAGAACTCCCAGCACATACATAGCCTCCCCACACAGCACATAGCCCTAGTCCCCACCCTACAACATCCCAGCAGATAGCCGTTGTGTCTGGCAATACCTGCTGTGCCGAGCTGCCTGTGCATTGCCTGGGATGGAGGGCGGAGGATTGCTCTACAGGCAGGAGCTGGTGTCGGTGTCCGTCACCACAACAAACTACGTGAAGAAACTGAAAATAAACTACAGCTCCCAACAGCCCTTACCGCCGGGAGCTCCCGACAGCAAGGGTTACTGGGAGTTGCAGTTTATTTCCAGTTTCTTCCCAGTAGTGCATTACTGTCGGACACCGTAGCCAGCTCCTGCCTGCTGAGCGATCCTCCGCCCTCCATCCCAGGTAATGCACAGGCAGCTCAGCACGGCAGGTATTGTCAGATGCTACGGCTTAAGGGATTCCACCCATTGGCCGAGGGTGGCACCGTCCCCTGGTGGGAACGACCTGTGTAAGAGGAAGGCAGTGAATCTTAGATTGGCCATTGTTCGTGATTTGCAGGTGATTGCGGGCAATTGACTGGGCTGTAGGCTTATCTGTTCTTGTATGGTGCCACGTTGGCGAGGAGTGGTGGATTGTAAAGCAGTCGATGTTGCTCGGCGGAAGGTCAATTCCACGGTTGCTAAGTTTGTGGTGGCTCATGGCGGTGCCGTAGTTTGGCACCAGCGGATCAAGTTTCGGTGCTTTTACTTGTTTAGACCAGATGGGGTTCACTTGACTAGACAGGGATTGTGTATATACCTTGAGGATCTGTTTTCGATGGTTGGTTCTTTGGGTTAGGGGTATGGTGGCGGAGCGTAGTTTCTGTTGAGCAGAACTTCGCTGTTGGTGGGAAAGAACAGCAAGTTAACCATTTGTTGGATTAAAGAAGTTGCTTGGAGGTCGTTTGGTGGTTGGTTTTTAGGTGTGCTCACCTTCGTTGACTGGTATACATCTGCTGGACCACCTTCACGGGGGCAACCTCATCACCTTCACGGGTGGGTAGTCAAGATGAAGGTTGAGCGGATACCTATTGTGTGTTGGATGGTTTACTTCAGTTTTTATAGGATAGGTTTTGTTCATGGGATAGGTTTGTTTTAGCTGTTCTTTCTGGCCACAATACTTCAGATTAATTATTTATCAGTTATTAGTTAATTTAAATAAATAGCTAACATTTTTCTGCCAAATTCAAGTCTCCGTGTCTTTATTTATATTTAAGTGTTAAGATGTTATGGTTTAAGGTTACGGACAATCTTCAGACTATATAATAGGTTTAATTGGAGCAGCTGCTATTCCCCATTTTGTTTGCAAAAGCAGCCCTCATAGGTTTCTATAGGAGTTGTTTCAATGCCAAATTGACCAAGCTCCAGAATGCTTTGTCTTATTGCACTTGGCCCCGGGAGATAACACCATCTTCAGATGACATTAGCCATTGTAGCCTATAGTTTACAAATAGCAACATTTACAGAGAAGGGGATTGTGCATTAGAGCAGTGGGGTCCCAAAGGAGAAGTGTTAAAAGTAATGTGATTTACTATTCCTTCACATTGCATGGATGGGCTCCTATCAGGGCCCTGTCCATGTGTTTGTTTTTTAATATGAGGGGTAATTCCAAGTCGATCGCAGCAGGATATTTGATAGCAATTGGGCAAAACCATGTGCAGTGCAGGGGAGGCAGATGTAACGTGCAGAGAGAGTTAGATTTGGGTGGGTTATTTTATTTCTGTGCAGGGTAAATACTAGAGATGTACACTTGAAATTTTTCGGGTTTTGTGTTTTGGTTTTGGGTTTGGTTCCGCGGCCGTGTTATGGGTTCGAACACATTTGGCAAAACCTCACCGAATTTTTTTTGTCGGATTCGGGTGTTTTTTTCAAAAAACACTAAAAAACAGCTTAAATCATAGAATTTGGGGGTCATTTTGATCCCAAAGTATTATTAACCTCAAAAACCATAATTTCCACTCATTTTCAGTCTATTCTGAACACCTCACACCTCACAATATTATTTTTAGTCCTAAAATTTGCACCGAGGTCGCTGGATGACTAAGCTAAGCGACCCTAGTGGCCGACACAAACACCTGGCCCATCTAGGAGTGGCACTGCAGTGTCACGCAGGATGGCCCTTCCAAAAAACACTCCCCAAACAGCACATGATGCAAAGAAAAAAAGAGGCGCAATGAGGTAGCTGTGTGAGTAAGCTAAGCGACCCTAGTGGCCGACACAAACACCTGGCCCATCTAGAAGTGTCACTGCAGTGTCACGCAGGATGGCCCTTCCAAAAAACACTCCCCAAACAGCACATGACGCAAAGAAAAAAAGAGGCGCAATGAGGTAGCTGTGTGAGTAAGCTAAGCGACCCTAGTGGCCGACACAAACACCTGGCCCATCTAGGAGTGGCACTGCAGTGGCACGCAGGATGGCCCTTCCAAAAAACACTCCCCAAACAGCACATGACGCAAAGAAAAAAAGAGGCGCAATGAGGTAGCTGTGTGAGTAAAATAAGCGACCCTAGTGGCCAACACAAACACCTGGCCCATCTAGGAGTGGCACTGCAGTGTCACGCAGGATGGCCCTTCAAAAAAATACTCCCCAAACAGCACATGACGCAAAGAAAAAAGAGGTGCAAGATGGAATTGTCCTTGGGCCCTCCCACCCACCCTTATGTTGTATAAACAGGACATGCACACTTTAACCAACCCATCATTTCAGTGACAGGATCTGCCACACGACTGTGACTGAAATGACGGGTTGGTTTGGACCCCCACCAAAAAAGAAGCAATTAATCTCTCCTTGCACAAACTGGCTCTACAGAGGCAAGATGTCCACCTCATCATCATCCTCCGATATATCACCGTGTACATCCCCCTCCTCACAGATTATCAATTCGTCCCCACTGGAATCCACCATATCAGCTCCCTGTGTACTTTGTGGAGGCAATTGCTGCTGGTCAATGTCTCCACGGAGGAATTGATTATAATTCATTTTAATGAACATCATCTTCTCCACATTTTCTGGAAGTAACCTCGTACGCCGATTGCTGACAAGGTGAGCGGCGGCACTAAACACTCTTTCGGAGTACACACTTGTGGGAGGGCAACTTAGGTAGAATAAAGCCAGTTTGTGCAAGGGCCTCCAAATTGCCTCTTTTTCCTGCCAGTATAAGTACGGACTGTCTGACGTGCCTACTTGGATGCGGTCACTCATATAATCCTCCACCATTCTTTCAATGGGGAGAGAATCATATGCAGTGACAGTAGACGACATGTCCGTAATCGTTGTCAGGTCCTTCAGTCCAGACCAGATGTCAGCATCAGCAGTCGATCCAGACTGCCCTGCATCACCGCCAGTGGGTGGGCTCGGAATTCTGAGCCTTTTCCTCGCACCCCCAGTTGCGGGAGAATGTGAAGGAGGAGATGTTGACAGGTCGCGTTCCGCTTGACTTGACAATTTTCTCACCAGCAGGTCTTTGAACCCCAGCAGACTTGTGTGTGCCGGAAAGAGAGATCCAAGGTAGGTTTTAAATCTAGGATCGAGCACGGTGGCCAAAATGTAGTGCTCTGATTTCAACAGATTGACCACCCGTGAATCCTTGTTAAGCGAATTAAGGGCTCCATCCACAAGTCCCACATGCCTAGCGGAATCGCTCTGTGTTAGCTCCTCCTTCAATGTCTCCAGCTTCTTCTGCAAAAGCCTGATGAGGGGAATGACCTGACTCAGGCTGGCAGTGTCTGAACTGACTTCACGTGTGGCAAGTTCAAAAGGTTGCAAAACCTTGCACAACGTTGAAATCATTCTCCACTGCGCTTGAGACAGGTGCATTCCACCTCCTATATCGTGCTCAGTTGTATAGGCTTGAATGGCCTTTTGCTGCTCCTCCAACCTCTGAAGCATATATAGGGTTGAATTCCACCTCGTTACCACTTCTTGCTTCAGATGATGGCAGGGCAGGTTCAGGCGTTTTTGGTGGTGCTCCAGTCTTCTGTACGTGGTGCCTGTACGCCGAAAGTGTCCCGCAATTCTTCTGGCCACCGACAGCATCTCTTGCACGCCCCTCTCGTTTTTTAAAAAATTCTGCACCACCAAATTCAAGGTATGTGCAAAACATGGGACGTGCTGGAATTTGCCCATATTTAATTCACACACAATATTGCTGGCGTTGTCCGATGCCACAAATCCACAGGAGAGTCCAATTGGGGTAAGCCATTCCGCGATGATCTTCCTCAGTTGCCGTAAGAGGTTTTCAGCTGTGTGCGTATTCTGGAAACCGGTGATACAAAGCGTAGCCTGCCTAGGAAAGAGTTGGCGTTTGCGAGATGCTGCTACTGGTGCCACCGCTGCTGTTCTTGCGGCGGGAGTCCATACATCTACCCAGTGGGCTGTCACAGTCATATAGTCCTGACCCTGCCCTGCTCCACTTGTCCACATGTCCGTGGTTAAGTGGACATTGGGTACAACTGCATTTTTTAGGACACTGGTGAGTCTTTTTCTGACGTCCGTGTACATTCTCGGTATCGCCTGCCTAGGGAAGTGGAACCTAGATGGTATTTGGTAACGGGGGCACACTACCTCAAGAAATTGTCTAGTTCCCTGTGAACTAACGGCGGATACCGGACGCACGTCTAACACCAACATAGTTGTCAAGGCCTCAGTTATCCGCTTTGCAACAGGATGACTGCTGTGATATTTCATCTTCCTCGCAAAGGACTGTTGGACAGTCAATTGCTTACTGGAAGTAGTACAAGTGGGCTTACGACTTCCCCTCTGGGATGACCATCGACTCCCAGCAGCAACAACAGCAGCGTCAGCAGCAGTAGGCGTTACACGCAAGGGTGCATCAGAGGAATCCCAGGCAGGAGAGGACTCGTCAGAACTGCCAGTGACATGGCCTGCAGGACTATTGGCATTCCTGGGGAAGGAGGAAATTGACACTGAGGGAGTTGGTGGGGTGGTTTGCGTGAGCTTGGTTACAAGAGGAAGGGATTTACTGGTCAGTGGACTGCTTCCGCTGTCGCCCAAAGTTTTTGAACTTGTCACTGACTTATTATGAATGCGCTGCAGGTGACGTATAAGGGAGGATGTTCCGAGGTGGTTAACATCCTTACCCCTACTTATTACAGCTTGACAAAGGCAACACACGGCTTGACAAATGTTGTCCGCATTTCTGGTGAAATACTTCCACACCGAAGAGCTGATTTTTTTGGTATTTTCACCAGGCATGTCAATGGCCATATTCCTCCCACGGACAACAGGTGTCTCCCCGGGTGCCTGACTTAAACAAACCACCTCACCATCAGAATCCTCCTTGTCAATTTCCTCCCCAGCGCCAGCAACACCCATATCCTCCTCATCCTGGTGTACTTCAACACTGACATCTTCAATCTGACTATCAGGAACTGGACTGCGGGTGCTCCTTCCAGCACTTGCAGGGGGCGTGCAAATGGTGGAAGGCGCATGCTCTTCACGTCCAGTGTTGGGAAGGTCAGGCATCGCAACCGACACAATTGGACTCTCCTTGTGGATTTGGGATTTCAAAGAACGCACAGTTCTTTGCTGTGCTTTTGCCAGATTAGATTTTTGAGTCCTTTTTTTACTGATATTTGGTGTTTTGGATTTTACATGCTCTGTACTATGACATTGGGCATCGGCCTTGGCAGACGACGTTGATGGCATTTCATCGTCACGGCCATGACTAGTGGCAGCAGCTTCAGCACGAGGTGGAAATGGATCTTGATCTTTCCCTATTTTTGGAAGCTCAACATTTTTGTTCTCCATATTTTAATAGGCACAACTAAAAGGCACCCAGGTAAACAATGGAGATGGATGGATACTAGTATACTTATGGATGGACGAGCGACTGCCGACACAGAGGTAGCTACAGCCGTGGACTACCATACTGTGTCTGCTGCTAATATAGACTGGATGATAATGAGATAAAAATAAAATATATATATATATATATATATATCACACTAGTACTGCAGCCGGACAGGTATATATATATTATGTAATGACGGACCTGCTGGACACTGTCTGTCAGCACTGCAGACTCCTAAAGTAAGCTACTAGTATCAAGAAGATAGAAAAAAAAACCACGGGTAGGTGGTATACAATTATGGATGGACCAGTGACTGCCGACACAGAGGTAGCTACAGCCGTGGACTACCGTACTGTGTCTGCTGCTAATATAGACTGGATGATAATGATATAAAAATAAAATATATATATATATATATATATATCACACTAGTACTGCAGCCGGACAGGTATATATATATTATGTAATGACGGACCTGCTGGACACTGTCTGTCAGCACTGCAGACTCCTAAAGTAAGCTACTAGTATCAAGAAGATAGAAAAAAAAAACACGGGTAGGTGGTATACAATTATGGATGGACCAGCGACTGCCAACACAGAGGTAGCTACAGCCGTGGACTACCGTACTGTGTATGCTGCTAATATAGACTGGATGATAATGAGATAAAAATAAAATATATATATATATCACACTAGTACTGCAGCCGGACAGGTATATATATATATTATGTAATGACGGACCTGCTGGACACTGTCTGCAGAATGCGTTTATTAAAAAAAACATCACACGACGAGTGTTTAACTTTTTCAGGTAGACAATCACAATATACTGGTGGTCAGCAGACAATCACAATACTGGTGGTCAGTGGTCACTGGTCAGTCACACTGGCAGTGGCACTCTGGCAGCAAAAGTGTGCACTGTACTTAAAATATGTACTCCTGCTATAACTGCTCCCCAGTCTCCCCCACAATTAAGCTGTGTGAGCAGTGAGCACTCAGCACAGTCAGATAATGATATACAGTATTACATATGATGCAGCACACTGGGCTGAGCACAGATATGGTATGTGACTGTGTCACACTGTGTATCGTTTTTTTTCAGGCAGAGAACGGATTAATTAAACTGGTGGTCACTGGTCACACTATCAGCAGCAAGTATTACTCCTCCTAATAATATGCTCCCCAAAATTTGTGTCTCTCTCTAGTACTCTAGTCTAAACGGAGAGGACGCCAGCCACGTCCTCTCCCTATCAATCTCAATGCACGTGTGAAAATGGCGGCGACGCGCGGCTCCTTATATAGAATCCGAGTCTCGCGATAGAATACGAGCCTCGCGAGAATCCGACAGCGGATGATGACGTTCGGGCGCGCTCAGGTTAACCGAGCAAGGCGGGAAGATCCGAGTCCCTCGGCCCCGTGTAAAAAAACATGAAGTTCGGGCGGGTTCATCTCTAGTAAATACTGGCTGCTTCATTTTTACACTGCAATTTAGATTGCAGATTGAACTCACCACACCCAAATCTAACTCTCTCTGCACATGTTAACTCTGCCTTCCCTGCAGTGCACATGGTTTTGCCCAATTGCTATCAAAAATCCTGCTGCGATCAACTTGGAATTACCCCCATAGTCGGGCATTGAAACATGATGATGAATAAATACTTTATGCCCCTTACAGTCCCGTCAACAGAAATCTTGGGGCCCTGTACACTATCTTTGCGGGCCCCCTCCACCCCGCCCAAACGCCCCTTGCCCCCTGACCCACACATCCCTCCCTGCATGTGCTTGACACTGTAGTACCATAATTGTGCAGATTCAGGAGCTGTACAATTTGGGGGGCATGATAGAAGTAATATTAGAGTTGCCCCTGCACATTTTGGGGGTAATTCCAAGTTGATCGCAGCAGGAATTTTTTTAGCAGTTGGGCAAAACCATGTGCACTGCAGGGGAGGCAGATATAACATGTGCAGAGAGAGTTAGATTTGGGTGGGGTGCATTCAAACTGAAATCTAAATTGCAGTGTAAAAATAAAGCAGCCAGCATTTACCCTGCACAGAGACAAAATAACCCACCCAAATCTAACTCTCTCTGTTATATCTGTCACACCTGCAGTGCACATGGTTTTGCCCAATTGCTAACAAACTTGCTGCTGCGATCAACTCAGAATTACCCCCTTTATGTGACAGTTTGATATGTGATGCGTTAGTTTTAATTGAAATATATGCTAGCCTTTTTATTATATAGAAACAGGACAGGAACCTATATAACCTACAGGACACAAGTATATATATATATATATATATATATATATATATATAAAATAATTACAGACTCTCTAACATTTAAAAACATAACTTTATTGGAACATCCACTTATATAGATACAAAATAATACAACTCTCTGCAATATAGAAAAAAGTAAATTCACTTATATTTAACCAACGATGTGATAAACAACATCAACATTTTTCTTTTTACAAACCCAAAATAAATTACACCCTGTGCATTGAAAGTTACAAGAGTCTTCTTAATTTCAAGGAATCAAAATCTTTTATAACAACAGTGAAATCAATACTCTGTGCTATTTCATGTTCAATTGTCAGCAATGCTAAACCATTTAAGCGGCTTTCAAGCATGGTTGCTCGCATGTGGTTTTTTATAATGGCAAGTTTGCTGAATTCTCGCTATCCTTCTGCGACTGTAAATTGTAGAGTGCAGAAGATTTGTAATCCAATATACACCTCTCCGAAAATGTCTTCCAACTGCAGCTTGTAAATTGCATTCAGTAGCAAAAGAGGGCCAGAGACATGTTCTCCAAAGGTTGCTTTGCAGATGCTTTTAAGGTGTATTATTTCATTTTCCAAACTGGAAGTTAGGTCATCTGAATACTTGTCCAGCAATGATTTACATTGTTGACTGATCTCAACTTCACTTAGGACATGGACATTTAGTAGTGGTGAAAACAAGATTGAGATGAGGTCCATGTGCTGAAATCTATCTGTGAGTTCATATTTAATGGAATCCATTATTAAAAAGAAGACCTCTATCTTAAAATTATCCTCAGCAGGGACAACAGCACTTTCTCTGAGCTGTTTAAACTTTGCAGGGATATTCAAATTTTCAGTAACAAGTTTGGCTTCAGAGAGTAGTGGCCATTGTTCTTTCAGTGATTTCATTTCTAAAGTTAGGTCATTTATGTTTGCTGTTGCAATTTGAAGTGTGATGGCTCTTGACTGAAGAATTACATTTGTGTCATCAAAACTTTCTAGAATCTTAACCCTGAAGGCTGCCATTAGTACAGCCTTGAAACTTGAAAAATAGTGACGTAAACCGCCAAGTTCAGAGAAAGCATCATGCGAAAGTTGTTTCTTTTTGGTGGCAATCAATTCATCCATTGCTTCAATAACATGGTATCCGTTTGGATGGATGACCATGTTATGGTCGACAGTCATTAGGTCGACCACTATTGGTCGAAATTGACATGGTCAACCCATAAAAATGGGTTGGCCACTATTGGGTCGACATGAAAGTTCGACATGAGTTTTAAAAAAATATATATATATTTTGGGGAACTTTTCCATACTTTATGATCCACGTGGACTACGATTGGGCCATGCCTGAAGCATGGTGAGTGAAGTGAGCCATGCGAAGGGACGCAGTGCACTAATTAGGGTTCCCCGTCACTTTAGGCAGAAAACGACACCCAAAAAAGTAAAAAACTCATTTTGACCTTTTCATGTGTCGATCTTTCATTTGTCGACCGTTCAAGTGCTGACCATTTGTCCATGTCGACCATGCCAATGTTCACCAATAGTGGTCGACCTAATGACTGTCGACCATAACATGACATCATACCATTCATACCGGTACCCAATAACACTGGAAAGGTGTCAAGCAACTGGGCGAATCGCTTCTTTTTTAACCCTCCAACGGGTGTCACTTTGACTGTGTAGAGAACATACTGTTTTGTCAGTGAGCAACTTCCAACTCTCAGGGCTGCCACTAAACAGAGCATACAGGCAATTACCATATCCAAAAAAAGTAATTGCTTCATCGCAGCATGATGCAGTATGTACACCAACTAGATCCAGACAGTGTGCAGTACATGGTGAATTAATCGCTGTTGGATGTTTTTCTTTAATACATGCCTGAACAGCTTTAACATTTCCAGACATGTTACTGCCATTGTCATAGCCTTGTCCTCTGCAATCAGCTTTGTTTATGCAATGGTGCTGCAGTCTTCTTAATACCTCATCTGCAATTTCCATCCTTGTTTCCTGTGAGAAATCAAAAAACGCAATAAACCTTTCTTGCATGGACCATTGCCTTGTTTCTGCGTCTTTGTGAATGTAGTGCAAAATCAGGACATTTTGCTCAATGTGAGCACTGTCAGGTGTTGCATCACATATCAGAGAAAAAAAATAGATCTTTTATCCAGAATAACACCCAAGACACGTTTCCCACAGAAATCAATAAACTCATTTTGCATTTCATGTGACAAATAGAGAGCTTGAAGCCGTTTACCACGGCCTTGGCTCTTCTTACCTTTAGCTAAGTGCTCTTCTAGCAAAAGATCATGATGAGAACATATTCAAGACATCCTAGAAAGTTGCCATTGTGTACATCTCCTATTATATCTGAACTGCCTCGCAACACCTGACTACGTGAGCTTAAGTGATTGGTTAGATCAAGAAAACATTTCAGAAGGGAAATCAACTTCTCTCTTTCGGATACCAACTGTTGTTGTAGTTGATGTCAATTACTCTACTGTCCTCCTAACAGCAGGTTCAAGTGTTCTCCACTGCAAATAACACTACTTGTGTTGAAGACTGCTCTCATTCTCTGGCAATCTTCTATACAGTTTCCACCATTTGTGTTTGGATTGATTAAAACCCTCTTCTGTTGCAAGGGAGCTTACTTGATGCGTAGTCTGAGAAGCAGATACAAAGATTTGGCATGGGGCGCAATATAGGGTATTTTTTGTTAGGCTTGGAAATAGCCAAACTCTGGCTGACTTCTCACGTCCATTTGGTGTACGTGTGTGAAGCAGAGAAGTGGGAAAAGAATGCCTTCAACATTAGCAGGCAGATGCCCAATCATTTCTTTCAGTTTGGCTTCAGAGTTTAGACCAAATTTCACAATAACTCGTCGGTCATTATCTGTTAGTACTTGAGGCCACTCACCTGGATTATTTGGGTTAAATGTGTTCATCTGGCCCACATCCAGCTTCATAATGCTTGGGTCAGGCATCTCTCCCACAGGAGTGAGAGTTACAGTCCCAGAAAGTATTTCCAAGGTGGCTGAACTTGAAGTTGATTCTTCAAAAATTGCAGTTTGTTCATCTGAGGTATCTACAGCAGTCTCAGTTAACTTCTCAATATGCATATCCTCTTCATCAGAATTATGTCTCTCCTCTTCATCAATCTTCTGTCTCTCCTTTTTGTCAGTCTTCTGTCTCTTCTCAAAATACTTAAAAAGGACATTTTTCTTCTTGAAGTCTTCAGCTCTCTTTTCATTGTCTTTCTTTTCCTTCCTTTTTTTAGCACCAGATTTATATTGATTCATTATGATGATACCTGCAAAAGTAATATAAATAATTGTATTCATCTAGACCAGTGTTTACCAACCTTGGTACTCAAGTTTAAGGATATCCATGCTTGAACACAGATGCTCCACTCAAAATAACTGAGGTACCAATTAAGCCAACTGTGCCTTGAAAACAGAGGTGGAAAACACTTATCTAGATTCTTCCTTAACTTAAACCTCCCTCGCACAGCTGTACCACTAACCTTAAAGGTGTCCTGTCTCTATACTGTAACTTCTGGCTCTGTGGTTCTTCTCAGGTATTGTACATATGGGGTAGCCAACCAGTAAGAAGCTAAGTAAAAAAAGATCTATAAACCACAAGCATTTTGTATACTGTAGGTCAGTACTACAAATAATACACAATTTAAAAACACACCTCCCACGCACAATAAGACTCTACTCTAGTCTCCAAACCTTCAAGCATTCCCTGAAAACTCACCTCTTCAGGCAAAGTCGTGAGATTCCAAATTTCTTATCAAAACCACCCACAATTGCATCCCCATTGTACAGTCCACACATACCCTCACTTGTTTTCTCTTTCTTCACATTCCCCTCCTAATCCCAGGTCAACATTGCTGTGTGACCGTATCATACAGCACCCCAGGAACCTTTGCAATCTGATGGACCATTATGCACTAAAAAACACCTACCCTTGTGTATCAATGCCTATTTCCTTATCAAGTAAAAGCTTGCAAGTTGGGTCTTTGCACCTCTATGGGCGGTATTCAATTAGTAGCTAAAAAAAATGGCACTAATTCGACACAGTGCATTCAATTGGGGGCATTTTTGCACGTTTTTTAATCCAGTTTTGCCCATGCCTTTTCCCTTTTTTTTGTTGAAACGGCATGGGCGAAAATCAACCCAAAAACTATTGACAACACCTGCAAATTCGATAAAACACGTGGATTCACCGACCCATGTGGTTTTAGTCCATGCCAGCTTTTTCAACCAGTCGAAAAAAAATGGCACGGACTTTGAATAGGTCGCATGTTAATTCTAGCCCAAAAAAAGGTGGAAAAGTTACGTTTTTTGGACCCACTAACTGAATACCGCCCTATGGCCCTCATTCCGAGTTGTTCGCTCGGTGTTTTTCAGCGCATCGCAGTGAAATTCCGCTTAGTGCGCATGCGCAATGTTCGCACTGCGACTGCGCCAAGTAACTTTACTATGAAGTTAGTATTTTTACTCACGGCTTTTTCATCGCTCCGGCGATCGCATTGTGATTGACAGGAAATGGGTGTTACTGGGCGGAAACACGGCGTTTTAGGGGCGTGTGGCTGAAAACGCTACCGTTTCCGGAAAAAACGCAGGAGTGGCCGGGGAAACGGTGGGAGTGCCTGGGCGAACGCTGGGTGTGTTTATGACGTCAACCAGGAACGAAAAGCACTGAACTGATCGCACAGGCAGAGTAAGTCTGAAGCTACTCAGAAACTGCTAAGTCGTTTGTGATCGCAATATTGCGCATACATCGGTCGCAATTTTAAGAAGCTAAGATTCACTCCCAGTAGGCGGCGGCTTAGCGTGTGTAACTCTGCTACATTCGCCTTGCGAGCGATCAACTCGGAATGAGGGCCTATGTCTGTCTGTTATTACCCAAATTTGTTTATATGATAAATTATGGTCCGGCACTCACATAACCAGTGGGCAACTTGATCCGGTGCCAGCATAGGTAATGCAGCTTTGTATATTCCAAAAGGATGCGACACTGATACAGATAACTAAACGAAGATAGCAGAAATCTTTCTCAACGTTTCAGTTTATTAACTGTTTTCAAGAGCTAAAACACACACAATGAAAACTTACCTAAATACCCTCCACCATCACCATGTGTCTAAGACAGCTGGTGCTAATCGCCGGTCCGTCCGGTAGAAGTGATGTCATGACGCCTTTGGTGCGTCTCCTGATGTCATGTGCCATCAACCATGTGACCACCACCGCATCTGTTGCCAAGCAACCAACATCAACAACAACCTCGTACTGACATCGGCACTACTACTTACTAAACAAACATAATCTCATGTGTGCATGTACAGATTATAAATCAAATATTATTGTACTGAAGATAAGTGGCAATATAAGGAGACATGTTATTTATGTGCATCATATCAACACATTAACATCAGCTAACCATACTTATATACAATGTATCAATATGCAGTAACATGACCCTAACTATGCAATAAAGGGGCCTGGAACAATTGATTAGTAACAACACTTAAAGATAACAGGTAAATTAAATTTATTCATTTAACCCTTTAGGGGTTATCACATCAAGTTTGGAGATCCAATATGTCTCCCGTGCTGTTAAACAAACTTATGGTACTGCCTGATTTATCTGAGGATGTATGGCTTATTACAGCAGATATATCAAGTTTATATACGATCATTCCTCATCATGAGGGTATTTTTGCAGTAGGTGAGCTTCTTAGGAGTAACGGTACCATGAGACATGATCATATTGAGATCATACTGTTGGCATTAGAAATTATATTAAAAAACAACTATTTTATGTTTGATAGTAAATATTACTTACAGCTTACTGGCTGCGCCATGGGGTCCTCTGTGGCCCCGGCGTTTGCGAGTAAGTATATGTTTATGATTGAAGAAATTTTGTTTTTTAGGGACCCTGAAAATCTTTTCCCATATATGTTTCTACACATGCTTCATTGATGACCTACTGATTTTCTGGAGTGGGCCTCAGGAAACGTTTGTGAATTTGATTGAGAATCATAATCGGTCTGATAGTCCAGTGAAATTCACATGGACTATGAGCCAACATATGATTGATTATCTGGATGTTAGGATCTTAAAGGAAAATAATGGTTTAACAATCACTTTATTTACAAAACCAACTGATAGAAATTCATTACTTGACTATCAGAGTTGCCATCCACGGAATTTGAAAATGGGGTTGCCATACTCACAAATGTTACGAGTCCACAGACTGAATAGTGATTCTGAGAGAACTGTTGTTCAATTAGATGAGATGGTTGAGAAATTTGTGGTGAGAGGGTACCATAGACAGTTTTTGGTAGATACTAAAAACCGGGTTCTAGCTTTGGATAGGACCGATCTGCTGAAGCGTACAACAAGTGAGAACTCCAAAAAGAACAAAATACCATGGGTATCCCAATTTACCACCTTATCCCCTAATATACATAGGAGATCAAAAAATATTTGGCCATTAATCAGTACAGATCCTGAAATTTGGCTCACTAATTCCACATTGATGCCATGTTATTCAAGAGGGAGGAATTTGTGTGATATTTTGGTGAAAACCACTTTCACCTCTTCCCCTAACACGACTAGTGGTCATTTTTTGACTACAAAGACTACCAGGGTGCTTTCGTTGTGGCTGTGTAACGTGTGGGTTTATGATCTCTGTGGACACATTTAACCACCCACAGACTGGTAAATTGATAAAAAATTAAAAATCACCTTACGTGTAACAGTTGGTTTGTGATTTACCAGCTGATTTGCCCCTGTGGACTATCTTATGTCGGAAAGACACAGACTAAATTTAAAGAAAGAATGGCTAATCATCACCATGCTATTAGATTAGCATTGGTTAAGGGGTCGTAGCAAGACATTTTGCTGAAATGAAGCACCCTTTAACGACCCTAAGGTTATAATGATTGATTTGGTCCTTCCTAATAGTCATGGTGGGGACCGTAATAAAAGATTGCTACAAAGGGAGACATATTGAATCTCCAACTTGATGTGATAACCCCTAAAGGGTTAAATGAATCAATTTAATTTACCTGTTATCTTTAAGTGTTGTTACTAATCAATAGTTCCAGTCCCCTTTATTGCATAGTTAGGGTCATGTTACTGCATATTGATACAATGTATATAAGTATGGTTAGCTGATGTTAATGTGTTGATATGATGCACATAAATAGCATTAGTGTCTACGGATATTGCCACTTATCTTCAATACAATAATATTTGATTTATGATCTATACATGCACACATGAGATTATGTTTGATTACTAAGTAGTAGTGCCGATGTCAGTACAAGGTTGTTGTTGTTGTTAATGTTGGTTGCTTGGCAACAGATACAGTGGTGGTAACATGGTTGATGGCGCATGACGTCAGTAGACACGCCGGAGGCGTCATGACGTCACTTCTAATGGACGGACCGGCGATTAGCACCAGCTGTCTTAGACAAATGGTAATGGTGGAGGGTATTTAGGTAAGTTTCATTGTTTGTGTTTTAGCTCTTGAAAACAGTTAAACTGAAACGTTGAGAAAGATTTCTGCTATCTTCATTTGGTTATCTGCATCACGAGTGCCGTATCCTTTTGGAATAAATATATATATATATATATATATATATGTATATATATATATACAGTGAACGTCATCATACCGCTGTTGGAATCTCGTGGGTTTTGTATTCCGTATAAACAGCCGTGCATCGCTGCCATTTTCACTCTGGGCTTGAGGAAGTGAGAGAGAGAGAGAGACCTCTGTCTCTCTGTGGGTGGTGGCATCAGGTGGGGTTAGTGTGTGCTCTGTAGTGGTGCTGCTGCAGTCACTGTGGTGTACCCTAGCTGTGTTAGGGGTGCTGTTCTGGCTGTTCTGGCTGTCACTGGTGTTTCATGTGCTGTTACGGATGCTGCAGCTATACATGGGTGTTGCTGTCCTCCTGTTTGCTATAAAATATAGGGTGCTGCTGTTAAAATAACAATTAAGTGGCTCTGTATGCTGTAAAACTTAAGGGGTACAGTTGTTAAAACTTAAAAGCACACGGATCCTGTGTGCTGTAAAAATATAGGGGTGCTGATGTTAAAATAACATTACAATGGCCAGGTATGCTGTCAAAATTCAGGGATGCAGTTCTTACAAATTAAAAGCACACTGGTCCTGTATGATGTAAAGATATAGGGGTGCTGCTGTTAAAATAACATTACACTGGCCCTGTATGCTGTAAAAAATTCAGGGGTGCAGTTGTTAAAAATCTGATGCCTTTGTCAATCTATAATAAGTAGGTATAAGGATGTTAACCACCTAGGAACATCCTCCCTTATACGTCACATGCAGCACATTCAACAAAAATCATTGTCAAGTTCAGAAACTTTCGGTAACAGTGTAAGCAGTCCACTGACACCTAAATGATGTGGTTTGTTTGTGTAAATAGTATTTCTCTGTGACAATGAGGATGTAAACACTGAAGGAGGGGGGGAATCTGAGGATGAGTATGACATCTTGCCACTGTAGAGACTGTTTGTGCAAGGAAAGAGGTTAATTGCTTCTTTTTTGGTGGGGGCCCAAACAAACCAATAATTTCAGCCACAGCCGTGTGGCAGACCCTGTCGCTGAAATTATTGGTTTGTTAAAATGTGCATGTCTTGTTTATACAACATAAGGGTGGGTGGAAGGACCCAAGGACAATTCCATATTGCACGTCTTTTCTTTGCCACATAATTCCAGGGGTGCTGCTATATATGGGGTGCTGTCCCTCTGCCCTATCGATACAGGGGTGCTGCCCTACTGTCATTTAAGTCCAGGGGTGCTGTTGCCTGTCTTCTGTGCTGTGTAATTCTCCAGGGGTGCTGCATATGCTGTATTCATCTGGAGGTTTGCCGTATAATTCCAGGGGTTCTGCTGTACTTGATCCTAGGTTTAAATGAAAGCCTACAGCAGATATGAAACAAGCTTCAACATCACAAACAGATTTGTGAAAACTAGCCGCAAAGGTGGAAATGGAAATTGCCAAAGTGTTTTTAAATAAAGTGGGGAGAGGCCCCATTTGTGGCCAAAGTCAGAGTGACTCAGAAGAGATTAAATCATAATCCAGCACAAATGCCGGAGAGGTACTGTAAAAGTGATATTTTCTGCTGGAGCATTAGAGAGAGGTTCTACTCAATTATTTCATGTTAGGGAATCACACAAATTAATGGATTCAATTAGTCAACTTTAATTTTAATTTGATGTTCCACATTTTGGGATTATTCATTTAGAAGATGCACATTTTTTGTAGAGAGTTCTTCTTTTTCTAAGGGTTAGGGATATTGCAAGACCTTGCGGTGTTAGAAGAACAGAATATCAGTGTTCTTGCATTGCATCAGCTTTCCATTGCACTGCAGCACTAGATGGCCCAGTAGCTCCTGTGAGGCACAAACAGTTGCTGAATAAGGCCAGTATGGAGTCTCATGGTGGTTTACAGCCAGGAAGATGTCTGGCTTGCTAGGCTGAGGCATGCTGTGTGCACAGAGGTTTGCATTGCTTCCTCCCACAGTCCTACATATAGTATGAAATGAGTTTGGACTGTAGAGTGGTAATGTCCACTAGGGCAGGGGCTGAATAACAAAAAAATGACTGCACAATCATGCTTAGTACTTTACCAAACCCACCCGAACTCAACTTGTCCCATCTAGGGCTGCTGTGGGGGTTCAGGAGGGACTGTTAAAACATCTAAGGGGCTGCTTTATTTAAAAATAAAATATGAATAAAATAACATAAACAAGACACACAGGTGTGTTCACATGTGTGTAACTAGGACACACATGTATGCTCACATGTGTATAACTGGGAGCAGTAAAAAACTAAAATAAGGCAACTGACACAAAATATATAAATAAAAATGCAATAAAAAAAAATGAAAAAAAAAAAGAAACCCATGAGATTTTCACAAAATAAATCTCCAGACTCTATGGAGGGGAAAATATCCAATCTTGATCCTGTGGTATACACCAGTTTATTTGCATCCCAGCATTAAATCTGAGATTATCTTAATCCCTGAAAATGGACAAAGAGGTACAATTTTGGAGGCTTTGGTCCCTAGTTTTTCAGTTTGTCCAGTAATGTGGTAATTATGTTTGCTTGGTTGAAGTCCTTACTGTTCCACACCAATATAGGAGTGGAGGTGAAAGCCAGTGTGTGCCTCTCTAATGTTTTATCACCTTCTTGAGACTGTCCTCTTCCTCTTGACTCTTCTCATAATGTGAAAAGTTATCAAATATGGAGCTGGTATGTTTGTAGCTAGCTATGATTCAGAGAATTTGGCGAGTTTTTTCCAGGGGGACCACCTGTTGCTGAAATGATGGGTTTATTAAACTGTGCATGTCCTGTTTAAATAATATAAGGTTGGGTGGGAGGGTCCAAGACAATTCCATCTTGCACCTCTTTTTTTCCTTTACATTATGTGCTCTTTGTGGCCTAGTTTTTAAAACTGCCATCATGTCTGTCACTGCAGTGCCACTCCTAGATGGGCCAGGTGTTTGTGCCGCCCATTTGTGTCGCTTAGCTTAGTCATCCAGTACAACCTTTTGGCCTAAAAACAATATTGTGAGGTGTTCAGACTAGACTGGAAATGAGTGGAAATTAATGTTATTGAGGTTAATAATACAGTATGCTCAAAATTACCCCCAAATTCTAGTGATTTTAGCTGTTTTTATGTGGGGTTTTTTAAATCATCCAGATCCAAACCCAAAACCAAAATCTGAACGGGTGGTTTTGTCAAAACCAATCCCGATCGAAAACACGAGCGGGGATCCAGATCTAAATCCAAAACATAAAACCTGAAAAGTGTCTGGCACACATCTCTAATATATACATATACACATGTTACCGTCACATGAACTCCACTGTCACTGGTGTGGATAGATTCCTTTAATCTTGAGATTCCTTTATAATAAAGATTAAAGAGATTGACGGATCTATATGAGGAAACAGACTCAGGACATTTATTTGGTTATGAGAAAAAGTGTGGGTTTCATTAAATGTGGATAGGGTGTGCAGCCCCCTATGTAACTGTTGGTAAAGGGAGGTTAGAAAGGGATAGATGTCTTTGGGACTAAATGATTTGTTTTTGAGAAGGGAAGAAAAACCTGCACTGTTCAGACATCTCCAAATTAAGAAGATCAGCTTGGGCAGAGAAAAGTCTAGGGAGATTGTTGGCTAATTGGGACCATAATGACAGAAAATTGGGTGGGCAGTATATAGCTTCTCATAAAAAGTTTGGAATTCTGCTACAATGTCAGAGGGAGTTGTGCTAGTGCAGGCCTGGCCAACCTGTGGCTCTCCAGCTGTTGTTAAACTACAAGTCCCATCATGCCTTGCCACAGTTTTGCTATTACGGAATGCTAAAACTGTGGCAGAGAATGCTGGGATGTGTAGTTTCACAACATCTGGAGAGCCACAGGTTGGCCAGGCCTGTGCTAGTGCTTGAAGGGTTGGAGTTCAAGCATCAGAATCAGCCTCTATTTACAAGGAGATTTGGCCATACCAGCAATTTACACAACTTTTTCCATCTGTAAAATCTATTTAGAGTAGTTCAAAGGTAGAGGACATGATCCCATGAAGGAAGGAATAATGTCATTATGCTCCCTTTGGTACTTAGCCTGATATGAGATAATGTGATCTGACATGACTGCCTTAGTAGTCTCCCAAAACAATACAGGGTCATTCCAGAGGGCTTAATTATAACCTTTAAATTTGTGCCAGCAGGACTATAAAAAATCCATGACATCATCCAAGTGATAGAGACAAAAGGGGAATCTCCAAGAAGTGGGAACAATACAAGAAATCCCTAGGTCTAGGACAAATGTAATAGAAATACCAAAAACTACCCCAGCGCACAATACAGTATATATGGGGAAAAGATAACAACAATTTTTTCACTTTCCTAACCCTTTAATGGATATTTAAGGAAACTACAGACTAAAAATCCAGTTCATTCAATCTTTTATTTAGTTAGAATGGTAAAACAGAATTGTTTGATTATCTAAAAGGCAATAAATAGATTATAAAGGGGTGACTGCCTATTACCGGTAAACAAAAACCACCACAAATACAAACATATAACATATAAAGCAGAATGTGTAGAGTGATACTTCACTATGCCCCACTGCACTTTAGTAGTTTCCAGGGCATAGGTAGAAATAGAAATAGTCCTGAATAGACTGGATGCGCCGATCTGCGTCTTACTCCCTCTATATTTTTCAGTCAATGACTGCAGTTATTATTTCATGGAGAGTCCTTCTGTTTTTTTGCTGGATAAAAAAAATCCTTTTTTGATAAGGAATTTACCTTATACAATTGTCCGGCGGACTTCATTCCTCCCCCCCTCATCAGCGCTGATGATCGGACAGCCAGTGAGCAGCCTTCACTCTAAAGAACAGTCCTGGGACAATTGTATAAGGTAAATTCCTTATCAAAAAAGGATTTTTTTTATCCAGCAAAAAAGTGATTAAAGGGACGTGCCTTACGAATTGGGAGAAGTACAGATTGCCATTAGCACGGTCTACACCATCGGTAGTGCGTTCCCCAGAAGGACTCTCCATGAAATAATAACTGCAGTCATTGACTGAAAAATATAGAGGGAGTAAGACGCAGATCGGCGCATCCAGTCTATTCAGGACTATTTCTATTTCCACCTATGCCCTGGAGACTACTAAAGTGCAGTGGGGCATAGTGAAGTATCACTCTACACATTCTGCTTTATATGTTATATGTTTGTATTTGTGGTGGTTTTTGTTTACCGGTAATAGGCAGTCACCCCTTTATAATCTATTTATTGCCTTTTAGATAATTAAACAATTCTGTTTTACCATTCTAACTAAATAAAAGATTCAATGAACTGGATTTTTAGTCTTTCGTTTCCTTAAATATCCATTAAAGGGTTAGGAAAGTGAAAAAATTGTTGTTAGCTTTTCCCCGTATATACTGTATTGTGCGCTGGGGTAGTTTTTGGTTTTTCTGTGTCTGTGTTTATAGTGGAGCTTGGTAGTAGCCCCACTCCCTGCAGCAGCACGTACAGTCCTAACCTACTCTTGATCTTTTAGCGCAGTGCCATTCTTGTTAATATTTAATAAAAATACCTTAGGTGCATGGTCTGAAATGCGGATGTCAAGGATAAACTATGCCCAAAGCCTAGGGAATAAGCCATTTGCCAGCAATATCTAATTAATTCTGGAGAATTTGGGATATACAGGTGAATGAAATGTGAAGGTATGAAGGATTAGAAAGACACCAGGGATGAGACACCTCGGGCCGGTTGTAATGAAGTCCGAGTTGAAGTGCAGGTTCCTGGCCGAACTGAGAAATTATTTTAAAGTGGCAATAAGTTACAAGGCATGGTTTTGCCCTGTACATGATTGCTGCTTTAAAAAAATGTCCAAGTTCGTCCGGGGATCCGCACCTCAAGCGAACTCAGACTTCATTACATCCTGCCCCTCATGTCTATTTTTTAGGCGGTGAATGTTCTACCATTGGGAGGCGGTCTGGGACAAAGTTCATCAACCATGTTGAAGTCTCCAGCAATACTTAAAATTGGTGTTTACCTTTGGAGCAACATATGAGGGTATCCAATTACCCACAATAGTGCAGTGGTCGCGAAAATGGGCATTTTCACAATTATTTTCACCCCTATCCAATTACTGTGCACGAAAAACACCCGTTCTTCATGCGAAAATACATAGGTTCTACAAAAAGCCGTGGACCTATGTATTTTCACAGCAGTTATCATGGGTAAAATGGGCACATATCATGGATTATGCTCCCGAGACAAGCAAAGCATAATCCCCAATAAGTGCTGGCATCAGGGGATAAGCGTTGGCATATCGGGGCTATTTGGATAGCCCCCTGCTGATAAAATTATCCACAGTAACAGACTGCAGGTAATTGGATACCCCTCAAAGTCATATAAAATAAGTGGGAAAAGAACATTAAAAAAAGAAAAATAGAGAATTCTATCATTCCTTTTTCAAGTATACCACCAGACAAAAAAACACAATGGCCCTCATTCCGAGTCGTTCACTCAGTAATTTTCATTGCATCGCAGTGAAATTCCGCTTAGTACGCATGCGCAATATTCGCACTGCGACTGCGCCAAGTAATTTTACAATGAAGATAGTATTTTTACTCACGGCTTTTTCTTCGCTCCGGCGATCGTAGTGTGATTGACAGGAAATGGGTGTTACTGGGTGGAAACACGGCGTTTTAGGGGCGTGTGGATAAAAACGCTACCGTTTCCGGAAAAAACGCAGGAGTGGCCGGAGAAACGGGGGAGTGTCTGGGCGAACGCTGGGTGTGTTTATGTCGTCAAACCAGGAACGACAAGCACTGAACTGATCGCAGATGCCGAGTAAGTCTGAAGCTACTCTGAAACTGCTAAGAAGTTTGTAATCGCAATATTGCGAATACATCGTTCGCAATTTTAAGAAGCTAAGATACACTCCCAGTAGGCGGCGGCTTAGCGTGAGCAACTCTGCTAAATTCACCTTGCGAGCATCAACTCGGAATGAGGGCCAATGTGTATACAATAAAAAGAGGGACACTGGTGACTGGTATTAGCAAATAACACTGCAAACATATTAAACGTGTAAAATATTTGCTTCACACAGAACGACTCTGCACTCAGGTTGCTCTGTCAGGTTGCTTATTTCTTCCTCAGGGAAGCTGTGTTTGCTGAACAAATGTCATTTGTTCAGCAAACACAGCTTCCCTGACCACTAGCTAAGCCCAAACCGTCCCTCTCTGTCATTTGGCCACTAACTGGCATTGGAAACCCAGCCCACTGGTTCCACAAACCTTTATTCCTTCACACAACTAAAGGCCCATACACACTAGCCGTGCCGATATCGATATTTGCTGCAGCGGGGACCAGGCAGGGTGCTGTCATCGGCAAGTGCATACACACTTGCCGATGCCAGCGGGGAAGGAAGCGAAACCCATGCTGCATCTGCAGCATTGCTGTCATTTACCAAGACCTCCCTCGTCTCTACATGTTCAGACGAGGGAGGGGGTCATTAATGATGCGCGGGGGCGTGCACCGTTAATGACATTGAGGGTACACACTGGATGAAATTGTAAAAGATCTCGCTCAGATCGGCCTTTCTGAGCGAGATCTTCTACTTTCTCGTCTAGTGTGTATGGGGCTTAACTATTCACACTCACATTTTGCAGCTGTGTATTTACCTTTGCTGTAGCAAGGAGCAGGATTCTTAGCCCTACCTGCCCCATTTCGTACGGAGTGAGTCCTGTTCTGAGCATCAGAACGTGGCAAAGTCCCCTCTTTGCCACACATGACATCACATAGAGAAAGGAAGAAAAACAGAATAACCAGATAACAGCACACCTGGATGAGTGAGTGTTTGAACAATGTCCTACACAATAGAGACTTCATCAAAAACATGGTTTTGTCCATTGTCGGTAATATGTAGCTTATGTAGGGTATATAATTGTAAAGTGGATATGGTTGTCCAAGAAGTGTTTACATGAGGAAGAAAGGCACCTTGAAAGAGGATTCACATCCCAAACGCATTGGTGCTATGGGCTGAAACCTTTTTTTTCTAAACCTGAATTTTGCTAGCAATTAGTAACTGAATTCTAACTCTCACATTTCCTGGGCTGTAAGGAGAGATTATCTATTTGGACATCAAGTTATCTTTTTCTGGTAATTAGACTCTGGTCTCACCACTTTGAGGATATTTTCAGTAGAGATGAGCGGGTTCGGTTCCTCGGGATCCGACACCTCCCCGAACTTCACCCATTTTACACGGTTCCGAGGCAGCCTCGGATCTTCCCGCCTTGCTCGGTTAACCAGAACGCACCCAAACGTCATCATCCCGCTGTCGGATTCTCGTGAGATTCGTATTCTATATAAGGAGCCGCGCGCCCCCGCCATTTTCACTTGTGCGTTGGAGATTGAACGGAGAGGACATGGCAGCGTTCTCTCCTTGAAAAGCTCCGTAATCTGTGCTCAGTGTGCTGAAAATATCTGTGCTCAGTGTGCTGCAAATATCTGTGCTCAGTGTGCTGCAAATAATCTATGCTCAGTGTACTAAAAATATCTACGTCTCTGCCTGAAAACGCTCCATAACTATGCTCATTGTGCTGCAAATATCTGATCAGTGTGCTGCATTGTGGGGACTGGGGACCACCAGTATATAATATATACTTTTCTATAGCTTCTATACTGCTTGTCAGGACACACGTGTCACAGTTACACCGCTCTGTACTACTACTGATATACAGTAATATATATATACTTTTCTGTAGCTTCTATACTGCTTGTCAGGACACAGGTGTCACAGTTACACCACTCTGTACTGATATACAGTAATATTATATATACTTTTCTATAGCTTCTATACTGCTTGTCAGGACACATGGGTCACAGTTACACCACTCTGTACTGATATACAGTAATATTATATATACTTTTCTATAGCTTCTATACTGCTTGTCAGGACACACATGTGTCACAGTTACACCGTTCTGTACTACTACTGATATACAGTAATATATATACTTTTCTATAGCTTCTATACTGCTTGTTAGGACACATGGGTCACAGTCTGACACTGCAGTGCCACTCCTAGATGGGCCAGGTGTTTGTGTCGGCCACTTGGGTTGCTTAGCTTAGTCATCCAGCGACCTTGGTGCAAATTTTAGGACTAAAAATAAAATTGTGAGGTGTGAGGTGTTCAGAATAGACTGGAAATGAGTGAAAATTATGGTTATTGGGGTTAATAATACTATGGGATCAAAATGACCCCAAAATTCTATGATTTAAGCTGTTTTTGAGGGTTTTTTGTAAAAAAAACACCCGAATCCAAAACACACCCGAATCTGACGAAAAAAATTCAGGGAGGTTTTGTCAAAACGCGTCCGAATTCAAAACACGGCCGCGGAACTGAATCCAAAACCAAAACACAAAACCCAAAAAAATTCCGGTGCACATCACTATCTATAACATAAAAACATTCATACTTTTATTACCTGATGCAAGTATTGCAAAGCTACTGTAGTATGATAACATAGAGCAGGTATTCCCAACCGTGGACCTCAAGGCACAGTATCAGTACAGGTTTTAGTGATATCTAGGCTTCAGCACATATAGTTAACTAACTGAGATACTAAATAAGTCACATGTGCTCAACCATGGATATTACTAAAACCTGGAATGTTATTGTGCCTTGAGGACTGAGTTTGGGAATGCCTGGCATGGGTGGGGGGGCAAAGAACAGGTGTCGATGAGGCTCGGAAGTTGCTGTGTCAGAATACAGAGGATCAGGAGAAGCATCAGAAGGAAGATAGTAGATGCCGGGACAGAAGATTCCTGGATGCCTAAGCCATGGTGGTAAAGGGGGTTTTGCAAAAGAGCTTAAATTAGCTCCCTTGCTGTTCAGGTTTAGTTTGGGGAGAGTCAAGTAGGCTGTGGAGTCAAACCAGTGCCAAGAGGGAAGGGAGAATATGGCACTTGGCAAACTGAGGAGCAGTGCTGACCTCTTTTCGGAAGGGCCAGTGTAGAGGGAACCCAATTGTGCCATACCAAGCTCAACAGAGCATGTAATGTGTCTGTGAGACCACCTTTACTCATTACCCTGGACCACCAGAGTATTTGGCATTAAAACAAAGAGCAGTAGGGCAGTAAGTGGGCAGGCATGCAGGGGGGATGATACCTGGGGATAGCCTTAAATTCTTGTCTATGGTGTCAAAATGGACATGGATGCCCCTAAAACATGCTGACCACCTGGGAAGATGAGAAACTGCAGTTGCTGAAATGTTTACTTCTGAGCACATGCACATAAAACAAAGTAGAATTAGAATTCTTAGAACACTCTTCCAACGTTCCGTACATAAATCTATAAAGCAGATCACATATTCAACACTTTTAGACAAGAAATATCATGTGATGAGCATGTAATGGAATAATTAAACACAAATATCTTTATCATATGAATATTCTAGACAAGATATTTGATATTTGAGGAGATCTTTGTTGCCATTGAGTACATTGGTTGTGAAACCTTGGGGCACCCTGTGAGTTGTACTTCCTTCGTAGACTCTGAGATTTCTCAAGTTCAATCACATTCTTGTTTGATAACTGAAGACAGAACTAGAGAGTATCTAAAGAAATTTCTGTAGAAACAGTAACTTTTTATTTGGCTCTTGAGTTGATTCAGTATATCAGCTCTTTAACATTTTATTGAAATTCAAGCTTGGAACCTCCCTCCCTTGTTCACTGAGGGTTTGATCTATATTACGTACAGTAGCACACCTGTTTGGAATGCCTTTTTACCAGACTTCCAACCTGATGACTCTTGTCTCCCTTTTATTAGGGATTCTGGTCAGTTCCTCCCTGATGGTGGTGATGTTTGGTTCCTGTTACCTGGTGAAGTCTATTACATGGTCACAATACACTGTACAGTTCCCTGTACCCCAGCCTTTCTATCCTAGTCGTGCCTCCTGATACACTGCATCAATCCATAGCATTCTGTTCCAGCCAGTTCTGCACCTATTCCCTGCTGGATTCTGCCCTTCATCTGTGTCCTGTGGATATCCCAGCTCTGTGTTCTACCTTGGCAGGACCTCATGCATCACCTCGAGTCCTTCTTTCATTTCAGAAAATTCCTGTGAATTTACCATGCTAACCCTAGTCATTCTGAGTCCTGGTTCCATTCACATCTCATTGCACAGAATCCTGACAGGGGTTGGGTAAGTATTTTTACCCACCCCCAACCCTAACTCTCACTTCCCACAGCCTAACCCTAACCTCTTCCCCTCACAGAATAACCCTAATCCTCCCCAGGGGTGCCCAACCCTAACACCCCCTCTCCACAACCTAACCTTATCCCCCCTTTCCCCACATCTTAACTCTTCCCCTGCAGCCTGAAGCTGTGTTCACCAGTATACTTATATTCAGGAAGTTGGCGATTGGGATTCCGACATCAGCAGTTTGTCCCCTTGTTGGAATTCCGGCACCAGGATAATACCATGTGTTGGGATTCCAGCGCCGGTATTTTGAGTGTCAGAATCCAGACTGCCGTCATCCTGATCGTATCCCGTCTGCATATGCAAAGTACATCCACCTTCAAATTTCTACGTAAACCATCAGTTTAATTCTAACATTAGTAGTCTAATAATAATTTGTTACCTTTCCTGCTTTATAATAAAACCACATATGGTAACTAAGTTTGTATGGAATTTGGTGACTGCTAATACATTTTAATATTTACTGTGCTCAAACTCTATATAACATATATTGTTTTTTTCATTTTACCCTTACTATTATCATTAGTCTAAAATTTGTTGTCACATAGTTAAAACACACTTGATTCTTACAGTACATTTGAACAGTTATGAGGGTTGAAAATTCAGCTACTGTGGCACCTTCTCCACTGTCCTTCTTCTCTGTCTCTGTGTGTATGTGAGGGCTGACCCATGCTAGTTGTTTCTTTGTTCCCCTCATGGAAAGGACCAAGAAGTGACAGCATGTGATGGCAAAAGAGAACTTCCACCCTTACAGTACGTTGCTCTCTATTTTACTGGTCAAGCCTTGGCAGTGCCCGGGGCACTTAAGATGAGGAAGGTGGCCCCGATGGAAGGTGCAGTATGTAAATTAAATTGTACATACCTCCCAACATGTCCCATTCCAGGAGGGGCAAAATGCTCTCTACCCGGACTTCCCACTTAATAAATGATTGGCGTCACCTGTGTTGAACTATTTAATTGATAAGAAAGGTACTTCAACACAGGTGATTGCAATCAAAAGTTAAAAAGGAAGTCCAGGTAGAGAGCATTTTGTCCATCCTGGAATAGGTCATGGTGGAAGGTATAGATTGTGTATATTAAATTTAAACCAATGGTGTATATTATTTTCAACTAATAGTTTAATAATGCCTGAATACTGTTTATAGCTCCACCTAATTAAAAGACAACTATTTTATAAAATGTTCTTGTAGTGGAACAAAGACAACTAAACCATAAAATACACTTTGAAAAATAAAATAATTTATCTTGTCACATGCAAGAATACCAGCAGCCTCTGTACTACTTACACACTGGGACAGGACTCAGGAGGACTTTCTGTGTATGTCTCTATCTCCAGACCCAAATGGTTTAGTTGCATAACAGTTTACACAGGACTCAGACACCCAGGTGGGCAGGAGGAGACGCTGGGATCCCTGTGTCACTTATAGCTCTCTCTACCCTCCTATCTCTCCTTTGGTCAGAAAGCTCCGTCGGTAGCTCATGAAGCATGATATTCCTGTGTCTCTGCCTGCTTTGCATACTGTCCTGCTCTCATTCTGGCTGCTGGTTCTGCTGCTGCTTAAGAGCGAAAGCTAGTGATGTCAGTGTGCTCTGGCCATGGGGCCCGCTGACAAAGTGGGCCTGGGATACAGTATGCCCTGCATCCCCCCCTTAGTTTGGCTATGTCTGGATAACATGATCTCAATAATGTATGCAACGCTTAGAGAATAGAGGTTGCCTATGTGTGTGGCTGGGGTGCAGTAATACTAAATAATATTTCAAACTACTGTTATGCAGTATGTGAGGTAATGTATACCAGGCTCCATAAAGCAACCCCTTGTCTGTCCTAGGTTTGATGGTGATATCACCTCCAATGGTTCTCCTGAGCAATACTACTGAGTAGACTGCATTTCAGTTTAATGTATTGTCACAGCCCCTCTTCAAAAAAATCACAGTACAAAACATTATCTTGTAGTTACACTATCAGTGTTGCAAAAGGAATAGGGGCATAACTATACCTAATGGGAGTGGACCCCATAGCAAACTTTTCAGTGCTGGTCGGGAACTAACCTCCCAAACCCCATGCCTTCTGCCTTTCTAACAGTATTGCACTTCAGTCACATCTGTTGTCAGTTTCTTGGGTGGCGCTTCTACCTATTCTCACTGATGCTGATGCAGCAAGCAAGTGTAAATGGGTGCAGGGGAGGGCTGTGCCCTGTAGCAGCAGCACACCCTGCACGTACTACATCTGCACCTATGCCTGCATATGGAATGTAGTGGATAGTCGGGATCCTGGCTGTCACAATACCAATGCTGGGATCCCAACAGGGCCACCATACCGCTGCCGGTACACTGGTGAGGTTGGTGATTCCCCCTCTATGGGTGTCCATGACACCCATAGAGGGAGAATAGAACCTGTGGCATGCATAGTTTACCACTGATCCCTCAAGGGGCTTTGTTGCACTCGCACCGTGCCAGCATTCCGTCGGTTGGAATGCCGATGTCGGGATCTTGACGTTCGGCATCCCAGGTGGCGGGATCTCATACTAATCCCTGAAAATTCCATGATGTGAGGAGCAAAATAAAGGTTCAATGCATTGGTACAGTGCTTTCTTGCATGGCAATATGTTACCCTCAGTATTTCTTTGGGCCAAGGCAAGCAAAGCATAGCAAAGCATATTATCCTTTAAAGAGTGCTTCCCAAACTTTTTTGAATCACAGCACCCCAGAACATCAGAATTTTTTTTTATGCCACCCCTAAGCCAAAAGTTTCTTATTGAGAAATTTAGAAATAAATATTAAATTAAGTAAATTATGTTTAAATTAGTGATGTGCATCGGAAATTTTTCGGGTTTTGTATTTTGGTTTTGTATTTGGTTCCGCGGCCGTGTTTTGGATTCGAACGCGTTTTGCCAAAACCTCCCTGAAATTTTTTTGTTGGATTCAGGTGTTTTTTTTTTACAAAAAACCCTCAAAAACAGCTTCAATCATAGAATTTGGGGGTCATTTTGATCCCATAGTATTATTAACCCCAATAACCATAATTTCCACTCATTTCCAGTCTATTCTGAACACCTCACACCTCACAATAGAATTTTTTGTCCAAAAATTTGCACCAAGGTTGCTGGATGGCTAAGCTAAGCGACCCAAGTGGCCGACACAAACACCTGGCCCATCTAGGAGTGGCACTGCAGTGTCAGACAGGATGGCACTTAAAAAAATAGTTCCCAAACAGCACATGATGCAAAGAAAAAAAGAGGTGCACCAAGGTCGCTGGATGGCTAAGCTAAGCGACCCAAGTGGCCGACACAAACACCTGGCCCATCTAGGAGTGGCACTGCAGTGTCAGACAGGACGGCACTTAAAAAAATAGTCCCCAAACAGCAGATGATGCAGATAGATATATATATATATATATATATATATATATACTGGTGGTCAGCAAAATTCTGCAGTGTCCTCCTACTATTTACTGCGCACAACTACAATGCAGCACAAATATGGATGGATGGTATACTTGACGACACAGAGGTAGTACCGTACTGCTATATATATATACTGGTGGTCAGCAAAATTCTAAACTAGCCTCCTACTATATACTGCGCACAACTACAATGCAGCACAGATATGGATGGATAGTATACTTGACAACACAGTCGTAGAGCAATGGACTACTGTACCGTACTGCTATATATATACTGGTGGTCAGCAAAATTCTGCACTGTCCTCCTACTATAATAATGTGCACAACTACAATGCAGCACAGATATGGATAGTATACTTGACGACACAGAGGTAGAGCAATGGACTACTGTACCGTACTGCTATATATATATACTGGTGGTCAGCAAAATTCTGCACTGTTGACCTACTATATACTGCGCACAACTACAATGCAGCACAGATATGGATAGTATACTTGACGACACAGAGGTAGAGCAATGGACTACTGTACCGTACTGCTATATATATATATATATATATATATATATATATATACTGGTGGTCAGCAAAATTCTGCACTGTCCTCCTACTATATACTGCGCACAACTACAATGCAGCGAAGATATGGATCGGTAGTTTACTTGATGACACAGAGGTAGAACAATGGACTACTGTTCCGTACTGCTATATATATACTGGTGGTCAGCAAAATTCTGCACTGTCCTCCTACTATATACTACAATGCAGCACAGATATGAAGCGTTTTCAGGCAGAGAACGTAAATATTTGTAGCACACTGAGCACAGATATTTGCAGCACACTGAGCACAAATATTTGCAGCACACTGAACACAGAAACTGAGAGAAAACAGCCACATCCTCTTGTTATCATCTCCAATGTACGAGTGATAATGGTGGCGATGCGCGGCTCTTTATTTGCAATACGAATCTCGCGAGAATACGACAGCGGGATGATGACGTTCGGGCAAGCTCTCTGGTTAACCAAGCAAGGCGGGAAGATCCGAGGCTGCATCGGAACCGTGTAAAATGGGTAAAGTTCGGGGGGGTTCGGATCTCGAGGAACCGAACCCGCTCATCTTTAGATTAAATGTCAAGCTTAGGGTCAGTTATGTGGTAAGGGACAAGATTTGCTTCTGTTTGTCCACATATTTTATGGATTGAAGCCAAATGCACTGATTATGCCTATTACATTGACCATAAATAATTTTAACTGGTCCTGGACCACCAACCCAGGGCACCCCTGCAACTGTTCTGAAGCACCCCAGGGTGCGACAGCACACAGTTTGAAAACCACTGCTCTAACGGTTTACCTGGGCTATTCAGAGGTATCTTCATATAAACTTTATCAAATTGGTGACAACAGTTTTTTTATTAACATGAGACCTCCCGACAATTGTATACTGCAAATCATAAGCAGACTGACCGCTTGTAGGGGATGTGGTTAATAATCTGCATGTTGGGATCCTGGCATTCAGTATACCGATGCTGGAATCCCAACAGCTGAAGAAATGCCGGAGGTCGGAATCCCAACAGCAGCCCGGTATTCCCACTCGGGTGGTGAGTCCACACCATCACCCAAGTGGGAATACAACCTGTGGCGAGCAAATCTCACCACTGGGCCTGAAATGGGGCGAGCACAGTGAGCCCACGAGGGGACTCGTTGCCTTGCTGCCAGGATTCTTTCTGCCAGGATGCCGCTGTTGGTATAGTGACAGCCGGCATCCAGGACCTATTATTGTATACAGTTTAACACTAAGAAAAAGAACAAGTGCAGGTGGCGTACTGTATGTTTTTGCACTTGTGAGTGTTTAAAAACAATGTAATAATTGTTGGTAAAAGTGCAGAATGTTTGGTCATTTGCACTGAATATGCTAGTAGGTGTCATTAAACATAAAGATTATCTTTGTTTTTGCTGAGTCCCCGGCAGCCTGGGGACCCTGTTGCAGGTAGTGCCTTGTTCGCCTATCAGGTAATGAGAATGAAATATGCAGTCTTTATGCAGTATGTAGAGTTGTCGTCATGTACATCTATATTAGAGGAGACATAAAAGAAGAGACAAACAATAGTTCTCACCGGAATACAGTCTAGCACTTCACTGATGTCTTCATTTCTCTTGCAGCAAAGTAGAAAAATAATTTAGCGATTGGCAAACTGTCTGCATTAGCTTTGTTCGCTACCAGATGAAGAATGTGATTTGTCAGCCAGACAGTTTATATTAAAAGTAAATAACATTCAGGAGAACATTAAACTAAGATTCACCTGCCTGTACATCCACCTGCGCTTTTTGTAGTATAATACATATTAAAAGTAGTGATGAGCGGGTTCGGTTCCTCGGAATCCGAACCCGCCCGAACTTCAGCTTTTTTTACACGGGTCCGAGCGACTCGGATCCTCCCGCCTTGCTCCGTTAAACCGAGCGCGCCCGAACGTCATCATCCCGCTGTCGCATTCTCGCGAGACTCGGATTCTATATAAGGAGCCGCGCGTCGCCGCCATTTTCACACGTGCATTGAGATTGATAGGGAGAGGACGTGGCTGGCGTCCTCTCCGTTTAGAATAGATAGAGAGTGAGACACTTGATTTACTGGAGCATTAGGAGGAGTACTCAGAGAGTACAGAGTTTTGCTGATAGTTATACTAGTGACTGACCACCAGTGCAGTTTTATTTATTTTTATTATTTAATATAATCCGTTCTCTGCCTGAAAAAAAACGATACACAGTCACATACCATATCTGTGCTCAGCCTAAGTGTGCTGCATCATCTATGTATATCTGACTGTGCTGAGTGCTCACTGCTCACACAGCTTAATTGTGGGGGAGACTGGGGAGCAGTTATAGCAGGAGTACATATTTAACAGTGCACACTTTTGCTGCCAGAGTGCCACTGCCAGTGTGACTGACCAGTGACCACTGACCACCAGTATATTGTGATTGTCTGCCTGAAAAAGTTAAACACTCGTCGTGTGGCGTTTTTATTCTATAAACGCATTCTGCTGACAGTGTCCAGCAGGTCCGTCATTATATAATATATACCTGTCCTGCAGCAGTGATATATATATATTTTTTATATCATTATCATCCAGTCTATACTAGCAGCAGACGCAGTACGGTAGTCCACGGCTGTAGCTACCTCTGTGTCGGCAGTCGCTCGTCCATCCACAATTGTATACCTACCTGTGGTGTTTTTTTTTTTTCTATCTTCTTCATACTAGTAGTTTACTTTAGGAGTCTGCAGTGCTGACAGTGTCCAGCAGGTCCGTCATTATATAATATATACCTGTCCTGCAGTAGTGATATATATATATTTTTTATATCATTATCATCCAGTCTATACTAGCAGCAGACGCAGTACGGTAGTCCATGGCTGTAGCTACCTCTGTGTCGGCAGTCGCTCGTCCATCCATAATTGTATACCTACCTGTGGTGTTTTTCTTTTTTACTATCTTCTTTATACTAGTAGTTTACTTTAGGAGTCTGCAGTGCTGACAGTGTCCAGCAGGTCCGTCATTATATAATATATACCTGTCCTGCAGTAGTGATACATATATATTTTTTATATCATTATCATCCAGTCTATACTAGCAGCAGACGCAGTACGGTAGTCCACGGCTGTAGCTACCTCTGTGTCAGCAGTCGCTCGTCATCCATAAGTATACTAGTATCCATCCATCTCCATTGTTTACCTGAGGTGCCTTTTAGTTGTGCCTATTAAAATATGGAGAACAAAAATGTTTAGGTTCCAAAAATAGGGAAAGATCAAGATCGAATTCCACCTCGTGCTGAAGCTGCTGCCACTAGTTATGGCCGAGATGATGAAATGCCATCAACGTCGTCTGCCAAGGCCTATGCCCAATGTCATAGTACAGAGCATGTAAAATCCAAAACACCAAATATCAGTAAAAAAAGGACTAAAATATCTAAAATAAAATTGTCGGAGGAGAAGCGTAAACTTGCCAATATGCCATTTACCACACGGAGTGGCAAGGAATGGCTGAGGCCCTGGCCTATGTTCATGGCTAGTGGTTCAGCTTCACATGAGGATGGAAGCACTCAGCATCTCGCTAGAAAAATGATAAGACTCAAGCTGGCAAAAGCACTGCAAAGAACTGTGTGTTCTTCGAAATCACAAATCCACAAGGAGAGTCCAATTGTGTCGGTTGCGATGCCTGACCTTCACAACACTGGACGTGAAGAGCATGCGCCTTCCACCATTTGCACGACCCCTGCAAGTGCTGGAAGGAGCACCCGCAGTCCAGTTCCTGATAGTCAGATTGAAGATGTCAGTGTTGAAGTACACCAGGATGAGGAGGATATGGGTGTTGCTGGCGCTGGGGAGGAAATTGACAAGGAGGATTCTGATGGTGAGGTGGTTTGTTTACGTCAGGCACCCGGGGAGACACCTGTTGTCCGTGGGAGGAATATGGCCATTAACATGCCTGGTGAAAATACCCAAAAAATCAGCTCTTCGGTGTGGAAGTATTTCAACAGAAATGCGGACAACAGGTGTCAAGCCGTATGTTGCCTTTGTCAAGCTGTAATAAGTAGGGTAAGGACGTTAACCACCTCGGAACATCCTCCCTTATACGTCACCTGCAGCGCATTCATAATAAGTCAGTGACAAGTTCAAAAACTTTGGGCGACAGCGGAAGCAGTCCACTGACCAGTAAATCCCTTCCTCTTGTAACCAAGCTCACGCAAACCACCCCACCAACTCCCTCAGTGTCAATTTCCTCCTTCCCCAGGAATGCCAATAGTCCTGCAGGCCATGTCACTGGCAATTCTGACGAGTCCTCTCCTGCCTGGGATTCCTCCGAAGCATCCTTGCGTGTAACGCCTACTGCAGCTGGCGCTGCTGTTGTTGCTGCTGGGAGTCGATGGTCATCCCAGAGGGGAAGTCGTAAGACCACTTTTACTACTTCCACCAAGCAATTGACTGTCCAACAGTCATTTGCGAGGAAGATGAAATATCACAGCAGTCATCCTGCTGCAAAGCGGATAACTGAGGCCTTGGCATCCTGGGCGGTGAGAAACGTGGTTCCGGTATCCATCATTACTGCAGAGCCAACTAGAGACTTGTTGGAGGTACTGTGTCCCCGGTACCAAATACCATCTAGGTTCCATTTCTCTAGGCAGGAGATACCGAAAATGTACACAGACCTCAGAAAAAGACTCACCAGTGTCCTAAAAAATGCAGTTGTACCCAATGTCCACTTAACCACGGACATGTGGACAAGTGGAGCAGGGCAGGCTCAGGACTATATGACTGTGACAGCCCACTGGGTAGATGTATAGACTCCCGCCGCAAGAACAGCAGCGGCGGCACCAGTAGCAGCATCTCGCAAACGCCAACCCTTTCCTAGGCAGGCTACGCTTTGTATCACCGCTTTCCAGAATACGCACACAGCTGAAAACCTCTTACGGCAACTGAGGAAGATCATCGCGGAATGGCTTACCTCAATTGGACTCTCCTGTGGATTTGTGGCATCGGACAACGCCAGCAATATTGTGTGTGCATTAAATCTGGGCAAATTCCAGCATGTCCCATGTTTTGCACATACCTTGAATTTGGTGGTGCAGAATTATTTAAAAAACGACAGGGGCGTGCAAGAGATGCTGTCGGTGGCCAGAAGAATTGCGGGACACTTTCGGCGTACAGGCACCACGTACAGAAGACTGGAGCACCACCAAAAACGCCTGAACCTGCCCTGCCATCATCTGAAGCAAGAAGTGGTAACGAGGTGGAATTCAACCCTCTATATGCTTCAGAGGTTGGAGGAGCAGCAAAAGGCCATTCAAGCCTATACAACAGAGCACGATATAGGAGGTGGAATGCACCTGTCTCAAGCACAGTGGAGAATGATTTCAACGTTGTGCAAGGTTCTGCAACCTTTTGAACTTGCCACACGTGAAGTCAGTTCAGACACTGCCAGCCTGAGTCACGTCATTCCCCTTATCAGGCTTTTGCAGAAGAAGCTGGAGACATTGAAGGAGGAGCTAACACAGAGCGATTCCGCTAGGCATGTGGGACTTGTGGATGGAGCCCTTAATTCGCTTAACAAGGATTGGCGGGTGGTCAATCTGTTGAAATCAGAGCACTACATTTTGGCCACCGTGCTCGATCCTAGATTTAAAACCTACCTTGGATCTCTCTTTCCGGCAGACACAAGTCTGCAGGGGTTCAAAGAACTGCTGGTGAGAAAATTGTCAAGTCAAGCGGAACGCGACCTGTCAACATCTCCTCCTTCACATTCTCCCGCAACTGGGGGTGCGAGGAAAAGGCTCAGGATTCCGAGCCCACCCGCTGGCGGTGATGCAGGGCAGTCTGGAGCGACTGCTGATGCTGAAATCTGGTCCGGACTGAAGGACCTGACAACGATTACGGACATGTCGTCTACTGTCACTGCATATGATTCTCTCCCCATTGAAAGAATGGTGGAGGATTATATGAGTGACCGCATCCAAGTAGGCACGTCAGACAGTCCGTACTTATACTGGCAGGAAAAAGAGGCAATTTGGAGGCCCTTGCACAAACTGGCTTTATTCTACCTAAGTTGCCCTCCCACAAGTGTGTACTCCGAAAGAGTGTTTAGTGCCGCCGCTCACCTTGTCAGCAATCGGCGTACGAGGTTACATCCAGAAAATGTGGAGAAGATGATGTTCATTAAAATGAATTATAATCAATTCCTCCGTGGAGACATTCACCAGCAGCAATTGCCTCCAAAAAGTACACAGGGAGCTGAGATGGTGGATTCCAGTGGGGACGAATTGATAATCTGTGAGGAGGGGGATGTACACGGTGATATATCGGAGGATGATGATGAGGTGGACATCTTGCCTCTGTAGAGCCAGTTTGTGCAAGGAGAGATTAATTGCTTCTTTTTTGGTGGGGGTCCAAACCAACCCGTCATTTCAGTCACAGTCGTGTGGCAGACCCTGTCACTGAAATGATGGGTTGGTTAAAGTGTGCATGTCCTGTTTATACAACATAAGGGTGGGTGGGAGGGCCCAAGGACAATTCCATCTTGCACCTCTTTTTTCTTTCGTTTTTCTTTGTGTCATGTGCTGTTTGGGAAGTGTTTTTTGGAAGGGCCATCCTGCGTGACACTGCAGTGCCACTCCTAGATGGGCCAGGTGTTTGTGTCGGCCACTAGGGTCGCTTATCTTAGTCACACAGCTACCTCATTGCGCATCTTTTTTTTCTTCTTTGCGTGCTGTTTGGGGAGTAGTTTTTTGAAGGGCCATCCTGCGTGACACTGCAGTGCCACTCCTAGATGGGCCAGGTGTTTGTGTCGGCCACTAGGGTCGCTTAGCTTAGTCACACAGCTACCTCATTGCGCCTCTTTTTTTCTTTGCGTCATGTGCTGTTTGGGGGGTGTTTTTTGGAAGGGCCATCCTGCGTGACACTGCAGTGCCACTCCTAGATGGGCCAGGTGTTTGTGTCGGCCACTAGGGTCGCTTAGCTTAGTCACACAGCTACCTCATTGCGCCTCTTTTTTTCTTTGCATCATGTGCTGTTTGGGGGGTGTTTTTTGGAAGGGCCATCCTGCGTGACACTGCAGTGCCACTCCTAGATGGGCCAGGTGTTTGTGTCGGCCACTTGGGTCGCTTATCTTAGTCACACAGCTACCTCATTGCGCCTCTTTTCTTCTTTGTGTCATGTGCTGTTTGGGGAGTAGTTTTTTGAAGGGCCATCCTGCGTGACACTGCAGTGCCACTCCTAGATGGGCCAGGTGTTTGTGTCGGCCACTAGGGTCGCTTAGCTTAGTCACACAGCTACCTCATTGCGCCTGTTTTTTTCTTTGCGTCATGTGCTGTTTGGGGGGGGGGGGTTTGAAAGGGCCATCCTGCGTGACACTGCAGTGCCACTCCTAGATGGGCCAGGTGTTTGTGTCGGCCACTTGGGTCACTGAGCTTAGTCATCCAGCGACCTCGGTGCAAATTTTAGGACTAAAAATAATATTGTGTGGTGTGAGGTGTTCAGAATAGACTGAAAATGAGTGGAAATTATGGTTATTGAGGTTAATAATACTTTGGGATCAAAATGACCCCCAAATTCTATGATTTAAGCTGTTTTTTAGGGGTTTTTTTAAAAAAACACCCGAATACAAAACACACCCGAATCCGACAAAAAAATTCGGTGAGGTTTTGCCAAAACGCGTTCGAACCCAAAACACGGCCGCGGAACCGAACCCAAAACCAAAACACAAAACCCGAAAAATTTCCGGTGCTCATCACTAATTAAAAGTACTGGAATAATAAATCAGAACTTCATACAAAAGTTGCCTAAAGCTAAAGCTACTGTTGTCAGCAATCAGATCCTTTGTATTACCTGTGCACAGCCTTTATTCACTTGTGAGCAGTGGTATTAGGAGGTATATAGTAGAGATGAGTGGGTTCGGTTCACAGAGAACTGAACCCCCCGAAACTTCATGTTCTGAGCAAGAATCCAAGTCAGGCTCGAGACTTCCCGCTAGAATTGGAAACCAGAACGAGGCAAAATGTCATCATCCCACTGTCGGATTCTTGCGGGTTTTGGACTCCATATAAACAGCCTCGTGTCGCCACCATTTTAACTCCAGACGCGGAGAGTGAGGGAGACTGACCTTTTTCTCTCTCTGTGGGTGGTGGCATCAGGTGGGGTCAGTGTGCGCTCTGTAGGGGTGCTGTCCTGTCACTGTGGTGTCCTGTGCTGTTAAGGGTGCTGTCCTGGCTGTCACTTTTGGTTTCATGTGGTGTTAGGGGTGCTGCAGCTGTAAATGGGTGTTGCTTTCTTGGCTGTCACTGTGTTGTACAGGGGTCAGAGGCATTGTCCTCCTGTGTGCAGTGAAAATATAGGGGTGCTGGATTTAAAAATTCACGGGTGCAATGAAAATAAATGTACACTGGCCCTATCTTGTCCTGGATGTCAGTGGTGTATCATGTGCTGCTAGGGGTGCTGCAGCTGTACATGGGTGTTGCTGTCCTGGCTGTCACTGTGTTGTACAGGGGGGCATGTGCACTGTCCTCCTCTATGCAGGGAAAATACAAGGGGTGCTGGCTGTAAAAATTCAGGGGTGCAGGGAAAATAACTGTACATGGACTCTGTCTTCTATGCTGTAAAAATTCAGGGGTGCAGTGAAAATAAATGTACACTGGACCTGTGTGCTGTAAAGTACAGGGGTGATGCTGTTAAACTAAAAGTACATTGGTCCTGTTTGCTGTAAAAATAAAGGGGTGCTGATATTAAAATAAAAGCATACTGGTAATCTATGATGTCAAAATTCAGGGGTGATTCTCTTAAAATAAAAGTACACTGGTCCTGTATGCTGTAAAAATACAAAGGTGCTACTGTTGTTAAAATAAAAGTACTTTGTTCATGTATGCTGTAAAAATACAGGGGTGCTGCTGTTAAAATAAAAGTACACTGGTCCTGCATGCTGTAAAAATACTTTGGTGCTGTTGTTGAAATAAAAGTAAACTGATCCTGTATGCTGTAAAAATACAGGGGTGCTGCTATTAAAGTAAAAGTACACTGGTCCTGTATGCTGTAAAAATACAGGAGTGCTATTGTTAAAAAAAATATATACTGGCCCTGTATGCTGTAAAATACAGGGGTCCAGTGAAAATAAATGTACATTGGCTCTGTCTTGTATACTGTAAAATTACAGGAGTGTTGTGAAAATACTGGGGTACTGGCACTGTCCACGGTTGCGATGTCTAGGCCTGACTTTTACAACACTGTATGGTTAGAGGAGGCCCCTACCACCATTTGCACACCCCCTGCAAGTACTGGGAGGAGCACCACTAGTCCAGTTCCTTATATTGAGGTTGAGGATGTCACTGTAAAATTACACCAGGATGAGGAGGATATTAGAGTAGCTGGCGCTGAGGAAGAAGTTGACAATGAGGATTCTGATGGTGATATGGTTTGTTTGAATAAGGCACCAGTGGAGACAGTTGTTGGCCATGGGATGAAAAAGCCCATTGTCATGCCTGGGCAAAATACCAAAAAAGCCACCTCTTTGGTGTGGAATTATTTATCCACAAAACCGGACAACAGGCGTCAAGCAACGTGTTGCCTTGGTCAAACCATAATAAGTAGGAGTAAGGACATTAACCACCTAAAAACATCATCCCTTATATGTCACCTACAGTGCATTCATTATAAGTCATTGTCAAGTTCAGAAACTTTGAGTAATAGCGTAAGCAATTTACTGACACCTAAATTATGTGGTTTCTTGGTTTCAACAGTATTTCTCTGTGAGGATGAGGATGTAAACACTGAAGTGGGGGAGGGAATCTGAGGATGAGGAAGACATCTTGCCTCTGTAGAGCCAGTTTGTGCAAGAAGAGATTAATTGCTTCTTTTTTGGTGTGGGTCCAAACAAACCAATCATTTCAGCCACAGTTGTGGGGCAGACACTGTTGCTGAAATGATTGGTTTGTTAAAGTGTGCATCCTATCAGTCCAGAGGTGCTGCCCCACTGCTGTTTCAGGGGTACTGTTGCCTGTATGCTGTGTAATTACCCAGGGGTGGTGCCTATGCAGTGTAAATCCAGGGGTGCTGCCGTATAATTCCAGGGGTACTGCTGATCCTAGGTTTAAATTAAAGCACAGACCAGAATATGAAACAAGCTTCAACATCAAACAGATTTGTGAAAACATAGCCACAAAGGTGAAAATGAAAATTGCAATTTTGGCAAAGTGTTTTCCAATGAGACCACATTTGTGGTCAAAGTCAGTGTGACTCAGAAGAGACAGAATCATAATACAGCGCAACTGCCGAAGAGGTAAAAGAGAGATTGTCTGCCGGAGCATTAGATGGAGGTTCTTCTCAATTCTTTCCTGCTAGAAACTTACTCAAATAAATGTCTCCAATTAGTCAACCTTAATTTTGATTTATTATTAATGTTTCATATTTTGGGATTATTTATTTACAAGATGCGTATTTTTTGTACAGGGTTATTTTCCAAAGGGCTCCGTAGGGTTATTGCAAGACCTTGCAGTGTTAGAAGAACAGGGTTTCTATGATCTTGCATTGCATCAGCTTTCTATTGCACTGCAGTACTAGATGGGCAAGGAGCTCCTTTGAGGCACAAACAGTTACTGAATAAGGCCCAGCATGGATTCTTATGGTCGCTTACAGCCAGGAAGATGTCTGGCTTACAAGACTGAGGCATGCTTTGGGCACAGAGGTTAGCATTGCTTCCTCCGACAGTCCTACTTATAGTATGAAATTATTTTTGACTGTAGAGTGTAAACTCCACTAGGACAGGAGCTGAATAACAAAAAATTCACTGCACAGTCCTGCTTAGTACTGTACTTAACCAACCCGAACTCAACTGCCCCATCCGGGGCTGCTGTGGGGTTCCGGCGGGGCTGCTAAGACATCTAAGAGGCTGCTTTATTTAAAATTTAAACATGAAAAAAATAAAAAAGATGCACAGGTATGCTCACATGCGTGTAAATGGGACACACAGGTCTGCTCACATGTGTGTAACTAGGAGCTGTGAAAAACAAAAATAAGGCATCTGCCACAATATATGTAAATAAAAATGCAATAAAAAAATGGAAAAAAAGAAATCCACAAGATTTTCTCAAAATAAGCTTCCGTGGAAAGGAAAATATTCAATCTTGATCCTGTGGTATACACCAGTTTATTTGCATCTCAGCATTAAATCTGAGATTATCTTAATTCCTGAAAATGGTGAAGGTGGTACAAATTTGGAGGCTTTGGCCCCTAATTTTTCAGTTTGTCCAGTAATGTGGTTATTTTATATTTGCTTGGTTGAAGTTCTTTCCGTTCAACATCAACATAGGAGTGGAGGTCAAAGCTTGTGTGTTGTTCCTGATTGCGTGTGCCTCTCTAAGTTTTAATTACATTCTTGACACTGTCCTATTCCTTTTGCCTCTTCTCATAATGTGAAAAGTCATCAAATATTGAGCTGGTATGTTTGTAGCTAGCTATGATTTGTCGAAGTCAGAAAATATTACAGTACACACATCACATACAAACATCACACAGATGGTTTCCGTGCGCGTACTTATTCTGCTGTGTGTGCACATATTCACAAATTGTGTATGATCGCTCACATGGTTGTGTGTGTTAGCGCATGGTATGAGTAATTACGGAGGCATTTGTACTCGCATGGAAAAGCCACAAAGACAAATAATATATTTAATCCATATAAGGCATAAATCACCCACTGTCTGCTCATCCTTCTAATAGCATGAAGATGGTTCACACATAAATTATCCTCCCAGAAACTCTAATACAATGTACCACACGGCCTTGTTTATGCAAAGCATTGAAATCCTATGAAGAAGGCAAATACCTTTGGTTACTCCCATTGTTCTAGAGCTGTCCAGTATCTGTCGAAGACAATAAATATTGAATTGTCATTGTCTTATCTGAAGACAGGACAAACAAAAAGACAATATCCAGGAACCTAGTTTGAAGAGAAACTCAATTTGTAATAGCTGACAAATTACAAACCAGACATTTGGATAGCTAAGGTAATTCATGGTCTGACCTCTTGGAAATGTGTGTGTGTTTATATGTATATATATATATATATATATACATATAAACACACACACATTTCCAAGAGGTCAGACCATGAATTACCTTAGCTATCCAAATGTCTGGTTTGTAATTTGTCAGCTATTACAAATTGAGTTTCTCTTCAAACTAGGTTCCTGGATATTGTCTTTTTGTTTGTCCTGTCTTCAGATAAGACAATGACAATTCAATATTTATTGTCTTCGACAGATACTGGACAGCTCTAGAACAATGGGAGTAACCAAAGGTATTTGCCTTCTTCATAGGATTTCAATGCTTTGCATAAACAAGGCCGTGTGGTACATTGTATTAGAGTTTCTGGGAGGATAATTTATGTGTGAACCATCTTCATGCTATTAGAAGGATGAGCAGACAGTGGGTGATTTATGCCTTATATATATATATATATATATGTTCCCTAACAAATTGTAATAACAGGAAAGTGTATGTATGTATGTATGTATGTATGTATGTATGTATGTGTGTGTGTGTGTGTGTGTGTGTATATATATATATATATATATATATATATATGTATATCTTGAGGATGGAAATAGATAATCATATCATGTGTGGGATCATATTGTTCAGAGTCACGTAAACATTAATCTGGTGGGTATAAGAATATTGTCACATATTGCAACAATAAGTTATTAATAATACCAGATTTATGTATGATTAATATGAGGGGTTTAACTGGTCATGGGACGGGAACTGAAATGCAAACAACAGAAATCACATCTCAAGTCTTAGCCATCGCCCACCTCTTGAGCTGACCAATGATCCCCGGTGCACAGGATATGTCCCACCCCCGAACCAATGGAAGAAGAGCACAAAGTGTTTATTGTATTATGTTTTGATCAACTGTATAAAAAGCCAAGCTGCCTAGCCGGTCGGTAATCTCTCTCTCTGAAGGGTCATCTTGCATGATAGACCTGAACACCGGGACTGCGTGGCGCTGGGGAAACCAAACGTATGTACCATTGTATTGTAGCCTCTTTTCTGGTATTGTAATTGTATCTTTGTTGTAACCCCCTTTTATCAATTATATGTTGGCGGGTCGGATCCCAACTTCCTAAATACAATTGGTGTTGTGTCTCCTTTCCCTGCTAGATTGGTAAGTGTATTACAGACACACGTGAAGCTGCATAGTGCTAACGGCGTGTCATTGTGTGTGTATGCACCGTGTGTACTTTGTACGCCCATCATGGTGTTAGTATGCAAAGTGCGTACACGGTATGGGATTTCGGACGCAAACTGAGTAATAAGTACGTAGGCTAAGGATTGGATATAGCGGCCGCAGCGGCTCGATAATGAAGTGTATTAAGTGTGGTTTTAAGTATTGCTTTTAGTCCTGTAAGTAAATCAGCATTTACAGATTCTGAGAACTTGGAGAGCTTTTTCCAGGGGGACCACCTGTTGCTGAAATGATGACTTTATTAAACTGTGCATGTCCTGTTTCAGCAACATAAGGGTGGGTGAGAGGGCCGAGGACAATTCCATCTTGCACCTCTTTATTCTCTTTGCATTATGTGTTCTTTGGGGCCTAGTTTTTAAAACTGCCATCCTGTCTGCCACTGCAGTGCCACTCCTAGATGGGCCGGGTGTTTGTGCCACCCACTTGTGTCGCTAAGCTTAGTCATCCAGCTACCTCGGTGCAACCTTTTGGCCTAAAAACAATATTGTGAGTTGTTCAGAATAGACTGTGAATGAGTTTAAATTAATGTTATTGAGGTTAATAATAGGTAGGATCAAAATTACCCCCACATTCTGTGATTTTTAGCTGTTTTTATGTTCAGGAAAAAAAAATCCAGATACAAAACCAAAACACGAAAGGGTGGTTTTGTTAAAACCAATCCAGATCCAAAACATGAATGGAGATGCAGATCCAAAACCAAAACACAAAACCCGAAAAGTGGCCATTGTATTGTAGCCTCTTTTCTGTTATTGTAATTGTATCTTTGTTGTAACCCCCTTTTATCAATTAGATTTTGGCGGGTCGGATCCCAAGTTCCTAAATACAATTGGTGTCGTGTCTCCTTTCCCTGCTAGATTTGTAAGTGTAATACAGACACACGTGAAGCTGCATAGTGTTCACAGCATGTCATTGTGTTTGTACGCACCGCTTGTACTTTGTACGCCTGTCATGGCATTAGTACGCAAAGTGCATACACGGTATGGGACTTTGTACGCAAACTGAGTAATAAGTACGTAGGCTAAGGATTGCATATAGTGGCCGCAGCGGCTCGATAATAAAGTGTATTAAGTGTGGTTTTAAGTATTGCTTTTAGTCCTGTAAGTAAATCAGCATTTACAATTCGGGGCTCGATCTGGTTTTCACATGCTCACAGGCTAGCAGGTCATAGCAGACTTTTATCTATCAGCAAAGGGTGGAAAGATATCTACGTTAAACCTTTTCCTGGTTGGTGGATGTACTAAAAAACTCTATTTTTGTGCTGTTAGATTGTGTCTGCTCTGTCTGGTCTGCAGAGGTGCTGATAGAACCAGTAGGTAAACAGGAAAAAAGCTATTTAAAAAAATCTGTGTATTTATTTTTGGTGCCAAAAGCATACACAAAGGGTACCGATACTTTGCATACCCTCTCACATATTGTTGCCACAAGGTATATATTGCTAGACCAGTTTAGATCTGTGTGAAATCGGGTACATTTGTTGCTATATAGATAAAATTGAATAAATATATTTAATGGAGTAATGATAAAAACACAAAATGCAGTTCTGGCCCAGTCGTAAAAGGGTTAAACGGAACAAGTATGGGTTGTGTTCAGTGAGCGATTATAGTTTGTATTGCTCACATTTCTAGAAGTATTTTGATTTGTTTTATTGTGAACGCAAGTTTTTGTACACATGGCTCGGACAAAGTACAGGACTGCACTCGCAGCGTAAAAAGGCACTCATGGTCGCGTGTTTACGCAAAGTGCATAAGAGCGTGGACGCTAAGTACAAATTACACGATAGTTCATTCAATTAAAAGGTGGGGTAGTATACCTTAAATACAATAGCACATAACTATTTAAAAACTTCCAGTAAATAGAAAACAGTTAGGGGCCTAGCCTAGGTTGGGTACATCGCGATCCACTATCGACAGTGTATCGTAGTACTGGCCAAAGTGGGCGAGAGCGGGTGAAGAGCGCTCTGAAAACTTTCACCGTCTGCTTGCATTGAGTATTTTGGTGTTTGTAGGAAAAGGCCCACAATTCTGGAGCCAGTTGCTCAAGTGAGAGACGTATGGTAGCTAGGGTTCAGGCTGAAGGATTGCGGCCGAGAGGGTCTGCAATTTTTATTATGTGTGAAAAATATGGTTCACACACGGAGGCTTTTTGCAATGAGTGGGCACGTATGACTGACAAAGATAGGGTATCATTCCCTAGGATGGGCAGCTTTGAACCAGAGGTACTGCAGAATGTAGGTAGTAAAATATGTCTGATTAAATCTAGAAAATAAAGGATCAGACATAACATTTGTTTAAACCTGTGGCAACAAGAGGGGGAGGTGAAAAGGGAACAAACTCGCAAAGCAAGTTCCAAACCTAGCAGGAATGAGGGCATGAACACACCATTACCGACACAGGTCGAAGGGGAAAAGATGGCTACAGTCAATGGTATATCTGTAAATGATAAAAAAATGCAGGATCAATGTGTTAACCTTAACCCTTGCAAGTTGTATTCTGTTTTGAACTCTCTCCAAGGTCATAGGTCAGAGGAAAATGATGCATCCATCCCACTCTCAGCCCTCATCCAGGCAATTGCCTTACAGGAAATGCAGGTGGGCCCTGTCAAACCGGTAAGAGCAGTAACAGTATCCCCCATTGAAAGGACTGGTGAGATCACAGACATCGGTAAGTGTGAGACTGTTCATTACACAGAGACATTAACACCTTACAGTGAGCAGATCTGGAATGGAATGGTAGGATTACATCCTGTCTTGGAAATCGTAACTCCCAATAGGAGGACCGATAGTCAGGGAGTAATGCTCACCAGGAATAATGCAATGTATTGCCCGTGGTCCAGATCAGAACTTTGGTCAATAATTTCAGAATTCCCCGATCCCCAGAAGCATTTGGCCAGATGTCAGAAGTATGTAAAGGATTTGTGTAATGCATATGAACCGGCAAACAAAGATTGGCGGATACTTTTAAAAGCGTGCCTACCCCCTAATATTGACACCCAAAAATGTATCACTGATTGTAAATTAGAGTTGTATGGTCCTATGACTGACAAACACAATCAGGAGAACCTGGAACGAATTAACATGCAACTAGAGTTGTATTTCCCCACTGGAGAAGTGGAGAAGAATTTTCTCAATAAAACAGAGAGAAAATGAAATGGCATCTGAATATTTCCATAGGGCTCTGCAAATAATGGATAGATACATTGGGGTATCGGATATAGGGAATGATGCGAATTATAGGGAGGTGGCTGTCTCTGTGCTAATGGACGGGCTCTATAAAGCATTAAGGGACAGGGTGCAAACATTTTGCCTAATTGGAGAGGGGTCACAGTAGCTAGTCTTAGAGAGTGCGCTATTGGGCATCACAAGAATATTGCTAGGCGCAGAGAACAACAGGAGGAGAAGCTGATGACAGTAAGTATACAGGCTCTTACAGGAAAGTCTCATCAGCCAAAACCCCAGACCCCTGCTCTTTGGAAAAGACAGAGAATATGTTACATTTGTAAAAAGGAAGGGCATTTCGCCAGAGATTGTAGGAGTAGCAGGATAGATAGTCAATATAGACCCCCTAGATAGTAAACACAAGCCACATCATTAAACACATAAACGGGACCAAGGGACATATAATAAGGAATCATGAGCCATATAGAAAACACACATTCAGTTAATCGGAAGAACGGAATAGATGCAACTTTACCCTTTGACAAAACTTGCTAGGGTTAAGATGAGGCCTCTAAACTTTAACTTATTTCTCTAGCAGAAATGGCCCCTGATTAACTTAACAGGAGCTTTGTTAGATATGGAATACATATAATGTGCTCCCGCTCAGGAAGTACAAAGTATGTCAGACACCCATAAAGACTAATGTTGCATTTGACTGTTCTAGATACATGTCTGTCACATCTGGAGGAAATTATCTCACAGATACCGGGTTCCCTATAAACTTAGAATGGACAGGACACTGGATTGATGCCTGGGATAGTCCCAGTAGAGATAAGACACACATAGAATTTTTGAAGGGGAATAGACCAAGTAGAGAAGCCATTCCCCATAGTGCCCAATCCAGTTGTCAAATTTTATAAAATCCTCTTTTCCTCTATGCTACTAACCTCTATGTGATTTTTCTTCAAAGTTTCCTCCTCTTCTCTTACGTTCACCAACAGGAGGGTACAATACATGGACCTGATTACAGTTCAAACGCCACATGCCTATTCGGTCCTTCAGAGTTCTGCCCAAATCCAGTATATCTCACCAGCACAAGGATACCAGTATTACTGCAGTGTGCCTGGTCATGCATAAAGGGTGGAGAATGAGAATACTGGTGAAAGGAGACTGTGTACAGACACCGATATGCATGATGGTGTGACAGCCTGTTGGTGAATGCCAAACCTGACATTTTCTTTTTTTTTAATTATTATTCCCCTCTCTTCTCTCATCCAGAGACGGTTTACGTCACACAACTGATAACACATGACAGTAAATTTGAAATGCAAAATTTGTGTTCACTACAGGAAAAGGCAGTCTGAAAGTTGAAGGGGTATGGTCAGGAGTCCTCAGGACTTTGGACAGGTGGACACAGTAAGCCAGTAGCACCCAGAGCATATCTTCCAAGTCTAGCTGAGGCGACACAAGGTCTGACTCATCTGGGCAAAGAGGGTATGTGCAAGCTTGTAAGAGCCTACTGGTGTGCGCCAGGATTCTCTTCTCATGCAGGTAAGAGAGCAATGACATGTTTTACTTGCCTGAGGAAGAATATTGGTAAGACAATACCAACAGAGCCATCCCATATCCCTCCTACAGACGGACCGTTTCAGATACATCCAACCGGAAAAGACGTCAACCCTACCCAAAATGTTTATGTGAATGTATTGTAATATATGTGTATTATCTTCATCCCTGCAACCTCCAGTTAATGGCACACATAGACGACAGGTGATAGCCAGATATACTAGCACTCACATATGTTCCCCCTCCATGTATCATCAACTAAATGTGCACCCCATTTGTTGGAATAAGAAGCCGAAAAGAGCTTGGTAGTGTTTGTTTGCCCATTTACAGACCCTTAATATGGGATAAGAAGGATTTAATGTATACTTTGCAATACCTCAAAGCTTATTTAGAGCATATATGGCCCGATGATACATGCCCCTCAGACATTGGTTCATACATACATGCTTTTTACTATCCCACTAGGATATACATTTCCCACCTACAACTCTCCCCAATCATCCAAGCTTTTGTATATATTGTATAGGTAATATTTTTCTATTTATTAGTTAAGAGTGACAGTTATTGATGACTGCCAAAGGGTGGACTGTCGAAGTCAGAAAATATTGTGTGTTGTTCCTGATTGTGTGTGCCTCTCTAAGTTTTAAACACATTCTTGACGCTGACCTATTCCTTTTGCCTCTTCTTATAATGTGAAAAGTCATCAAATATTGAGCTGGTATGTTTGTAGCTAGCTATGATATGTCGAAGTTAGAAAATATTGCAGTATACACATCACCTACAAACATCACACAGATGGTCTCCGTGCGCGTACTTATTCTGCTGTGCGTGCACATATTCGCAAATTGCGTATGATCGCTCACGTGGTCGTGTGTGATAGCGCATGGTATGAGTAATTACAGAGGCATTTGTACTCGCATGGAAAAGCCACAAAGACAAATTATATATTTAATCCATATAATGCATAAATCACCCACTGTCTGCTCATCCTTCTAATAGCATGAAGATGGTTCACACATAAATTATCCTCCCAGAAACTCTATTACAATGTACCAGACGGCCTTGTTTACGCAAACCTTTGAAATCCTATGAAGAAGGCAAATAACTTTGGTTACTCCCAATGTTCTAGAGTTGTCCAGTATCTGTAGAAGACAATAAATACTGGATTGTCATTGTCTTATCTGAAGACAGGACAAACAAAAAGACAATATCCAGGAATCTAGTTTGAAGAGAAACTCAATTTGCAATAGCTGACAAATTACAAACCAGACATGTAGAAAGCTAAGGTAATTTATGGTCTGAACTCTTGGAAATGTGTGTATGTGTGTGTTTATATATATATATATATATATATATATATATATTATAACACTGTAGGGGTGCAAGGCGCCTCTTCCTGGGGAATATGGCAGCACGCAGCAGCTGAGGAACAACACAAGTCCAGTGTCTGGTACAACTGGCCCAGCCAGTTTTATTGAAACAGAAAATAAAACAAACACCAAAAGAAAATACCTTGCCTGTCCGGCACTAACTAAACACAAGATGTTCCTAACTATCACTAAACACAAAAACACAGAGTTCTCCAGTAAACACTGTATAGCTCACTTGTATCAGGAAGCGTGTTTCTCTCACACAGATCCCTCCAGTCTTCCCAGGCAGTCTGCCCATACTAATCAGGCTAGCAGCCCTATAACACTCTTACACAGCTGAAACCCTGATTAGCCCTCTGTGAGGCCAAAGACTCGAACTGGGCCCAATGTCTAAACCTCGCCTTATCTCTCTCTCAGAGCCTTTACCCAGCTTTTACAGCAAACTGAAAAGGTTCTGACAAAACAAAAGCATTTTCCTAGAAGTTTCCATTTTCTAAAACATGTAAGACAAGAACCTGGGACAAACATACCTGCCCTCAAACACTATCCCAGTGTTCTTGTCACATATCCCCCTCCCCTGTTTCGACCTAGGGGCCGGAACACTTGTAGCCCCCAAACAGAAGATGCGAGACAATGCATCTGCGTTGGCCAATTGTGTTCCCGGTCTATGTTCGACAGTAAACTTAAAGTCCTGCAATGCTAGAAACCATCTAGTTACACGAGCATTCTTGCCTCTATTTACATACATCCATTTTAAAGGGGCATGGTCTGTCACTAGTCTGAATTGTCTACCCAAGAGGTAATATCTCAAGGTATCTAGTGCCCACTTTATGGCCAAAGCCTCCTTTTCCACAATGGCATACCTTTTTTCATGCTCATTGAGTTTCCTACTCAAATAAATGATAGGGTGTTCGTCCCCATCTCTGGTTTGGGACAGCACAGCCCCTATCCCTACCTCTGAGGCATCTGTCTGTACCACAAATTCTTTCAAAAAATCTGGTGTTATCAACACCGGTTGTGAACACAAAGCCACTTTTAATGCTTGGAACGCTTTTTCTGCATCAGGGTTCCATTTCACCATATTTGACTGCTTCCCTTTGGTAAGGTCTGACAACGGCACCGCCGTGGTCGCAAAATTGGGAATAAACCGTCTATAGTACCCAGTTATTCCCAAAAAAGCCCTTACCTGTTTTTTATTCACTGGACGAGGCCAGTTTTGAATAGCATCAATTTTATTCAATTGGGGCCTAATCAGACCTCTGCCTATGGTGAAGCCCAAGTATTTGACCTCATCCATTGCGAGGCAGCACTTCTTTGGGTTAGCAGTTAACCCTGCCTCTCTGATTGAGTCCAGTACTGCTTGTACTTTAACCAAATGGTACTGTACTGTGAATTACTACATCATCCAAATAGGCAGCTGCATATTTTCTATGGGGCCTCAAAATTTTATCCATCGCCCGTTGAAAGGTTGCTGGAGCCCCATGCAACCCAAAGGGTAACATCTTATACTGGTACAGCCCCTACGGAACCGAAAAGGCAGTTTTTTCTTTTGCGCCATCAGATAAAGGTATTTGTCAGTAACCTTTGGTCAGGTCCAACGTGGTGAGAAACCTGGTGGTTCCCAGCCTTTCTATAAGCTCATCCACACGGGGCATGGGGTATGCGTCAAACTTGGACACCTCATTTAACTTACAAAAGTCATTACAGAAGCGTATGCAACCGTCGGGCTACGGGATGAGAACTATGGGACTGGACCACTCACTGTTAGATTCCTCTATGACTCCAAGTTCTAACATGGTTTTAACTTCTTTAGAAACAGCTTCTTGCTGAGCTTCCGGAATCCTGTATGGCTTTAAATGGACCCTGACCCCTGGTTCTGTGACAATGTCATGTTTTATTATGGTCGTTCGGCCAGGCAGCTCTGAAAATATTTCCCTATTTTGGATGAGAAATTCTTTAACCTGATTTTTCTGATCAGCTGATAATGTCTCTGACACCTTCACTGCAGGAAGCAACTGAGGTGAAGACACCGAAGGGCAAGGCTCCGCTGACAGAGACAACCTATCTTTCCAGGGTTTGATTAAGTTAACATGATAAATTTGTTCGGGTTTTCTCTTTCCCGGCTGGTATACTTTGTAATTAACCTCATTCACTTTTTCCCTAATCTCAAATGGACCCTGCCATTTAGCTAGGAACTTGCTTTCCACAGTGGGTACCAAAACAAGAACTCTATCTCCAGGAGCAAATTCCCGTATCTTGGCACTCCGGTTATATACCCTCTGTGGAGCACTTTGGGCCTGCTCCATGTGCTCTCTGACAATAGGTACCACAGCTGCAATCCTATCCTGCATTTGTGTTACATGTTCAATAACGCTTCCATAAGGAGTGGGCTGTCGTTCCCACGTCTCTTTGGCAACGTCTAACAGCCCTCTGGGGTGTCTACCATACAACAAATCAAATGGAGAAAACCCCGTAGAGGACTGAGGAACTTCTCTGACGGCCATTAACAAGTAGGGCAACAAACAATCCCAGTTTTTCCCATCTTTATCAACCACCTTTTTTAACATACTTTTTAATGTTTTATTAAACCTTTCCACCAACCCATCAGTTTGGGGATGGTAAATGGACGTCCTGAGGTGATTGACCTTAAATAATTTGCACAATTCTTTCATGACCCTTGACATAAATGGAGTACCTTGGTCAGTCAAAATTTCTTTTGGTATTCCCACTCTACTAAAAACCTGCACCAGCTCCCTAGCTATCGCCTTGGTTGTGATAGTGCGTAAAGGGACAGCCTCAGGAAATCGAGTGGCATAGTCCATTATTACCAGGATATACTGATGGCCCCGAGCGGACTTAAACAAGGGCCCCACGTGATCCATGGCTATTCTGTCAAACGGGACCTCTATAATAGGCATGGGAACTAGTGGGCTCCTAAAATGGGGTCTAGGGGCATGATACTGGCACTCAGGACAGAAAGAACAATATTCAGACACTTCTTTATAAACCCCTGGCCAAAAGAACCTTTGTAAAACTCTTTCAGTGTTTTTTTCTGCCCCTAAGTGTCCTGCTGTAACGTGACTATGAGCTAAATCTAGTACCGTTCTCCGATAAGGCTGGGGTACTACCAGCTGTTCCACCACATCCTCACCCTTTTTGACAATGTGGTACAAGAGCTCATTACAGATGGCCATGTGGGGATACGTAACCCTGTCACCTGGTACCACAGGCTCCCCATTAACAATCTTAACATTCTCTCTAGCCTTTATCAAGGTAGGATCCTTTAACTGTTCAGATGCAAACAGATCCTTTTTTACCTCCAGGTCAGGCACGCTTTCGTTTCTAACCACTATGTCTCTGTTCCCAGCAAGAGGGTCCTCACTGGACTCCCCATCTGTCACTTTCCCAGCCAAACTGGCAAAAGGCAAAGGGTCAGAAAGTTCCGAAGACACACGTACATCCATACCATCACCGGTATTACCAACTGGCTCTTCACTTCTCACATCTGTTGATAAATATGATTCCCACAGTTTCCAAAAATTAGAAAAATCCCTCCCTATTATGGCCTTATGCACCAAGATGGGGACCAGTCCTACTTTAACCATTGCTGACCCACAACAAGTTTCTATATTCACTTCAGCAGTGACATACCGTAATATTGTTGTCAGGAATCTGCATTTTCCATCGCATCACTGCTGTGGAACTACAGGTCCCAGCAGTTCAGTTCTGTTCCAGTTCTAGTTTTCAGTCTCCTGCAGCCCACAGCTCTCCGTGCTCCACCTAACCAGTTCAGTTCTGTTCCAGTTCTAGTTTTCAGTCCACTGCAGCATGGAATGCTTCAGCTAACTCACAGCTGATCTGGACACCTAATCCAGCTAGTATCTCTGCCTGCAGTTTGTGTCCAATCACTGCTGTGCAGGAGGTATAACTTCCAGTTTGTGGCTCTCTCACATCGCCTTGGACAACACGTCACATCCCGTGAACAGGCGGCTCCTGTTTGCAATCCTCTGTCTACAGAGATTTCCTTGTGTATTAGACCTGTGGAACAACAGGTCCCAGCCGTTCCAGTTCCCAGCTGTTCCTGTGTTCCCGTGGAACTACAAGTTCCAGCAACCCCTCCAGCTCTCCTGCGACATTCAGTGTGCAAGTTCCTGTGTTCCTGTGGAACTACAAGTTCCAGCAATCACTCCAGCTCTCCTGCTACATTCCCTGTGTTCCAGTCTCCAGTGGTTCCCTGTGTTCCAGCCTCCAGTGGTTCCCTGTGTTCCAGCCTCCAGTGGTTCCCTGTGTTCCAGTCTCCAGATCCCCTGTGTTCCTGGTTATCCTCCTGCATCTCCGTGGAACTACAAGCATCAGCAACCCCTGCATCTGTATTTGGCTCCACACCTATCTACAACCACAGTGTGCTTCAGCCTCAGCAGTAGAGACTCTCTCCAGGTGCATTCCATCACCTCACCTGTGAAGCAGCTTGCTAGCTGTCTGTGTTTAACGAACTACACTGTGAACATTCATGTGAGTCTCCTGCATCTGCTACCAGGTTACTTTTATTTTTGCTATACATTTATTACCATCTCTGCCGGCTCCACGTTTTAAACCACTCTGGTTTCCACACCAGTGGACTTATTCATCATACTGTCATATTGCCATTCCTTCCATAGACTCTCAGCTTCCAAGCTGCACCATTTCCATTGCATACTTTTTATTGTTTGTTCCTGCTCGTTATTCTGCTGCCTTTTTGTGTGAACTTTTATGTTAATAAATAACATTGCGCACATGCGCGGGAATCCAATCCAGTCTCCTCCATTCTTCCATCCTACCTCCACTGACCCACTAGCGCCCCCTCCGGGGACACAAACCAGACCGAACCTGACAGTTTGTCCAAGGCCCATGGACTCGGATGGTGGTCAGAATGTGGGGTCAGGGGCCTTACAAAATCTGGTCTCCCGTTTGGATGGTCAAGAGGCTGCGCAGCAGCAGATGTTCCAGTTCCTACAGGGAATGTCTATCCGTTTGGATACCTTGCAGCAATCCCTTCCAATTTCTGTTGTTTATCCAGTTCCTGTTCAAGTCACTCCTGCTCCAGTCATTTCAACTTTCCCTGCACAATCCGTTCCTGTGGATGGATCTTGCTCAAGTCAGTCCTATGGCAGTCCCTTCACAGCTAACTCTCCTGAGAGAGCTACTTCCTCCTTTGAAAGCTTCAAGACTCCTTTGTTGTCTGCTGTGAACTCTGAACCAATAAGCACTCTTTATCATCTATTGGAACAACTTCAAAGTCTCCTAACAAAAATCATTCCAATGATGCCAGAAATCCTGGGTGGTGCTTTAAACGCAGTGAAGAGTACTGCTCAAAGTATTGAGACTAGTGCGTCCTCCGTGTCAACTTTTTTTCAAACTAAAGTCTCTTCTCCTATGCAGAGAGAGGGCAGATTCCAGAGCTACCCGCGCTCCAAACTCACGGAAGCTGAACGCCGGCATCGCAAGCAGCTTCACCTCTGTTTTTACTGTGGGAGTTCTAGTCATCTAATTAAGGACTGTTCCTTCCGCAACTCAATAGTTGGTGACAAGTCCCAGCATCACAGTGTTTTCACCTGCAAACCTTCCAACGTATCCTCTACAGTTTCAAGTTCCTTTACCCCGGACAGGAGTGTCCAAAAAGTATACGATTGGGGTCCTGTGACAAATAGACCCAATCCCAAGTTCAGAAATCAACAGAGACTATCTATGTTACCCATAACTAAAGTAGTTTCTGTGCCCACAGCCCGAGAAGGGGCATCTGTGCCCACAGCCCGAGAAGGGACGTCTGTGCCTACAGCCCGAGAGGGGGCGTCTGTGCCTACAGCCCGAGAAGGGGCGTCTGTGCCTGCAGCCCGAGAGGGGGCGTCTGTGCCTGCAGCCCGAGGGGGGGCGTCCGTGCCCACAGCCCGAGAGGGGGCGTCCGTGCGACACAGCCCGAGAAGGGGCGTCCGTGCCCACAGCCCGAGAAGGGGCGTCCGTGCCCACAGCCTGAGAAGGGGCGTCCGTGCCTACAGCCCGAGAAGGGGCGTCCGTGCCTACAGCCCGAGAAGGGGCGTCCGTGCCTACAGCCCGAGAAGGGGCGTCCGTGCCTACAGCCCGAGAAGGGGCGTCTGTGATTACAGCCCCAGGTGGGGCATCTGATGTTGTGACCCCAGTAGGGGTATCTGATGTTCGGGTTCCAGAAGTGGCATCCGGGCATGCAACTCAAAGAAGTGTGTCTGATCTATTAACCCCAGGAGGGGTCTTTAGAGTTTCAGCCTCAAGTGAGGAATCCAGGGCCAAGATCCCAGGAGGAATTCTTAAAGTCACAGATACAGACATGAACTTTTGTTTGCCAACTTCAGAGAGTGCTACCAGCTCAGTACCACTCCAAGAGGGATCATTAGAACATCCGGATTCTGTCTATACAGAATCAAGTGTCAATGGACCTAGCCCGGTTCCAGCCGTCGGTCCAAAGTCTCCACTGGTTCCAGCCAGCCTGAGTGGCTCCAATGATGGGCTACCTCCTTCGGTTCCAGCCGATTCCAGAATCCTCGGATCAAATCCGGTCCTATCCGTCAGTCCGAGGACTCCACCGGTTCCTGTCGCTTCGGGCTCTTCCGGACCCAATCCGGTCCCATCCGTCTGTCCGGATCAGCCTCCTCTGGTTCCAGCCAACCCGAGTAGCTCTGTTTCCAATGCTGAGCTACCTCCTTCGGTTCCAGCCGATTCCAGCATCCTCGGATCAAATCCAGTCCTATCCGTCAGTCCGAGGACTCCTTCGGTTCCAGCCGATTCCAGTCTCTTTGTATCAAATCCGGTTCTATCCGTCAGTCCGAAGACTCCTGCGGTTCCAGCCGGTTCAGGCTTGTCTGGACCCAATCCGGTCCCATCCGTCTGTCCAGATCAGCCTCCTTCAGTTCAAGTCAAGTCAAGTAGTCCTGTACAAATCCCGGATCTATCCATTTGTCTAAAGTTGCCATCGGTCCCTGCCGATTCCAGTTCCTCTGAACCCGGTGTGGTTCTCTCTGGTGTTTCAAGTAAACAACTCCTGTCGCTATGTCCAGAGTCTACAGTTCTTGCAGATATTGCAGTTGCCTCAATCCAGATGGAGGCTCTAAGCATCTCACCCCAAAGCTTCTAGCGTTCGGTCAACCTCAGCTCAGAATTCCTGTCAGTCAATCCAGGAGATGACGTCCTCTCTCCACCCTCGAGCATTTCAAGTTGATTCTACTCCTGCTTCTGAATGCTTATTTCAGTCCTCAACGCTCAAGTGTCCACCAGATACAAAAGCTCCAGTCTACTTTGATGGTGACTATGCTCAGTTTCGTGCAGTGGCAAGCCAATACCTCGCTTTTACTGAGTCTGAACCTTCAGTGACTATTTCTAAAGCCAATGCAATCAGATACTTCCTCCTGTTCTTCAAAGGTAGAGCACTGGACTGGGCGAATCCTCTCATTGAATGTAAAGATCCGCTACTGAGTGATCTTCCCGCTTTCTGCGAAGCCGTAAAACAGGAGTTTGCTCCAAAGTTTATGCAGTCAAAGTCATCTGGGCATTCCGGCCAATTTGTCAACAGTTTGTCTACTGCTAAATCCTCTCCAACATCTCTGTCTGTGCAAGATCAGGATACATTAGACCAAGCTATTAAAAATTTCCAGGCTGCAAAGTCAAGACAACGTTCTCAGACTTTAGATTTGAAAGTTGCATATACTTCCGTGCCTCCATCCTACAGCAACACTTCTGAAAGTATTGACTCCCCAGATTCAACATCTGCTCAGTCTTCTGATCAGTCTTCCAGTTCTCAGTTTTTCGACTCAACTCCTTCCAAACACGAACAGGTTCTGTTGAATCAACGTATCAGAGATTTCAAGAAATACAGGAATTGGAGAGCTCCAGAACCAGTTCAAAGTCTACCATCTGTTGACGTAAGTGTTGGCTATGCTGCCGTAAACCCTAGTCCTGGTGTCTCATATAGCTTCAAATTCACTGGTCCACAGTTTGTCTCAGATTCTGTTGTTCCTAAACAAAAGGCTCCCATGACCACACTAGACCTGGACTCTGACTCTGAAAGTGAGTTTGTTGATGAAGACTCAAGTTACATTATGGGAGGTTCTATCCTTCCTAGCTATGCCTTTTCCCAGGAAGTAAATTCTGTCTCAAATGACCCTGAATGGTCTACTTGTTCTGACGAGGAAAATCTGTCTTCTGAAGATGAAAGTTGGGAAGACTTTTAAGGACCTCTGCTTTTGTGTTTTCCTAAGTTCTTTTTCAAGGTTCCTCCAAGTTACAGCGTGGGTGTTCGGTGCCCACCCATAAAAGGGGGGGTACTGTCAGGAATCTGCATTTTCCATCGCATCACTGCTGTGGAACTACAGGTCCCAGCAATTCCAGTTCCCAGCTGTTCCTGTGTTCCCGTGGAACTACAAGTTCCAGCAACCCCTCCAGCTCTCCTGCGACATTCAGTGTGCAAGTTCCTGTGTTCCTGTGGAACTACAAGTTCCAGCAATCACTCCAGCTCTCCTGCTACATTCCCTGTGTTCCAGTCTCCAGTGGTTCCCTGTGTTCCAGCCTCCAGTGGTTCCCTGTGTTCCAGCCTCAAGTGGTTCCCTGTGTTCCAGTCTCCAGATCCCCTGTGTTCCTGGTTATCCTCCTGCATCTCCGTGGAACTACAAGCATCAGCAACCCCTGCATCTGTATTTGGCTCCACACCTATCTACAACCACAGTGTGCTTCAGCCTCAGCAGTAGAGACTCTCTCCAGGTGCATTCCATCACCTCACCTGTGAAGCAGCTTGCTAGCTGTCTGTGTTTAACGAACTACACTGTGAACATTCATGTGAGTCTCCTGCATCTGCTACCAGGTTACTTTTATTTTTGCTATACATTTATTACCATCTCTGCCGGCTCCACGTTTTAAACCACTCTGGTTTCCACACCAGTGGACTTATTCATCATACTGTCATATTGCCATTCCTTCCATAGACTCTCAGCTTCCAAGCTGCACCATTTCCATTGCATACTTTTTATTGTTTGTTCCTGCTCGTTATTCTGCTGCCTTTTTGTGTGAACTTTTATGTTAATAAATAACATTGCGCACATGCGCGGGAATCCAATCCAGTCTCCTCCATTCTTCCATCCTACCTCCACTGACCCACTAGCGCCCCCTCCGGGGACACAAACCAGACCGAACCTGACAATTGTGTATCCCCATGTATGCAAGTTACCCCAATAGGTATTTGCTGGACCTTTAAGGGGTTCACTAACCCAGCTTTCACGAGGGTAACTAAACTTCCTGAATCCAGCAAGGCCTCTACCCAGTTACCCTCTAAGAACACATCACTCATTTGTTTTTCCAGCTCAGGTGAAGGTACCACAGTACAGGCTAACCTAGCAAAGAAAGACATTCTGCGACATTCAAAGGCAGCATCACATTGCATGGGTTCTTGCATGACTGGGCAATTGGCAATAACATGACCTGGCATACCACATCTAAAACATTAAACCACACGATTATCAACCCGTTTGGGCAACATAGACCGTTCTAGCCCCATTGGCGTGTCTCCAGGGCCAGTGTTTACAGTCTCTCCAGCCTTGCGTTCTCTTAACCGGCCAGCAACGTTTTCCCACGGAACAGTCTTACCAGTCTTTACTGAAGGGCGCTGTCGAGGATCTATGGGTTGCTGGGTGGTCATCAGTAGTTCCTCTGCTGCCAAATACCGCTCTACCATGTCCACTAATTGGTCAGCAGTACCCGGGTTTCCATGGCTCACCCACTTGCGCAGGACCATGGGCAAAGATCTCAAGTAGCGGTCCATGACGGCTCTTTCAACCATCTGAGGACCAGTTAATGTCTCTGGCTGTAGCCATTTTTTTTGTTAGCTGAATAAGGTCGTGCATCTGGGAGCGCGGAGGCTTCTCCATAGCGTACACCCAACGGTGCACCCGTTGTGCCCGTACTGACAGCGTGACTCCCAGGCGGGTCAGGATCTCAGTCTTTAGTTTATCATAGTCCCGAGCCTCAGCAGGGCTTAAATGAAAGTACGCTTTTTGGGGCTCGCCTGACAAAAAAGGTGCCAGCAGACTGGCCTACTGCGCTTTCGGACAGTTCTCACGCTCGGCAGTCCTTTCAAACGTGGTCAGGTAGGCCTCCACATCATCAACATCTGTCATTTTCTTCAGGAAGTGACTGGCCAGTATAGAACTAGAGCTGGTCGGACCACTGACGGCCACATCTCCAATCCGGGCTGCAAGGCTCTGCACCACTTCTGCTAAGGCCTCTCTATCCTGACGCTGTTGCCTGTAAAGTTCATCAATAGCCACCTGCTGCTGTCTCCTATTTTCCTCCTTTGCCACCTGCTGCTGTCTGTTGGCCTCCTGCTGAGCCGCTGTAGCTTGCAGCAAGGCTTTAAGCAGATCCTCCATGTCGACAGATTTTTCAGGCGGCTTTGTAGCTGCTCTCACCCAGGACATATATCAAACCCTCAGGGGTGAGTCTCAGTAACTTCCCACTGGGCTGTATCTGCATAAACCACCGTTTTCTGCAGGCCTCACAAAGCTGCTGCTTTCACTTATGCGCAGAACGGAGTGCTCGCATTCTCCACCAAGTTGTAACACTGTAGGGGTGCAAGGAGCCTCTTCCTGGGGAATATGGCAGCACGCAGCAGCTGAGGAACAACAAAAGTCCAGTGTCTGGTACAACTGGCCCCGGCCAGTTTTATTGAAACAGAAAATAAAACAAACACCAAAAGAAAATACCTTGCCTGTCCGGCACTAACTAAACACAAGATGTTCCTAACTATCACTAAACACAAAAACACAGAGTTCTCCAGTAAACACTGTATAGCTCACTTGTATCAGGAAGCGTGTTTCTCTCACACAGATCCCTCCAGTCTTCCCAGGCAGTCTGCCCATACTAATCAGGCTAGCAGCCCTATAACACTCTTACACAACTGAAACCCTGATTAGCCCTCTGTGAGGCCAAAGACTCGAACTGGGCCCAATGTCTAGAACTCACCTTATCTCTCTTTCAGAGCCTTTACCCAGCTTTTTGTCAGGAATCCGCAGTCTCCATTGCATCACTTCCAGTGAACAGGGCTCTCCTGGCTTCAGCCCTCTGTCCTCAGAGTATCCCCTGTGAATTGGACCTGTGGAACTACAGGTCCCAGCAGTTCCAGTTCTGTTCCAGTCTTTAGTCTCCTGCAGCCCACAGCTCACCGTGCTCCACCTAACCAGTTCTATCTTTTGGTAACCACTGGTTTCAGCCAGCAGCCTGGAATACACAGTGTTTCTAGTTAAACAGTATTTACTCCCGGTGCACTACTGATCCCAGCCAGCAACCAGCAGTGCATGGCATTAACTATCTACAGTGTTATTCTCCCGGTTAATCACCAGCTCCAGTTAACTCACAGCTGATCTGAACACCCAATCCAGCAGGGTGTGTTCTCACAGAGATCATCCAATCATCTCAGACCAAGGTGTTTAAACTCCAGTTCCTGGTTCAGTCTCATTGCCTTGGACAACACGTCACATTCTGTGAACAGGCGTCTCCTGTCTGCAGTCTTCTGTCTACAGAGATATCCCTGAGTATTGGGCCTGTGGAACTACAGGTCCCAGCTGTTCCCGTTCCGTTCCAGCTGTTCCAGTTCTATTCCAGTTTCCAGCTGTTCCAGTGTTCCTGTGGAACTACAAGTTCCAGCAATCACTCCAGCTCTCCTGCGACATTCAGTGTGCAAGTTCCTGTGTTCCAGTCTCCAGTTCCCCTGTGTTCCTGGTTACCTACCTGTTCCTCCGTTTTCCTGGTTACCTACCTGTTCCTCCGTGTTCCTGGTTACCTGCTTGTTACTCCGTGTTCCTGGTTATCCTACTACAGCTCCATGGAAATACAAGCATCAGCAACTCCTGCATTCATTTACAGGCTTCACACCAATCTCCAACACAGTGTGCTTCAGCCTCAGCTGTAGAGACTCCTTCTCCAGGTGCATCTCATCACCTCACCTGTGAATCAGCTTGCAAGCTGCCTGTGCTTTCCCAATAGCACTGTGAACCCTGCATCAAGTCTTCTGCATCTGCTACCAGGTTTACTACCAATATCACCATCTCTGCTGGCTCCACGTTTTAATAATCTCTGGTTCCCATACCAGCATATTGCTTCCTTGTTCAACTATACAGTCATACTGTTATTGCCATAGACTCTCAGCTTCCAAGCTGCACCATATTCATTTGCATTTATTGTTTGTTATTACAAGTATTCCTGCTGCCATATTGTTTTATCTTTCTGTTTAATAAACAACATCGCGCACATGCGCAGGAATCCAATCCAGTTTCCTCACTTCTTCCATCCTACCTCCACTGACCCACTAGCGCCCCCTCCGGGGACACAAACCAGACCGAACCTGACAGTTTGTCCAAGGCCCATGGACCCGGACGGTGGTCAGAGTGTGGGGTCAGTGTCACTCCAGCGTTTTGTGTCACGACTCAATGATTATGAGGCTGCACAACAACGACTGATCCAGTTCCTACAGGGAATGTCTATCCATTTGGATACCTTGCAGCAATCCCTTCCAAGTTCTGTTGTTTCTCCAGTTCCTGTTCAAGTCACTCCTGCTCCAGTCATTTCAACTTTCCCTGCACAATCCGTTCCTGTGGATGGATCTTGCTCAAGTCAGTCCTATGGCAGTCCCTTCACAGCTAATTCTCCTGAGAGAGCGACTTCCTCCTTTGAAAGCTTCAAGACTCCTTTGTTGTCTGCTGTGAACTCTGAACCAATAAGCACTCTTTATCATCTATTGGAACAACTTCAAAGTCTCCTAACAAAAATCATTCCAATAATGCCAGAAATCCTGGGTGGTGCTTTAAACGCAGTGAAGAGTACTGCTCAAAGTATTGAGACTAGTGCGACCTGCGTGTCAACTTTTCTTCAAACTAAATTCTCTTCTCCTATGCAGAGAGAGGGCAGATTCCAGAGCTACCTGCGCTCCAAACTCATGGAAGCTGAACGACGGCATCGCAAGCAGCTTCACCTCTGCTTTTACTGTGGGAGTTCTAGTCATCTTATTAAGGACTGTTCCTTCCGCAACTCAAAAGTTGGTGACATGTCCCAGCATCACAGTGTTTTCACCTGCAAACCTTCCAACGTATCCTCTACAGTTTCAAGTTCCTTTACCCCAAACAGGAGTGTCCAAAAAGTCTACGATTGGGGTCCTGTGACAAATAGACCCAATCCCAAGTTCAGAAATCAACAGAGACTATCTATGTTACCCATAACTAAAGTAGTATCTGTGCCTACAGCCCGAGAAGGGGCATCTGTGCCTACAGCCTGAGAAGGGGCATCTGTGCCTACAGCCCGAGAAGAGGCATCTGTGCCTACAGCCCCAGGTGGGGCATCTGATGTTGTGACCCCAGAAGGGGTATCTGATGTTCAGGTTCCAGAAGTGGCATCCGGCCATGCAGCTCAAAGAAGTGTGTCTGATCTATTAACCCCAGGAGGGGTCTTTGGAGTTTCAGCCTCAAGTGAGGAATCCAGGGCCAAGATCCCAGGAGGAATTTTTAAAGCCACAGATACAGACATGAACTTTTGTTTGCCAACTTCAGAGAGTGCTACCAGCTCAGTACCACTCCAAGAGGGATCATCAGAACATCCGGATTCTGTCTATACAGATTCAAGTGTCAATGGACCTAGCCCAGTTCCAGCCGTCAGTCCAAAGTCTCCACTGGTTCCAGCCAGCCTGAGTGTTTCCAATGCTGAGCTACCTTCTTCGGTTCCAGCCGATTCCAGCATCCTTGGATCAAATCCGGTCCTATCCATCAGTCTGAGGGCTCCTTCGGTTCCAGCCGATTCCAGAATCCTCTGATCAAATCCGGTCCTATCCGTCAGTCCGAGGACTCCACCGGTTCCTGACGATTCAAGCTCTTCTGGACCCAATCCGGTCCCATCCGTCTGTCCGGATCAGTCTCCTTCGGTTCCAGCCGATTCCAGTAAGCCTCCTTCGGTTCCAGCCGATTCCTGCATCTTCGGATCAAATCCGGTCCTATCCGTCAGTCCGAAGACTCCTCCGGATCCAGCCGGTTCAAGCTTTTCTGGACCCAATCCGGTTCCATCTGTCTGTCCAGATCAGCCTCCTCTGGTTCCAGCCAGCCTGAGTAGCTCTGTTTCCAATGCTGAGCTATCTTCTTCGGTTCCAGCCGATTCCAGCATCCTCGGATCAAATCCGGTCCTATCCGTCAGTCCGAGGACTCCTTCGGTTCCAGCCGATTCCAGTCTCTTTGTATCAAATCCGGTTCTATCCGTCAGTCCGAAGACTCCTGCGGTTCCAGCCGGTTCAAGCTTATCTGGACCCAATCCGGTCCCATCCCTCTGTCCAGATTAGCCTCTTACAGTTCAAGTCAATTCAAGTAGTCCTGGACAAATCCCTGTTCCATCCGTTTGTCCAAAGTTGTCGTCGGTTCCTGCCGATTCCAGTTCCTCTGAACCCGGTGTGGTTCTCTCCAGTGTTTCAAGTAAGCAACTCCTGTCGCTATGTCCAGAGTCTACAGTTCTTGCAGATATTGCAGTTGCCTCAACCCAGATGGAGGCTCTACGCATCTCACCCCAAGATGAAGCTTCTAGCGTTCTGTTAACCTCAGCAGAGAATTCCCGTCAGTCAATCCAGGAGATGACGTCCTCTCTCCACCCTCGAGCATTTCAAGTTGATTCTACTCCTGCTTCTGAATGCTTATTCCAGTCCTCAACTCTTTCCAAACAGGATCAGGTTCTGTTGAATCAATGTATCAGAGATTTCAAGAATTACAAGAATTGGAGAGCTCAAAAACCAGTTCAAAGTCTACCATCTGTTGATGTAAGTTTTGGCTATGCTGCCGTTACCCCTAGTCTTGGTGTCTCATATAGCTTCAAATCTACTGGTCCACAGGTTGTCTCAGATACTGTTGTTCCTAAACAAAAGGCTCCCATGACCACACTAGACCTGGACTCTGACTCTGAAAGTGAGTTTGTTGATGACGACTCAAGTTACATTATGGGGGGTTCTATCCTTCCGAGTTATGCCTTCTCCCAGGAAGTAAAATCTGTCTCAAATGACCATGAATGGTCTACTTGTTCTGACGAGGAAAATCTGTCTTCTGAAGATGAAATTTGGGAAGACTTTTGAGGACCTCCTGCTTTTGTGTATTCCTAAGTTCTTTTTCAAGGATCCTCCATGTTCCAGCGTGGGTGTTCGGTGCCCACCCATAAAAGGGGGGGTACTGTCAGGAATCCGCAGTCTCCATTGCATCACTTCCAGTGAACAGGGCTCTCCTGGCTTCAGACCTCTGTCCTCAGAGTATCCCCTGTGAATTGGACCTGTGGAACTACAGGTCCCAGCAGTTCCAGTTCTGTTCCAGTCTTTAGTCTCCTGCAGCCCACAGCTCACCGTGCTCCACCTAACCAGTTCTATCTTTTGGTAACCACTGGTTTCAGCCAGCAGCCTGGAATACACAGTGTTTCTAGTTAAACAGTATTTACTCCCGGTGCACTACTGATCCCAGCCAGCAACCAGCAGTGCATGGCATTAACTATCTACAGTGTTATTCTCCCGGTTAATCACCAGCTCCAGTTAACTCACAGCTGATCTGAACACCCAATCCAGCAGGGTGTGTTCTCACAGAGATCATCCAATCATCTCAGACCAAGGTGTTTAAACTCCAGTTCCTGGTTCAGTCTCATTGCCTTGGACAACACGTCACATTCTGTGAACAGGCAGAAAATATATACAAGTGCTGCGCTTGAAGTAAGCTTGGTTAATTGCTACTTGGTGAAAATATAAATATAAAGGTGTCTGCTCCAATCAATCAACAGCTCACACGGAACTTGCTAATAAACAAATTTAATAGTACACATAAAAATAAAATAAAATAAAAGACAATTGTAAAAACAAATGTTTAAAACTAGCTCAAGCACACTGATACATTTGCTGTATGGATCACTGAAATAAAAGTTTGTAAATAGTGTCACTTTAATGTTGCCACAAAGGACCTAATTGTGGTCTCTTTGTATCAATTGGGACTGATAAGTAGCAGTTCGTACAGCCTGTTGGAAAATAAATGAAACAAACTCTTGTGCCTCTAAGCTACTGGCGTCCCAGTGCAGAGGAGAAACCGCTGATTATAATTACCCGTCCTGCGGGAAATGTAGTGATGCGGCACAAGAGGTACCGGAGCAGCTGCCGTGCGTCTGCCGTTGGCACTAGCAAAGTGCAGATGGTAGGATCTAGGCAAGCCGGTCGTAATGCTGCAGTAATACGCTGGGCTGGCGTTCCGGTTGGAAATTCTCCACGGCTGATCGAGCAGATTCAAGGAGCACCACTGCGGGTGAGAATGACTGGCAACACTCAGTGCGTCCGTGAGCAATGTGAAGGAGTGACGTCAACGCGTTTCGTCCCGTATCCCGGGACTTCCTCAAGACGATGGGGCTCACACTATGGAGGCCCGTATTTAACTCCTCAAGAGGACCCACCTCTAAATTCATTAGGGGTCCAGGTGTGCATACTTAATTGATTAATAAGATAAAAATGAAAACACTGTGTGTAAAAGCAAAAAAGGACATGCAAGTTCCGCCTGATTGTAATGATAAAATCTGTTAACTTGATATAAATTAACAATCATAATACTATAAGGTTACCAAAATAAGGTAAATACAGAGACGGTGAAATGATCAATAAATTAACAAATTAACCAGAATGATATTCTCTTCTAGGCATAATAATAATGGTCAGTTACATACTCGAAGGCTAACATAATGATGAACTCCACACTGGTCAACAGGTGCATAAAATTAGCAATGACCCAAAGTAAATTTGTATACCCAAGAAACAGGATTGTAATAATTTTCCAATTGATAGAGAACATAGTGGGAAGCAGCAAATTATCATTAATTTATAAATATTTGAATAGATACTAAATGTGAAAATACTAGTAGACATATGAGTATGAATAGAAATAAAAATAAAAATAAAAATAAAAATAAAAATAAATGTGAATATAAAAATGAAAATGCAAATAAAAATAAAAATACATAATTATGGTGTTTCTTGTTCGTATTGATTAATGGTTTGAAGCAGATAGAGTAATGCAGAAATAACTCATAATATTGATAATAATAATAATAATCAAAAATAAATAAAATGTGTAAAATGTGTATAGATGTATACATAAACATATATATATGTAGTATGTAAATACGGAAATAAAAAATGAAAAAAATGAAAAAAATGTGTAAAAAATGAATGTAGTAAATAAAAAATGAAAAATGAAAAATGAAAAGGAGTAAATAAATGAAAAAAATGAAAAAAATGAAAATAAAAAAATAAAATAAATAAATAAATAAATGAAAAATATATAATATATTATATTATATTACACAACACAATATATATTATATAACACAATACAATATACCATATAATATATATATATATATACATATACACATAATATAATAATGAAAAAATGAATCATAGAAGATAATATGTATAATGTATAAAAATGTATATATATATATATATATATACATACATATATATATATATATATATATATATATATACATGTAAATAATAAATGAAGAGTGAAAGGCAGAGACATAAAGACCATCAGGCAAGATCCCTATGATTAGAATCCAGCTAAAATGATTTAATCTATGCATGAATAATCGATAGCCTCATTTAACCCTCTAGGGTTCAGAGTGTCGAGTTTAAAGATCCATGCAGATTCACCCAAACAGAGCTGTCTAAATCTATTCCCCCCTCTTTTTGTTTGACTAAACTGTTCAACTCCCATCACTGATAGACCACTGGGGTCTCCATTATGACATTTGGCAAAGTGTCGAGAGACACTATGTTTAAAGAATTTATTGAGAATGTTGCGCCTGTGTTCCCTAAAACGGGTTTTTATGGATCTAATAGTCCTGCCTACATATTGTAGTTGGCAGGGACACTGGAGGACATACACGGAGTATGTAGAATCACAATTGAGAAATTGTTTAATTGGAAAACTTACTCCATTGCTAGTAGAGGTGATCTTGATTACCCTATTTCTCATGTAACTGCAAGTCAAACAAACAGATTTGTTACATTTAAAATTGCCTATAGGCCTATTGGGGAGCCAAGTGTTAAAAGTAACTTCATTACTCTTAACAGATTTTTCAGATCTTAAATCACTAGGAGCTAATATATTACCAAGGTTGGTGTTCTTCTTATAGATCATCCTTGGTTTAATGCCAATAGAATTACTTAAAATGGGATCCTGTTTCAGAATTTCGAAGTTGGTGTTGACGATTTTCTTAATTGTATGTGATTTGGAGTTAAACTTAGAGATGAACTTCAGCTCACCCATAGTGGAGTCACCACGATCAAATTTCGCAGAGTGAACACTCCCCAAAGTATCAGTAGGATTAATTAAAGTAGAAATGGGTTCAGAGGGCATCAATGATGAAGCTGACGAGAGGGCTTCAACCAAAAGGTTATGTGGATAGCCCCTTCTTTCAAAATGTCCAATCATAGTTTTAGATTGTGCAGAAAAATCTTCATCACGAATACAGTTGCGTCTTAAACGCATTAATTGGTTTCTGGGAATATTCTTAATCCATGGCTTAAAGTGGGCACTGTCATAATGTAAATAATTGCTAGTGCCCACTGGTTTAACATAGTTGTTAGAGATAATCAGATTATTCTGAATAGAGAAAGTGACATCAAGATAATTGATTGAGTCAAAATCAAAAGAATAAGTGAAAGTGAGATTGTAGGTATTGTGATTGAGGAAATTAACAAATTCCTGTGCTAAAGAAGGACCCCCATTCCAAATAATAATCAAATCATCAATAAAACGGCTATAGAGGACCAGGTTCTCTCTATAGGGGCCGCTCCAAATGAGCTCTTCCTCAAAGCGGCCCATATAGAGATTCGCAAAACTAGGTGCGAACCTGGTCCCCATAGCTGTGCCCAGTGCCTGTAAATAATAAGTGTCACCAAAAAGAAAATAATTGTGAGTGAGGATAAACAGGATAGAACTATTGACAAAATCACGTCTTTCCTTACTTAAGTTGGGATCTCTCCTTAAATAATAATCAACTGCTTCAATCCCAGCTGTGTGGGGGATATTGGTGTACAGAGCCTGGACGTCCAGGGTGAGGAAACCCCACCCTTCCGTCCAGCTCCGTCCCACCATTTTTTGTAAAATATGCTTGGTGTCTTTAATATGTGACTGCAAATTGGTGACATGATTTTGCAAGTGCTCATCAACAAAATGTGACAAATTAGAGGTGAGGGAACCCACACCAGAAATTATGGGGCGACCAGGTGGTGACAAAAGTGTTTTGTGAATTTTGGGAAGGTGATAAAAAACTGGAGTGATAGGATGTGTACACTGTAAAAAGTAAAACTCATCTTCTGATATCACTTTCTCACTTCTTGCACAATCCAATAAACTGTTGAAATCTTTCTGAAATGGGACAGTAGGATTAGCTGGCAAAACAGTATAATATTGAGTGTCCTGTAGTTGTCTAAGCGCTTCTGAGGTATAGTCTTCTCTACTTTGAAGTACAATACCCCCTCCCTTGTCTGCTGGTCTGATGACAAGGGAGAGGGTTTCCCTCAATTCCTTAAGGGCTGTTCTCTCTTTTTTGGACAGGTTGGAGGAAAAATTCAAATGGTGGGAATTGGGTTTTTTTGGAGGTTTTTGACAAAGAGATTTAAGATCACTTAGGGTCTTATTATAAAATATAGTGATAGCTGGACTTTTGTGCTCGAGAGGAAAAAATTGAGATTTCCTCTTGAATTTGGGGAAAACTGTAGAATCCTTCAGTGAATCTATATCGAACAATTTAACTTCATCATTAGATTCACTGTATAGTTGTTCTAAGTAATGTAACCCTAATTTGTCAGAATCATCCAAGATGATCGGTATTTGTATCTGATCTTGTTGATCAGAATTGCAATTAAGTTTTTTAGATGCGAAAAACCGTTTTCTGCATAAATCTCTCGTAAATCTATTGAGATCTAGAAAGAGCTCAAAAATGTTGGGTTCTTTAGTAGGGGCAAAATTTAACCCTTTTTGTAAAAGGGAGATTTGATCATTAGAAAGTTTATGAGGTGATAGGTTAAATATACCACTCTCCGCTATCTGAATCTCGCCCTTCTGTTTATTCTTTCTTTTTCTTCCTCCTCTGCTTCCTCTCTTACTCTGCGTTTTTTTGAGGTTGAGCTGTCGAGGGGATCGTATGGATTTGGATGATGGTATTTGGACAGCTGGTAAAAATCCTTTGGTTGATCAGGTTGAGTACCCTCACCAATTTGCTTAGTTTTGGGTCTAGTACCAGTATCTTGATAGGTATTGGCCCTAGATTCATAGTTAGTTGCTCGCCTGGGAGGATCAATATATCTAGGGGATGGAGCAGAAGGTCGATTGGTATAATTATTGCTCCTATCTTGCGATCTATAGGGAGTTCTAGGTTTTGGACGATAATCAACGAGATGATTAGTTCTCTTAAGTTTATTATAAGTTCTGACCATACCTGTTTGGTAGTCAGATAAATCACGTGAAAATTTCTGTTTCTTGGAATATACAATTTCTTTCTCAAATTTCTCTACCCTAAGATTGATTTGTTCATCTTTATCTTTAAAAGAGGCTAAATCCTTACATTGCATAAGATCCTCTTTTAATAGATCAATCTGTTCAGTAATAAGTTTAACTTTCTCATTCCTATATTGAACAAGCAGCTTCATCAGTGAGAAGGAACACAAATCTAAGGTCTCTTCCCATTTTTTCTGTAAATCAGGATTTTCATTTATGGATAGATGTTTAAAAATTCTGAGACCTCTGGGTATAATTTTGGCATCAATGTACTTCTGCAGAGATATCCCATCCCACCAGTTACGCATCTCATCTTTAAGAAGATCTTCCAACTGAAAAAACTGCTTGCTCAGATCTGGATTGTCCTTAGACCAGGTGGTTTCAACATCTCTATTACCAAAGGAGGACAAATACGTCTCCCTTCTAGTTTTTCTGTCTGAATAACTCTTAAAGTCTGCCATTGATCACTCAATTGACCACAGCTGATTGATTGGGAGCACACACCTATAGTTGAGACAGCAGTTTGCCAAATTGATAACACTGTGCTGCCTGGGAGAAAAGCACATATACAGAGATAAAGAATTTAATAGGGAGTGTGTGAACACTCCCACTCCTGGCGCACTTTAATTAAATGAATACAAAAAAAGCTGAACAACAGCTGCAAGCACTAGGGGACTGCTAGTTCCCCCAAAGGCAGAGATAGAAAATATATACAAGTGCTGCGCTTGAAGTAAGCTTGGTTAATTGCTACTTGGTGAAAATATAAATATAAAGGTGTCTGCTCCAATCAATCAACAGCTCACACAGGCGTCTCCTGTCTGCAGTCTTCTGTCTACAGAGATATCCCTGAGTATTGGGCCTGTGGAACTACAGGTCCCAGCTGTTCCCATTCCGTTCCAGTTTCCAGCTATTCCAGTTCCATTCCAGCTGTTCCAGTTCTGTTCCAGTTTCCAGCTGTTCCAGTGTTCCTGTGGAACTACAAGTTCCAGCAATCACTCCAGCTCTCCTGCGACATTCAGTGTGCAAGTTCCTGTGTTCCAGTCTCCAGTTCCCCTGTGTTCCTGGTTACCTACCTGTTCCTCCGTGTTCCTGGTTACCTACCTGTTCCTCCGTGTTCCTGGTTACCTGCTTGTTACTCCGTGTTCCTGTTTATCCTACTACAGCTCCGTGGAAATACAAGCATCAGCAACTCCTGCATTCATTTACAGGCTTCACACCAATCTCCAACACAGTGTGCTTCAGCCTCAGCTGTAGAGACTCCTTCTCCAGGTGCATCTCATCACCTCACCTGTGAATCAGCTTGCAAGCTGCCTGTGCTTTCCCAATAGCACTGTGAACCCTGCATCAAGTCTTCTGCATCTGCTACCAGGTTTTCTACCAATATCACCATCTCTGCTGGCTCCACGTTTTAATAATCTCTGGTTCCCATACCAGCATATTGTTTCCTTGTTCAACTATACAGTCATACTGTTATTGCCATAGACTCTCAGCTTCCAAGCTGCACCATATTCATTTGCATTTATTGTTTGTTATTACAAGTATTCCTGCTGCCATATTGTTTTATCTTTCTGCTTAATAAACAACATCGCGCACATGCGCAGGAATCCAATCCAGTTTCCTCACTTCTTCCATCCTACCTCCACTGACCCACTAGCGCCCCCTCCGGGGACACAAACCAGACCGAACCTGACACTTTTACAGCAAACTGAAAAGGTTCTGACAAAACAAAAGCATTTTCCTAGATGTTTCCATTTTATAAAACATGTAAGACAAGAACCTGGGACAAACATACCTGCCCTCAAACACTATCCCAGTGTTCTTGTCACAATATATATGTTTCCTAACAAATTGTAATAACAGGAATATATATATATATATATATATATATATATGTATGTGTATATATATTTATATCTTGAGGATGGAAATATCTATCATATCATGTGTGGGATCATATTGTTCAGAGACACGTAAACATTAATCTGGTGGGTATAAGAATAGTGTCACATATTGCAACAATAAGTTATTAAAAATATCAGATTTATGTATGATTAATGTGAGGGGTTTAACTGATCATGGGACGGGAACTCAGATGCAAACAACAGAAATCACATCTCAAGTCTTAGCCATCGCCCACTTCTTGAGCCGACCAATGATCCCCGGTGCACAGGATATGTCCCACCCCCGAACCAATGGAAGAAGAGCACAAAGTGTCTATTGTATTATGTTTTGATCAACTGTATAAAAGCCAATCTGCTTAGCTGGTCGGTAATCTCTCTCTCTGAAGGGTCATCTTGCCTTATAGACCTGAGCACCGGGACCACGTGGAGCTGGTGAAACTAAACATATGTACCATTGTATTGTAGCCTCTTTTCTGGTATTGTAATTGTATCTTTGTTGTAACCCCCTTTTATCAATTATATGTTGGCGGGTCGGATCCCAACTTCCTAAATACAATTGGTGTTGTGTCTCCTTTCCCTGCAAGATTTTTAAGTGTATTACAGACACACGTGAAGCTGCATAGTGCTCACGGTGTGTCATTGTGTGTGTATGCACCGCGTGTACTTTGTACGCCCGTCACTGCGTTAGTACACAAAGTTCGTACACGGTATGGGACTTTGTACCAAACTGAGTAATAAGTACGTAGGCTTAGGATTACATATAGCGGCTGCAGCGGCTCAATAATAAAGTGTATTAAGTGTGGTTTTAAGTATTGCTTTTAGTCCTGTAAGTGAATCAGCATTTACAGATTCTGAGAACTTGGAGAGCTTTTTCCAGGGGGACCACATGTTGCTGAAATGATGGTTTTATTACACTGTGCACGTCCTGTTTCAGCAACATAAGGGTGGGTGAGAGGGCCGAGGACAATTCCATCTTGCACCTCTTTATTCTCTTTGCATTATGTGTTCTTTGGGGCCTAGTTTTTAAAACTGCCATCCTGTCTGCCACTGCAGTGCCACTCCTAAATGGGCCGGGTGTTTGTGCCACCCACTTGTGTCGCTAAGCTTAGTCATCCAGCTACCTCGGTGCAACCTTTTGGCCTAAAAACAATATTGTGGGGTGTTCAGAATAGACTGGGAATGAGTTTAAATGAATGTTGTTGAGGTTAATAATAGGTAGGATCAAAATTACCCCCACATTCTGTGATTTTAGCTGTTTTTATGTTTGTTTGTTTTTTAAATCCAGATCCAAAACCAAAACCCGAAAGGGTGGTTTTGTCAAAACCAATCCAGATCCAAAACATGAATGGAGATCCAGATCCAAAACCAAAACACAAAACCCGAAAAGTAGCCGCCGCACATCTCAAGCTATATAGCTTTTCCCCATTCACTCCTACATCATTTAGTTTCTTTAGTCTTTATTATGTTTTTATTATTTTATTAAATGTCATTTTTGTTTGTAATGCAGCAGCTGCTGGCCAGTTTCAGCCTTTTAGCTGTAGAGGATCCCCCTTGCATTGTAGAACATCATTGAAGCAAAATGTTTGGTGTCCTACTGCTGACAGTGGGTTACAGCTAAAGCACCTGTCCTAACTAACTTAGGGGGTAATTCAGAGTTGATCGCAGCAGCAAATTTGTTAGCAGTTGAGCAAAACTATGGGGGGTCATTCCGACCCGTTCGCACACAGTGGTTCTTTGCTGCAGTGCAAACCGGTCGGAACTGCAGCTGCGCGTTGGAGGCATTACGCACGTGCGTCATTGCCCAGCAACGGCAGTCACCGGGTAACAACTAGAGATGTGCACCGGAAATTTTTCGGGTTTTGGGTTCGGTTCCGTGGCCGTGTTTTGGGTTCGAACGCGTTTTGGCCAAACCTCACCGAATTTTTTTTGTCGGATTCGGGTGTGTTTTGGGTTCGGGTGTTTTTTTCAAAAAACCCTAAAAAAACAGCTTAAATCAAAGAATTTGGGGGTCATTTTGATCCCAAAGTATTATTAACCTCAATAACCATAATTTCCACTCATTTTCAGTCTATTCTGAACACCTCACACCTCACAATATTATTTTTAGTCCTAAAATTTGCACAGAGGTCGCTGGATGGCTAAGCTAAGCGACCCAAGTGGCCGACACAAGCACCTGGCCCATCTAGGAGTGGCACTGCAGTGTCAGGCAGGATGGCCCTTCCAAAAACTACTCCCCAAACAGCACATGACGCAAAGAAGAAAAAAAAGAGGCGCAATGAGGTAGCTGTGTGAGTAAGCTAAGCGACCCTAGTGGCCGACACAAACACCTGGCCCATCTAGGAGTGGCACTGCAGTGTCAGGCAGGATGGCCTTTCCAAAAACTACTCCCCAAACAGCACATGACGCAAAGAAGAAAAAAAAGAGGCGCAATGAGGTCGCTGTGTGAGTAAGCTAAGCGACCCTAGTGGCCGACACAAACACCTGGCCCATCTAGGAGTGGCACTGCAGTGTCACGCATGATGGCCCTTCCAAAAAACACTCCCCAAACAGCACATGACGCAAAGAAAAATTAAAGAAAAAAGAGGTGCAAGATGGAATTGTCCTTGGGCCCTCCCACCCACCCTTATGTTGTATAAACAGGACATGCACACTTTAACCAACCCATCATTTCAGTGACAGGGTCTGCCACACGACTGTGACTGAAATGACGGGTTGGTTTGGACCCCCACCAAAAAAGAAGCAATTAATCTCTCCTTGCACAAACTGGCTCTACAGAGGCAAGATGTCTACCTCATCATCATCCTCCGATTCATCACCGTGTACATCCCCCTCCTCACAGATTATCAATTCGTCCCCACTGGAATCCACCATCTCAGCTCCCTGTGTACTTTGTGGAGGCAATTGCTGCTGGTGAATGTCTCCACGGAGGAATTGATTATAATTCATTTTAATGAACATCATCTTCTCCACATTTTCTGGAAGTAGCCTCGTACGCCGATTGCTGACAAGGTGAGCGGCGGCACTAAACACTCTTTCGGAGTACACACTTGTGGGAGGGCAACTTAGGTAGAATAAAGCCAGTTTGTGCAAGGGCCTCCAAATTGCCTCTTTTTCCTGCCAGTATACGTATGGACTGTCTGACGTGCCTACTTGGATGCGGTCACTCATATAATCCTCCACCATTCTTTCAATGGTGAGAGAATCATATGCAGTGACAGTAGACGACATGTCCGTAATCGTTGGCAGGTCCTTCAGTCCGGACCAGATGTCAGCATCAGCAGTCGCTCTAGACTGCCCTGCATCACCGCCAGCGGGTGGGCTCGGAATTCTGAGCCTTTTCCTCGCACCCCCAATTGCGGGAGAATGTGAAGGAGGAGCTGTTGACCGATCAAGTTCCACTTGACTTGATAATTTTCTCACCAGCAGGTCTTTGAACCCCTGTAGACTTGTGTCTGCCGGAAAGAGAGATACAACGTAGGTTTTAAATCTAGGATCGAGCACGGTGGCCAAAATGTAGTGCTCTGATTTCAACAGATTGACCACACGTGAATCCTGGTTAAGCGAATGAAGGGCTCCATCCATAAGTCCCACATGCCTAGCGGAATTGCTCTGTCTTAGCTCCTCCTTCAATGTCTCCAGCTTCTTCTGCAAAAGCCTGATGAGGGGAATGACCTGACTCAGGCTGGCAGTGTCTGAACTGACTTCACGTGTGGCAAGTTCAAAAGGTTGTAGAACCTTGCACAACGTTGAGATCATTCTCCACTGCGCTTGAGACAGGTGCATTCCACCTCCTATATCGTGGTCAGATGTATAGGCTTGAATGGCCTTTTGCTGCTCCTCCATCCTCTGAAGCATATAGAGGGTTGAATTCCACCTCGTTACCACTTCTTGCTTCAGATGATGGCTGGGCAGGTTCAGGCATTTTTGGTGTTGCTCCAGTCTTCTGTACGTGGTGCCTGTACGCCGAAAGTGTCCCGCAATTCTTCTGGCCACCGACAGCATCTCTTGCACGCCCCTGTCGTTTTTTAAATAATTCTGCACCACCAAATTCAAGGTATGTGCAAAACATGGGACGTGCTGGAATTTGCCCAGATATAATGCACGCACAATATTGCTGGCGTTGTCCGATGCCACAATTCCACAGGAGAGTCCAATTGGGGTAAGCCATTCTGCGATGATCTTCCTCAGTTGCCGTAAGAGGTTTTCAGCTGTGTGCGTATTCTGGAAAGCGGTGATACAAAGCGTAGCCTGCCTAGGAAAGAGTTGGCATTTGCGAGATGCTGCTACTGGTGCCGCCGCTGCTGTTCTTGCAGCGGGAGTCTATACATCTACCCAGTGGGCTGTCACAGTCATATAGTCCTGAGTCTGCCCTGTTCCACTTGTCCACATGTCCGTGGTTAAGTGGACATTGGGTACAACTGCATTTTTTAGGACACTGGTGAGTCTTTTTCTGAGGTCTGTGTACATTTTCGGTATCGCCTGCCTAGAGAAATGGAACCTAGATGGTACACAGGGGACACAGTACCTCAATCAAGTCTATAGTTGGCTCTTAAGTAATCATGGATACCGGAACCACGTTTCTCACCGCCCAGGATGCCAAGGCCTCAGTTATCCGCTTTGCAGCAGGATGACTGCTGTGATATTTCTTCTTCCTCGCAAAGGACTGTTGGACAGTCAATTGCTTGGTGGAAGTAGTAAAAGTGGTCTTACGACTTCCCCTCTGGGATGACCATTGACTCCCAGCAGCAACAACAGCAGCGCCAGCAGCAGTAGGCGTTACACTCAAGAATGCATCGGAGGAATCCCAGGCAGGAGAGGACTCGTCAGAATTGCCATTGACATGGCCTGCAGGACTATTGGCATTCCTGGGGAAGGAGGAAATTGACACTGAGGGAGTTGGTGGGGTGGTTTGCGTGAGCTTGGTTACAAGAGGAAGGGATTTACTGGTCAGTGGACTGCTTCCGCTGTCGCCCAAAGTTTTTGAACTTGTCACTGACTTATGATGAATGCGCTGCAGGTGACGTATAAGGGAGGTTGTTCCGAGGTGGTTAACGTCCTTACCCCTACTTATTACAGCTTGACAAAGGCAACACACGGCTTGACACCTGTTGTCCGCATTTCTGTTGAAATACTTCCACACCGAAGAGCTGATTTTTTTGGTATTTTCACCAGGCATGTCAATGGCCATATTCCTCCCACGGACAACAGGTGTCTCCCCGGGTGCCTAACTCATCCTGGTGTACTTCAACACTGACATCTTCAATCTGACTATCAGGAACTGGACTGCGGGTGCTCCTTCCAGCACTTGCAGGGGGCGTGCAAATTGTGGAAGGCGCATGCTCTTCACGTCCAGTGTTGGGAAGGTCAGGCTTCGCAACCGACACAATTGGACTCTCCTTGTGGATTTGTGATTTCGAAGAATGCACAGTTCTTTGCTGTGCTTTTGCCGCAAGTCTTTTCTTTTTTCTAGCGAGAGGATGAGTGCTTCCATCCTCTTGTGAAGCTGAACCACTAGCCATGAACATAGGCCAGGGCCTCAGACGTTCCTTGCCACATCGTGTGGTAAATGGCATATTGGCAAGTTTACGCTTCTCCTCCGACAATTTTATTTTAGATTTTTGAGTCCTTTTTTTACTGATATTTTGTGTTTTGGATTTTACATGCTCTGTACTATGACATTGGGCATCGGCCTTGGCAGACGACGTTGATGGAATTTCATCGTCTCGGCCATGACTAGTGGCAGCAGCTTCAGCACGAGGTGGAAGTGGATCTTCATATTTCCCTATTTTTGGAACCTCAACATTTTTGTTCTCCATATTTTAATAGGCACAACTAAAAGGCACCTCAGGTAAACAATGGAGATGGATGGATACTAGTATAATTATAGATGACGAGTGACTGACGACACAGAGGTAGCTACAGCCGTGGACTACCGTACTGCGTCTGCTAGTATAGAGATGATAATTAATGATATAAAAAAAAATATATATATATATAACTACTGTAGGTATATATTATATAATGACGGACCTGGTGGACACTGTCAGCAGACTCCTAAACTACTAGTATGAAGAAGATAGAAAAAAAAAACCCACCACAGGTAGGTAGGTATACAATTATGGACGAGCACTGACGAAAGAGATAGCCACAGCCGTGGACTACTGTACTGCGTCTGCTAGTATAGATAATATACTAAATATATTACTACTGTAGGTATATAATATAATGACGGACCTGGTGGACACTGTCAGCAGACTCCTAAACTACTAGTATGAAGAAGATAGAAAAAAAAACCCACCACAGGTCGGTAGGTATACAATTATGGACGAGCACTGACGACACAGAGATAGCCACAGCCGTGTACTACCGTACTGCGTCTGCTAGTATAGATAATATACTAATTATATTACTACTGTAGGTATATAATATAATGACGGACCTGGTGGACACTGTCAGCAGACTCATAAACTACTAGTATGAAGATAGAAACAAAAACCCCACCACAGGTAGGTAGGTATACAATTATGGACGAGCACTGACGACACAGAGATAGCCAAAGCCGTGGACTACCGTACTGCGTCTGCTAGTATAGATAATATACTAAATATATTACTACTGTAGGTATATAATATAATGACGGACCTGGTGGACACTGTCAGCAGACTCCTAAACTACTAGTATGAAGAAGATAGAAAAAAAAAACCCACCACAGGTAGGTAGGTATACAATTATGGACGAGCACTGACGACACAGAGATAGCCACAGCCGTGGACTACCGTACTGCGTCTGCTAGAATAGATCATATACTAAATATATTACTACTGTAGGTATATAATATAATGACGGACCTGGTGGACACTGTCAGCAGACTCCTAAACTACTAGTATGCAGAAGATAGAAAAAAAAACCCCACCACGGGTCGGTAGGTATACAAATATGGACGAGCACTGACGACACAGATAGCCACAGCCGTGGACTACCGTACTGCGTCTGCTAGTATAGATAATATACTAAATATATTACTACTGTAGGTATATAATATAATGACGGACCTGGTGGACACTGTCAGCAGACTCCTAAACTACTAGTATGAAGATAGAAACAAAAACCCCACCACAGGTAGGTAGGTATACAATTATGGACGAGCACTGACGACACAGAGATAGCCACAGCCGTGGACTACCGTACTGCGTCTGCTAGTATAGATAATATACTAAATATATTACTACTGTAGGTATATAATATAATGACGGACCTGGTGGACACTGTCAGCAGACTCCTAAACTACTAGTATGAAGAAGATAGAAAAAAAAAACCACCACAGGTAGGTAGGTATACAATTATGGACGAGCACTGACGACACAGAGATAGCCACAGCCGTGGACTACCGTACTGCGTCTGCTAGTATAGATCATATACTAAATATATTACTACTGTAGGTATATAATATAATGACGGACCTGGTGGACACTGTCAGCAGACTCCTAAACTACTAGTATGCAGAAGATAGAAAAAAAAACCCCACCACAGGTCGGTAGGTATACAAATATGGACGAGCACTGACGACACAGAGATAGCCACAGCCGTGGACTACCGTACTGCGTCTGCTAGTATAGATAATATACTAAATATATTACTACTGTAGGTATATAATATAATGACGGACCTGGTGGACACTGTCAGCAGACTCCTAAACTACTAGTATGAAGAAGATAGAAAAAAAAACCCCACCACAGGTAGGTAGGTATACAATTATGGACGAGCACTGACAACACAGAGATAGCCACAGCCGTGGACTACCGTACTGCGTCTGCTAGTATAGATAATATACTAAATATATTACTACTGTAGGTATATAATATAATGACGGACCTGGTGGACACTGTCAGCAGACTCCTAAACTACTAGTATGAAGAAGATAGAAAAAAAAACCCCACCACAGGTCGGTAGGTATACAAATATGGACGAGCACTGACGACACAGATAGCCACAGCCGTGGACTACCGTACTGCGTCTGCTAGTATAGATAATATACTAAATATATTACTACTGTCGGTATATAATATAATGACGGACCTGGTGGACACTGTCAGCAGACTCCTAAACTACTAGTATGAAGTAGATAGAAAAAAAAAACCACCACAGGTAGGTAGGTATACAATTATGGACGAGCACTGACGACACAGAGATAGCCACAGCCGTGGACTACCGTACTGCGTCTGCTAGTATAGATAATATACTAAATATATTACTACTGTAGGTATATAATATAATGACGGACCTGGTGGACACTGTCAGCAGACTCCTAAACTACTAGTATGAAGAAGATAGAAAAAAAAAAACACCACAGGTAGGTAGGTATACAATTATGGACGAGCACTGACGACAGAGATAGCCACAGCCGTGGACTACCATACTGCGTCTGCTAGTATAGATAATATACTAAATATATTACTACTGTAGGTATATAATATAATGACGGACCTGGTGGACACTGTCAGCAGACTCCTAAACTACTAGTATGAAGAAGATAGAAAAAAAAAACCACCACAGGTAGGTAGGTATACAATTATGGACGAGCACTGACGACACAGAGATAGCCACAGCCGTGGACTACTGTACTGCGTCTGCTAGTATAGATAATATACTAAATATATTACTACTGTAGGTATATAATATAATGACGGACCTGGTGGACACTGTCAGCAGACTCCTAAACTACTAGTATGAAGAATATAGAAAAAAAAAACACCACAGATAGGTAGGTATACAATTATGGACGAGCACTGACGACACAGAGATAGCCACAGCCGTGTACTACCGTACTGCGTCTGCTAGTATAGATAATATACTAAATATATTACTACTGTAGGTATATAATATAATGACGGACCTGGTGGACACTGTCAGCAGACTCATAAACTACTAGTATGAAGATAGAAACAAAAACCCCACCACAGGTAGGTAGGTATACAATTATGGACGAGCACTGACGACACAGAGATAGCCAAAGCCGTGGACTACCGTACTGCGTCTGCTAGTATAGATAATATACTAAATATATTACTACTGTAGGTAAATAATATAATAACGGACCTGGTGGACACTGCCAGCAGACTCCTAAACTACTAGTATGAAGAAGATATAAAAAAAAAACCACCACAGGTAGGTAGGTATACAATTATGGACGAGCACTGACGACACAGAGATAGCCAAAGCCGTGGACTACCGTACTGCGTCTGCTAGTATAGATAAAATACTAAATATATTACTACTGTAGGTATATAATATAATGACGGACCTGGTGGACACTGCCAGCAGACTCCTAAACTACTAGTATGAAGAAGATATAAAAAAAAACCCCACCACAGGTAGGTAGGTATACAATTATGGGCGAGCACTGACGACACAGAGATAGCCACAGCCGTGGACTACCGTACTGCGTCTGCTAGTATAGATAATATACTAAATATATTACTACTGTAGGTATATAATATAATGACGGACCTGGTGGACACTGTCAGCAGACTCATAAACTACTAGTATGAAGATAGAAACAAAAACCCCACCACAGGTAGGTAGGTATACAATTATGGACGAGCACTGACGACACAGAGATAGCCAAAGACGTGGACTACCGTACTGCGTCTGCTAGTATAGATAATATACTAAATATATTACTACTGTAGGTATATAATATAATGACGGACCTGGTGGACACTGTCAGCAGACTCCTAAACTACTAGTATGAAGAAGATAGAAAAAAAACCCCACCACAGGTAGGTAGGTATACAATTATGGACGAGCACTGACGACACAGAGATAGCCAAAGCCGTGGACTACCGTACTGCGTCTGCTAGTATAGATAATATACTAAATATATTACTACTGTCGGTATATAATATAATGACGGACCTGGTGGACACTGTCAGCAGACTCCTAAACTACTAGTATGAAGAAGATAGAAAAAAAAAACACCACAGGTAGGTAGGTATACAATTATGGACGAGCACTGACGACAGAGATAGCCACAGCCGTGTACTACCGTACTGCGTCTGCTAGTATAGATAATATACTAAATATATTACTACTGTAGGTATATAATATAATGACGGACCTGGTGGACACTGTCAGCAGACTCCTAAACTACTAGTATGCAGAAGATAGAAAAAAAAACCCACCACGGGTCGGTAGGTATACAAATATGGACGAGCACTGACGACACAGATAGCCACAGCCGTGGACTACCGTACTGCGTCTGCTAGTATAGATAATATACTAAATATATTACTACTGTAGGTATATAATATAATGACGGACCTGGTGGACACTGTCAGCAGACTCCTAAACTACTAGTATGAAGATAGAAACAAAAACCCCACCACAGGTAGGTAGGTATACAATTATGGACGAGCACTGACGACACAGAGATAGCCACAGCCGTGGACTACCGTACTGCGTCTGCTAGTATAGATAATATACTAAATATATTACTACTGTAGGTATATAATATAATGACGGACCTGGTGGACACTGTCAGCAGACTCCTAAACTACTAGTATGAAGAAGATAGAAAAAAAAAACCACCACAGGTAGGTAGGTATACAATTATGGACGAGCACTGACGACACAGAGATAGCCACAGCCGTGGACTACCGTACTGCGTCTGCTAGTATAGATCATATACTAAATATATTACTACTGTAGGTATATAATATAATGACGGACCTGGTGGACACTGTCAGCAGACTCCTAAACTACTAGTATGCAGAAGATAGAAAAAAAAACCCCACCACAGGTCGGTAGGTATACAAATATGGACGAGCACTGACGACACAGAGATAGCCACAGCCGTGGACTACCGTACTGCGTCTGCTAGTATAGATAATATACTAAATATATTACTACTGTAGGTATATAATATAATGACGGACCTGGTGGACACTGTCAGCAGACTCCTAAACTACTAGTATGAAGAAGATAGAAAAAAAAAACCCCACCACAGGTAGGTAGGTATACAATTATGGACGAGCACTGACAACACAGAGATAGCCACAGCCGTGGACTACCGTACTGCGTCTGCTAGTATAGATAATATACTAAATATATTACTACTGTAGGTATATAATATAATGACGGACCTGGTGGACACTGTCAGCAGACTCCTAAACTACTAGTATGAAGAAGATAGAAAAAAAAAACCCCACCACAGGTAGGTAGGTATACAATTATGGACGAGCACTGACGACACAGAGATAGCCACAGCCGTGTACTACCGTACTGCGTCTGCTAGTATAGATAATATACTAAATATATTACTACTGTAGGTATATAATATAATGACGGACCTGGTGGACACTGTCAGCAGACTCCTAAACTACTAGTATGCAGAAGATAGAAAAAAAACCCCCACCACGGGTCGGTAGGTATACAAATATGGACGAGCACTGACGACACAGATAGCCACAGCCGTGGACTACCGTACTGCGTCTGCTAGTATAGATAATATACTAAATATATTACTACTGTAGGTATATAATATAATGACGGACCTGGTGGACACTGTCAGCAGACTCCTAAACTACTAGTATGCAGAAGATAGAAAAAAAAACCCCACCACAGGTCGGTAGGTATACAAATATGGACGAGCACTGACGACACAGAGATAGCCAAAGCCGTGGACTACCGTACTGCGTCTGCTAGTATAGATAATATACTAAATATATTACTAGTGTAGGTATATAATATAATGACGGACCTGGTGGACACTGTCAGCAGACTCCTAAACTACTAGTATGAAGAAGATAGAAAAAAAAAACACCACAGGTAGGTAGGTATACAATTATGGACGAGCACTGACGACAGAGATAGCCACAGCCGTGTACTACCGTACTGCGTCTGCTAGTATAGATAATATACTAAATATATTACTACTGTAGGTATATAATATAATGACGGACCTGGTGGACACTGTCAGCAGACTCCTAAACTACTAGTATGCAGAAGATAGAAAAAAAAACCCCACCACGGGTCGGTAGGTATACAAATATGGACGAGCACTGACGACACAGATAGCCACAGCCGTGGACTACCGTACTGCGTCTGCTAGTATAGATAATATACTAAATATATTACTACTGTAGGTATATAATATAATGACGGACCTGGTGGACACTGTCAGCAGACTCCTAAACTACTAGTATGAAGATAGAAACAAAAACCCCACCACAGGTAGGTAGGTATACAATTATGGACGAGCACTGACGACACAGAGATAGCCACAGCCGTGGACTACCGTACTGCGTCTGCTAGTATAGATAATATACTAAATATATTACTACTGTAGGTATATAATATAATGACGGACCTGGTGGACACTGTCAGCAGACTCCTAAACTACTAGTATGAAGAAGATAGAAAAAAAAAACCACCACAGGTAGGTAGGTATACAATTATGGACGAGCACTGACGACACAGAGATAGCCACAGCCGTGGACTACCGTACTGCGTCTGCTAGTATAGATAATATACTAAATATATTACTACTGTAGGTATATAATATAATGACGGACCTGGTGGACACTGTCAGCAGACTCATAAACTACTAGTATGAAGATAGAAACAAAAACCCCACCACAGGTAGGTAGGTATACAATTATGGACGAGCACTGACGACACAGAGATAGCCAAAGACGTGGACTACCGTACTGCGTCTGCTAGTATAGATAATATACTAAATATATTACTACTGTAGGTATATAATATAATGACGGACCTGGTGGACACTGTCAGCAGACTCCTAAACTACTAGTATGAAGAAGATAGAAAAAAAACCCCACCACAGGTAGGTAGGTATACAATTATGGACGAGCACTGACGACACAGAGATAGCCAAAGCCGTGGACTACCGTACTGCGTCTGCTAGTATAGATAATATACTAAATATATTACTAGTGTAGGTATATAATATAATGACGGACCTGGTGGACACTGTCAGCAGACTCCTAAACTACTAGTATGAAGAAGATAGAAAAAAAAAACACCACAGGTAGGTAGGTATACAATTATGGACGAGCACTGACGACAGAGATAGCCACAGCCGTGTACTACCGTACTGCGTCTGCTAGTATAGATAATATACTAAATATATTACTACTGTAGGTATATAATATAATGACGGACCTGGTGGACACTGTCAGCAGACTCCTAAACTACTAGTATGCAGAAGATAGAAAAAAAAAACCACCACAGGTAGGTAGGTATACAATTATGGACGAGCACTGACGACACAGAGATAGCCACAGCCGTGGACTACCGTACTGCGTCTGCTAGTATAGATCATATACTAAATATATTACTACTGTAGGTATATAATATAATGACGGACCTGGTGGACACTGTCAGCAGACTCCTAAACTACTAGTATGCAGAAGATAGAAAAAAAAACCCCACCACAGGTCGGTAGGTATACAAATATGGACGAGCACTGACGACACAGAGATAGCCACAGCCGTGGACTACCGTACTGCGTCTGCTAGTATAGATAATATACTAAATATATTACTACTGTAGGTATATAATATAATGACGGACCTGGTGGACACTGTCAGCAGACTCCTAAACTACTAGTATGAAGAAGATAGAAAAAAAAAACCCCACCACAGGTAGGTAGGTATACAATTATGGACGAGCACTGACAACACAGAGATAGCCACAGCCGTGGACTACCGTACTGCGTCTGCTAGTATAGATAATATACTAAATATATTACTACTGTAGGTATATAATATAATGACGGACCTGGTGGACACTGTCAGCAGACTCCTAAACTACTAGTATGAAGAAGATAGAAAAAAAAACCCCCACCACAGGTAGGTAGGTATACAATTATGGACGAGCACTGACGACACAGAGATAGCCACAGCCGTGTACTACCGTACTGCGTCTGCTAGTATAGATAATATACTAAATATATTACTACTGTAGGTATATAATATAATGACGGACCTGGTGGACACTGTCAGCAGACTCCTAAACTACTAGTATGCAGAAGATAGAAAAAAAACCCCCACCACGGGTCGGTAGGTATACAAATATGGACGAGCACTGACGACACAGATAGCCACAGCCGTGGACTACCGTACTGCGTCTGCTAGTATAGATAATATACTAAATATATTACTACTGTAGGTATATAATATAATGACGGACCTGGTGGACACTGTCAGCAGACTCCTAAACTACTAGTATGAAGATAGAAACAAAAACCCCACCACAGGTAGGTAGGTATACAATTATGGACGAGCACTGACGACACAGAGATAGCCACAGCCGTGGACTACCGTACTGCGTCTGCTAGTATAGATAATATACTAAATATATTACTACTGTAGGTATATAATATAATGACGGACCTGGTGGACACTGTCAGCAGACTCCTAAACTACTAGTATGAAGAAGATAGAAAAAAAAAACCACCACAGGTAGGTAGGTATACAATTATGGACGAGCACTGACGACACAGAGATAGCCACAGCCGTGGACTACCGTACTGCGTCTGCTAGTATAGATCATATACTAAATATATTACTACTGTAGGTATATAATATAATGACGGACCTGGTGGACACTGTCAGCAGACTCCTAAACTACTAGTATGCAGAAGATAGAAAAAAAAACCCCACCACAGGTCGGTAGGTATACAAATATGGACGAGCACTGACGACACAGAGATAGCCAAAGCCGTGGACTACCGTACTGCGTCTGCTAGTATAGATAATATACTAAATATATTACTAGTGTAGGTATATAATATAATGACGGACCTGGTGGACACTGTCAGCAGACTCCTAAACTACTAGTATGAAGAAGATAGAAAAAAAAAACACCACAGGTAGGTAGGTATACAATTATGGACGAGCACTGACGACAGAGATAGCCACAGCCGTGTACTACCGTACTGCGTCTGCTAGTATAGATAATATACTAAATATATTACTACTGTAGGTATATAATATAATGACGGACCTGGTGGACACTGTCAGCAGACTCCTAAACTACTAGTATGCAGAAGATAGAAAAAAAAACCCCACCACGGGTCGGTAGGTATACAAATATGGACGAGCACTGACGACACAGATAGCCACAGCCGTGGACTACCGTACTGCGTCTGCTAGTATAGATAATATACTAAATATATTACTACTGTAGGTATATAATATAATGACGGACCTGGTGGACACTGTCAGCAGACTCCTAAACTACTAGTATGAAGATAGAAACAAAAACCCCACCACAAGTAGGTAGGTATACAATTATGGACGAGCACTGACGACACAGAGATAGCCACAGCCGTGGACTACCGTACTGCGTCTGCTAGTATAGATAATATACTAAATATATTACTACTGTAGGTATATAATATAATGACGGACCTGGTGGACACTGTCAGCAGACTCCTAAACTACTAGTATGAAGAAGATAGAAAAAAAAAACCACCACAGGTAGGTAGGTATACAATTATGGACGAGCACTGACGACACAGAGATAGCCACAGCCGTGGACTACCGTACTGCGTCTGCTAGTATAGATAATATACTAAATATATTACTACTGTAGGTATATAATATAATGACGGACCTGGTGGACACTGTCAGCAGACTCATAAACTACTAGTATGAAGATAGAAACAAAAACCCCACCACAGGTAGGTAGGTATACAATTATGGACGAGCACTGACGACACAGAGATAGCCAAAGACGTGGACTACCGTACTGCGTCTGCTAGTATAGATAATATACTAAATATATTACTACTGTAGGTATATAATATAATGACGGACCTGGTGGACACTGTCAGCAGACTCATAAACTACTAGTATGAAGAAGATAGAAAAAAAACCCCACCACAGGTAGGTAGGTATACAATTATGGACGAGCACTGACGACACAGAGATAGCCAAAGCCGTGGACTACCGTACTGCGTCTGCTAGTATAGATAATATACTAAATATATTACTAGTGTAGGTATATAATATAATGACGGACCTGGTGGACACTGTCAGCAGACTCCTAAACTACTAGTATGAAGAAGATAGAAAAAAAAAACACCACAGGTAGGTAGGTATACAATTATGGACGAGCACTGACGACAGAGATAGCCACAGCCGTGTACTACCGTACTGCGTCTGCTAGTATAGATAATATACTAAATATATTACTACTGTAGGTATATAATATAATGACGGACCTGGTGGACACTGTCAGCAGACTCCTAAACTACTAGTATGCAGAAGATAGAAAAAAAAAACCCCACCACGGGTCGGTAGGTATACAAATATGGACGAGCACTGACGACACAGATAGCCACAGCCGTGGACTACCGTACTGCGTCTGCTAGTATAGATAATATACTAAATATATTACTACTGTAGGTATATAATATAATGACGGACCTGGTGGACACTGTCAGCAGACTCCTAAACTACTAGTATGAAGATAGAAACAAAAACCCCACCACAGGTAGGTAGGTATACAATTATGGACGAGCACTGACGACACAGAGATAGCCACAGCCGTGGACTACCGTACTGCGTCTGCTAGTATAGATAATATACTAAATATATTACTACTGTAGGTATATAATATAATGACGGACCTGGTGGACACTGTCAGCAGACTCCTAAACTACTAGTATGAAGAAGATAGAAAAAAAAACCCACCACAGGTAGGTAGGTATACAATTATGGACGAGCACTGACGACACAGAGATAGCCACAGCCGTGGACTACCGTACTGCGTCTGCTAGTATAGATCATATACTAAATATATTACTACTGTAGGTATATAATATAATGACGGACCTGGTGGACACTGTCAGCAGACTCCTAAACTACTAGTATGCAGAAGATAGAAAAAAAAACCCCACCACAGGTCGGTAGGTATACAAATATGGACGAGCACTGACGACACAGAGATAGCCACAGCCGTGGACTACCGTACTGCGTCTGCTAGTATAGATAATATACTAAATATATTACTACTGTAGGTATATAATATAATGACGGACCTGGTGGACACTGTCAGCAGACTCCTAAACTACTAGTATGAAGAAGATAGAAAAAAAACCCCACCACAGGTAGGTAGGTATACAATTATGGACGAGCACTGACGACACAGAGATAGCCAAAGCCGTGGACTACCGTACTGCGTCTGCTAGTATAGATAATATACTAAATATATTACTAGTGTAGGTATATAATATAATGACGGACCTGGTGGACACTGTCAGCAGACTCCTAAACTACTAGTATGAAGAAGATAGAAAAAAAAAACACCACAGGTAGGTAGGTATACAATTATGGACGAGCACTGACGACAGAGATAGCCACAGCCGTGTACTACCGTACTGCGTCTGCTAGTATAGATAATATACTAAATATATTACTACTGTAGGTATATAATATAATGACGGACCTGGTGGACACTGTCAGCAGACTCCTAAACTACTAGTATGCAGAAGATAGAAAAAAAAACCCCACCACGGGTCGGTAGGTATACAAATATGGACGAGCACTGACGACACAGATAGCCACAGCCGTGGACTACCGTACTGCGTCTGCTAGTATAGATAATATACTAAATATATTACTACTGTAGGTATATAATATAATGACGGACCTGGTGGACACTGTCAGCAGACTCCTAAACTACTAGTATGAAGATAGAAACAAAAACCCCACCACAGGTAGGTAGGTATACAATTATGGACGAGCACTGACGACACAGATATAGCCACAGCCGTGGACTACCGTACTGCGTCTGCTAGTATAGATAATATACTAAATATATTACTACTGTAGGTATATAATATAATGACGGACCTGGTGGACACTGTCAGCAGACTCCTAAACTACTAGTATGAAGAAGATAGAAAAAAAAAACCACCACAGGTAGGTAGGTATACAATTATGGACGAGCACTGACGACACAGAGATAGCCACAGCCGTGGACTACCGTACTGCGTCTGCTAGTATAGATCATATACTAAATATATTACTACTGTAGGTATATAATATAATGACGGACCTGGTGGACACTGTCAGCAGACTCCTAAACTACTAGTATGCAGAAGATAGAAAAAAAAACCCCACCACAGGTCGGTAGGTATACAAATATGGACGAGCACTGACGACACAGAGATAGCCACAGCCGTGGACTACCGTACTGCGTCTGCTAGTATAGATAATATACTAAATATATTACTACTGTAGGTATATAATATAATGACGGACCTGGTGGACACTGTCAGCAGACTCCTAAACTACTAGTATGAAGAAGATAGAAAAAAAACCCCACCACAGGTAGGTAGGTATACAATTATGGACGAGCACTGACGACACAGAGATAGCCAAAGCCGTGGACTACCGTACTGCGTCTGCTAGTATAGATAATATACTAAATATATTACTAGTGTAGGTATATAATATAATGACGGACCTGGTGGACACTGTCAGCAGACTCCTAAACTACTAGTATGAAGAAGATAGAAAAAAAAAACACCACAGGTAGGTAGGTATACAATTATGGACGAGCACTGACGACAGAGATAGCCACAGCCGTGTACTACCGTACTGCGTCTGCTAGTATAGATAATATACTAAATATATTACTACTGTAGGTATATAATATAATGACGGACCTGGTGGACACTGTCAGCAGACTCCTAAACTACTAGTATGAAGATAGAAACAAAAACCCCACCACAGGTAGGTAGGTATACAATTATGGACGAGCACTGACGACACAGAGATAGCCACAGCCGTGGACTACCGTACTGCGTCTGCTAGTATAGATAATATACTAAATATATTACTACTGTAGGTATATAATATAATGACGGACCTGGTGGACACTGTCAGCAGACTCCTAAACTACTAGTATGAAGAAGATAGAAAAAAAAACCCACCACAGGTAGGTAGGTATACAATTATGGACGAGCACTGACGACACAGAGATAGCCACAGCCGTGGACTACCGTACTGCGTCTGCTAGTATAGATAATATACTAAATATATTACTACTGTAGGTATATAATATAATGACGGACCTGGTGGACACTGTCAGCAGACTCCTAAACTACTAGTATGAAGAAGATAGAAAAAAAAAACACCACAGGTAGGTAGGTATACAATTATGGACGAGCACTGACGACAGAGATAGCCACAGCCGTGTACTACCGTACTGCGTCTGCTAGTATAGATAATATACTAAATATATTACTACTGTAGGTATATAATATAATGACGGACCTGGTGGACACTGTCAGCAGACTCCTAAACTACTAGTATGAAGAAGATAGAAAAAAAAAACCACCACAGGTAGGTAGGTATACAATTATGGACGAGCACTGACGACACAGAGATAGCCACAGCCGTGGACTACCGTACTGCGTCTGCTAGTATAGATCATATACTAAATATATTACTACTGTAGGTATATAATATAATGACGGACCTGGTGGACACTGTCAGCAGACTCCTAAACTACTAGTATGCAGAAGATAGAAAAAAAAACCCCACCACAGGTCGGTAGGTATACAAATATGGACGAGCACTGACGACACAGAGATAGCCACAGCCGTGGACTACCGTACTGCGTCTGCTAGTATAGATAATATACTAAATATATTACTACTGTAGGTATATAATATAATGACGGACCTGGTGGACACTGTCAGCAGACTCCTAAACTACTAGTATGAAGAAGATAGAAAAAAAAAACCCCACCACAGGTAGGTAGGTATACAATTATGGACGAGCACTGACAACACAGAGATAGCCACAGCCGTGGACTACCGTACTGCGTCTGCTAGTATAGATAATATACTAAATATATTACTAGTGTAGGTATATAATATAATGACGGACCTGGTGGACACTGTCAGCAGACTCCTAAACTACTAGTATGAAGAAGATAGAAAAAAAAAACACCACAGGTAGGTAGGTATACAATTATGGACGAGCACTGACGACAGAGATAGCCACAGCCGTGTACTACCGTACTGCGTCTGCTAGTATAGATAATATACTAAATATATTACTACTGTAGGTATATAATATAATGACGGACCTGGTGGACACTGTCAGCAGACTCCTAAACTACTAGTATGCAGAAGATAGAAAAAAAAACCCCACCACGGGTCGGTAGGTATACAAATATGGACGAGCACTGACGACACAGATAGCCACAGCCATGGACTACCGTACTGCGTCTGCTAGTATAGATAATATACTAAATATATTACTACTGTAGGTATATAATATAATGACGGACCTGGTGGACACTGTCAGCAGACTCCTAAACTACTAGTATGAAGATAGAAACAAAAACCCCACCACAGGTAGGTAGGTATACAATTATGGACGAGCACTGACGACACAGAGATAGCCACAGCCGTGGACTACCGTACTGCGTCTGCTAGTATAGATAATATACTAAATATATTACTACTGTAGGTATATAATATAATGACGGACCTGGTGGACACTGTCAGCAGACTCCTAAACTACTAGTATGAAGAAGATAGAAAAAAAAAACCACCACATGTAGGTAGGTATACAATTATGGACGAGCACTGACGACACAGAGATAGCCACAGCCGTGGACTACCGTACTGCGTCTGCTAGTATAGATCATATACTAAATATATTACTACTGTAGGTATATAATATAATGACGGACCTGGTGGACACTGTCAGCAGACTCCTAAACTACTAGTATGCAGAAGATAGAAAAAAAAACCCCACCACAGGTCGGTAGGTATACAAATATGGACGAGCACTGACGACACAGAGATAGCCACAGCCGTGGACTACCGTACTGCGTCTGCTAGTATAGATAATATACTAAATATATTACTACTGTAGGTATATAATATAATGACGGACCTGGTGGACACTGTCAGCAGACTCCTAAACTACTAGTATGAAGAAGATAGAAAAAAAAAACCCCACCACAGGTAGGTAGGTATACAATTATGGACGAGCACTGACAACACAGAGATAGCCACAGCCGTGGACTACCGTACTGCGTCTGCTAGTATAGATAATATACTAAATATATTACTACTGTAGGTATATAATATAATGACGGACCTGGTGGACACTGTCAGCAGACTCCTAAACTACTAGTATGAAGAAGATAGAAAAAAAAACCCCCACCACAGGTAGGTAGGTATACAATTATGGACGAGCACTGACGACACAGAGATAGCCACAGCCGTGTACTACCGTACTGCGTCTGCTAGTATAGATAATATACTAAATATATTACTACTGTAGGTATATAATATAATGACGGACCTGGTGGACACTGTCAGCAGACTCATAAACTACAAGTATGAAGATAGAAACAAAAACCCCACCACAGGTAGGTAGGTATACAATTATGGACGAGCACTGACGACACAGAGATAGCCAAAGCCGTGGACTACCGTACTGCGTCTGCTAGTATAGATAATATACTAAATATATTACTACTGTAGGTATATAATATAATGACGGACCTGGTGGACACTGCCAGCAGACTCCTAAACTACTAGTATGAAGAAGATATAAAAAAAAAACCCACCACAGGTAGGTAGGTATACAATTATGGACGAGCACTGACGACACAGAGATAGCCAAAGCCGTGGACTACCGTACTGCGTCTGCTAGTATAGATAAAATACTAAATATATTACTACTGTAGGTATATAATATAATGACGGACCTGGTGGACACTGCCAGCAGACTCCTAAACTACTAGTATGAAGAAGATATAAAAAAAAAAACCACCACAGGTAGGTAGGTATACAATTATGGACGAGCACTGACGACACAGAGATAGCCACAGCCGTGGACTACCGTACTGCGTCTGCTAGTATAGATAATATACTAAATATATTACTACTGTAGGTATATAATATAATGACGGACCTGGTGGACACTGTCAGCAGACTCCTAAACTACTAGTATGAAGAAGATAGAAAAAAAACCCCACCACAGGTAGGTAGGTATACAATTATGGACGAGCACTGATGACACAGAGATAGCCACAGCCGTGGACTACCGTACTGCGTCTGCTAGTATAGATAATATACTAAATATATTACTACTGTAGGTATATAATATAATGACGGACCTGGTGGACACTGTCAGCAGACTCCTAAACTACTAGTATGAAGAAGATAGAAAAAAAAAACACCACAGGTAGGTAGGTATACAATTATGGACGAGCACTGACGACAGAGATAGCCACAGCCGTGTACTACCGTACTGCGTCTGCTAGTATAGATAATATACTAAATATATTACTACTGTAGGTATATAATATAATGACGGACCTGGTGGACACTGTCAGCAGACTCATAAACTACTAGTATGAAGATAGAAACAAAAACCCCACCACAGGTAGGTAGGTATACAATTATGGACGAGCACTGACGACACAGAGATAGCCACAGCCGTGGACTACCGTACTGCGTCTGCTAGTATAGATAATATACTAAATATATTACTACTGTAGGTATATAATATAATGACGGACCTGGTGGACACTGTCAGCAGACTCCTAAACTACTAGTATGAAGAAGATAGAAAAAAAAAACCACCACAGGTAGGTAGGTATACAATTATGGACGAGCACTGACGACACAGAGATAGCCACAGCCGTGGACTACCGTACTGCGTCTGCTAGTATAGATCATATACTAAATATATTACTACTGTAGGTATATAATATAATGACGGACCTGGTGGACACTGTCAGCAGACTCCTAAACTACTAGTATGCAGAAGATAGAAAAAAAAACCCCACCACAGGTCGGTAGGTATACAAATATGGACGAGCACTGACGACACAGAGATAGCCACAGCCGTGGACTACCGTACTGCGTCTGCTAGTATAGATAATATACTAAATATATTACTACTGTAGGTATATAATATAATGACGGACCTGGTGGACACTGTCAGCAGACTCCTAAACTACTAGTATGAAGAAGATAGAAAAAAAACCCCACCACAGGTAGGTAGGTATACAATTATGGACGAGCACTGACGACACAGAGATAGCCAAAGCCGTGGACTACCGTACTGCGTCTGCTAGTATAGATAATATACTAAATATATTACTAGTGTAGGTATATAATATAATGACGGACCTGGTGGACACTGTCAGCAGACTCCTAAACTACTAGTATGAAGAAGATAGAAAAAAAAAACACCACAGGTAGGTAGGTATACAATTATGGACGAGCACTGACGACAGAGATAGCCACAGCCGTGTACTACCGTACTGCGTCTGCTAGTATAGATAATATACTAAATATATTACTACTGTAGGTATATAATATAATGACGGACCTGGTGGACACTGTCAGCAGACTCCTAAACTACTAGTATGCAGAAGATAGAAAAAAAAACCCCACCACGGGTCGGTAGGTATACAAATATGGACGAGCACTGACGACACAGATAGCCACAGCCGTGGACTACCGTACTGCGTCTGCTAGTATAGATAATATACTAAATATATTACTACTGTAGGTATATAATATAATGACGGACCTGGTGGACACTGTCAGCAGACTCCTAAACTACTAGTATGAAGATAGAAACAAAAACCCCACCACAGGTAGGTAGGTATACAATTATGGACGAGCACTGACGACACAGAGATAGCCACAGCCGTGGACTACCGTACTGCGTCTGCTAGTATAGATAATATACTAAATATATTACTACTGTAGGTATATAATATAATGACGGACCTGGTGGACACTGTCAGCAGACTCCTAAACTACTAGTATGAAGAAGATAGAAAAAAAAAACCACCACAGGTAGGTAGGTATACAATTATGGACGAGCACTGACGACACAGAGATAGCCACAGCCGTGGACTACCGTACTGCGTCTGCTAGTATAGATCATATACTAAATATATTACTACTGTAGGTATATAATATAATGACGGACCTGGTGGACACTGTCAGCAGACTCCTAAACTACTAGTATGCAGAAGATAGAAAAAAAAACCCCACCACAGGTCGGTAGGTATACAAATATGGACGAGCACTGACGACACAGAGATAGCCACAGCCGTGGACTACCGTACTGCGTCTGCTAGTATAGATAATATACTAAATATATTACTACTGTAGGTATATAATATAATGACGGACCTGGTGGACACTGTCAGCAGACTCCTAAACTACTAGTATGAAGAAGATAGAAAAAAAACCCCACCACAGGTAGGTAGGTATACAATTATGGACGAGCACTGACGACACAGAGATAGCCAAAGCCGTGGACTACCGTACTGCGTCTGCTAGTATAGATAATATACTAAATATATTACTAGTGTAGGTATATAATATAATGACGGACCTGGTGGACACTGTCAGCAGACTCCTAAACTACTAGTATGAAGAAGATAGAAAAAAAAAACACCACAGGTAGGTAGGTATACAATTATGGACGAGCACTGACGACAGAGATAGCCACAGCCGTGTACTACCGTACTGCGTCTGCTAGTATAGATAATATACTAAATATATTACTACTGTAGGTATATAATATAATGACGGACCTGGTGGACACTGTCAGCAGACTCCTAAACTACTAGTATGCAGAAGATAGAAAAAAAAACCCCACCACGGGTCGGTAGGTATACAAATATGGACGAGCACTGACGACACAGATAGCCACAGCCGTGGACTACCGTACTGCGTCTGCTAGTATAGATAATATACTAAATATATTACTACTGTAGGTATATAATATAATGACGGACCTGGTGGACACTGTCAGCAGACTCCTAAACTACTAGTATGAAGATAGAAACAAAAACCCCACCACAGGTAGGTAGGTATACAATTATGGACGAGCACTGACGACACAGAGATAGCCACAGCCGTGGACTACCGTACTGCGTCTGCTAGTATAGATAATATACTAAATATATTACTACTGTAGGTATATAATATAATGACGGACCTGGTGGACACTGTCAGCAGACTCCTAAACTACTAGTATGAAGAAGATAGAAAAAAAAAACCACCACAGGTAGGTAGGTATACAATTATGGACGAGCACTGACGACACAGAGATAGCCACAGCCGTGTACTACCGTACTGCGTCTGCTAGTATAGATAATATACTAAATATATTACTACTGTAGGTATATAATATAATGACGGACCTGGTGGACACTGTCAGCAGACTCCTAAACTACTAGTATGCAGAAGATAGAAAAAAAAACCCCACCACGGGTCGGTAGGTATACAAATATGGACGAGCACTGACGACACAGATAGCCACAGCCATGGACTACCGTACTGCGTCTGCTAGTATAGATAATATACTAAATATATTACTACTGTAGGTATATAATATAATGACGGACCTGGTGGACACTGTCAGCAGACTCCTAAACTACTAGTATGAAGATAGAAACAAAAACCCCACCACAGGTAGGTAGGTATACAATTATGGACGAGCACTGACGACACAGAGATAGCCACAGCCGTGGACTACCGTACTGCGTCTGCTAGTATAGATAATATACTAAATATATTACTACTGTAGGTATATAATATAATGACGGACCTGGTGGACACTGTCAGCAGACTCCTAAACTACTAGTATGAAGAAGATAGAAAAAAAAACCCACCACAGGTAGGTAGGTATACAATTATGGACGAGCACTGACGACACAGAGATAGCCACAGCCGTGGACTACCGTACTGCGTCTGCTAGTATAGATCATATACTAAATATATTACTACTGTAGGTATATAATATAATGACGGACCTGGTGGACACTGTCAGCAGACTCCTAAACTACTAGTATGCAGAAGATAGAAAAAAAAACCCCACCACAGGTCGGTAGGTATACAAATATGGACGAGCACTGACGACACAGAGATAGCCACAGCCGTGGACTACCGTACTGCGTCTGCTAGTATAGATAATATACTAAATATATTACTACTGTAGGTATATAATATAATGACGGACCTGGTGGACACTGTCAGCAGACTCCTAAACTACTAGTATGAAGAAGATAGAAAAAAAAAACCCCACCACAGGTAGGTAGGTATACAATTATGGACGAGCACTGACAACACAGAGATAGCCACAGCCGTGGACTACCGTACTGCGTCTGCTAGTATAGATAATATACTAAATATATTACTACTGTAGGTATATAATATAATGACGGACCTGGTGGACACTGTCAGCAGACTCCTAAACTACTAGTATGAAGAAGATAGAAAAAAAAACCCCCACCACAGGTAGGTAGGTATACAATTATGGACGAGCACTGACGACACAGAGATAGCCACAGCCGTGTACTACCGTACTGCGTCTGCTAGTATAGATAATATACTAAATATATTACTACTGTAGGTATATAATATAATGACGGACCTGGTGGACACTGTCAGCAGACTCATAAACTACAAGTATGAAGATAGAAACAAAAACCCCACCACAGGTAGGTAGGTATACAATTATGGACGAGCACTGACGACACAGAGATAGCCAAAGCCGTGGACTACCGTACTGCGTCTGCTAGTATAGATAATATACTAAATATATTACTACTGTAGGTATATAATATAATGACGGACCTGGTGGACACTGCCAGCAGACTCCTAAACTACTAGTATGAAGAAGATATAAAAAAAAAACCCACCACAGGTAGGTAGGTATACAATTATGGACGAGCACTGACGACACAGAGATAGCCAAAGCCGTGGACTACCGTACTGCGTCTGCTAGTATAGATAAAATACTAAATATATTACTACTGTAGGTATATAATATAATGACGGACCTGGTGGACACTGCCAGCAGACTCCTAAACTACTAGTATGAAGAAGATATAAAAAAAAAAAACCACCACAGGTAGGTAGGTATACAATTATGGACGAGCACTGACGACACAGAGATAGCCACAGCCGTGGACTACCGTACTGCGTCTGCTAGTATAGATAATATACTAAATATATTACTACTGTAGGTATATAATATAATGACGGACCTGGTGGACACTGTCAGCAGACTCCTAAACTACTAGTATGAAGAAGATAGAAAAAAAACCCCACCACAGGTAGGTAGGTATACAATTATGGACGAGCACTGATGACACAGAGATAGCCACAGCCGTGGACTACCGTACTGCGTCTGCTAGTATAGATAATATACTAAATATATTACTACTGTAGGTATATAATATAATGACGGACCTGGTGGACACTGTCAGCAGACTCCTAAACTACTAGTATGAAGAAGATAGAAAAAAAAAACACCACAGGTAGGTAGGTATACAATTATGGACGAGCACTGATGACAGAGATAGCCACAGCCGTGTACTACCGTACTGCGTCTGCTAGTATAGATAATATACTAAATATATTACTACTGTAGGTATATAATATAATGACGGACCTGGTGGACACTGTCAGCAGACTCATAAACTACTAGTATGAAGATAGAAACAAAAACCCCACCACAGGTAGGTAGGTATACAATTATGGACGAGCACTGACGACACAGAGATAGCCAAAGCCGTGGACTACCGTACTGCGTCTGCTAGTATAGATAATATACTAAATATATTACTACTGTAGGTATATAATATAATGACGGACCTGGTGGACACTGCCAGCAGACTCCTAAACTACTAGTATGAAGAAGATATAAAAAAAAAACCCACCACAGGTAGGTAGGTATACAATTATGGACGAGCACTGACGACACAGAGATAGCCAAAGCCGTGGACTACCGTACTGCGTCTGCTAGTATAGATAAAATACTAAATATATTACTACTGTAGGTATATAATATAATGACGGACCTGGTGGACACTGCCAGCAGACTCCTAAACTACTAGTATGAAGAAGATATAAAAAAAAACCCCACCACAGGTAGGTAGGTATACAATTATGGACGAGCACTGACGACACAGAGATAGCCACAGCCGTGGACTACCGTACTGCGTCTGCTAGTATAGATAATATACTAAATATATTACTACTGTAGGTATATAATATAATGACGGACCTGGTGGACACTGTCAGCAGACTCATAAACTACTAGTATGAAGATAGAAACAAAAACCCCACCACAGGTAGGTAGGTATACAATTATGGACGAGCACTGACGACACAGAGATAGCCAAAGACGTGGACTACCGTACTGCGTCTGCTAGTATAGATAATATACTAAATATATTACTATTGTAGGTATATAATATAATGACGGACCTGGTGGACACTGTCAGCAGACTCCTAAACTACTAGTATGAAGAAGATAGAAAAAAAAACCCCACCACAGGTCGGTAGGTATACAAATATGGACGAGCACTGACGACACAGATAGCCACAGCCGTGGACTACCGTACTGCGTCTGCTAGTATAGATAATATACTAAATATATTACTACTGTAGGTATATAATATAATGACGGACCTGGTGGACACTGTCAGCAGACTCCTAAACTACTAGTATGAAGAAGATAGAAAAAAAAAACCACCACAGGTCGGTAGGTATACAATTATGGACGAGCACTGACGACAGAGATAGCCACAGCCGTGTACTACCGTACTGCGTCTGCTAGTATAGATAATATACTAAATATATTACTACTGTAGGTATATAATATAATGACGGACATGGTGGACACTGTCAGCAGACTCATAAACTACTAGTATGAAGATAGAAAAAAAAACCCACTACAGGTAAGTAGGTATACAATTATGGACGAGCACTGACGACACAGAGATAGCCACAGCCGTGGACTACCGTACTGCGTCTGCTAGTATAGATAATATACTAAATATATTACTACTGTAGGTATATAATATAATGACGGACCTGGTGGACACTGTCAGCAGACTCCTAAACTACTAGTATGAATAAGATAGAAAAAAAAAACCCCACCACAGGTAGGTAGGTATACAATTATGGACGAGCACTGACGACACAGAGATAGCCACAGCCGTGGACTACCGTACTGCGTCTGCTAGTATAGATCATATACTAAATATATTACTACTGTAGGTATATAATATAATGACGGACCTGGTGGACACTGTCAGCAGACTCCTAAACTACTATTATGCAGAAGTTAGAAAAAAAAACCCCACCACAGGTCGGTAGGTATACAATTATGGACGAGCACTGACGACACAGAGATAGCCACAGCCGTGGACTACCGTACTGCGTCTGCTAGTATAGATAATATACTAAATATATTACTACTGTAGGTATATAATATAATGACGGACCTGGTGGACACTGTCAGCAGACTCATAAACTACTAGTATGAAGATAGAAAAAAAAACCCACTACAGGTAAGTAGGTATACAATTATGGACGAGCACTGACGACACAGAGATAGCCACAGCCGTGGACTACCGTACTGCGTCTGCTAGTATAGATAATATACTAAATATATTACTACTGTAGGTATATAATATAATGACGGACCTGGTGGACACTGTCAGCAGACTCCTAAACTACTAGTATGAATAAGATAGAAAAAAAAAACCCCACCACAGGTAGGTAGGTATACAATTATGGACGAGCACTGACGACACAGAGATAGCCACAGCCGTGGACTACCGTACTGCGTCTGCTAGTATAGATCATATACTAAATATATTACTACTGTAGGTATATAATATAATGACGGACCTGGTGGACACTGTCAGCAGACTCCTAAACTACTATTATGCAGAAGTTAGAAAAAAAAACCCCACCACAGGTCGGTAGGTATACAAATATGGACGAGCACTGATGACACAGATAGCCACAACCGTGGACTACCGTACTGCGTCTGCTAGTATAGATAATATACTAAATATATTACTACTGTAGGTATATAATATAATGACGGACCTGGTGGACACTGTCAGCAGACTCCTAAACTACTAGTATGAAGAAGATAGAAAAAAAACCCCACCACAGGTAGGTAGGTATACAATTATGGACGAGCACTGACGACACAGAGATAGCCACAGCCGTGGACTACCGTACTGCGTCTGCTAGTATAGATAATATACTAAATATATTACTACTGTAGGTATATAATATAATGACGGACCTGGTGGACACTGTCAGCAGACTCCTAAACTACTAGTATGAAGAAGATAGAAAAAAAACCCACCACAGGTAGGTAGGTATACAATTATGGACGAGCACTGACGACACAGAGATAGCCACAGCCGTGTACTACCGTACTGCGTCTGCTAGTATAGATAATATACTAAATATATTACTACTGTAGGTATATAATAGAATGACGGACCTGGTGGACACTGTCAGCAGACTCCTAAACTACTAGTATGAAGAAGATAGAAAAAAAAACCCCACCACAGGTCGGTAGGTATACAAATATGGACGAGCACTGACGACACAGATAGCCACAGCCGTGGACTACCGTACTGCGTCTGCTAGTATAGATAATATACTAAATATATTACTACTGTAGGTATATAATATAATGACGGACCTGGTGGACACTGTCAGCAGACTCCTAAACTACTAGTATGAAGAAGATAGAAAAAAAAAACACCACAGGTAGGTAGGTATACAATTATGGACGAGCACTGACGACAGAGATAGCCACAGCCGTGGACTACCGTACTGCGTCTGCTAGTATAGATAATATACTAAATATATTACTACTGTAGGTATATAATATAATGACGGACCTGGTGGACACTGTCAGCAGACTCCTAAACTACTAGTATGAAGAAGATAGAAAAAAAAACCACCACAGGTAGGTAGGTATACAATTATGGACGAGCACTGACGACACAGAGATAGCCACAGCCGTGTACTACCGTACTGCGTCTGCTAGTATAGATAATATACTAAATATATTACTACTGTAGGTATATAATATAATGACGGACCTGGTGGACACTGTCAGCAGACTCCTAAACTACTAGTATGAAGAAGATAGAAAAAAAAACCCCACCACAGGTCGGTAGGTATACAAATATGGACGAGCACTGACGACACAGATAGCCACAGCCGTGGACTACCGTACTGCGTCTGCTAGTATAGATAATATACTAAATATATTACTACTGTAGGTATATAATATAATGACGGACCTGGTGGACACTGTCAGCAGACTCCTAAACTACTAGTATGAAGAAGATAGAAAAAAAAAAACACCACAGGTAGGTAGGTATACAATTATGGACGAGCACTGACGACAGAGATAGCCACAGCCGTGGACTACCGTACTGCGTCTGCTAGTATAGATAATATACTAAATATATTACTACTGTAGGTATATAATATAATGACGGACCTGGTGGACACTGTCAGCAGACTCCTAAACTACTAGTATGAAGAAGATAGAAAAAAAAACCACCACAGGTAGGTAGGTATACAATTATGGACGAGCACTGACGACACAGAGATAGCCACAGCCGTGTACTACCGTACTGCGTCTGCTAGTATAGATAATATACTAAATATATTACTACTGTAGGTATATAATATAATGACGGACCTGGTGGACACTGTCAGCAGACTCATAAACTACTAGTATGAAGATAGAAACAAAAACCCCACCACAGGTAGGTAGGTATACAATTATGGACGAGCACTGATGACACAGAGATAGCCAAAGCCGTGGACTACCGTACTGCGTCTGCTAGTATAGATAATATACTAAATATATTACTACTGTAGGTATATAATTTAATGACGGACCTGGTGGACACTGCCAGCAGACTCCTAAACTACTAGTATGAAGAAGATATAAAAAAAAACCCCACCACAGGTAGGTAGGTATACAATTATGGACGAGCACTGACGACACAGAGATAGCCACAGCCGTGGACTACCATACTGCGTCTGCTAATATAGATATGATAAAGATGATAGAGATGAAAAAAAATATATAACACTACTGCAGGTAAATATTTATATAATATAATGAATGACGGACCTGCTGGACACTGTCAGCAGAATGCGTTTAGAGAATAAATAAAAAAACACCACAGGAGTGTTTAACTTTTTCAGGCATACAATATACTGGTGTTCACACTGGCAGCAAAAGTGTGCACTGTACTCCTACTATAACTGCTCCCCAGTCTCCCCCACAATTAAGCTGTGTGAGCAGTGAGCACTCAGCACAGTCAGATATACATAGATGATATATCATGCAGCACACTGAGGCTGAGCACAGATATGGTATGTGACTACTGACTGTGTATCGTTTTTTTTCAGGCAGAGAACGGATTATAATAAATAAAACTGGTGGTCACTAACTATCAGCACAACTCTGCACTGAGTACTCCTAATGCTCCCCAAAATTATTAGTAGTAATTAAATGTAAATCAAGTGTCTCTCAGTCTCTAAACGGAGAGGACGCCAGCCACGTCCTCTCCCTATCAATCTCAATGCACGTGTGAAAATGGCGGCGACGCGCGGCTCCTTATATAGAATCCGAGTCTCGCGAGAATCCGACAGCGGGATGATGACGTTCGGGCACGCTCGGGTTAACCGAGCAAGGCGGGAGGATCCGAGTCTGCTCGGACTCGTGCAAAAAAGGCTGAAGTTCGGGCGATTCGGATTCCGAGGAACCGAACCCGCTCATCTCTAGTAACAACGCCAGGACAGAAGAAAGCAATTGCACATCGCAAGAAGATTGAAAGCGGGAAGGAGGATCGGGGCGTCTACTCATCGCTTCCCGGGGCGTGGTAAGGTGAACTCAGGCGTGTCCAGGCATTTGGAGGGCGGATGTCTGACGTCACAGGCCGGTCCTTCATCGCTGGATCCGTCGCACTGGGTAAGTAGCTGCAGGGCTGGACTTGTTTTGCAGGAAACATTTTTAGCATAGCAGGGCTGCACAAGCGATCGCAGCCTTGCTATGCTAAAATACACTCCCCTATAGGCGAAGTCAAGTTGATCACACGAGCAGCAAAAAGTTGCTACGTGCGATCAATTAGGAATGACCCCCATGTGCACTGCAGGTGTGGCAGATATAACTTTTGCAGAGAGGGTTAAATGTGGGTGGGTTATTTAGTTTCTGTGCAGGGTAAATACTGGCTGCTTTATTATTACACTGCAGTTTAGATTTCAGTTTGAACACACCCAACCCAAATCTAACTCTCTCTGAACATGTTATATCACCCCCCCCCCCCCCCCTGCAGTGCAAATGGTTTTGCCCAACTGCTAACAAGTTTTCTGCTGCAATCAACTCTGAATTAGGCCCTTGGGGGGTCATTCTGACTTGATCATAGCTGTGCTAAACTTAACACAGCTACGATCAGGAACACAGACATGCGGGGGGACACCCAGCATGTCAGTCTCTGCCCCGTCGCTTAAGTACAAAAGCATCGCACAGCGGCAATGCTTTTGTACTTCAGGAGCAGCTCCCGGCCAGTGCAGCTTTTGCGTGCTGGCTGAGAGCTACTTGTCGCTGCCCGGCTCGCATCGGCTGTGTGTGACGTAATGCAGCCGCTGCGGCCCGCCCCCCGCAAGGTCCGGTCACGCCTGCATTGGCCGGACCGCGCCCACAAATGGGCAGCCAAACGCCGCCCTCCTGCCCAGTGACTGCCTCTGCCTGTCAATCAGGCAGAGGTAATCGCTAGGCAACGACAGCCGTTGGCTGTCAGCAATGCGCTGGTGCACTGCAGCGCCGGCGCAGTTCTGACCTGATCACTGCGCTGCAAAGAACTGCAGCGAGAGATCAGGTCAGAATGACCCCCCTTAGTTTCTTATCTATGAGCCTAGGGCAGGATATATAATGTATTTATTACCAGTCATTTATGTAGCGCACACATATTCCGCAGCACATTACAGAGAGAATATTAGGCCATTCACATCAGTCCCTGCCCCAGTGAAGCTTACACTCTATATTCCCTACCACATGTACACGCACACATTCATGCTAGAGTTCAACTACAAGTATAAGTTTGGATTGTGGGAGATAACCAGAGTAATCCCACGCAAGCACGGGGAGCATATACAAACTTCACACAGTTAGGAACATGTTGGGAATTGAACCCATGGCCTCAGTTCTTATTGGCAGTAATGCTAACCAGTACACCATCCATGTAACAGACTAAGGGGGGCATGCAATTACTGCCAATATTTTCGACACGTTGAAAAAACAGCACTTTTCAATGTTTTTAGGGCTAATGTGGATTCAAACTATTCAATTTCAGTGCTGCTTTTCGACTTTTGAAAATGCCTGCACTGACGACAAACACATGGATCAGCGTAATCACCGCTTTTGTCGAATTGACAGTGGTTTTGTCGAATTGAAAGTGGTTTTAGCCGGTTTTTGAGGTCCGTCTTCCCCCGTGCTGATTCGACCAAAGAATAGGTGAAACAGCATGAAAATGTATTTAAAAAACAGGCGAAAATGTCTGCAATTGACTAGTGTGGGTCGAATTAGTTCTGTTTTTTTTTTTTCAGGTAGCCAAAACAAACCGGCACTAATTGCATACCCCTTTACTGTATATGTTGCTGAGACTACCAGGGGTGGATTGGCCCACCAGGAGCCCATGACAGATTCCGATGGGCCGGTCCCATACCCCCTTCAGCCAGGATGATTCACACTCAGGCTGGGCTGGCTCACACTGTTTCAAGTACTTGCGGTTCATTGGAACGCAATCCGGAAGTTAGGCTAGAAAGGACTTCCGGGTGCCGCTAGCCGTGAAAAGTGGTGAAGTTGTTCTACCAACGGGGGACCTGGAGAAAGTTAACCAGCCCAGCAGCATCCTCTCCCTGGCCCTGGTCAAAGTTCTCTTCAAAGAGCCAGGATCGGGAGCAGCAGCATAGCGATGGTCAGAGCCAGGTTCACTATACCCGCCACCACCTTAGCTCCCGCACTCTCACTGAACTGGCCAGAGTGGTGATTGAGCACTGAAGGGGACCCAGCAGAAAGTTTATTTTTAATTACCATACATTATTTGCATTATTATGTTGGTGTAAGGGTTAGGGCGTCGTCGGTCACAGTGTATGGTTTGGGGACTGGACAGGAGCAGGATGTACCTTGTTCTCAGGATACCAGCTGATCATGCAGCACTCACAACCAGCCCTGGGACAATCTCTTATACAAAGTCGTTCAGCCCTATAGCTGCCCAATGTCTGGACATGATGATGGGCCTATTTATGTAATGTGGTGGCTACGTATGTAATGTGGTGGCTACGTATATAGGCCCTCATTCCGAGTTGTTCGCTCGGTATTTTTCATCGCATCGCAGTGAGAATTCTCTTAGTGCGCATGCGTAATGTTCGCACAGCGCATGCGCCAAGTAACTTTACTATGAAGATAGTATTTTTACTCACGGCTTTTTCATCGCTCCGGCGATCGCATTGTGATTGACAGGAAATGGGTGTTACTGGGCGGAAACACGGCGTTTTAGGGGCGTGTGCCTGAAAACGCTACCGTTTCCGGAAAAAACGCAGGCGTGTCTGGAGAAACGGTGGGAGTGCTTGGGCGAACGCTGGGTGTGTTTATGACGTCAGCCGGGACCGAAAAGCACTGAACTGATCGCACAGGCAGAGTAAGTCTGGAGTTACTCTAAAACTGCTAACTCGGTTTTGATCGCAATATTGCGCATACATCGGTCGCACATTTAAGAAGTTTAGATTCACTCCCAGTAGGCGGCGGCTTAGCGTGTGTAACTCTGCTGAAATCGCCTTGCGAGCGAACAACTCGGAATGAGGGCCATAATGCGGTGGCTACGTATGTAATGTGGTGCTATTTGTATAATGAGGTGCTATACGTGTAATGTAGCGATATTTGTATAATGTGATATTCATGTTATGTGGTGCTATTTGTGTAATGCAGTGCTATACGTGCAGTGCGGTGCTATACATGTAATGCAGTGCTGTACGGTTAATGTGGTGCTATTTGTATAATGCAGTGCTATACATGTAATATGGTGCTATTCATGTTATGTGGTGCTATTTGTGTAATGACTAGTGATGTGCACCGGACATTTTTCGGGTTTTGTGTTTTGGTTTTGGATTCGGTTCCGCGGCCGTGTTTTGGATTCGGACGCGTTTTGGCAAAATCTCCTTGAAAATTTTTTGTCGGATTCGGGTGTGTTTTGGATTCGGGTGTTTTTTTTACAAAAAACCCTCAAAAACAGCTTAAATCATAAAATTTGGGGGTCATTTTGATCCCATAGTATTATTAACCTCAATAACCATAATTTACACTCATTTTCAGTCTATTCTGAACACCTCACAATATTATTTTTAGTCCTAAAATTTGCACCGAGGTCGCTGGATGGATAAGCTAAGCGACACAAGTGGCCGACAAAAAAACCTGGCCCATCTAGGAGTGACACTGCAGTGTCAAGCAGGATGGCACTTAAAAAAAATAGTCCCCAAACAGCACATGATGCAAAGAAAAAAAGAGGCGCACCAAGGTCGCTGTTTGACTAAGTGTTAGGGTCTCCTGCCTTGTGCTGCCACGTCGTCATGGCAACCGGGAGACAAGTGCTAGCGGAGTAACCTGAGCGCAGCTGATACTCCGGTTCGGGTCTTTTGCTGTGCAGTGGTTACAGGCTCTGTGCACGGCAGGGGATCCGGTGCTGGTTTTTGTGCTCACAGTCTGTGAGGTCTGAGTGGGGTGTGGACAGCACCTGCTTTATAAACCCTCTTCTCAGGTTAAGCAGATGCTGCTGAATCTTTGTTGGTTTGTCAGTTTCTGAAAGTTAGCCAGTACTGTGTAACTTTGTATTTGTTTGTTGCTTAATGCAAATAGGCCTTGGGATTTGGTACTACACTCTGCCAATCCAGACCTAGCAGTAAGACTGGAGTCAGTCGTTTAACTTGCTGGGGTTCTTTTGCTACTCTGTGAACTTAGCAAGTTTGCGGCTGTATTCTCAGACTTGCCTGCCAAAATCCTTTCGCACTGTGTAAGGTGTTCAGGTGTCAGTTTAGTGGCAGTAAGCTGAACCAGTGCACTGCAAGTGAGGACTAGGATTGTGGAGACTCTCCTTGTGCCTATTATTCCCTCTCTGACCAAGGAGTTTACTGCCACACCCGTTGGTAACCCTTTAGGGTTTTCCTGTTGCCCTTAGCAACAGCATTTCGGGTTCTCTACGTATTAAAACACAACATCTCGCTTCTTTCCATCTGAGCATTCCTAATACTAAGGAGACACCCAGTTTCTTAGCCTCTGGGCTTCTCTGTTCACTTTGTGTTTATTTTGTTACCCTATCACCTTCTGTGTACGTAATGTCATATTCCCCAGTCTGTCTGTGAGTTCATTTGTTTTGCATCCCTCTCCGTTCAGACACCAGTACATTCCTGCAGGCACTGGTGTGCATAACATATTCAGCAGCCAAATACTCCTGTTGAAATTTTGTGGGAATATGGAGCATACCCCTCAAAATACTTTGCAACAGGTGGTCGATCAGGTGCAGGTCTTGACTCGACAATTTAATGATTTGTCCATTAAAATGCACACCTCCCAGGCCGCTGGCGGAGCTTCCGCAGCAGCAGCACCTTCAGGGGTTAAGGAGCCGAAAGTAAATCTCCCGGATCGTTTTTTTGGAGATCGCTCGCAGTTCTTTTGTTTCAAGGAGAGCTGCAAGCTATATTTCCAGCTTAGGCCTCAGTCTTCTGGGTCGGAGATTCAGCAGGTGGGCATAGTGATTTCCTTGCTACAAGGAGACCCACAGGTCTGGGCATATGGGTTGCAGCCTGACTGTCCGTCGCTTAAAAGTGTTGATGCTTTTTTACGCACTGGGCATGTTGTATGATGACCCTGACAAGACGGCCTCAGCCGAGGCTCAGATTTTGATCCTTAAGCAAGGGCGAAGGCCAGTTGAGGTTTACTGTACGGAGTTTCGGAGGTTGGCCCATGATACCCAGTGGAATGACCCAGCCCTGAGACACCAGTACCGAAGAGGTCTTTCTAACCAGATAAAAGACCAACTGGTACAATATCCCTTGCCTGATAGCTTGGATCAGCTCATACAGTTATCCATCCGGGTGGATAGACGGCTGAGAGAGCGTAGGCTTGAAAGGGAGACCGAGGTTTCCTTCTTTCCCAAGGGAACCTCAGACTCTGAGGAATTTTCAGAGGAGCCTATGCAGATTGGGGCTACCCGCCTCTCCTAGCGTGAGAAGACGCGGAGGAGACAGCAGGGGTTGTGTTTGTACTGTGGGAATAAAGGTCATGTGGTAGTATCATGCCCAGAAAAGCCAGAAAACTTCAGGGCCTGAGGGTGATGGGAGATATCCTGTCAGGCCAGAAGTCAGAATTTCCCAAGAAGACTTTTATTATTCCGGTGACCTTGAAGATCCTCGGTCAAACTGTCAAGACTGAGGCCTTTGTGGACAGTGGGGCCGACGGGGTTTTTATGGACCGCCAATTCGCCCTGAAACACTCTGTTCCCTTAGTACCCCTGGCATCGGAAATTGAGATCTGTGGGTTAAACGGGGAACCATTATCCCAGGGTAAAATTACCTCTTGCACTAGCCAGATTTCTTTGTTTATTGGAGCCACACACTCTGAAAAATTGTCCTTTTATGTGACGGTCTGTACTTTTGCCCCATTGGTGTTGGGGTTACCCTGGTTAAGGGCCCACAATCCTCAATTTGACTGTGTCTCTGGGGAGATTCTTAGTTGGGGTATGGATTGTTTCAGGAGTTGCTTGAGCCTTCCAGTCAGGCTTTCGCCGCTAAGTTTGCCAGGATTGCCAGGATGTTATGCAGATTTTGCGGACGTGTTCTCCAAAAAAGTTGCAGAGGTACTACCTCCCCATCGCCCCTATGACTTTGCCATTGATTTGTTGCCGAATGCTAAGCTTCCCAAGAGCAGGTTGTACTCCCTGTCACGTCCTGTGACTCAGGCTATGGCAGAGTACATTCAGGAGAACTTGGCTAAGGGATTTATCAGACCTTCACAGTCCCCAGTTGGGTCGGGGTTCTTCTTCGTGGGTAAAAAGGACGGTTCGTTGCGACCCTGCATCGACTTCAGGGAATTGAACCGTATCACGATTAAAAACTCATACCCACTGCCTCTCATTTTGGTCTTGTTTGATCAGCTTCGTACTGCCACCATTTTTTCTAAGATTGACCTACACGGGGCGTACAATCTAATCCGAATAAGAGAGGGGGATGAATGGAAGACTGCCTTTAATACCCACTCAGGGCATTATGAATATTTGGTGATGCCTTTTGGGCTCTGTAATGCCCCGGCAGTCTTCCAGTATTTCATGAACGATGTGCTCAGGGAATATTTGGATAGATTCTTAGATGTATACTTAGATGAAATCCTAATCTTCTCCCATTCCCTGGAGGAACATCAGAAGCATGTACGCTTAGTCCTCCAGAAACTCAGAGACCACCGGCTTGGGGCGAAGCTGGAGAAGTGCGAATTTGAAGTTCAGTAAATCGCATTTCTAGGATATATTATCTCCCCAGAAGGTTTCCAAATGGAGGGTTCCAAGGTACAGGCAGTCCTGGATTGGGTGCAGCCCACTAGTTTGAAGGCGCTTCAGCGATTTCTGGGCTTTGCAAATTTTTATAGACAATTTATCGCTGGATTTTCGTCTATAGTGGCGCCCTTGGTGGCACTCACTAAGAAAGGGGCAGATGTTGCTCACTGGTCTGGTGAGGCCAAAGCGGCTTTTGCCCGTCTCAAAAGGGCATTTGTCTCGGCCAATGTGCTGCGACACCCAGATCCAGAGCGTCCTTTTGTGGTGGAGGTGGATGCCTCTGAGATGGGTATTGGGGCAGTGCTCTCTCAGATGGGAGTGTCTGATAATCGCCTTCATCCCTGTGCTTACTTTTCCCGTAAATTTTCGCCTGCCGAGATGAATTATGACGTGGGTAACCGGGAATTGTTGGCTATTAAGGATGCACTCGAGGAGTGGAGACACTGGCTTGAGGGGGCTAAGTTTGTGGTCTCAATTCTCACCGACCATAAGAATTTGGCATATTTAGAGTCAGCGAAGCGTCTCAATGCCAGGCAGGCACGATGGGCTTTGTTTTTTGCCCGCTTTAATTTTTTGATAACATATCGCCCTGGGTCAAAAAACATCAAGGCTGATGCGCTCTTGCGGAGTTTTGCTCCAATCCAGGAGACCACCGAGGAGCCATTGCCCATTGTGTCCCCATCATGTATTAAAGTGGGTATTACCCAGGACCTCTTGTCATTAGTCCTTAGAGCACAGGAGCAGGCTCCTCCAGACCTTCCGGTAGGTCTTTTGTTTGTGCCTCCTAGGTTAAGACAGCGAGTGTTCCTGGAATTCCATGCCAAGAAGTCGGCAGGTCACCCAGGTATTGCCAGAACTCAGGAGTTGCTATCTAGGGCGGTGTGGCGGTCCTCGGTGGCTAAGGATGTGGATCAGTGGGTTCGGGCATGTGACATCTGTGCCTGAAATAAGACTCCTAGAGGGGTTCCTGTTGGCCCATTACATCCACTCTCTATTCCATCTAAGCCATGGACCCACATTTCAATAGATTTGTGGTGGACTTGCCCAAATCCTCGGGGATGACAGCCATCTGGGTTGTCGTTGACAGGTTTTCGAAGATGGCGCACTTCGTTCCACTGGTTGGGCTGCCATCGGCCAGACGCCTGTCTGAATTATTTATGCTGCATGTTGTGCGCCTCCACGGGTTGCCACTTGATGTGGTCTCTGACCGCGGATCCCAGTTTGTGGCCAAATTCTGGAGGGCATTTTGTTCCGATCTCCAGATTTCTGTCAGCTTGTCGTCAGGCTACCATCCGCAGTCTAATGGGCAGACTGAAAGGGTGAACCAGTCCTTGGAGCAGTTCCTCAGGTGTTATGTCTCCTGTTAGGCGCCGAGGGTCCGCCCGTCAGTGCGGCCCGGCGCCTAGCAACTAGGGATGCCGTTGCGGACAGCCGCCGGCTCCCTAGCAACGCTAAGACGCCGGGCGCACGGAGCCGCTCAGACCCTAGCAACGGGGACGCCACGGTCGGACCGCGTTCCCCGTTGCTGGGTCTAGATTAATCACCTCATTGGTATCCTGGCCGTGCAGCATGCAGCTGCACGGCATGATTGTTAAATTACCCTGTCTGGCTCCTGATTGGAGAGCTCCCAGTTAAAAGCACTCTCTGGACTTCTCACAGACGCCGGTAATAGCTTCCTGTTTGCTGTGTCTGTTGCAGAGAGTTTTCCAGTCCTGTCTATCCGGTCGTTCCTGTCCTCAGTGGTCCCATACTCGGAAGTTGTCATCTTTTCCTGGAGTCCTGACCGAGCACCTTTAACATCCTGTGGTGTTCGTGAGTCGCGGCGTAGCCGTGTGTTGCGGCTTGACCGCTTTCTTATTATAATTTGGTTATATTGTGTTTTGGAGTTTTTGCGGAGGATTCCGCTCCCACAAATCCACTCTGGTATCCAGCGGTGCTGGATAGGAGTAACGGATTCGTGGATTTTTGGTTGTCCTTTTCCCTGGCGGTTTGTCCGCACATACTTCTGGTTTAAGTTAGTTTGTAACCCCTGGCCTGGTTGCTTAGTCAGAGGGCCCCTTGTTATCACCCTGTCTCGGATTTCCCTTTGTCTCTCATTAAGACCTGAGGGGGCATCGGAGTTGGGCAGACATAATCCGCCCTTCAAACGCGGCTGCCATGGGCTCAAGCAACCATAGTCTCGCAGGGGATTTCTGATAACACGGGCGAGACAACGGAGTTAGGGCGCCAGGGGTTACTAGGCTTTCCTGCTCCCGTAACCGACATTCCATTCCAGTACTCTGACCTCCGTCATAAGATCTCCTCTGGTCAGACGTACTGGTATCATAACATCTCCAAGTGTCAGACTGACTGGGTTGCTCTTCTGTCCATGGCGGAGTTTGCCTATAACAACGCGGCTCACTCTGCTACAGGGATCTCTCCCTTCCTTTGTGTGTATGGGTATCATCCTAAGGCCAATTCTTTTGACCCCGTGGACTCCACGCCTGGTGGTTCCTCTGTGGTTTCGGTCCTTAGAGGTATTTGGCGGAAAGTGAAGAAAGCCCTTGTGTCTGTGTCATTAGTGACCAAAAGGGTTTTTGATAAGCGGAAAAGACCCTGCAGCTTCATATTAGGAGACTTCGTCTGGTTGTCTACCAAGAATTTGAAGTTGAGACAGCCATCTCATAAGTTAGGCCCCTGGTTCATCGGCCCTTATAAGATCACCAGGGTTATCAATCCGGTGGCATTTCAGTTAGATCTGCCCCGTTCTTTGGGTATCAATAAAACATTTCATTGTTCCCTTATAAAACGGGCGATTAGTAATCCTTCTTCCAGTGGAAGACCATCTCCTCTTCTGATACGTGGCCAGAGGGAGTTTGTTGTTGAAAGGATTCTTGACTCCAAGATGGTTCAGGGTCGGCTGTCATTTTTGGTGCACTGGGTCGTGGGTGCATAGTTGTGATCTTCATGCCCCCAGACTGATACGCTCTTTCTTCTCGCAGTTCCCCGATAAACCCGGTGGTAGGGGTTCTTTGACCCCTCGTCAGAGGGGGGGTACTGTTAGGGTCTCCTGCCCTGTGCTGCCACGTCGTCATGGCAACCGGGAGACAAGTGCTAGCGGAGTAACCTGAGCGCAGCTGATACTCCGGTTCGGGTCTTTTGCTGTGCAGTGGTTACAGGCTCTGTGCACGGCAGGGGATCCGGTGCTGGTTTTTGTGCTCACAGTCTGTGAGGTCTGAGTGGGGCGTGGACAGCACCTGCTTTATAAACCCTCTTCTCAGGTTAAGCAGATGCTGCTGAATCTTTGTTGGTTAGTCAGTTTCTGAAAGTTAGCCAGTACTGTGTAACTTTGTATTTGTTTGTTGCTTACTGCAAATAGGCCTTGGGATTTGGTACTACACTCTGCCAATCCAGACCTAGCAGTAAGACTGGAGTCAGTCGTTTGACTTGCTGGGGTTCTTTTGCTACTCTGTGAACTTAGCAAGTTTGCGGCAGTATTCTCAGACTTGCCTGCCAAAATCCTTTCTCACTGTGCAAGGTGTTCAGGTGTCAGTTTAGTCGCAGTAAGCTGAACCAGTGCACTGCAAGTGAGGACTAGGATTGTGGAGACTCTCCTTTTGACTATTAATCCATCTCTGACCAAGGAGTTTACTGCCACACCCATTGGTAACCCTTTAGGGTTTTGCTGTTGCCCTTAGCAACAGCATTTCGGGTTCTCTACGTATTAAAACACAACATCTCGCTTCTTTCCATCTGAGCATTCCTAATACTAGGGAGACACCCAGTTTCTTAGCCTCTGGGCTTCTCTGTTCACTTTGTGTTTATTTTGTTACCCTATCACCTTCTGTGTACGTAATGTCATATTCCCCAGTCTGTCTGTGAGTTCATTTGTTTTGCATCCCTCTCCGTTCAGACACCAGTACATTCCTGCAGGCACTGGTGTGCATAACACTAAGCTAAGCGACCCAAGTGGCCGACACAAACACCTGGCACATCTAGGAGTGGCATTGCAGTGTCAAACAGGATGGCACTTAAAAAATATTATCCCCAAACAGCACATGGTGCAAAGAAAAAAAGAGGCGCTCCAAGGTCGCTGTGTGACTAAGCTAAGCGACACAAGTGGCCAACACAAACACCTGGCCCATCTAGGAGTGGCTCTGCAGTGTCAGGCAGGATGGCACTTCAAAAAATAGTGCCAAACAGCACATGATGCAAAGAAAAAAAGAGATGCACCAAGGTCGCTGTGTGACTAAGCTAAGCGACACAAGTGGCCGACACAAACACCTGGCCCATCTAGGAGTAGCACTGCAGTGTCAGGCAGGATGGCACTTCAAAAAAATTGTCCCCAAACAGCACATGATGCAAAGAAAAATGAAAGAAAAAAGAGGTGCAAGTTGGAATTGTCCTTGGGCTCTCCCACCCACCCTTATGTTGTATAAACAGGACATGCAGACTTTAACGAACCCATCTTTTCAGCGACAGGGTCTGCCACACGACTGTGGCTGTAATGACTGGTTGGTTTGGGCCCCCACCAAAAAAAGAAGCAATCAATCTCTCCTTGCACAAACTGGCTCTACAGAGGTAAGATGTCCACCTCATCATCATCCTCCAATTCCTCACCCCTTTCACTGTGTACATCCCCCTCCTCACAGATTATTAATTCGTCCCCACTGGAATCCACCATCTCAGGTCCCTGTGTAATTTCTGGAGGCAATTGCTGCTGGTGAATGTCTCCATGGAGGAATTGATTATAATTAATTTTGATGAACATCATCTTCTCCACATTTTCTGGAAGTAACCTCGTACGCCGATTGCTGACAAGATGAGCGGCTGCACTAAACACTCTTTCGGAGTATACACTGGAGGGAGGGCAATTCAGGTAGAATAAAGCCAGTTTGTGCAAGGGCCTCCAAATTGCCTCTTTTTCCTGCCAGTATACGGACTGTCTGACGTGCCTACTTGGATGCGGTCACTCATATAATCCTCCACCATTCTTTCAATGGTGAGAGAATCATATGCAGTGACAGTAGACGACATGTCAATCGTTGGCAGGTCCTTCAGTCCGGACCAGATATCAGCACTCGCTCCAGACTGCCCTGCATCACCGCCAACGGGTGGGCTTGGAATTCTTAGCCTTTTCCTCGCACCCCCAGTTGCGGGAGAATGTGAAGGAGGAGATGTTGACGGGTCACGTTCCGCTTTACTTGACAATTTTCTCACCAGCAGGTCTTTGAACCACTACAGACTTGTGTCTGCCGGAAAGAGAGATACAACGTAGGTTTTAAATCTAGGATCGAGCACGGTGGCCAAAATGTAGTGCTCTGATTTCAACAGATTGACCACCCGAGAATCCTGATTAAGGGCTCCATCCACAAGTCCCACATGCTTAGTGGAATCACTCTGTATTAGCTCCTCCTTCAATGTCTCCAGCTTCTTCTGCAAAAGCCTGATGAGGGGAATGACCTGACTCAGGCTGGCAGTGTCTGAACTGACTTCACGTGTGGCAAGTTCAAAGGGTTGCAGAACCTTGCACAACGTTGAAATCATTCTCCACTGCACTTGATTCAGGTGCATTCCCCCTCCTTTGCCTATATCGTGGGCAGATGTATACTCTTGAATGGCCTTTTGCTGCTCCTCCATTCACTGAAGCATATAGAGGGTTGAATTCCACCTTCTTACCACCTCTTGCTTCAGATGATGGCAGGGCAGGTTCAGGAATGTTTGGTGGTGTTCCAGTCTTCGGCACGCGGTGGCTGAATGCCGAAAGTGTCCCGCAATTCTTCGGGCCACCGACAGCATCTCTTGCACGCCCCTGTCATTTTTTAAATAATTCTGCACCACCAAATTCAATGTATGTGCAAAACATGGGACGTGCTGGAATTTGGCCAGATGTAATGCACGCACTTAATTGGTGGCGTTGTCCGATGTCACAAAACCCCAGGAGAGTCCAATTGGAGTAAGCCATTCTGAGATGATGTTCCTCAGTTTCCGTAAGAGGTTTTCAGCTGTGTGCCTCTTCTGGAAAGCGGTGATACAAAGCGTAGCCTGCCTAGGAACAAGTTTGCGTTTGCGAGATGCTGCTACTGGTGACGCCGCTGCAGTTCTTGCTGCGGGAGGCAATACATCTACCCAGTGGGCTGTCACAGTCATATAGTCCTGAGTCTGCACTGCTCCACTTGTCCACATGTCCGTGGTTAAGTGGACATTGGGACAACTGCATTTTTTAGGACACTGGTGACTCTTTTTCTGAGGTCTGTGTACATTTTCGGTATTGCCTGCCTAATGCAATGGAACCTAGATTGTATTTGGTACAGGGGACACAGTACCTCAGTCAAGTCTCTAGTTGCCTCTGAATTAATGGTGGATACCGGAACCACGTTTCTCACAACCCAGGCTGCCAAGGCCTGAGTTATCTGCTTTGCAGCAGGATGACTGCTGTGATATTTCATCTTCCTCACAAAAGACTGTTGGACAGTCAATTGCTTACTGGAAGTAGTACAAGTGGTCTTCCGACTTCCCCTCTGGGATGACGATTGACTCCCAGCAGCAACAACAGCAGCGCCAGCAGCAGTAGGCGTTACACTCAAGGATGCATCGGAGGAATCCCAGGCAGGAGAGGACTCGTCAGACTTGCCAGTGACAGGGCCTGCAGGACTATTGGCTTTCCTGTGTAAGAAGGAAATTGACTCTGAGGGAGTTGGTGGTGTGGTTTGCAGGAGCTTGGTTACAAGAGGTAGGGACTTAGTTGTCAGTGGACTGCTTCCGCTGTCACCCAAAGTTTTTGAACTTGTCACTGACTTCTGATGAATGCGGTCCCGGTGACGTATAAGGGAGGATGTTCCTAGGTGGTTAACGTTCTTACCCCTACTTATTACAGCTTGACGAAGGCAACACACGGCTTGACACCTGTTGTCCACATTTGTGTTGAAATAATTCCACACCGAAGAGGTGATTTTTTTTTTGTATTTTGACCAGGCATGTCAATGGCCATATTCATCCCATGGACAACGGGTGTCTCCCCAGGTGCCTGACTTAAACAAACCACCTCACCATCAGAATCCTCCTTGTCAATTTCCTCCCCAGCACCAGCAACACCCATATTCTCATCCTGGTGTACTTCAACAGTGAAATCTTCAATTTGACTATCAGGAACTGGACTGCGGGTGCTCCTTCCAGCACTTGCAGGGGGCGTGCAAATGGTGGAAGGCGCAAGCTCTTCCCGTCCAGTGTTGGGAAGGTCAGGCATCGCAACCGACACAATTGGACTCTCCTTGGGAAATTGTGATTTAGAAGAACGCACAGTTCTTTGCTGTGCTTTTGCCAGCTTAAGTCTTTTCATTTTTCTAGCGAGAGGATGAGTACTTCCATCCTCATGTGAAGCTGAACCACTAGCCATGACATAGGCCAGGGCCTCAGCCGTTTCTTGCCACTCCGTGTCGTAAATGGCATATTGGCAAGTTTACGCTTCTCATCAGACGCTTTCAATTTTGATTTTTCGGTCATTTTACTGAACTTTTGTTTCTTGGGATTTTACATGCTCTCTACTATGACATTGGGCATCGGCCTTGGCAGACGAAGTTGATGGCATTTCATCGTCTCGGCCATGACTAGTGGCAGCAGCTTCAGCACGAGGTGGAAGTGGATCTTGACCTTTCCCTATGTTAATTCCACATTTTTGTTCTCCATTTTTTAATGTGTGGAATTATATGCCAGTATCAATAGCAATGGCCTACTACAATATATACTGCGCACAACTGAAATGCACCACAGGTATGGATGGATAGTATACTTGACGACACAGAGGTAGGTACAGCAGTGGCCTACTGTACCGTAATGCTAAATATTATAAACTGGTGGTCAGCAAACTGTGCAAAACTGAAATGCACCGCAGGTATGGATGGATAGTATACTTGACGACACAGAGGTAGGTACAGCAGTGGCCTACTGTACCGTACTCCTATATATTATATACTGGTGGTCAGCAAACTGTGCAAAACTGAAATGCACCACAGTTATGGATGGATAGTATACTTGACGACACAGAGGTAGGTACAGCAGTGGCCTACTGTACTGTAATGCTATATATTATATACTGGTGGTCAGCAAACTGTGAAAAACTGAAATGCACCACAGGTATGGATGGATAGTATACTTGACAACACAGAGGTAGGTACAGCTGTGGCCTTCTGTACTGTACTCCTACTGTATATATTATATTATACTATTGGTCAGCAAAATTATGCACTGTACTCCTACTATATACGACAATGCAGCACAGATATGAAGTGTTTTTCAGGCAGACAACATAAACTGGTGGTCACTGTCAGCAAAACTCTGCACTGTACTCCTCCTATATAATACTGCTGCTCCCCAGTCCCCACAATTAAGCAGTGTGAGCACAGATATATGCAGCACACTGAGCACAGATAACGGATAAGGAACTTTTTTCGGGCAGCAAACGGATAAAACTGGTGGTCACTGATCAGCAAAACTCTGCACTGTACTCCTTCTATATTAATAATACAACTGCTCCCCAGTCCCCACAATTAAGATATAAGCAAGCACAAATATTTGCATCAACAATGAATAAACGGAGAGGACGCCAGCCACATCCTCTCCCTAACATTTCCAATGCATGAGTGAAAATGGCGGCGACGCGCGGCTGCTTATATAGAATCCGAATCTCGCGAGAATCTGACAGCGGGATGATGACGTTCGGGCGTGCTCGGGTTAACCTAGCCATACGGGAGAATCCGAGTATGCCTCGGACCCGTGTAAAATGGGTGAAGTTCGGGCGGGTTCGGTTTCCGAAGAACCGAACCCGCTCATCACTAGTAATGCGGTGCTATACGTGTAGTGCATTGCTATTCGTGTAATGTGGTGCTATTCCTGTAATAATCTGGTGGCTATTAGTGATGAGCACCGGAAATTTTTCGGGTTTTGTGTTTCGGATTTGGGTTCGGTTCCGCGGCCGTGTTTTGGGTTCGAACGCGTTTTGGCAAAACCTCACCGAATTTTTTTTGGTCGGATTCGGGTGTGTTTTGGATTCGGGTGTTTTTTTCAAAAAACCATAAAAAACAGCTTAAATCATAGAATTTGGGGGTCATTTTGATCCCAAAGTATTATTAACCTCAATAACCATAATTTCCACTCATTTTCAGTCTATTCTGAACACCTCACACCTCACAATATTATTTTTAGTCCTAAAATTTGCACCAAGGTCGCTGGATGACTAAGCTCAGCGACCCAAGTGGCCGACACAAACACCTGGCCCTTCTAGGAGTGGCACTGCAGTGTCACGCAGGATGGCCCTTCCAAAAAACACTCCCCAAACAGCACATGACGCAAAGAAAAAAAGAGGTGCAATGAGGTAGCTGTGTGATTAAGCTCAGCGACCCAAGTGGCCGACACAAACACCTGGCCCTTCTAGGAGTGGCACTGCAGTGTCAGGCAGGATGGCCCTTCCAAAAAACACTCCCCAAACAGCACATGACGCAAAGAAGAAAAAAAGAGGCGCAATGAGGTAGCTGTGTGACTAAGCTCAGCGACCCAAGTGGCCGACACAAACACCTTGCCCATCTAGGAGTGGCACTGCAGTGTCACGCATGATGGCCCTTCCAAAAAACACTCCCCAAACAACACATGACGCAAAGAAGAAAAAAAGAGGCGCAATGAGGTAGCTGTGTGACTAAGATAAGCGACCCTAGTGGCCGACACAAACACCTGGCCCATCTAGGAGTGGCACTGCAGTGTCACGCAGGATGGCCCTTCCAAAAAACACTCCCCAAACAGCACATGACGCAAAGAAAAATGAAAGAAAAAAAGAGGTGCAAGATGGAATTGTCCTTGGGCCCTCCCAACCACCCTTATGTTGTATAAACAGGACATGCACACTTTAACCAACCCATCATTTCAGTGACCGGGTCTGCCACACGACTGTGACTGACTTTGGGCCCCCACCAAAAAAGAAGCAATTAATCTCTCCTTGCACAAACTGGCTCTACAGAGGCAAGATATCTACCTCATCATCATCCTCCGATATATCACCGTGTACATCCCCCTCCTCACAGATTATCAATTCGTCCCCACTGGAATCCACCATCTCAGCTCCCTGTGTACTTTGTGGAGGCAATTGCTGTTGGTGAATGTCTCCACGGAGGAATTGATTATAATTAATTTTAATTAACATCATCTTCTCCACATTTTCTGGATGTAACCTCGTACGCAGATTGCTGACAAGGTGAGCGGCGGCACTAAACACTCTTTCAGAATACACACTTGTGGGAGGGCAACTTAGGTAGAATAAAGCCAGTTTGTGCAAGGGCCTCCAAATTGCCTCTTTTTCCTGCCAGTATAAGTACGGACTGTCTGACGTGCCTACTTGGATGCGGTCACTCATATAATCCTCCACCATTCTTTCAATGGGGAGAGAATCATATGCAGTGACAGTAGACGACATGTCCGTAATCGTTGTCAGGTCCTTCAGTCCGGACCAGATGTCAGCATCAGCAGTCGCTCCAGACTGCCCTGCATCACCGCCAGCGGGTGGGCTCGGAATTCTGAGCCTTTTCCTCGCACCCCCAGTTGCGGGAGAATGTGAAGGAGGAGATGTTGACAGGTCGCGTTCCGCTTTACTTGACAATTTTCTCACCAGCAGGTCTTTGAACCCCAGCAGACTTGTGTCTGCCGGAAAGAGAGATCCAAGGTAGGTTTTAAATCTAGGATCGAGCACGGTGGCCAAAATGTAGTGCTCTGATTTCAACAGATTGACCACCTGTGAATCCTTGTTAAGCGAATTAAGGGCTCCATCCACAAGTCCCACATGCCAAGCTCTGTGTTAGCTCCTCCTTCAATGTCTCCAGCTTCTTCTGCAAAAGCCTGATGAGGGGAATGACCTGACTCAGGCTGGCAGTGTCTGAACTGACTTCACGTGTGGCAAGTTCAAAAGGTTGCAGAACCTTGCACAACGTTGAAATCATTCTCCACTGCGCTTGAGACAGGTGCATTCCCTCTCCTTTGCCTATATCGTGGGCAGATGTAGAGGCTTGAATGGCCTTTTGCTGCTCCTCTTGCTTTTCTTGCGGTGGGAGTCCATACATCTACCCAGTGGGCTGTCACAGTCATATAGTCCTGAGCCTGCCCTGCTCCACTTGTCCACATGTCCGTGGTTAAGTGGACATTGGGTACAACTGCATTTTTTAGGACACTGGTGAGTCTTTTTCTGAGGTCTGTGTACATTTTCGGTATCTCCTGCCTAGAGAAATGGAACCTAGATGGTATTTGGTACCGGGGACACAGTACCTCCAGCAAGTCTCTAGTTGGCTCTGCAGTAATGATGGATACCGGAACCACGTTTCTCACCGCCCAGGATGCCAAGGCCTCAGTTATCCGCTTTGCAGCAGGATGACTGCTGTGATATTTCATCTTCCTCGCAAATGACTGTTGGACAGTCAATTGCTTGGTGGAAGTAGTAAAAGTGGTCTTACGACTTCCCCTCTGGGATGACCATCGACTCCCAGCAGCAACAACAGCAGCGCCAGCAGCAGTAGGCGTTACACGCAAGGATGCTTCGGAGGAATCCCAGGCAGGAGAGGACTCGTCAGAATTGCCAGTGACATGGCCTGCAGGACTATTGGCATTCCTGGGGAAGGAGGAAATTGACACTGAGGGAGTTGGTGGGGTGGTTTGCGTGAGCTTGGTTACAAGAGGAAGGGATTTACTGGTCAGTGGACTGCTTCCGCTGTCACCCAAAGTTTTTGAACTTGTCACTGACTTATGATGAATGCGCTGCAGGTGACGTATAAGGGAGGATGTTCCGAGGTGGTTAACGTCCTTACCCCTACTTATTACAGCTTGACAAAGGCAACACACGGCTTGACACCTGTTGTCCGCATTTCTGTTGAAATACTTCCACACCGAAGAGCTGATTTTTTTGGTATTTTCACCAGGCATGTCAATGGCCATATTCCTCCCACGGACAACAGGTGTCTCCCTGCGTGCCTGACTTAAACAAACCACCTCACCATCAGAATCCTCCTGGTCAATTTCCTCCCCAGCGCCAGCAACACCCATATCCTCCTCATCCTGGTGTACTTCAACACTGACATCTTCAATCTGACTATCAGGAACTGGACTGCGGGTGCTCCTTCCAGCACTTGCAGGGGGCGTGCAAATGGTGGAAGGCGCATGCTCTTCACGTCCAGTGTTGGGAAGGTCAGGCATCGCAACCGACACAATTGGACTCTCCTTGTGGATTTGGGATTTCGAAGAACGCACAGTTCTTTGCTGTGCTTTTGCCAGCTTGAGTCGTTTCATTTTTCTAGCGAGAGGCTGAGTGCTTCCATCCTCATGTGAAGCTGAACCACTAGCCATGAACATAGGCCAGGGCCTCACTCCGTGTGGTAAATGGCATATTGGCAAGTTTACGCTTCTCCTCCGACAATTTTATTTTAGATTTTTGAGTCCTTTTTTTACTGATATTTGGTGTTTTGGATTTTACATGCTCTGTACTATGACATTGGGCATCGGCCTTGGCAGACGACGTTGATGGCATTTCATCGTCTCGCCCATGACTAGTGGCAGCAGCTTCAGCACGAGGTGGAAGTCGATCTTGATCTTTCCCTATTTTTGGAACCTCAACATTTTTGTTCTCCATATTTTAATAGGCACAACTAAAAGGCACCTCAGGTAAACAATGGAGATGGATGGATACTAGTATACTTATGGATGACGAGCGACTGCCGACACAGAGGTAGCTACAGCCATGGACTACCGTACTGCGTCTGCTGCTAGTATAGACTGGATGATAATGATATAAAAAATATATATATATCACTAATGCAGCCGGTCAGGTATATATTATATAATGACGGACCTGCTGGACACTGTCAGCAGCACTGCAGACTCCTAAAGTAAGCTACTAGTATCAAGAAGATAGAAAAAAAAACACAGGTAGGTGGTATACAACAATCATGGGTGGACGAGCGACTGCCGACACAGAGGTAGCTACAGCCGTGGACTACCGTACTGCGTCTGCTGCTAGTATAGACTGGATGATAATGATATAAAAAATATATATATATCACTACTGCAGCCGGACAGGTATGTATTATATAATGGCGGACCTGCTGGACACTGTCAGCAGCACTGCAGACTCCTAAAGTAAGCTACTAGTATCAAGAAGATAGAAACAAAAAACACAGGTAGGTGGTATACAACAATTATGGGTAGACGAGCGACTGCCGACACAGAGGTAGCTACAGCCGTGGACTACCGTACTGCGTCTGCTGCTAGTATAGACTGGATGATAATGATATAAAAAATATATATATATATCACTACTGCAGCCGGACAGGTATATATTATATAATGACGGACCTGCTGGACACTGTCTGTCAGCACTGCAGACTCCTAAAGTAAGCTACTAGTATCAAGAAGATAGAAAAAAAAAAACACAGGTAGGTGGTATACAACAATTATGGGTGGACGAGCGACTGCCGACACAGAGGTAGCTACAGCCGTGGACTACCGTACTGCGTCTGCTGCTAGTATAGACTGGATGATAATGATATAAAAAATATATATATATCACTACTGCAGCCGGACAGGTATATATTATATAATGACGGACCTGCTGGACACTGTCTGTCAGCACTGCAGACTCCTAAAGTAAGCTACTACAGGTTGAGTATCCCTTATCCAAAATGCTTGGGACCGGAGATATTTTGGATATCGGATTTTTCCGTATTTTGGAATAATTGCATACCATAATGAGGTATTATGGTGATGGGACCTAAATCTAAGCACAGAATGCATTTATGTTACATATACACCTTATACACACAGCCTGGAGGTCATTTTAGCCATTATTTTTTATAACTTTGTGCATTAAACAAAGTGTGTCTATATTCACACAATTCATTTATGTTTCATATACACCTTATACACACAGCCTGAAGGTCATTTAATACAATATTTTTAATAACTTTGTGTATTAAACAAAATTTGTGTACATTGAGCCATCAAAAAACAAAGGTTTCACTATTTCACTCTCACTCAAAAAAAGTCTGTATTTCGGAATATTCCGTATTTCGGAATATTTGGATATGGGATACTCAACCTGTAGTATCAAGAAGATAGAAAAAAAAAAACCCACAGGTAGGTGGTATACAACAATTATGGGTGGACGAGCGACTGCCGACACAGAGGTAGCTACAGCCGTGGACTACCGTACTGCGTCTGCTGCTAGTATAGACTGGATGATAATGATATAAAAAATATATATATATCACTACTGCAGGACAGGTATATATTATATTAATGACGGACCTGCTGGACACTGTCTGTCAGCAGAATGCGTTTTTTATAGAATAAAAAAACACCACACGAGTCACACGACGAGTGTAACTTTTTCAGGCAGACAATCACAATATACTGGTGGTCAGTGTGGTCACTGGTCAGTCACACTGGCAGTGGCACTCTGGCAGCAAAAGTGTGCACTGTTAAATATGTACTCCTGGCTCCTGCTATATCCTATAACTGCTCCCCAGTCTCCCCCACAATTAAGCTGTGTGAGCACTGCAGCGAGCACTCAGCACAGTCAGATATTATACATAGAGATGATGCAGCACACTGAGGCTGAGCACAGATATGGTATGTGACTGTGTCACTGTGTATCGTTTTTTTTTCAGGCAGAGAACGGATAAAACTGCACTGGTGGCCACTGGTCAGTCACTAGTATAACTAACTACTATCAGCAAAATTCTGCACTCTCTGAGTACTCCTCCTAAGCTCCAGTAAATGAAGTGTCTCACTCTCACTCTATCTATTTCTAAACGGAGAGGACGCCAGCCACGTCCTCTCCCTATCAATCTCAATGCACGTGTGAAAATGGCGGCGACACGCGGCTCCTTATATAGAATCCTAGTCTCGCGAGAATCCGAGCCTCGCGAGAATCCGACAGCGGGATGATGACGTTCGGGCGCGCTCGGGTTAACCGAGCAAGGCGGGAAGATCCGAGTCGCTCGGCCCCGTGTAAAAAAAGGTGAAGTTCGGGCGGGTTCGGATTCCGAGGAACCGAACCCACTCATCACTAGTGGCTATGTATGTAATGTGGTGGCTATGTATGTAAGCAGGGGCGGATTGGCCACTGGGACAGATTCTGCTGCACTGGTTCCGTGTCTGTGTTTCACTACTTGTGTGTGCTCCCTTCCTGTACTGTGCTGTATGTAATGTGTGCGCTACCTTCTTGTACTTTGCTATATGTAGTGTGTGCTCCCTTCCCTTACTGTGCTGTGTGCAGTGTGTGCTCCCTTCCTGTACTGTGCTGTATGTAGTGTGTGCTCCCTTCCCTTACCATGCTGTGTGCAGTGTGTGCTCCCTTCCTGTACTGTGCTGTATGTAGTGTGTGCTCCCTTCCCTTACTGTGCTGTGTGTAGTGTGTGCTCCCTTCCTGTACTGTGCTGTATGTAGTGTGTGCTCCCTTCCTGTACTGTGCTGTATGTAGTGTGTGATCCCTTCCTGTATTGTGCTGTGTGTAGTATGTGCTCCCTTCCTGTACTGTGCTGTGTGTAGTGTGTGCTCCCTCCCTGTATTGTGCTGTGTGTAGTGTGTGCTCCCTTCCTGTACTGTATGTAGTGTGTGCTCCCCCTAACTGTAGTGTGCTGTATGTAGTGTGTGCTCCCTTCCTGTATTGTGCTGTGTGTAGTGTGTGCTCCCTTCCTGTACTGTGCTGTGTGTAGTGTGTGCTCCCTTCCTGTATTGTGCTGTGTGTAGTGTGTGCTCCCTTCCTGTACTGTGCTGTGTGTAGTGTGTGCTCCCTTCCTGTATTGTGCTGTGTGTAGTGTGTGCTCCCTTCCTGTACTGTGCTGTGTGTAGTGTGTGATCCCTTCCTGTACTGTGCTGTGTGTAGTGTGTGCTCCCTCCCTGTACCATGCTGTATGTAGTGTGTGCTCCCCCTCCCTGTACTGTGCTGTATGTAGTGTGTGCTCCCTTCCTGTACTGTGCTGTGTGTAGTGTGTGATCCCTTCCTGTACTGTACTGTGCTGTGTGTAGTGTGTGCTCCCTCCCTGTACCATGCTGTATGTAGTTTGTGCTCCCCCTCATTGTACTGTGCTGTATATAGTGTGTTCTCCCTTCCTGTACTGTGCTGTATGTAGTGTGTGCTCCCTTCCTGTACTGTGCTGTATGTAGTGTGTGCTCCCTTCCTGTACTGTGCTGTATGTAGTGTGTGCTCCCTTCCTGTACTGTGCTGTGTGTAGTGTGTGCTCCCTCCCTGTACTGTGCTGTATGTAGTGTGTGCTCCCTTCCTGTACTGTGCTGTATGTAGTGTGTTCTCCCTTCCTGTACTGTGCTGTATGTAGTGTGTGCTCCCTTCCTGTACTGTGCTGTATGTAGTGTGCTCCCTTCCTGTACTGTGCTCATACTTGCCTACTTTTAAAAAAGCATTTCAGGGAGATTGTGAAAGTAACACTAATCAGTGCGGACATGTACTGCTACATCAGAGAGGTGTGTCATAAAAATGACTTACATCCAAATGTAAATGAGCCCCAAAGTTAGTAAGTTCTATCTGTTAAATAAAAGACACTGATATTTTGCAGGATTTGTTTGTGTATTGTGTTTTACAAGAGGTTTCATATACTGTAAGTGGCCATAGGGCAGACTTGCCGACATTCTGGCTGCTCTCTGCGGGAGAGAGCAGCCAGGTCGGCTCAGCAAGGGGGCAGGGGAGGGCTCTGACGTGGGGAGGAGAAGGTCCGGAGGCGAGACGGAGGCGGAGCAAGGGCAGGACGGGGGCAGAGCGTGGCGGGGTCACGATGCCGCCAGCTTTAAGCCACGCCCCCACTCTGTAATGCCGTGATCACCGGCATTACACTGCAGGGGGCGTGGCTATGATGACGCGATTCTGCAAGAATCGCGTCACCAACTGCCCGGACCGCCCACTTTACACACTAAGTGGGCAGCCGGGGAGGGGGGGACCCCTGATTCCGGGAGACTTGCTTGCTCTTCCGGGGGGCCGGGAGGGTCACCCGATTTTTGAGAGTCTCCCGGCCATTCCGGGAGAGTAGGCATGTATGCCATAGGGATCATTGGGGGTCATTCCGAGTTGTTCGCTCGCTAGAAGTTTTTAGCAGCTGTGCAAACGCTATGCCGCCTCCCACTGGGAGTGTATTGTAGCTTAGAAGAAGTGCGAACAAAAGGATCGCAGAGCGGCTACAAAATAATTTTGTGCAGTTTCAGAGTAGCTTCAGACCTACTCAGCGCTTGCGATCACTTCAGACTGTTCAGTTCCTGTTTTGACGTCACAAACACGCCCTGCGTTCACACAGCCACGCCTGCGTTTTCCCTGGCACACCTGCGTTTTTCCTGGCACACCTGCATTTTTCCTGGCACGCCTGCGTATTTTCGAACACTTCTTGAAAACGGTCAGTTGACACCCAGAAACGCCCTCTTCCTGCCAATCAGTCTGCGGCTAGCAGTGCGACTGAAAAGCTTCGCTAGACCTTGTGTGAAACTACATCGTTCGTTGTAATAGTAAGCCGCATGTGCGCATTACGCCGCATACTCATGCGCAGACGTGCCATTTTTTTGCCTGATCGCTGCACAGCGAACGAAAGCAGCTAACGATCAACTCGGAATGACCCCCGTTGTGCCCTATAACCTATGCAGGAAAATGGCACTAATGATCCCATTTGAATGTATGTATCTCTGATTTATTTTTCCCCCAAGAATGTAATAGCTGCATAATGGGGATAGGAGATTGCTGGATTTTTCAGGGAGTGAGGGAGATTGCTGCTATTTCATGGAGTCTCTGGAAGAATGAGGGAGGGTAGGCAACTACAACTGTGCTGTGTGTAGTGTGTGCTACCTTCCTGTACTGTGCTGTATGTAGTGTGTGCTCCCTTCCTGTACTGTGCTGTGCTGTGCTGTGTGTAGTGTGTGCTACCTTCCTGTACTGTGCTGTGTGTAGTGTGTGCTCCCTTCCTGTACTGTGCTGTGCTGTATGTAGTGTGTGCTACCTTTCTGTACTGTGCTGTGTGTAGTGTGTGCTCCTTCCTGTACTGTGCTGTGCTGTGTGTAGTGTGTGCTACCTTCCTGTACTGTGCTGTGTGTAGTGTGTGCTACCTTTCTTTACTGTGCTGTATGTAGTGTGTGCTCCCTTCCTGTACTGTGCTGTGTGTAGTGTGTGCTACCTTCCTGTACTGTGCTGTGTGTAGTGTGTGCTCCTTCCTGTACTGTGCTGTTCTGTGTGTAGTTTGTGCTACCTTCCTGTACTGTGCTGTGTGTAGTGTGTGCTCCTTCCTGTACTGTGCTGTGCTGTGTGTAGTGTGTGCTACCTTCCTGTACTGTGCTGTGCTGTGTGTAGTGTGTGCTACCTTCCTGTACTGTGCTGTATGTAGTGTGTGATCCCTTCTTGTACTGTACTGTGCTGTGTGTAGTGTGTGCTACCTTCCTTTACTGTGCTGTATGTAGTGTGTGCTCCCTTCCTGTACTGTGCTGTGTGTAGTGTGCGCTACCTTCCTGTACTGTGCTGTGTGTAGTGTGTGCTACCTTCTTGTACTGTAATGTGTGTAGTGTGTGCTACCTTCCTGTACTGTATGCTTCCTGTACTGTGCTGTATGTAGTGTGTGCTCCCCCTCCCTGTACTTTGCTGTATGTAGTGTGTGCTACCTTCCTGTACTGTGCTGTGTGTAGTGTGTGCTCCCTTCCTGTACTGTGCTGTGTGTAGTGTGTGCTACCTTCCTGTACTGTGCTGTGTGTGGTGTGTGCTCCCTTCCTGTACTGTGCTGTGCTGTGTGTAGTGTGTGCTACCTTCCTGTACTGTGCTGTATGTAGTGTGTGCTCCTTCCTGTACTGTGCTGTGTGTAGTGTGTGCTCCCTTCCTGTACTGTGCTGTTCTGTTTGTAGTGTGCACTACCTTCCTGTAATGTGCTGTGTGTAGTGTGTGCTACCTTCCTGTAATGTGCTGTATGTAGTGTGTGCTCCTTTCCTGTACTGTGCTGTGCTGTGTGTAGTGTGTGCTACCTCCCTGCACTGTGAGTAGTGTGTGCTACCTTCCTTTATTGTGCTGTATGTAGTGTGTGCTCCCTTCCTGTACTGTGCTGTGCTGTGTGTAGTGTGTGCTACCTTCCTGTACTGTGCTGTGTGTAGTGTGTGCTACCTTCTTGTACTGTAATGTATGTAGTGTGTGCTCCTTCCTGTACTGTGCTGTTCTGTGTGTAGTGTGTGCTCCCTTCCTGTACTGTGCTGTTCTGTGTGTAGTGTGCACTACCTTCCTGTAATGTGCTGTGTGTAGTGTGTGCTACCTTCCTGTAATGTGCTCTATGTAGTGTGTGCTCCTTTCCTGTACTGTGCTGTGCTGTGTGTAGTGTGTGCTACCTCCCTGCACTGTGAGTAGTGTGTGCTACCTTCCTTTACTGTGCTGTATGTAGTGTGTGCTCCCTTCCTGTACTGTGCTGTGCTGTGTGTAGTGTGTGCTACCTTCCTGTACTGTGCTGTGTGTAGTGTGTGCTACCTTCTTGTACTGTAATGTGTGTAGTGTGTGCTACCTTCCTGTACTGTGCTGTGCTGTGTGTAGTGTGTGCTACCTTCCTGTACTGTGCTGTGTGTAGTGTGTGCTCCCCCTCCCTGTACTGTGCTGTGCTGTGTGTAGTGTGTGCTCCTGTACTGTGCTGTTTGTAGTGTGTGCGCTACCTTCCTGTACTGTGCTGTATGTAGTGTGTGTGCTACCTTCCTGTACTGTGCAGTATGTAGTGTGTTCTCCCTCCCTGTACTGTATGCAGTGTGTGCTCCCCCTCCCTGTACTGTGCTGAATGTAGTGTGTGATCCCCCTCCTTGTACTTTGAAACATACAGTATAAGGTTAAAATGGCTTGCGGTGATGTCAATGGCTCGTGAGGCACTACAGCCATAATGTCCACCAAATCCTACCGATAACCCCTACCGCCGCTGAGCCAATGCCTGCTACTGCCCCTGAGCCGATGCCTGCTGCCACCGCCAATGGCTTACAAACTCGCCCACCATTAACTGACCCAGCCCTCCACCACTAATTTGCTTCTCAGTCCAATGCCGCCAATGCCCGCTGCCTGCCTGCTCATCATACTGTACTTGTGATATATTGTACAGTTTTATAGAAAAAATAAATAGTGTTTGGGACTGGGAAGGGAGTGGGAGGAGGACATGAATGCAATTTTGTTGTCCAGGGCTTCAATTAACATAATGGAAAGGGTCTGAATGGGTTAAAAAATAAAAAAAAATGTGTGAGGTCCCCCCTCCTAAGTATAACCAGCCTTGGGCTCTTTGAGCTGGCCCTGGTTGTTTAAATACTGGGGAAAAAATTGGACAGAGTTTCCCCGTATTTAGACAACCAGCACCGGGATCTTAGTCCGGTCCTGGCTCTAAAATCATGGGGGACAAAAGATGTAGGGGTCCCCCATATTTTTGAAACCAGCACCAGGCTCCACTAGCCAGGGAGATAATGCCACAGCCGGGGGACACATTTATGGAGGTCTCTGTGGCTGTGGCATTACCCCTCCCCCAGCTAGTCACCCCTGGTCGGGATTCCCTGGAGGAGTGGGGACCCCTTAAATCAAAGGTCCCCTTCCTCCAGGCACCCAAGGGCCAGGGGTGAAGCCCGATGTTGTTGATAGCCATAAGTATGTAAAACAAAGGAATATTGTTTTTTGTTGTGTACCTACAAGGCCAAGCTACCCTCTCCCACTTGCTGGTACTTGGAGAACCTCATGTACCAGCATGTGGGGAAATAATGGGTCCGCTGGTACCTGTAGTTCTACACAAAAAAAATACCCACATAAAAACACAACACACACCGTGAAAGTAAAAATTTATTAAAACACGCTTACACATTCATACATACTTAACTACATCCCACGCCAAGAATCACGTCCACTTGTCCATGTAGAATCCAATAGGGGTACCTGTAAAAATGAGAGAGATTACTTACCTACAGTCATCCCACGATGAGAATCATGTCCACTTGTCCATGTAGAATCCAATAGGGGTACCTGTAAAAATTAAAATTATACTTACATAATTTGTTCTAATCCAGAGGAGGGGGAGGGGAGAGAGAGAGATAGGAGGGAAGAGAGAGAGAGAGAGAGGGGGAGGGAGAGGGGAGAGAGAGAGGGGAGGGGAGAGAGAGAGAGTGGAGGGGGAAGGGGGGAGAGACAGGGGGATTGATTCTGCAAAGGACAGAGAGCCAACGGAGTGTCTGGCAGAGAGGTGCAACAGAGGTGAAGTGGTGAGAGAGGAAAGTGATCACAATAAAAAAAAAACATTTTCAGGCAGAAATGCTAGTTTCATGTTCTCCGCAGCTCTGCCTGTGGTTCCTATTAATCGTTGCTAGGCTACTAATGAACTGGTAATGAGCTGGGCTGCAGAGAGCTATACAGGAAAGGAGAGGTCTCACCTGCCTTACATATGTAGTCTGTATCCCCTACAGCAGCTGGAGGGGGGGGGAGACACAGACAGACAGTGGCAGACACACACACAGGGCCGGCAAAGGAAATCGTGGGGCCCGGTACACTGATATCTCTGGGGCCCCCCAGATATATGTGTGTGTGTGTATTGTTTCTGATCAGATTAAATCTAGTGGTTCTTTTCCAGAACCAATATATTGCGACTAGTTACGAGCCAGTCAAAATGACGGAACAACATAACGCAAGAGTTTCTTTTTCTCTCGTTTTTGCTGGACCGACATAACTGTAATGGCAGCGCTGGCGGCTGTGCGTGCCCAAATGGAGCAACAGTTCAATTGCTCCATCAGGCACCATCTAGTGGCCACCAGCGAGCAAAACAATTGAATTCCTCCACAGAGTTGAGGAGCAGCGTTAGCCTTTTATTATATAGGATAGTATGTTCTTAAAATAGAGTCTGTTGTTATCAAAGTATTTTGTTAGGTTTGTAATAAGCAAGTCAGCAGCAGGTAATGAGTGTACTAGTTCCAGTATTAAAAGTCACAAAGTAAACAAAAGGAGGTCATAAAGCTTGCCCTCTGGTCAGTATAGGCTCCAGTCAAAAAGCGTTAGTGCAGTATACTTTATAGTTTAATTGGGCTCAACAATTATTAACAATTAGACACCCAGTGCATTTTGGCAGCAAGAATATACCCACGATGTATCCAATGATCTCAGTAGCAGTCATCTTGTCATAACTGCTAGGGAACAATGATATTCCATGCATGGCTAACCTGAATACTCCAAAACATTGCCCTCTAGCTGATCTGTGCTCTTACCATTACTGCTAGTGGGAGCAGTCAGCCATGAGAGGGCAGAAATGAGCCATCCTGGAAGTTCATTCTCAGGAGAGCAGCGGGGGAACTGCACAGCTGCACTGGCTTGTGAGCATGCTGAGCTGGAATATCGGTGCTGGCCCGGGTACAGTGTATGAGAGAGCAGTTCCTGCAGACGTCACAGAAGGGAGACAGGGGAATCAGAGCTTGATGATGCATTTCTAAGCCTAAATTAGAGGGTCTGTTTCATAACAACTCGGGACCCGGCGCTTGGCCACCTGAAGCCGGGTACGGAGTCCTTATTAGGCGCTGCGGCCCCGTTTTTGGTGCACCTGATTCACGGGGCCCCTCCGAACCATGGGGCCCGGTACGGGGGTCCCCTTTGACCTCCCCTGTCGCCGGGCCTGCACACACACACTGACTCGTCCACCAACCAGATGCTGGCTGCTCCAGATGCTGCCACTTCTGTGCACTCGTTTAGATGTTCCCCCGTACAGCACTGGCAGTGACAGCCGGATACAGTCACTGTCAGTGCTGTCCAATCACAGTGCCCCTGCTGTTCTGCGGCACTTACATAGGTGCTGCTTGCATTATTTTTTTCAATGGGCTTATAGAGCACTTTGCTTGGCTCCACCCCCTGCCCGCCCCCTGCTTTGCCCGCTTACAATTCACAGCGGGAGGCACCGTTTTCGGTGCCACACAAAAGCCTTTAAACAGAAATTTTACATGTGAAAACATTAACATGATATATAAAAGATACTTATTATGACACACAATATGTGTCATAACTAACTTCTTTGTATTCTTTTAATCAGGAATGACAGGGGAGTCCCTGCCTCCCCAGACTGCATGTCCCTGAAGGTTAAAAAAAAATCGGGTTTGTAGAATGAAAAATAAATAAATCCAGAAGTAGATTAAAGGCATAACCGCAGTTTCAGTAGACAATAAAAGTGGACATATCAGTCCTTGTATATATTCAGACGTAGGGATGTACATCAGGGAAGGACATTGTAACAGCATATGCATAAAGTCACAGGTAAACATTAACATAACGTAAAGCAAAGGAGGCCCCAACTGTGTCTATCTCAGTATCAAGACCTCTGAGGAGTGACCCTGCCCTCTTGACAGACCCCTCCCCTTCAACAGACTCCACCCCCTTTAGGGTTGCTTCCATAAATTGCTGGTGTTCGATCCCTATCCGCCCCTGGAGACTACCAATTTTATATAAGAAGCTAATAAGTAATGAGAACTCTTATACTACAGTATGTATCATAGCTTAATTTGAAACACTGAGAAACTTTGAGTTTATCCAAGAATGTTAAACCATAAACCTTTGATATGTATATATATATATATATATATACACAGTACAATTAAGTAATACAGGTTGAGTCTCCCTTATCCAAAATGCTTGGGACCAGAGGTATTTTGGATATATGATTTTTCCGTATTTTGGAATAATTGCATACCACAATGAGATATAATGGCGATGAGACCCAAGTCTAAGCACAGAATGCATTTATGTTGCATATACACCTTATACATACAGCCTGAAGGTCATTTTAGCCATTATTTTTAATAACTTTGTGCATTAAACAAAGTGTGTCTACATTCACACAATTCATTTATGTTTCATATACACCTTATACACACAGCCTGGAGGTCATTTAATACAATATTTTTAATAACTTTGTGTATTAAACAAAGTTTGTGTACATTGAGCCATCAGAAACCAAAGATTCACTATCTCACTCTCACTCCAAAAATTCCGTATTTCGGAATATTCCGTATTTCGGAATATATGGATATGGGATACTCAACCTGTATTGCAAAACACTGTAATACAGGATAAATACAAATACTCTAAGAAAATCTGGTTTGAAATCACAATAATTAATAGTTTGAATGAAGTGGAAGAGTGCTTACAGAGGAACCTTCCTTAAATTACCTGACAGCAAATTTATCTTAGCTGTAAGATGTGAATGCCATAACATGAAAATAATAATATACTGTATAAAGATTTGCCATTTCCATAGTATTACTCCTGTTACCCATTCACAATATGGGTGAGTTCTAGCTAAAGCACGGACAAAGATAAAGTGGAGAGAGATAAAGTACTAACCAATCAGATTATATTATTTTACAAACTGTGGTCAGAATTTACTAAACGCAGAAATGATGCCAAAGCTCAAAAAGCCCATTTTCAGAGTTGTGGCCACTTTCCTGTATGTACAAAGCTCCAGAATTCAATACATTACGTTTACGCAATCTTTATGTGGCATTACCCAGTAGAATCTAAACACAATATAGGCAGGCATAACTTGCGCCCCCCAACTGCTGCTAAGTACCAATCCTCAATAATACTTAACAAAAAAAGAGAGTGGTCTACAAGCGCTCTTTAGAGTTAAATTCCGTAGAGAATGTTCTTTGCTCTTTATGTCAGGTGTTTCCTATATTCTCAATCAAATCAGAAAGACAGGGAAACTTGATCAGATATTAGGAAGTACAATTGATTCCTTCAGGATTCTACTCTGGGACCTACTGACTCTGTGAACTTCTGACTCATATAAATTCAGTGAGATGTGTTCATCAAAAGGTATCTGGTTTTCTCCCAATAATCACAACATAAACCATAGAATACCCCATAGAGTGACACTCATAAATGGGTAGGTTCCTATTTTCATCAAAAGGTATCTTTAGCTGTGCCGTTCCTCTGTAAGTGTGTTTCATGAGGCACCGATGACCACTGCTTGGAATTGGTACCTCCTGAAACTCACTTACAGATACCGATGCCGCACGGGATGCTGACGTCACAATACCCCAACGTCCATCTTGCAGGACACACTGGTGTCCTGCCACACACAGGGGGGTGGGGGTTAGGCAGAAGGGTTCGGATTAGGCACATAGAAGAGGAGGTTAGGATTACGCAATAAAGCGGGGAGGGTTAGGTTTAAGCAGTGGGGAAGGGAGGGTTAAATTTAGGCAGCACACCAGGGGGTTAGGGTTAGGGTTGGCACCACCAGGGAGGGTTAAGTTTAGGCACCCACAATGGAGAGTTAGGGTTAGGGTAGGGGCCAGAGGAGGGCTAGGGTTCTTTAGAGGGGGCTATCAGGATTCTGATGGACATTTTGGTGCCCTGAGTGAGAGTGAGCTCTGTTTGATCCCATTTACCACTGGTAGAAGCTTGCAATTGGAACATTGCTATCCCACAGTAAAAATGAGGCAATCTTCTGCATGTGGAAGTACACATAGGACCGGCCACATTGAATTCTGTCCTCAGGTCTTTTAAACAGAAGGATATGCCAGGGATTAGAACTGTTACATTGCAGGCTTCCTCTGACTAAGCCTGGCTGGGTGTTTAGTAGCAATAACTCCAACATGAACAGTGAATGGAGTCATGCAGTATACCTCCCAATGTGACCCTCTCCAGGAGGGACAAAATGCTCTGCTCCTGGACTTTCCTCTTAATGTATGATTGCTGGCACCTGTTTTGAACAGGTTAATGGATTAGAAAGGTGTTTCACCACAGGTGAGGGCAATCATAATTTAAGAGGGAAGTCCAGGAGCAGAGCATTCTGTCCCTCCTGGAGAGGGTCATGTTGGGAGGCATGATGCAGTCCTTGTGCTCAGCTGCCCCGCAGCCCTTGCATGCTCGCTTCACCCATTCCATCATCAGGAGAGATAATGTACAGCTCCTCTTGTAATAAAGCTCTGCTTTCTCAGAATAGCTCTTATTGTCCAGAGCACTACCGGGACCAGTCCACTTTGATAACTAAAGGTGGGGAGTTGGGCACCACTGAACAGGCAGTGTAATGCAGCACAGGCACATCCCGTACAGCTGGCAATGCACAAATTAGTTACAGGCCGGGACAGCAGCCGTGATGGTGATGGGCCCGCCGGCGGCCGAACTTGCATGGGGTGCCCCCGAGAAGGGTGGGGGGCCTGGGGTAACGTATACCCTGCCCCCCTCCCATTAATACAGCTCTGTGGTTACCTACCTGCACTAGAAGCTGACTTCTTTCGTGAACTCTTTTCTTTCCATACTCCATCATCCTAAAGGGTAAATTTATCAGATTGATAAATTAGAAAAGGTTGGCTATTTGTGATGCACTTATATCCATTAAGAACAAATAATTTGTTTTAAAATTCTATCTTTATTCATATTTTTAAAGAGCTTAATCAAAGTTTGAACTTGTATTACTGCAGAATGCTCGGTTGAGTCACATTATTACGACCACCACTTAATAGCCAGTATAAGCGCCATGTGCAGCTCTGAAGCAGCTAGATAGGCTGAACCTCCATATTAGACACACATCTGGTAGCCCCCAGGTTAATTTTGACAGTGAGCTGCTCTACTGTGGTGAGTCAATCGGCCCTCACGCACCTTCATAGCAGACGTTCACCACATCAATGGCACGTGGTGCTCCGCGGTTCAAACATAGGTTATTTGCAATAGTGCCATTTGTCCAGTCATGATACACCGTCACCACAGCAGCAGGCGCTCAGCTCATAAACTGCGCTGTTCCAGAAATGCTGCCAGCCTTGGCCCAAAAGTCTGTTTTTGCAACTCAGATAAGTCACCCATTTTACCCATGACAGCAACGAGTGATGTGTGTGCAGACGGCCTATCGCACACCTTATATACCTTATATATCTTAGACATTTTTTTTAATACGCTATTTGCTCTCTGAACCGTTTCATGTAGGCCATACCTGCACACAAATTCAGATATCAATTTCTTTGCTGTTACTGCAGCCGTTACCTTGGCAACAGGCCACGCCTCTATCTACAAGGAAAACATAACCATTCTGTTGTAAAGTATTTCAAACACTGTGAAAACCAAAATTTAGCAATCATATCAATCATTCCCCCTTTGGAAACATATGAAGGGAGATGTGCACACAATCGACCATCCTCATGTTTCCAAACAATATTTATTTATTTGCAACCTGCCTTCCCCCATTTACCAAGTGTTTGGGGACCTGCCTGATTTTGCAGGGTAATTAGAGTATATATTGACGTACTCTCTATATCTCTTGAGAACACGGGCTGCTCCACTGTCCACCATATACTCCACTGAGAAAAAAGGCATTTGAGAGAGGGTCAAGTGGACAACGGCATCACCCCCCTACTCTCCGAGTGTTAGGAAACGAGTACAATGTTACAAATTGAGACCCTGGAACTCTGTGGAATATGTGACAACTGGGGAGTTCCAGTACTCATGAGTGAAGCTGCGGTCAGTATGAATGACCGCAGCAAGACCTTTTCTAACCCAAACTCCATTACTCCTCCCAGTGGTCGGATGGTGCCTGATGTGCTAGTCTTCTGCCCAAGGCAGCCGCGTTTGAATGGGCGAATTAGGTTCGCCCAAACTCCGATGTCCTCCAGTCTTACAAGGTTACAAGGCACCACCTGAGACTGCGAGTGAGAGGAAAACTAGCTACAGCTAAGGAGACTATAATATGAGAACTAAACAAACAAGTTATGTGCAGCGTTGCCGCCAGTACAAAAACACAAAACTAAGGCTAGTGGGAAGACCCACAAAATATGACACTGTAGTTACCAGGCTAGTAAACAAAAGTATAACACTCTAAATAAGTACATAAGAAATCCTGGCATGCAAACAGAAATATAACATAAAATACATGAACCGAATGCAGCTAGTGGGAAGACCCACAAAATATGTCACTGTAGTTACCAGACTAGTAAACAAAAGTATAGCACTCTAAAGTACATAAGAAATCCTGACATACAAACAGAAATATAACATACAATACATGAACCGAATGCAAACAGGAATGAACCACTGCTGTGGCTCATAACACCAAGATGACTGGTAACACTGGAAGCCCTCCCTGTCGGGCGCTATCCTGCCCCCCTTTTTGGAGCTGGACAATTTCTTACAATATGGCCCTGTTTCACACAATTGTAGCACTTCACATTTCTGGGCTCCTAATTGTTCCTCCCCCTAAACTTACCCCTCTGGGGGTTGCTGGTGTGTCAACTACCATCACCCTCTGGACCATTTTCTCCTGTACCTCCTGTATATTTCTCTGGATTGAGCTGGCTAGACTCATTTGTACCAGGCATGAACTGCTCTCTAACAAGTTAGGCTGAGGCTTGAGGCAAGCGATATTCCTCAGCCCTTTCATCTCTCTCACCTTGGGTTATTTTGGGAGTGATGACAAGCTCACCTTCCACTCCACACAAAACCCTTCCTCCCCCTCTTTCTCATCTGACTGTACCTCCCCTCCTTGCTGATTTGCCCCTCCTGTTCTTGTTTCTGATGTAAAAATACTTTGGGCTTTTTGCTGTCTTTTATAAGATTCTACCATCCACCTACTCCAAGCTGCCTATTCATTTGGCTCAGTGAATTTTGTTTTATTTTTTGTAGAGGGTTGCCCAGCGGGATAATTCAAAGGTTCCCTCTTTTGGGATCCCACAATCCATCCCCCTAGTCAGCCCGACCCACTTAGGTAAATGCCGGCTGACCCATTTGCCATATTTCTTACTCATCTCCTCCTGTGGGGTACGAGGAGTCTCAGGACGTCCATTACTCTGATTTGGTGATCGGCCAAATCCACGTTTACTGTGACTGTTTCCCATAGCCCGGCTATGGTGGAGGGGACTCTTGCACCCCTCTCTCAGTGTTTCACAGCACTATATTCTATGGCTATTGGCTGTTAGGGGAAGTCCCACACAGCGAATCCCCGCTTTTGGTCCCTCCAAATTTTCCAACAGAGCCAAATGAAAATCAGCAAGGCGAAGATGCCAAACAATATTTGCCCTCTAATGTCCTCTAGGTTAAACCATGCAAGTAAGGGATTATCTAAGTAAGAAGTATGATTTTTCATGAGACACAGAGAGACGCCAGTCTGCAGCTTCAGGACACGCCCTTCAGTGTAGCGAGAAGCAGACTCAAACCAGTGTACACAGAGCTGTCAGATAGCAGGCCAGGAGGTAATCAGAGATTATATCGCTCCTGTTCTGTGGGGAGAGCCACAATCGGTTGCCCACAGACCGGTATTGACAAGCAAGGGTAGACCAGCAGAGAAACTACTCTTCACCAACACTTATCCTTATATTTGTCCTTCCACTATGCAGACAATGTTAATGACAGTTTACGTGACAGACTGAGAAGATAGGAAACATTCGTGTCTGAGGACGATAGGGGCCTCTTACTTTTTATTCCACTGCCCCCAGCATACTTGGGGCAGCACAATCATTAAGCCGTAAAGAGCCTCTGTCATGCTGATGTGGCAATGTGCCAGCATCTACATACACTCACACATGCATATCAAAACAGATATTACAACACAAAACAACTATTCAGGTTCTTGGGATCTGTACTCACGATAGTGGGACGGAGGGTCTTAGGAGCGGAGGAGGGGAGAGCAGACAGAGACACAAATGTTCTCACCTTTTTTGAATGGCGCCAATCTGGTCTCCAGTCCTCCGTTCCTGTCCTGATTCCGTTCCAATCGTTTTCAGATCCCGGGTTTCGGCACCAAATTGTTGTGGAAAAACAGACACAACGTGAATAGTTGTAGCCAAATTTTAAAGTTTATATTGATAATGGCAGAGCAAGATTACAATAAAGTGACAGTCAGCATGCACTTACAAGTAATTACAAGGGAGCTCCATCTGCCTCTCGAACATGGCATAGATGGCCCCTAATATTGCATTTTACAAAGAATTACTCCACCCAAGCTTGGACCAATCACAGCAGGCCTTGAGGCCCGTTCCTCCTTATCGAACACCATCTGGTCCTGGGTGGGCACATGACACTAATCAGCAAGACTAGGGTGACTTAGCAAGTTCTTGTCGCGTACCTACATTCTTTGTCAGCAAAACATCTTACATAATAATGTCTGTTACGTATTACATGATATTAAAAAGTCAGAATAGATTCTATACATTGCTTAAATTTCCTTAACATGGGGAAAAAACTCCAGAAGCAAAAGGTCCCTGGTTACGCCTTCGCGATACCGTCCACGAAGCCGCGCACCAAGATCTCACCCGATAACATCCGTATCCACCGTATCCAGAGGCCCCAGCCGCGTCGGTGAACAACTGCAACCTAGCGCTGACCACCGTTGGAGCCTGCCATATACACACCCCGTTGAAATCCTCCAGGAATGAGGCCCATATTGCCCCATCCCCTTTAATCTCGGAGGATCATCGCACGAAATGATGTGGTCTGGCACACCTTGCAGTCGCCCTTTCCAGCTTCCGGCAGTGTGATCTTACGCGACCCATCGAACCGGCCAATAGCTCCGCGGACCTTCACCACCTTGTCCCGATGCAGCCGACCCGATCCTGCCGCTGTGTCGAAATCGATCCCCGAGAGGACAAACAGGAGGACGGTCCCTCAGTTTTCTCCTCGTCCACTGAAACGCCGAAGTGGAAAAACAGGGCTCGTATGCTGACCAGCAAGTCGCCGCACCGTGCTGATTGTGCCGCCCCACACACAGGAAGTAATTTAGGTAATGGGCGACCCCATGACCCCTTGGCGAAGACTCCACGAACCAGCGTAGAAACGTGCTAAACCGTTCGAAAAACGAGCATGAAACGGAAACCCCCCTCGGCAAACTGTTGCCGATGAAATACTCCGCTCCGATCCGAAACCCCTTAAAACGGAATGAGTCCGGATGTAACGGCAGCAACCGAAAAGCGGACTCAACCTCAATCTTAGTCATGAGTGCCCCAGTCCCGTAACTGCGGACCAGCGCCAATGCCTCGTCAAACGACTGATAAACCACCGAACCATGATCCGGCAGCCTCACGTCATTGACCGCCGTCCCCGATGGGTAAGAAAGATGTTGAATAAGCCGAAAAGCGCCCGGAGCCTTCTTCGGAACCACCCCCACTGGAGAGATGACCTCCGTATCCACTGGGCCCGAACCGACACCTCGCTCGCAACAGGCACGCGAAAACAAAACTAAAACCAAAAACAGAAATTTTGCATCCGCCCTATTTTGATACCAATTAAACCCCTTGCCCATCGTTTCTAAAGCAATTGGCGTTGGAGCTCTGTGGAGCGCTCTCGCCCGCGGCCTGCCTGGGATAAGTTTGCTTACCCCGGGTACCTTGACGACTGCCTTTGAAGCAGGAGGAGGCTGGATTTGGCCGATCCGCCGTCCGCGCCTTACCCCTGGGAGGACGACCCTGTGCGGTGGTGCCCGTCCGCCCCCGGCTTCCGGGGCTCCTCCATCTGCTGTGAAGCTCGAGTGACTTTGAGCCAGACCTAGACGCCCTTGAACCCAAAGTCCATGCCCGCTAACCATCCTGCTTCTACCTACGCCACTCCGATCCCGAAGATGTGCGCTGCAAGTCATGTATAAGAAGCATGTACCGAATCACGTTCCTGTGCTCGTCCGGCCTATCTTCCAGGTAGCTCGCCGCGAAGACCCAAAAACCGTCCAGCCAGTTGTCGAAGGTACGGAAGGCCTCGGCCCCGATGCCCTTCTTTGCAGTCGCCGACCTATACTCCTTCTACGCTTCCTTTATACAGACGAACACATAAACTAAGCCCCCCCCTGCGTATCTTCCTACGGCAGCTGTCCCTCAGCCCCCGTATAACGGCGGTGTAATCGCAGCGGAACAACCCCGGGCAAATCGCGGCGCTTCTTGGCCCAGCAAGCGTCCTCGCTAAGCCGCTTGCGCCTCTTCCGCCGTTCCTGCTGACCCGCAGCCCTCTTGCGAATTTAGTCGCCCGCTTCATCGCCCTAGTAGTACTACTGACTGCGGACGCCTGTGACGACAGAGAAGAGGAAGAGGAGGAAGAGGAAAAGCTGCGAGAACTAGGGCGAGTGGAGGAGCCCGATACTGACTGTACCACCTCACCTGATGCCGTCGACTGCTCCGACACGGAATCCTCCGGCGTGGCAAATCCGACCTCCTCATCCTTGGACTCCGACGTCTCCCCATCCCCGCGCTCCTGCAGAAGAAAACAGAGCAGAGGACCCAGCCAGCAGTCGCTGTGAATGCCTAGCACCCCGGGGGGCAGGTGTAGCCGCGACACGCCCCTGCCAGACACCGCCTGCGTACAGGACCCGCCAACCGCTGCAGGCGCGCCGGAACTGTTTGCCACTCCAGCTGCCACCAACCGTGGCCAGGGCCAACGCCAGTGTTCCAGAAGGGTCTTGACCCCCCAAAAAACACGGCGTTGTCCCCTGCGGGCTCCTGAGATGGCGACGGCGCACGCCGGGCGGTCCGACGCCCAACAGGCGCCACGCGGGGCCCCGATGCGTCCAGATCGGCCAGGTGGGGAACTGGCAGTGCCTCTGACCTGCAGTGACCCGGCCCCCACCAATCCTGGCTCTCCTCCTGTGCCCGCCCGTCAGAGTCAGCGCCGCCGTCACCCTCCCGCGGGCACCCCCCGCAGGCCGGAGCTACTTCCGGCCGCTGAGTGGGCCCCGCGGCGAGAGCTAATGATGGCGTGTGCAGCTCTGTGAAATACTCTGCTGCCTTTTATGACCATAACGCCAATCCTGCCTACATGCACTGCCACTCCTCCCCCCCCCCCCCCCCCCGCAGGACTCCGGCTGCAGGGGAGTAATCTGGGGAGACATGGAGGCTGGCGGCGCCGCTGCGCGCACACGTGCACGAACGGCGCCGCCGGAGGCGAGCGTGAGCGCGCGCACACCTCGTGCGCGCGTCCCACTGCTCACCGCCAGCAAGCTCCCGGCCGCATCTCCTTCGTCCCACTGCCGAGCGAGGCCCCGCGACAGGCCTCGCGCGGCTCACCGCCGTCTCCTGCCCGGCACCCCCGCCTGGCACCTCCACTCGGCCTCAGCGAGGGGGAACCAGAAGGAACCGAGTGTGGCTCCACAGACAGGCGCCCACCGCGGCGCGCATGCGCGCGCCCGCACCGCCACCTCGTCCGCCGCGCTCGGAGGCGAGGGCAGCCGCCCCTCCACCTCCGGGCGGCCCGACCGGAACTCCGGCCCACCCTGCCGCCCGCGTCCGTCCGGCAAAGCCAGCCCAGCCCCAACAGCAATCAAACCCAGGCGACACAACAGGAATGCAGTGAGGAATGCAGGGGAGAGCCTGCAGTTTCCTGTTCCAAAATTGGAATCTCAACAACAAACTTGGGGAGCTCTGCTACGCAGCACTCACCCACCCAAAGGCAATTTCACCAACAAGAGAGAGACAAGATGTCTGTCCTTCCCTATATATACTAACCCTCCCCTTTTCCCAAAGGGCTGTACTTTCCTTCCAGCTAGGTCCACCCCTCACAAGATGTTTAACTCATTCCTTTCCTATGCTATCAATTCTCTCTCCGAGTGTATAGAGGAGAGATATCACCAGGTGAGGGTGACTGCTGTACAGGGCTCTTATAGAGACACAATAGGTGACTGTATTATAGTAATTACCTGATAGTGATGTATATAGCCTAGGTAGTGTGATCCAGGATCACTGAGTGTATAGAGAGATATCAGCAGGTGAGGGTGACTGCTGTACAGGACACTTATAGAGACACAATAGGTGGCTGTATTATAGTAATTACCTGATAGTGATGTATATAGCCTAGGTAGTGTGAGCCAGGATCACTGAGTGTATAGAGATATCACCAGGTGAGGGTGACTGCTGTACAGGACTCTTATAGAGACACAATAGGTGGCTGTATTATAGTAATTACCTGATAGTGATGTATATAGCCTAGGTAGTGTGAGCCAGGATCACTGAGTGTATAGAGATATCACCAGATGAGAGTGACTGCTGTACAGGACTCTTATAGAGACACAATAGGTGGCTGTATTATAGTAATTACCTGATAGTGATGTATATAGCCTAGGTAGTGTGATCCAGGATCACTGAGTGTATAGAGAGATATCAGCAGGTGAGGGTGACTGCTGTACAGGGCTCTTATAGAGACACAATAGGTGACTGTATTATAGTAATTACCTGATAGTGATGTATATAGCCTGGGTAGTGTGAGCCAGGATCACTGAGTGTATAGAGGAGAGATATCACCAGGTGAGGGTGACTGCTGTACAGGACACTTATAGAGACACAATAGGCCGCTGTATTATAGTAATTACCTGATAGTGATGTATATAGCCTAGGTAGTGTGAGCCAGGATCACTGAGTGTATAGAGAGATATCAGCAGGTGAGAGTGACTGCTCTACAGGACTCTTATAGAGACACAATAGGCGGCTGTATTATAGTAATTACCTGATAGTGATGTATATAGCCTAGGTAGTGTAAGCCAGGATCACTGAGTGTATAGAGAGATATCAGCAGGTGAGAGTGACTGCTGTACAGGACACTTATAGAGACACAATAGGCGGCTGTATTATAGTAATTACCTGATAGTGATGTATATAGCCTAGGTAGTGTGAGCTAGGATCACTGAGTGTATAGAGATATCACCAGGTGAGGGTGACTGCTGTACAGGACACTTATAGAGACACAATAGGCGGCTGTATTATAGTAATTACCTGATAGTGATGTATATAGCCTAGGTAGTGTAAGCCAGGATCACTGAGTGTATAGAGAGATATCAGCAGGTGAGAGTGACTGCTGTGCAGGGCTCTTATAGAGACACAATAGGTGACTGTATTATAGTAATTAGTTACCTGTGTAACGAAGATCTCTGAATTCTATTATCATGTGGGATTTATATCTGGTTACTGTTATCCATTCAGTGTGCTGGGGAAACAATTGCTTTTTTTCTTGCTCAGAAATACCCCTTCCTTTTGAGCACCTGAATGATATCACTAAGCTAATTGAGCATTTACCAATCTATATGTCGAGAGTGACTGCTGTACAGGACTCTTATAGAGACACAATAGGCGTCTGTATTATAGTAATAAAAATTACCTGATAGTGATGTATATAGCCTAGGTAGTGTGAGACAGGATGACTGAGTGTATAGAGGAGATATATCACCACGTGAGGGTGACTGCTGTACAGGACTCTTATAGAGACACAATAGGCAGCTGTGTTATAGTAATTACCTGATAGTGATGTATACAGGGCCGGCTCCGGGGCTTGTGGCGCCCCGGGCGGCTTTAGGGGACGTGGCTTTGTACAGGGGGCGTGGTCATTTACGCCCCCTGTACAGCTGAATTGATGTGCGGTGCGCGATGACATCATCGCGCACCGCACAGCAAAGGCCCTCTCCACGAAGGGAAACTAGACGCGTAGCGTCTAGTTCCCTTCGTGGATAGGACCTTTGCTGTGCGGTGCGCGATGACGTCATCGCGCACCGCACATCAATGGACCTCTCCAGGAAGGGAAACTAGATGCGTACGCGTCTAGTTTCCCTTCCCAGCGGTAGCGGCCGGGGGCAGCGGGCAGCGGGTAGCAGGGGGCACACACCAGCAGCGGATCTTGCCCTGGTGCGGCGCCCCGGGCAAAAGTACTGCTTGCCCGTGGCAAGATCCGCTACTGGATGTATGTAGCCTAGGTAGTGTGAGCAAGGATGACTGAGTGTATAGAGAGATATCAGCAGGTGAGAGTGACTGCTGTACAGGACTCTTATAGAGATACAATAGGTGAATGTATTATAGTAATAATAACCTGATAGTGATGTATATTGCCCAGGTAGTGTGAGACAGGATCACTGAGTGTATAGAGGAGAGATATCACCAGGTGAGGGTGACTGATGTACAGGACTCTTCTAGAGACACAATAGGCTGCTGTATTATAGTAATTACCTGATAGTGATGTATATAGCCTAGGTAGTGTGAGACAGGAATTCTGAGTGTATAGATATATCACCAGGTGAGAGTGACTGCTGTGCAGGGCTCTTATAGAGACACAATAGGCCATTCTATTATAGTAATTACCTGATAGTGACGTATATAGCCTAGGTAGTGTGAGCCAGGGTCACTGAGTGTATAGAGAGATATCAGCAGGTGAAAGTGACTGCTGTACAGGACTCTTATAGGGACACAATAGGCGGCTGTATTATACTAATTACCTGACAGTGATGTATATAGCCTAGGTAGTGTAAGACGGGATCACTGAGTGTATAGATATAATCACCAGGTGAGAGTGACTGCTGTGTAGGGCTCTTATAGAGACACAATAGGTGGCTGTATTATAGTAATTACCTGATAGTGATGTATATAGCCTAGGTAGTGTGAGCCAGGGTCACTGAGTGTATAGAGAGATATCAGCAGGTGAGAGTGACTGCTGTACAGGGCTCTTATAGAGACACAATAGGTGGCTGTATTATAGTAATTACCTGATAGTGATGTATATAGCCTAGGTAGTGTGAGACAGGATCACTGAGTGTATAGAGATATCACCAGGTGATAGTGACTGCTGTACAGGACTCTTATAGAGACACAATAAGTGACTGTATTATAGTAATTACCTGATAGTGATGTATATAGCCTAGGTAGTGTGAGACAGGATCACTGAGTGTATAGATATATCACCAGGTGAGAGTGACTGCTGTACAGGGCTCTTATAGAGACACAATAGGTGGCTGTATTATAGTAATTACCTGATAGTGATGTATATAGCCTAGGTAGTGTGAGCCAGGATCACTGAGTGTATAGAGAGATATCAGCAGGTGAGGGTTACTGCTGTACAGGACTCTCATAGAGACACAATAGGCCGCTGTATTATAGTAATTACCTGATAGTGATGTATATATCCTAGATAGTGTGAAACAGGAATACTGAGTGTATAGAGATTTCACCAGGTGAGAGTGACTGCTGTGCAGGGCTCTTATAGAGACACAATAGGTGGCTGTATTATAGTAATAATAACCTGATAGTGATGTATATTGCCTAGGTAGTGTGAGACAGGATCACTGAGTGTATAGAGGAGAGATATCAGCAGGTGAATGGGACTTATAGAGACACAATAGGCGGCTGTATTATAGTAATTACCTGATACTGATGTATATAGCCTAGGTAGTGTGAGACAGGATCACTGAGTGTATAGAGAGATATCGCCAGAAGAGAGTGACTGCTGTACAGGGCTGTTATAGATACACAATAGGTGGCTGTATTATAGTGATTACCTGATAGTGATGTATATAGCCTAGGTAGTGTGAGACAGGGTCACTGAGTGTATAGAGAGATATCGCCAGAAGAGAGTGACTGCTGTACAGGGCTGTTATAGAGACACAATAGGTGGCTGTATTATAGTGATTACCTGATAGTGATGTATATAGCCTAGGTAGTGTGAGACAGGATCACTGAGTGTATAGAGATATCACCAGGGGAGGGTGACTGCTGTACAGGACTCTTATAGATACACAATAGGCGGCTGTATTATAGTAATTACCTGATAGTGATGTATGAAGCCTAGGTAGTGTGAGACAGGATTACTGAGTGTATAGAGATTTCACCAGGTGAGAGTGACTGCTGTGCAGGGCTCTTATAGAGACACAATAGGTGGCTGTATTATAGTAATAATAACCTGATAGTCATGTATATTGCCTAGGTAGTGTGAAACAGGATCACTGAGTGTATAGAGGAGAGATATCACCAGGTGAGGGTGACTGCTGTACAGCACTCTTATAGAGACACAATAGGCGGCTGTATTATAGTAATTACCTGATAGTGATGTATATAGCCTAGGTAGTGTGAGCCAGGATCACTGAGTGTATAGAGAGATATCACCAGGAGAGAGTGACTGCTGTACAGGGCTCTTATAGAGACACAATAGGTGGCTTTATTATAGTAATTACCTGATAGTGATGTATATTACCTAGGTAGTGTGAGCCAGGATCACTGAGTGTATAGAGAGCTATCAGCAGGTGAGGGTTACTGCTGTACAGGACTCTTATAGAGACACAATAGGCGGCTGTATTATAGTATTTACCTGATGTAAAAAGCCTAGGTAGTGTGAGACTGGATCACTGAGTGTACAGAGATATCACCAGCTGAGAGTGACTGCTGTACAGGACTCTTATAGAGATAAAATAGGTGACTGTATTATAGTAATAATAACCTGATAGTGATGTATATTGCCTAAGTAGTGTGAGACAGGATCACTGAGTCTATAGAGGAGAGATATCACCAGGTGAGGGTGACTGCTGTACAGGACACTTATAGAGACACAATAGGCGGCTGTATTATAGTAATTACCTGATAGTGATGTATATAGCCTAGGTAGTGTGAGCTAGGATCACTGAGTGTATAGAGGAGAGATATCACCATGTGAGGGTGACTGCTGTTCAGGACTCTTAGAGAGACACAATAGGTGGCTGTATTATAGTAATTAACTGATAGTGATGTATATAGTCTAGGTAGTGTGAGACAGGATCACTGAGTGTATAGAAATATCACCAGGTGAGGGTGACTGCTGTATAGGACTCTTATAGAGACACAATAGGCGGCTGTATTATAGTAATTACCTAATATTGATATATAAAGCCTAGGTAGTGTGAGACAGGATCACTGAGTGTATAGAGATATCACCAGGTGAGAGTGACTGCTGTGCAGGGCTCTTATAGAGACACAATAGGTGACTGTATTATAGTAATTACCTGATAGTGATGTATATTGCCTAGGTAGTGTAAGCCAGGATCACTGAGTGTACAGAGATATCACCAGCTGAGAGTGACTGCTGTACAGGACTCTTATAGAGACACAATAGGTGACTGTATTATAGTAATTACCTGATAGTGATGTATATTGCCTAGGTAGTGTGAGCCAGGATCACTGAGTGTATAGAGGAGATATATCACCAGGTGAGGGTGACTGCTGTTCAGGACTCTTAGAGAGACACAATAGGTGGCTGTATTATAGCAATTAACTGATAGTGATGTATATAGTCTAGGTAGTGTGAGACAGGAATTCTGAGTGTATAGATATATCACCAGGTGAGAGTGACTGTTGTGTAGGGCTCTTCAAGAGACACAATATGTGGCTGTATTATAGTAATTACCTGATAGTGATGTATATAGCCTAGGTAGTGTGAGCCAGGGTCACTGAGTGTATAGAGATATCACCAGGAGAGAGTGACTGCTGTACAGGACCCTTATAGAGACACAATAGGCCGCTCTATTATAGTAATTACCTGATAGTGATGTATATAGAATAGGTAGTGTGAGACAGGAATACTGAGTGTATAGAGATATCACCAGGAGAGAGTGACTGCTGTACAGGACGCTTATAGAGACACAATAGGTGACTGTATTATAGTAATTACCTGATAGTGATGTATATTGCCTAGGTAGTGTGAGCCAGGATCACAGAGTGTATAGAGGAGAGATATCACCAGGTGAGGGTGACTGCTGTACAGAACTCTTATAGAGACACAATAGGTGACTGTATTATAGTAATTACCTGATAGTGATGTAAAAAGCCTAGGTAGTGTGAGACAGGATCAGTGTACAGAGATATCACCAGCTGAGAGTGACTGCTGTACAGGACTCTTATAGAGAGACACAATAGGTGACTGTATTATAGTAATTTACTGATAGTGATGTATATTGCCTAGGTAGTGTAAGCCAGGATCACTGAGTGTATAGATATATCACCAGGTGAGGGTGACTGCTGTACAGGACTCTTATAGATACACAATAGGCGGCTGTATTATAGTAATTACCTGATAGTGATGTATATAGCCTAGATAGTGTGAGCCAGGATCACTGAGTGTATAGAGAGATATCAGCAGGGGAGGGTGACTGCTGGACAGGACTCTTATAGAGACACAATAGGTGGCTGTATTATAGTAATTACCTGATATTGATGTATATAGCCTAGGTTTTGTGAGAAAGGATCACTGAGTGTATAGATATATCACCAGAAGAGAGTGACTGCTGTGCAGGGCTCTTATAGAGACACAATAGGTGACTGTATTATAGTAATTACCTGATAGTGATGTATATTGCCTAGGTAGTGTGAGACAGGATCACTGAGTATATAGAGGAGAGAAATCACCAGGTGAGGGTGACTGCTGTACAGGACACTTATAGAGACACAATAGGCGGTTGTATTATAGTAATTACCTGATAGGGATGTATATAGCCTAGGTAGTGTGAGCTAGGATCACTGAGTGTATAGAGGAGAGATATCACCAGGTGAGAGTGACTGCTGTGCAGGGCTCTTATAGAGACACAATAGGTGCCTGTATTATAGTAATTAACTGATAGTGATGTATATAGTCTAGGTAGTGTGAGACAGGAATTCTGAGTGTATAGATATATCACCAGGTGAGAGTGACTGTTGTGTAGGGCTCTTCTAGAGACACAATAGGTGGCTGTATTATAGTAATTACCTGATAGTGATGTATATAGCCTAGGTAGTGTGAGCCAGGGTCACTGAGTGTATAGAGATATCACCAGGTGAGAGTGACTGCTGTACAGGACTCTTATAGAGACACAACAGGTGACTGTATTATAGTAATTACCTGATAGTGATGTATATTGCCTAGGTAGTGTAAGCCAGGATCACATAGTGTATAGAGGAGAGATATCACCAGGTGAGGGTGACTGCTGTACAGAACTCTTATAGAGACACAATAGGTGACTATATTATAGTAATTACCTGATAGTGATGTAAAAAGTCTAGGTAGTGTGAGACAGGATCACTGAGTGTACAGAGATATCACCAGGTGAGGGTGACTGCTGTACAGGACTCTTATAGAGAAACACAATAGGTGACTGTATCATAGTAATTTAGTGATAGTGATTTATATTACCTAGGTAGTGTAAGCCAGGATCACTGAGTGTATAGATATATCACCAGGTGAGGGTGACTGCTGTACAGGACACTTATAGAGACACAATAGGCGGCTGTATTATAGTAATTACCTGATAGTGATGTATATAGCCTATGTAGTGTGAGCCAGGATCACTGAGTGTATAGAGATATAAAAGCAGGTGAGAGTGACTGCTGTACAGGGCTCTTATAGAGACACAATAGGTGGCTGTATTATAGTAATTACCTGATAGTGATGTATATAGCCTAGGGAGTGTGAGCCAGGATCACTGAGTGTATAGAGAGATATCACCAGGTGAGGGTTACTGCTGTACAGGACTCTTATAGAGACACAATAGGCGGCTGTATTATAGTATTTACCTGATAGTGATGTATATAGCCTAGGTAGTGTGAGACAGGAATTCTGAGTGTATAGATATATCACTAGATTAGAGTGACTGCTGTGCAGGACTCTTATAGAGATAAAATAGGTGACTGTATTAAAGTAATAATAACCTGATAGTGATGTATATTGCCTAGGTAGTGTGAGACAGGATCACTGAGTGTATAGAGGAGAGATATCACCAGGTGAGGGTGACTGCTGTTCAGGATTCTTATAGAGACACAATAGGTGGCTGTATTATAGTAATTAACTGATAGTGATGTATATAGTCTAGGTAGTGTGAGACAGGATCACTGAGTGTATAGAAATATCACCAGGTGAGGGTGACTGCTGTACAGGACTCTTATAGAGACACAATAGGCGGCTGTATTATAGTAATTACCGGATAGTGATATATAAAGCCTAGGTAGTGTGAGACAGGATCACTGAGTGTATAGAGATATCACCAGGTGAGAGTGACTGCTGTGCAGGGCTCTTATAGAGACACAATAGGTGACTGTATTATAGTAATTAGTTACCTGATAGTGATGTATATTGCCTAGGTAGTGTAAGCCAGGATCACTGAGTGTACAGAGATATCACCAGCTGAGAGTGACTGCTGTACAGGACTCTTATAGAGACACAATAGGTGACTGTATTATAGTAATTACCTGATAGTGATGTATATTGCCTAGGTAGTGTGAGCCAGGATCACTGAGTGTATAGAGGAGAGATATCACCAGGTGATGGTGACTGCTGTACAGGACACTTATAGAGACACAATAGGTGGCTGTATTATAGCAATTAAATGATAGTGATGTATATAGTCTAGGTAGTATGAGACAGGAATTCTGAGTGTATAGATATATCACCATGTGAGAGTGACTGTTGTGTAGGGCTCTTCAAGAGACACAATAGGTGGCTGTATTATAGTAATTACCTGATAGTGATGTATATAGCCTAGGTAGTGTGAGCCAGGGTCACTGAGTGTATAGAGATATCACCAGGAGAGAGTGACTGCTGTACAGGACCCTTATAGAGACACAATAGGCCGCTCTATTATAGTAATTACCTGATAGTGATGTATATAGCATAGGTAGTGTGAGACAGGAATACTGAGTGTATAGAGATATCACCAGGAGAGAGTGACTGCTGTACAGGACGCTTATAGAGACACAATAGGTGACTGTATTATAGTAATTACCTGATAGTGATGTATATTGCCTAGGTAGTGTGAGCCAGGATCACAGAGTGTATAGAGGAGAGATATCACCAGGTGAGGGTGACTGCTGTACAGAACTCTTATAGAGACACAATAGGTGACTGTATTATAGTAATTACCTGATAGTGATGTAAAAAGCTTAGGTAGTGTGAGACAGGATCACTGAGTGTACAGAGATATCACCAGCTGAGAGTGACTGCTGTACAGGACTCTTATAGAGAGACACAATAGGTGACTGTATTATAGTAATTTACTGATAGTGATGTATATTGCCTAGGTAGTGTAAGCCAGGTTCACTGAGTGTATAGAGATATCACCAGGTGAGGGTGACTGCTGTACAGGACACTTATAGAGACACAATAGGTGACTGTATTATAGTAATTACCTGATAGTGATGTATATAGCCTAGGTTTTGTGAGAAAGGATCACTGAGTGTATAGAGATATCACCAGAAGAGAGTGACTGCTGTGCAGGGCTCTTATAGAGACACAATAGGTGACTGTATTATAGTAATTACCTGATAGTGATGTATATTGCCTAGGTAGTGTGAGACAGGATCACTGAGTCTATAGAGGAGAGAAATCACCAGGTGAGGGTGACTGCTGTACAGGACACTTATAGAGACACAATAGGCGGCTGTATTATAGTAATTACTAGAGATGAGCGCCTGAAATTTTTCGGGTTTTGTGTTTTGGTTTTGGGTTCGGTTCCGCGGCCGTGTTTTGGGTTCGACCGCGTTTTGGCAAAACCTCACCGAATTTTTTTTGTCGGATTCGGGTGTGTTTTGGATTCGGGTGTTTTTTTCAAAAAACACTAAAAAACAGCTTAAATCATAGAATTTGGGGGTCATTTTGATCCCAAAGTATTATTAACCTCAAAAACCATAATTTACACTCATTTTCAGTCTATTCTGAATACCTCACACCTCACAATATTATTTTTAGTCCTAAAATTTGCACCGAGGTCGCTGTGTGAGTAAGATAAGCGACCCTAGTGGCCGACACAAACGCCGGGCCCATCTAGGAGTGGCACTGCAGTGTCACGCAGGATGTCCCTTCCAAAAAACCCTCCCCAAACAGCACATGACGCAAAGAAAAAAAGAGGCGCAATGAGGTAGCTGTGTGAGTAAGATTAGCGACCCTAGTGGCCGACACAAACACCGGGCCCATCTAGGAGTGGCACTGCAGTGTCACGCAGGATGTCCCTTCCAAAAAACCCTCCCCAAACAGCACATGACGCAAAGAAAAAAAGAGGCGCAATGAGGTAGCTGTGTGAGTAAGATTAGCGACCCTAGTGGCCGACACAAACACTGGGCCCATCTAGGAGTGGCACTGCAGTGTCACGCAGGATGGCCCTTCCAAAAAACCCTCCCCAAACAGCACATGACGCAAAGAAAAAAAGAGGCGCAATGAGGCAGCTGTGTGAGTAAGATTAGCGACCCTAGTGGCCGACACAAACACCGGGCCCATCTAGGAGTGGCAATGCAGTGTCACGCAGGATGGCCCTTCCAAAAAACCCTCCCCAAACAGCACATGACGCAAAGAAAAAAAGAGGCGCAATGAGGTAGCTGTGTGAGTAAGATTAGCGACCCTAGTGGCCGACACAAACACCGGGCCCATCTAGGAGTGGCACTGCAGTGTCACGCAGGATGGCCCTTCCAAAAAACCCTCCCCAAACAGCACATGACGCAAAGAAAAAAAGAGGCGCAATGAGGTAGCTGTGTGAGTAAGATTAGCGACCCTAGTGGCCGACACAAACACCGGGCCCATCTAGGAGTGGCACTGCAGTGTCACGCAGGATGGCCCTTCCAAAAAAACCCTCCCCAAACAGCACATGACGCAAAGAAAAAAAGAGGCGCAATGAGGTAGCTGTGTGAGTAAGATTAGCGACCCTAGTGGCCGACACAAACACCGGGCCCATCTAGGAGTGGCACTGCAGTGTCACGCAGGATGGCCCTTCCAAAAAACCCTCCCCAAACAGCACATGACGCAAAGAAAAAAAGAGGCGCAATGAGGTAGCTGTGTGAGTAAGATTAGCGACCCTAGTGGCCGACACAAACACCGGGCCCATCTAGGAGTGGCACTGCAGTGTCACGCAGGATGGCCCTTCCAAAAAACCCTCCCCAAACAGCACATGACGCAAAGAAAAATAAAAGAAAAAAGAGGTGCAAGATGGAATTGTCCTTGGGCCCTCCCACCCACCCTTATGTTGTATAAACAAAACAGGACATGCACACTTTAACCAACCCATCATTTCAGTGACAGGGTCTGCCACACGACTGTGACTGATATGACGGGTTGGTTTGGACCCCCCCAAAAAAAGAAGCAATTAATCTCTCCTTGCACAAACTGGCTCTACAGAGGCAAGATGTCCACCTCATCATCATCCTCCGATATATCACCGTGTACATCCCCCTCCTCACAGATTATCAATTCGTCCCCACTGGAATCCACCATGTCAGCTCCCTGTGTACTTTGTGGAGGCAATTGCTGCTGGTCAATGTCTCCGCGGAGGAATTGATTATAATTCATTTTAATGAACATCATCTTCTCCACATTTTCTGGATGTAACCTCGTACGCCGATTGCTGACAAGGTGAGCGGCGGCACTAAACACTCTTTCGGAGTACACACTTGTGGGAGGGCAACTTAGGTAGAATAAAGCCAGTTTGTGCAAGGGCCTCCAAATTGCCTCTTTTTCCTGCCAGTATAAGTACGGACTGTGTGACGTGCCTACTTGGATGCGGTCACTCATATAATCCTCCACCATTCTTTCAATGGTGAGAGAATCATATGCAGTGACAGTAGACGACATGTCCGTAATCGTTGTCAGGTCCTTCAGTCCGGACCAGATGTCCAGACTGCCCTGCATCACCGCCAGCGGGTGGGCTCGGAATTCTGAGCCTTTTCCTCGCACCCCCAGTTGCGGGAGAATGTGAAGGAGGAGATGTTGACAGGTCGCGTTCCGCTTGACTTGACAATTTTCTCACCAGCAGGTCTTTCAACCCCAGCAGACTTGTGTCTGCCGGAAAGAGAGATCCAAGGTAGGCTTTAAATCTAGGATCGAGCATGGTGGTCAAAATGTAGTGCTCTGATTTCAACAGATTGACCACCCGTGAATCCTTGTTAAGCGAATTAAGGGCTCCATCCACAAGTCCCACATGCCTAGCGGAATTGCTCCGTGTTAGCTCCTCCTTCAATGTCTCCAGCTTCTTCTGCAAAAGCCTGATGAGGGGAATGACCTGACTCAGGCTGGCAGTGTCTGAACTGACTTCACGTGTGGCAAGTTCAAAGGGCATCAGAACCTTGCACAACGTTGAAATCATTCTCCACTGCGCTTGAGACAGGTGCATTCCACCTCCTATATCGTGCTCAATTGTATAGGCTTGAATGGCCTTTTGCTGCTCCTCCAACCTCTGAAGCATATAGAGGGTTGAATTCCACCTCGTTACCACTTCTTGCTTCAGATGATGGCAGGGCAGGTTCAGTAGTTTTTGGTGGTGCTCCAGTCTTCTGTAAGTGGTGCCTGTACGCCGAAAGTGTCCCGCAATTCTTCTGGCCACCGACAGCATCTCTTGCACGCCCCTGTCGTTTTTTAAATAATTCTGCACCACCAAATTCAAGGTATGTGCAAAACATGGGACGTGCTGGAATTTGCCCATATTTAATGCACACACAATATTGCTGGCGTTGTCCGATGCCACAAATCCACAGGAGAGTCCAATTGGGGTAAGCCATTCCGCGATGATCTTCCTCAGTTGCCGTAAGAGGTTTTCAGCTGTGTGCGTATTCTGGAAACCGGTGATACAAAGCGTAGCCTGCCTAGGAAAGAGTTGGCGTTTGCGAGATGCTGCTACTGGTGCCGCCGCTGCTGTTCTTGCGGCGGGAGTCCATACATCTACCCAGTGGGCTGTCACAGTCATATAGTCCTGACCCTGCCCTGCTCCACTTGTCCACATGTCCGTGGTTAAGTGGACATTGGGTACAGCTGCATTTTTTAGGACACTGGTGACTCTTTTTCTGAGGTCTGTGTAAATTTTCGGTATCGCCTGCCTAGAGAAATGGAACCTAGATGGTATTTGGTACCGGGGACACAGTACCTCCAACAAGTCTCTAGTTGGCTCTGCAGTAAGGATGGATACCGGAACCACGGTTCTCACCAACCAGGATGCCAAGGCCTCAGTTATCCGCTTTGCAGTAGGATGACTGCTGTGATATTTCATCTTCCTCGCAAAGGACTGTTGGACAGTCAATTGCTTGGTGGAAGTAGTAAAAGTGGTCTTACGACTTCCCCTCTGGGATGACCATCGACTCCCAGCAGCAACAACAGCAGCGCCAGCAGCAGTAGGCGTTACACGCAAGGATGCATCGGAGGAATCCCAGGCAGGAGAGGAATCGTCAGAATTGCCAGTGACATGGCCTGCAGGACTATTGGCATTCCTGGGGAAGGAGGAAATTGACACTGAGGGAGTTGGTGGGGTGGTTTGCGTGAGCTTGGTTACAAGAGGAAGGGATTTACTGGTCAGTGGACTGCTTCCGCTGTCACCCAAAGTTTTTGAACTTGTCACTGACTTATTATGAATGCGCTGCAGGTGACGTATAAGGGAGGATGTTCCGAGGTGGTTAACGTCCTTACCCCTACTTATTACAGCTTGACAAAGGGAGCACACGGCTTGACACCTGTTGTCCACATTTCTGTTGAAATACCTCCACACCGAAGAGCTGATTTTTTTGGTATTTTCACCTGGCATGTCAACGGCCATATTCCTCCCACGGACAACAGGTGTCTCCCCGGGTGCCTGACTTAAACAAACCACCTCACCATCAGAATCCTCCTGGTCAATTTCCTCCCCAGCGCCAGCAACACCCATATCCTCCTCATCCTGGTGTACTTCAACACTGACATCTTCAATCTGACTATCAGGAACTGGACTGCGGGTGCTCCTTCCAGCACTTGCAGGGGGCGTGCAAATTGTGGAAGGCGCATGCTCTTCACGTCCAGTGTTGGGAAGGTCAGGCATCGCAACCGACACAATTGGACTCTCCTTGTGGATTTGGGATTTCGAAGAATGCACAGTTCTCTGCTGTGCTGCTTTTGCCAGCTTGAGTCTTTTCATTTTTCTAGCGAGAGGCTGATTGCTTCCATCCTCATGTGAAGCTGAACCACTAGCCATGAACATAGGCCAGGTCCTCAGCCGTTCCTTGCCACTCCGTGTGGTAAATGGCATATTGGCAAGTTTACGCTTCTCCTCCGACAATTTTATTTTAGGTTTTGGAGTCCTTTTTTTTCTGATATTTGGTGTTTTGGATTTGACATGCTCTGTACTATGACATTGGGCACCGGCCTTGGCAGACGACGTTGCTGGCATTTCATCGTCTCGGCCATGACTAGTGGCAGCAGCTTCAGCACGAGGTGGAAGTGGATCTTGATCTTTCCCTAATTTTGGAACCTCAACATTTTTGTTCTCCATATTTTAATAGGCACAACTAAAAGGCACCTCAGGTAAACAATGGAGATGGATACTAGTATACAATTATGGACTGCCTGCCGAGTGCAGACACAGAGGTAGCCACAGCCGTGAACTACCGTACTGTACTGTGTCTGCTGCTAATATAGACTGGTTGATAAAGAGATGTCGTAGTAGTATGTATGTATAAAGAAGAAAAAAAAAAAAACACGGTTAGGTGGTATACAATTATGGACGGACTGCCTGCCGAGTGCAGACACAGAGGTAGCCACAGCCGTGAACTACCGTACTGTACTGTGTCTGCTGCTAATATAGACTGGTTGATAAAGAGATGTCGTAGTAGTATGTATGTATAAAGAAGAAAGAAAAAAAAACCACGGTTAGGTGGTATACAATTATGGACGGACTGCCTGCCGAGTGCAGACACAGAGGTAGCCACAGCCGTGAACTACCGTACTGTACTGTGTCTGCTGCTAATATAGACTGGTTGATAAAGAGATGTCGTAGTAGTATGTATGTATAAAGAAGAAAGAAAAAAAAACCACGGTTAGGTGGTATACAATTATGGACGGACTGCCTGCCGAGTGCAGACACAGAGGTAGCCACAGCCGTGAACTACCGTACTGTACTGTGTCTGCTGCTAATATAGACTGGTTGATAAAGAGATGTCGTAGTAGTATGTATGTATAAAGAAGAAAGAAAAAAAAAACCACGGTTAGGTGGTATACAATTATGGACGGACTGCCTGCCGAGTGCAGACACAGAGGTAGCCACAGCCGTGAACTACCGTACTGTACTGTGTCTGCTGCTAATATAGACTGGTTGATAAAGAGATGTCGTAGTATGTATGTATAAAGAAGAAAAAAAAACCACGGTTAGGTGGTATACAATTATGGACGGACTGCATGCTGAGTGCCGACACAGAGGTAGCCACAGCCGTGAACTACCGTACTGTACTGTGTCTGCTGCTAATATAGACTGGTTGATAAAGAGATGTCGTAGTATGTATGTATAAAGAAGAAGAAAAAAACACGGGTAGGTGGTATACAATTATGGATGGACTGCCGAGTGCCGACACAGAGGTAGCCACAGCCGTGAACTACCGTACTGTACTGTGTCTGCTGCTAATATAGACTGGTTGATAAAGAGATGTAGTAGTATGTATGTATAAAGAAGAAAAAAAAAACACGGGTAGGTGGTATACAATTATGGATGGACTGCCGAGTGCCGACACAGAGGTAGCCACAGCCGTGAACTACCGTACTGTACTGTGTCTGCTGCTAATATAGACTGGTTGATAAAGAGATGTAGCAGTATGTATGTATAAAGAAGAAAGAAAAAAAAACCACGGGTAGGTGGTATACAATTATGGATGGACTGCCGACACAGAGGTAGCCACAGCCGTGAACTACCGTACTGTACTGTGTCTGCTGCTAATATAGACTGGTTGATAAAGAAATGTAGTAGTATGTATGTATAAAGAAGAAAGAAAAAAAAAACACGGGTAGGTGGTATACAATTATGGAAGGACTGCCGAGTGCCGACACAGAGGTAGCTACAGCCGTGAACTACCGTACTGTGTCTGCTGCGACTGGATGATAAATGATATAAAAAATATATATCACTACTGCAGCCGGACAGGTATATATTATATAATGACGGACCTGCTGGACACTGTCTGTCAGCAGAATGAGTTTTATTTTTATAGAATAAAAAAAACAACAACACACAAGTGAAGTCACACGACGAGTGTTTAACTTTTTCAGGCAATCACAATATAAGTATACTACTAACTATACTGGTGGTCAGGTCACTGGTCAGTCACACTGGCAGTGGCACTCCTGCAGCAAAAGTGTGCACTGTTTAATTTTAATATAATATTATGTACTCCTGGCTCCTGCTATAACCTATAACTGGCACTGCAGTGCTCCCCAGTCTCCCCCACAATTATAAGCTGTGTGAGCTGAGCAGTCAGACAGATATATAATATATATAGATGATGCAGCATACTGGGCTGAGCCTGAGCAGTGCACACAGATATGGTATGTGACTGAGTCACTGTGTGTATCGCTTTTTTCAGGCAGAGAACGGATATATTAAATAAACTGCACTGTCTGGTGGTCACTCACTAGTAAACTCTCTGCACTCTCTACACTTCTACAGTACTCCTCCTAGTCCTAAACTCCAGTAAATCTCTCTCTCTTCTAATCTAAATGGAGAGGACGCCGGCCACGTCCTCTCCCTATCAATCTCAATGCACGTGTGAAAATGGCGGCGACGCGCGGCTCCTTATATAGAATCCGAGTCTCGCGAGAATCCGACAGCGTCATGATGACGTTCGGGCGCGCTCGGGTTAACCGAGCAAGGCGGGAAGATCCGAGTCTGCTCGGACCCGTGAAAAAAAACATGAAGTTCGGGCGGGTTCGGATTCAGAGAAACCGGGCGCTCATCTCTAGTAATTACCTGATAGTGATGTATATAGCCTAGGTAGTGTGAGCTAGGATCACTGAGTGTATAGAGGAGAGATATCACCAGGTGAGTGTGACTGCTGTGCAGGGCTCTTATAGAGACACAATAGGTGAATGTATTATAGTAATTAACTGATAGTGATGTATATAGTCTAGGTAGTGTGAGGCAGGAATTCTGAGTGTATAGATATATCACCAGGTGAGAGTGACTGTTGTGTAGGGCTCTTCTAGAGACACAATAGGTGGCTGTATTATAGTAATTACCTGATAGTGATGTATATAGCCTAGGTAGTGTGAGCCAGGGTCACTGAGTGTATAGAGATATCACCAGGAGAGAGTGACTGCTGTACAGGACTCTTATAGAGACACAATAGGTGACTGTATTATAGTAATTACCTGATAGTGATGTATATTGCCTAGGTAGTGTGAGCCAGGATCACAGAGTGTATAGAGGAGAGATATCACCAGGTGAGGGTGACTGCTGTACAGAACTCTTATAGAGACACAATAGGTGACTGTATTATAGTAATTACCTGATAGTGATGTAAAAAGCCTAGGTAGTGTGAGACAGGATCACTGAGTGTACAGAGATATCACCAGCTGAGAGTGACTGCTGTACAGGACTCTTATAGAGAGACACAATAGGTGACTGTATTATAGTAATTTACTGATAGTGATGTATATTGCCTAGGTAGTGTAAGCCAGGATCACTGAGTGTGTAGATATATCACGAGGTGAGGGTGACTGCTGTACAGGACACTTATAGAGACACAATAGGCGGCTGTATTATAGTAATTACCTGATAGTGATGTATATAGCCTAGGTAGTGTGAGCCAGGATCACCGAGTGTATAGAGAGATATCAGCAGGTGAGAGTGACTGCTGTACAGTGCTCTTATAGAGACACAATAGGTGGCTGTATTATCGTAATTACCTGATAGTGATGTATATAGCCTAAGTAGTGTGAGCCAGGATCACTGGGTGTATAGAGAGATATCAGCAGGTGAGAGTGACTGCTGTACAGGGCTCTTATAGAGACACAATAGGTGGCTGTATTATAGTAATTACCTGATAGTGATGTATATAGCCTAGGTAGTGTGAGCCAGTATCACTGAGTGTATAGAGAGTTATCATCAGGTGAGGGTTACTGCTGTACAGGACTCTTATAGAGACACAATAGGTGGCTGTATTATAGTATTTACCTGATAGATATGTATATAGCCTAGGTAGTGTGAGACAGGAATTCTGAGTGTATAGATATAACACTAGATTAGAGTGACTGCTGTGCAGGACTCTTATAGAGATAAAATAGGTGACTGTATTATAGTAATAATAACCTGATAGTGATGTATATTGCCTAGGTAGTGTGAGACAGGATCACTGAGTCTATAGAGGAGAGAAATCACCAGGTGAGGGTGACTGCTGTACAGGACACTTATAGAGACACAATAGGCGGCTGTATTATAGTAATTACCTGATAGTGATGTATATAGCCTAGGTAGTGTGAGCTAGGATCACTGAGTGTATAGAGGAGAGATATCACCAGGTGAGGGTGACTGCTGTTCAGGACTCTTATAGAGACACAATAGGTGGCTGTATTATAGTAATTAACTGATAGTGATGTATATAGTCTAGGTAGTGTGAGACAGGATCACTGAGTGTATAGAAATATCACCAGGTGAGGGTGACTGCTGTACAGGACTCTTATAGAGACACAATAGGCGGCTGTATTATAGTAATTACCTGATAGTGATATATAAAGCCTAGGTAGTGTGAGACAGGATCACTGAGTGTATAGAGATATCACCAGGTGAGAGTGACTGCTGTACAGGACCCTTATAGAGACACAATAGGCCGCTCTATTATAGTAATTACCTGATAGTGATGTATATAGCATAGGTAGTGTGAGACAGGAATACTGAGTGTATAGAGATATCACAGGAGAGAGTGACTGCTGTACAGGACGCTTATAGAGACACAATAGGTGACTGTATTATAGTATTTACCTGATAGTGGTGTATATTGCCTAGGTAGTGTGAGACAGGATCACTGAGTGTACAGAGATATCACCAGCTGAGAGTGACTGCTGTACAGGACTCTTATAGAGAGACACAATAGGTGACTGTATTATAGTAATTTACTGATAGTGATGTATATTGCCTAGGTAGTGTAAGCCAGGTTCACTGAGTGTATAGAGATATCACAGGAGAGAGTGACTGCTGTACAGGACGCTTATAGAGACACAATAGGTGACTGTATTATAGTATTTACCTGATAGTGGTGTATATTGCCTAGGTAGTGTGAGCCAGGATCACTGAGTGTATAGAGAGATATCATCAGGGGAGGGTGACTGCTGGACAGGACTCTTATAGAGACACAATAGGTGACTGTATTATAGTAATTTACTGATAGTGATGTATATTGCCTAGGTAGTGTAAGCCAGGTTCACTGAGTGTATAGATATATCACCAGGTGAGGGTGACTGCTGTACAGGACACTTATAGAGACACAATAGGCGGCTGTATTATAGTAATTACCTGATAGTGATGTATATAGCCTAGGTAGTGTGAGCCAGGATCACAGAGTGTATAGAGGAGAGATATCACCAGGTGAGGGTGACTGCTGTACAGAACTCTTATAGAGACACAATAGGTGACTGTATTATAGTAATTACCTGATAGTGATGTAAAAAGCCTAGGTAGTGTGAGACAGGATCACTGAGTGTACAGAGATATCACCAGCTGAGAGTGACTGCTGTACAGGACTCTTATAGAGAGACACAATAGGTGACTGTATTATAGTAATTTACTGATAGTGATGTATATTGCCTAGGTAGTGTAAGCCAGGTTCACTGAGTGTATAGATATATCACCAGGTGAGGGTGACTGCTGTACAGGACACTTATAGAGACACAATAGGCGGCTGTATTATAGTAATTACCTGATAGTGATGTATATAGCCTAGGTATTGTGAGCTAGGATCACTGAGTGTATAGAGATATAAAAGCAGGTGAGAGTGACTGCTGTACAGGGCTCTTATAGAGACACAATAGGTGGCTGTATTATAGTAATTACCTGATAGTGATGTATATAGCCTAGGTAGTGTGAGCCAGGGTCACTGAGTGTATAGAGATATCACCAGGTGAGAGTGACTGCTGTACAGGACTCTTATAGAGACACAATAGGTGACTGTATTATAGTAATTACCTGATAGTGATGTATATAGCCTAGGTAGTGTAAGACAGGATCACTGAGTGTATAGAAATATCACCAGCTGAGGGTGACTGCTTTACAGGACTCTTATAGATACACAATAGGCGGCTGTATTATAGTAATTACCTGATAGTGATATATAAAGCATAGGTAGTGTGAGACAGGATCACTGAGTGTATAGAGATATCACCAGGTGAGAGTGACTGCTGTGCAGGGCTCTTATAGAGACACAATAGGTGGCTGTATTATAGTAATTACCTGATATTGATGTATATAGCCTAGATTTTGTGAGAAAGGATCACTGAGTGTATAGAGATATCACCAGAAGTGAGTGACTGCTGTGTAGGGCTCTTCTAGAGACACAATAGGTGACTGTATTATAGTAATTACCTGATAGTGATGTATATTGCCTAGGTAGTGTGAGCCAGGATCACAGAGTGTATAGAGGAGAGATATCACCAGGTGAGGGTGACTGCTGTACAGAACTCTTATAGAGACACAATAGGTGACTGTATTATAGTAATTACCTGATAGTGATGTAAAAAGCCTAGGTAGTGTGAGACAGGATCACTGAGTGTACAGAGATATCACCAGCTGAGAGTGACTGCTGTACAGGACACTTATAGAGACACAAAAGGCGGCTGTATTATAGTAATTACCTGATAGTGATGTATATAGCCTAGGTAGTGTGAGCCAGGATCACTGAGTGTATAGAGAGATATCAGCAGGTGAGAGTGACTGCTGTACAGGGCTCTTATAGAGACACAATAGGTGGCTGTATTATAGTAATTACCTGATAGTGATGCATATAGCCTAGGTAGTGTGAGCCAGGATCACTGAGTGTATAGAGAGATATCAGCAGGTGAGAGTGACTGCTGTACAGGGCTCTTATAGAGACACAATAGGTGGCTGTATTATAGTAATTACCTGATAGTGATGTATATAGCCTAGGTAGTGTGAGCCAGGATCACCGAGTGTATAGAGAGATATCACCAGGTGAGGGTTACTGCTGTACAGGACTCTTATAGAGACACAATAGGCGGCTGTATTATAGTATATACCTGATAGTGATGTATATAGCCTAGGTAGTGTGAGACATGAATTCTGAGTGTATAGATATATCACCAGATTAGAGTGACTGCTGTACAGGACTCTTATAGAGACACAATAGGTGACTGTATTATAGTAATTACCTGATAGTGATGTATATTGCCTTGGTAGTGTGAGCCAGGATCACTGAGTGTATAGAGGAGAGATATCACCAGGTGAGGGTGACTGCTGTACAGGACTCTTATAGAGACACAATAGGCCGCTGTATTATAGTAAACCTGATAGTGATGTATATAGCCTAGGTAGTGTGAGACGGGATCACTGAGTGTATAGAGGAGAGATATCACCAGGTGAGGGTGACTGCTGTTCAGGACTCTTATAGAGACACAATAGGTGGCTGTATTATAGTAATTAACTGGTAGTGATGTATATAGCCTAGGTAGTGTGAGACGGGATCACTGAGTGTATAGAAATATCACCAGGTGAGGGTGACTGCTGTACAGGACTCTTATAGATACACAATAGGCGGCTGTATTATAGTAATTACCTGATAGTGATGTATATAGCCTAGATAGTGTGAGCCAGGATCACTGAGTGTATAGAGAGATATCATCAGGGGAGGGTGACTGCTGGACAGGACTCTTATAGAGACACAATAGGTGGCTGTATTATAGTAATTACCTGATAGTGATATATAAATCCTAGGTAGTGTGAGACAGGATCACTGAGTGTAAAGAGATATCACCAGGTGAGAGTGACTGCTGTGCAGGGCTCTTATAGAGACACAATAGGCGGCTGTATTATAGTAATTACCTGATAGTGATGTATATAGCCTAGGTAGTGTGAGACAGGAATTCTGAGTGTATAGATATATCACCAGATGAGAGTGACTGCTGTGCAGGGCTCTTATTGAGACACAATAGGTGGCTGTATTATAGTAATTACCTGATAGTGATTTATATAGCCTAGGTAGTATGAGCCAGAATCACTGAGTGTATAGAGAGATATCAGCAGGTGAGAGTGACTGCTGTACAGGACTCTTATAGAGACACAGTAGGCGGCTGTATTATAGTAATTACCTGATAGTGATGTATGTAGCCTAGGTAGTGTGAGCCAGGGTCACTGAGTGTATAGAGATATCACCAGGAGAGAGTGACTGCTGTACAGGACTCTTATAGAGACACAATAGGCCACTCTAATATAGTAATTACCTGATAGTGATGTATATAGTAGAGATGTGCACTTGAAATTTTTCGGGTTTTGTGTTTTGGGTTCGGTTCCGCGGCCGTATTTTGGGTTCGACCGCGTTTTGGCAAAACCTCACCGAATTTTTTTTGTCGGATTCGGGTGTGTTTTGGATTCGGGTGTTTTTTTCAAAAAAACCCTAAAAAACAGCTTAAATCATAGAATGTGGGGGTCATTTTGATCGCAAAGTATTATTAACCTCAAAAACCATAATTTCCACTCATTTTCAGTCTATTCTGAATACCTCACACCTCACAATATTATTTTTAGTCCTAAAATTTGCACCGAGGTCGCTGAATGACTAAGCTAAGCGACCCTAGTGGCCGACACAAACACCTGGCCCATCTAGGAGTGGCACTGCAGTGTCACACAGGATGGCCCTTCCAAAAAACACTCCCCAAACAGCACATGACGCAAAGAAGAAAAAAAGAGGCGCAATGAGGTAGCTGTGTGAGTAAGATAAGCGACCCTAGTGGCCGACACAAACACCTGGCCCATCTAGGAGTGGCACTGCAGTGTCACACAGGATGGCCCTTCCAAAAAACACTCCCCAAACAGCACATGACGCAAAGAAGAAAAAAAGAGGCGCAATGAGGTAGCTGTGTGAGTAAGATAAGCGACCCTAGTGGCCGACACAAACACCTGGCCCATCTAGGAGTGGCACTGCAGTGTCACGCAGGATGGCCCTTCCAAAAAACACTCCCCAAACAGCAAATGACGCAAAGAAGAAAAAAAGAGGCGCAATGAGGTAGCTGTGTGAGTAAGATAAGCGACCCTTGTGGCCGACACAAACACCTGGCCCATCTAGGAGTGGCACTGCAGTGTCACGCAGGATGGCCCTTCCAAAAAACACTCCCCAAACAGCACATGACGCAAAGAAAAAAAGAGGCGCAATGAGGTAGCTGTGTGAGTAAGCTAAGCGACCCTAGTGGCCGACACAAACACCTGGCCCATCTAGGAGTGGCACTGCAGTGTCACGCAGGATGGCCCTTCCAAAAAACACTCCCCAAACAGCACATGACGCAAAGAAGAAAAAAAGAGGCACAATGAGGTAGCTGTGTGAGTAAGATAAGCGACCCTAGTGGCCGACACAAACACCTGGCCCATCTAGGAGTGGCACTGCAGTGTCACGCAGGATGGCCCTTCCAAAAAACACTCCCCAAACAGCTCATGACGCAAAGAAGAAAAAAAGAGGCGCAATGAGGTAGCTGTGTGAGTAAGATAAGCGACCCTAGTGGCCGACACAAACACCTGGCCCATCTAGGAGTGGCACTGCAGTGTCACGCAGGATTGCCCTTCCAAAAAACACTCCCCAAACAGCACATGACGCAAATAAAAATGAAAGAAAAAAGAGGTGCAATATGGAATTGTTCTTGGGCCCTCCCACCCACCCTTATGTTGTATAAACAGGACATGCACACTTTAACCAACCCATCATTTCAGTGACAGGGTCTGCCACACGACTGTGACTGAAATGACGGGTTGGTTTGGACCCCCACCGAAAAAGAAGCAATTAATCTCTCCTTGCACAAACTGGCTCTACAGAGGCAAGATGTCCACCTCATCATCATCCTCCGATATATCACCGTGTACATCCCGCTCCTCACAGATTATCAATTCGTCCCCACTGGAATCCATCATCTCAGGTCCCTGTGTACTTTGTGGAGGCAATTGCTGCTGGTCAATGTCTCCACGGAGGAATTGATTATAATTCATTTTAATGAACATCATCTTCTCCACATTTTCTGGAAGTAACCTCGTACGCAGATTGCTGACAAGGTGAGCGGCGGCAATAAACACTCTTTCGGAGTACACAATTGTGGGAGGGCAATTTAGGTAGAATAAACCCAGTTTGTGCAAGGGCCTCCAAATTGCCTCTTTTTCCTGCCAGTATAAGTACGGACTGTCTGACGTTCCTACTTGTATGCGGTCATTCATATAATCCTCCACCATTCTTTCAATGGTGAGAGAATCATATGCAGTGACAGTAGACGACATGTCCGTAATCGTTGTCAGGTCCTTCAGTCCGGACGAGATGTCAGCATCAGCAGTCGCTCCAGACTGCCCTGCATCACCGCCAGCGGGTGGGCTCGGAATTCTGAGCCTTTTCCTCGCACCCCCAGTTGCGGGAGAATGTGGAGGAGATGTTGACAGGTCGCGTTCCGCTTGACTTGACAATTTTGTCACCAGCAGGTCTTTGAACCCCAGCAGACTTGTGTCTGCCGGAAAGAGAGATCCAAGGTAGGTTTTAAATCTAGGATCGAGCACGGTGGCCAAAATGTAGTGCTCTGATTTCAACAGATTGACCACCTGTGAATCCTTGTTAAGCGAATTAAGGGCTCCATCCACAAGTCCCACATGCCTAGCGGAATCGCTCCCTTTTAGCTCCTCCTTCAATGCCTCCAGCTTCTTCTGCAAAAGCCTGATGAGGGGAATGACCTGACTCAGGCTGGCAGTGTCTGAACTGACTTCACGTGTGGCAAGTTCAAAAGGTTGCAGAACCTTGCACAACGTTGAAATCATTCTCCACTGCGCTTGAGACAGGTACATTCCACCTCCTATATCGTGCTCAATTGTATAGGCTTGAATGGCCTTTTGCTGCTCCTCCAACCTCTGAAGCATATAGAGGGTTGAATTCCACCTCGTTACCACTTCTTGCTTCAGATGATGGCAGGGCAGGTTCAGGCGTTTTTGGTGGTGCTCCAGTCTTCTGTACGTGGTGCCTGTACGCCGAAAGTGTCCTGCAATTCTTCTGGCCACCGACAGCATCTCTTGCACGCCCCTGTCGTTTTTTAAAAAATTCTGCACCACCAAATTCAAGGTATGTGCAAAACATGGGACGTGCTGGAATTTGCCCATATTTAATGCACACACAATATTGCTGGCGTTGTCCGATGCCACAAATCCACAGGAGAGTCCAATTGGGGTAAGCCATTCCGCGATGATCTTCCTCAGTTGCCGTAAGAGGTTTTCAGCTGTGTGCGTATTCTGGAAACCGGTGATACAAAGCGTAGCCTGCCTAGGAAAGAGTTGGCGTTTGCGAGATGCTGCTACTGGTGCCGCCGCTGCTGTTCTTGCGGCGGGAGTCCATACATCTACCCAGTGGACTGTCACAGTCATATAGTCCTGGCCCTGCCCTGCTCCACATGTCCGTGGTTAAGTGGACATTGGGTACAACTGCATTTTTTAGGACACTGGTGAGTCTTTTTCTGACGTCCGTGTACATTCTCGGTATCGCCTGCCTGGAGAAGTGGAACCTAGATGGTATTTGGTAACGGGGGCACACTACCTCAAGAAATTGTCTAGTTCCCTGTGAACTAACGGCGGATACCGGACGCACGTCTAACACCAACATAGTTGTCAAGGCCTCAGTTATCCGCTTTGCATCAGGATGACTGCTGTGATATTTCATCTTCCTCGCAAAGGACTGTTGGACAGTCAATTGCTTGGTGGAAGTAGTAAAAGTGGGCTTACGACTTCCCCTCTGGGATGACCATCGACTCCCAGCAGCAACAGCAGCGCCAGCAGCAGTAGGCGTTACACGTAAGGATGCATCGAAGGAATCCCAGGCAGGAGAGGACTCGTCAGAAATGCCAGTGACATGGCCTGCAGGACTATTGGCATTCCTGGGGAAGGAGGAAATTGACACTGAGGGAGTTGGTGGGGTGGTTTGCGTGAGCTTGGTTTCAAGAGGAAGGGATTTACTGGTCAGTGGACTGCTTCCGCTGTCGCCCAAAGTTTTTGAACTAGTCACTGACTTATTATGAATGCGCTGCAGGTGACGTATAAGGGAGGATGTTCCGAGGTGGTTAACGTCCTTACCCCTACTTATTACAGCTTGACAAAGGCAACACACGGCTTGACAAATGTTGTCCGCAAAGGCAACACACGGCTTGACAAATGTTGTCCGCACAGAAGAGCTGATTTTTTTGGTATTTTCACCAGGCATGTCAACGGGCCTATTCCTCCAACGGACAACAGGTGTCTCCCCGGGCGCCTGACTTAAACAAACCACCTCACCATCAGAATCCTCCTTGTCAATTTCCTCCCCAGCGCCAGCAACACCCATATCCTCCTCATCCTGGTATACTTCAACACTGACATCTTCAATCTGACTATCAGGAACTGGACTGTGGGTGCTCCTTCCAGCACTTGCAGGGGGCGTGCAAATGGTGGAAGGCGCATGCTCTTCACGTCCAGTGTTGGGACACAGTTCTTTGCGGTGCTTTTGCCAGCTTGAGTCTTTTCAGTTTTCTAGCGAGAGGCTGAGTGCTTCCATCCTCATGTGAAGCTGAACCACTAGCCATGAACATAGGCCAGGGCCTCAGCCGTTCCTTGCCACTCCGTGTGGTAAATGGCATATTGGCAAGTTTACGCTTCTCCTCCGACAATTTTATTTTAGATTTTTGAGTCCTTTTTTTACTGATATTTGGTGTTTTGGATTTTACATGCTCTGTACTATGACATTGGGCATCGGCCTTGGCAGACGACGTTGATGGCATTTCGTTGTCTCGGCCATGACTAGTGGCAGCAGCTTCAGCACGAGGTGGAAGTCGATCTTGATCTTTCCCTGTTTTTGGAACCTCAACATTTTTGTTCTCCATATTTTAATAGGCACAACTAAAAGGCACCTCAGGTAAACAATGGAGATGGATGGATACTACTATACTTATGGATGACGAGCGACTGCCGACACAGAAGTAGCTACAGCCGTGGACAACCGTACTGCGTCTGCTGCTAATATAGACTGGATGATAATCATATAAAAAATATATATATATCACTACTGCAGCCGGACAGGTATATATTATATAATGACGGGCCTGCTGGACACTGTCAGCTCAGCACTGCAGACTCCTAAAGTCACTAGTAAACTCTGCACTCTCTGAGTACTCCTAACTTCCTAAGCTCCAGTAAATTAAGTGTCTCACTCTCACTCTCTATTTCTATTTTCTAAACGGAGAGGACGCCAGCCACGTCCTCTCCCTATCAAAAATGGGGGCGACGCGCGGCTCCTTAAATAGAATCCGAGTCTCGTGATAGAATCCGAGCCTTGCGAGAATTCGACAGCGGGATGATGACGTTCGGGCGCGCTCGGGTTAACCGAGCAAGCCGGGAGGATCTGAGCCTGCTCGGACCCGTGTAAAAAAAGCTGAAGTTCGGGCGGCTTCGGATTCTGAGAAACCGAACCCGCTCATCACTAGTATATAGCCTAGGTAGTGTGAGACAGGATCACTGAGTGTATAGATATATCACCAGGTGAGAGTGACTGCTGTACAGGACTCTTATAGAGACACAATAGGTGACTGTATTATAGTAATAAGCTGATAGTGATGTATATTGCCTAGGTAGTGTGAGCCAGGATCACTGAGTGTATAGAGGAAAGATATCACCAGGTGAGGGTGACTGTTGTTCAGGACTCTTATAGAGACACAAAAGGCGGCTGTATTATAGTATTTACCTGATAGTGATGTATATAGCCTAGGTAGTGTGAGACAGGAATTCTGAGTGTATAGATATATCACCAGATGAGAGTGACTGCTGTGCAGGGCTCTTATAGAGACACAATAGGTTGCTGTATTATAGTAATTACCTGATAGTGATGTATATAGCCTAGGTAGTGTGAGCCAGGGTCACTGAGTGTATAGAGATATCACCAGGAGAGAATGACTGCTGTACAGGACTCTTATAGAGACAAAATAGGTGGCTGTATTATAGTAATTAACTGATAGTGATGTATATAGTCTAGGTAGTGTGAGATAGGAATTCTGAGTGTATAGATATATCACCTGGTGAGAGTGACTGCTGTACAGGACTCTTATAGAGACACAATAGGTGACTGTATTATAGTAATTACCTGATATTGATGTATATAGCCTAGGTAGTGTGAGCTAGGATCAATGAGTGTATAGAGAGATATCAGCAGGTGAGGGTGACTGCTGTACAGGACTCTTATAGAGACACAATAGGTGGCTGTATTATAGTAATTACCTGATAGTGATGTATATAGCCTAGGTAGTGTGAGCCAGAATCACTGAGTGTATAGAGAGATATCAGCAGGTGAGGGTGACTGCTGTACAGGGCTCTTACAGAGACACAATAGGTGGCTGTATTATAGTAATTACCTGATAGTAATTTATATTGCCTAGGTAGTGTGAGCCAGGATCACTGAGTGTATAGAGGAGAGATATCACCAGGTGAGGGTGACTGCTGTACAGGACACTTATAGAGACACAATAGGCGGCTGTATTATAGTAATTACCTGATAGTGATGTATAATGCCTAGGTAGTGTGAGCCAGGATCACTGAGTGTATAGAGAGATATCAGCAGGTGAGAGTGACTGCTGTACAGGGCTCTTATAGAGACACAATAGGTGACTGTATTATAGTAATTACCTGATAGTGATGTATATAGCCTAGGTAGTGAGAGCTAGGATCAATGAGTGTATAGAGGAGAGATATCACCAGTTGAGGGTGACTGCTGTACAGGACTCTTATAGAGACACAATAGGTGGCTGTATTATAGTAATTAACTGATAGTGATGTATATAGTCTAGGTAGTGTGAGATTGGAATTCTGAGTGTATAGATATATCACCAGGTGAGAGTGACTGCTGTACAGGACTCTTATAGAGACACAATAGGTGACTGTATTATAGTAATTACCTGATAGTGATGTATATAGCCTAGGTAGTGTGAGCTAGGATCAATGAGTGTATAGAGGAGAGATATCACCAGTTGAGGGTGACTGCTGTACAGGACTCTTATAGAGACACAATAGGTGACTTGTATTATAGTAATTACCTGATAGTGATTTATATTGCCTAGGTAGTGTGAGCCAGGATTACTCAGTGTATAGAGGAGAGATATCACTTGGTGAGAGTGACTGCTGTTCAGGGCTCTTATAGAGACACAATAGGTGGCTGTATTATACAAATTACCTGACAGTGATGTATATAGCCTAGGTAGTGTGAGACGGGATCACTGAGTGTATAGAGAGATATCACCAGGTGAGAGTGACTGCTGTACAGGGCTTTTATAGAGACACAATAGGCGTCTGTATTATAGCAATTACCTGATAGTGATGTATATAGCCTAGGTAATGTGAGCCAGGATCACTGAGTGTATAGAGAGATATCACCAGGAGAGAGTGACTGGTGTAAAGGACTCTTATAGAGACACAATAGGTGATTGTATTATAGTAATACCCTGATAGTGATGTATATAGCCTAGGCAGTGTGAGACAGGATCACTGAGTGTATAGAGATATCACCAGGTGAGAGTGACTGCTGTACAGGACTCTTATAGAGACACAATAGGTGACTGTATTATAGTAATTACCGGATAGTGATGTATATAGCCTAGATAGTGTGAGCCAGGATCACTGAGTGTATAGAGAGATATCAGCAGGTGAGGGTGACTGCTGTACAGGACTCTTATAGAGACACAATTGGTAACAAGCGTCCAATGCATACACCCATAGGGGGAAACCCCATCAGGTGGAATAAGGAAGCCAAAAATCATAACAATTATCATACGTATTCACCACAAAATTGGAGAAGGAATACAAATTATAGAAGGTGGGGTGGAGAGGAGAGATTTGGTGAAACCTATCCGGTTAAGACACAAAATAGGTATGAACCCTTAAGTGATAGGAATGATATCCGAACTCCACCTGCACCTAAGAGAAGAGAATCTTTACAACGCCCATTTTTAGAAAGGGTCAGGAATGTATGGCCACCCAGATAGCCTATAAGACCAAAAGGGGAAAAAGGGGAGGGACAAAAAAACCCAAAAGAAACACCACAAAAGGACTAGGAATCATATAGATAAAATTGATAAGGTCACAAATCAGGAAAAAGAAGGGCATGAAATTAGACCAGAGTACATAAAAACTAAGATTTTTAATTTAAGTACAAACCTACTCACACACCATGAGAGGTCAGTTTTGGAGAAAGGTTTAAATATGCACCCTCCACTAAAATAGATGACTTTGATTTTTATATTGATCTACAAAAGTACATTCGAAAATTAACAGTAAATTTTTTTTTCCTTGGTAAAGAAGATGGGGTGGATCAGGCTTCAGTGAAAGGGGCATGTGTAACCCAATTTAGACCAAAGTCCCTTTTCTTTCCTTCCCATGTGAAAGGTAGTTTTCTAGAAACCTTTTCAGCACAGGTTCTGGAATATATCAAAGAGATCAGTGGGAAAAAAATAAAATTTAATCTAACATCGAAAGAAAGACAGGCTTTGAAAGATCTTAAAAAGAATGATAATATGGTTATAAAACCCACAGACAAGGGAGGAGGTGTTGTACTCATGGATGTAGATAAATATGAGCAGGAGGTAATGAGACAACTAAATGATACTATGGTGTACAAAAAATTTAAAAAAGACCCCACAGATGCTTTTCAATTACAATTAAGGACCATCATAGATATGTACCATCTTAATGGCACACTCACAGAAAAAGAAACAAAATTTGCCATAATTGAGAAACCTCAAATCCCTGCCATATATATCCTGCCAAAGGTCCATAAGGACCTGGTGTGTCCACCAGGGAGACCTATAGTCTCTGGAGTGGACTCCATAACTGCATATCTATCCCAACTCATTGATTTTCACCTTCAGCCATTGGTACTCACCAATAAATCTCATTTAAAGGACACTAGGGATGTTCTAAATTTACTAAACTCCATCACATGGGAAGAGGGCTATTTCCTAGTTAGCACAGATGTTAGCTCGCTATATACTATTATATCACATATGGATGGGGTGGAGGCAGTTAAAATCTTTCTATCTAGATCAGGAATGAACCAGGGTTTACAAAATTTCCTAATTGAGGGAATTACGTTCATTTTAGAACATAATTATTTCATATTTAAGGGTGAATTCTACATTCAGAGTACAGGTACGGCCATGGGCACCAGGTTCGCCCCCAGTTATGCCAACATATTTATGGGACTCTGGGAGGAGTTATATGTGTGGCAAAACATGAATCTGGGGGCGAACCTGGTGACATGGTCTCGGTATATAGATGATATTCTGTTTATATGGAAGGGGAGCAGGGAGAGTCTAGATGACTTCTGTTCCCATTTAAATAATAACACCCAAAACATAAAGCTCTCTTTTGAAATCAGTGAATCCTGTCTGCATTTTTTAGACATCACTATATACATTAAAGAAGGTAAAATAGAAACTAAAACCTACCAAAAGCCTACTGACTCTGCAACGTATATCCATACAAATAGCTGCCATCACCGGAATTGGCTGGATTCAATTCCGGGTGGGCAGTTTAAACGTCTTAGATGTAATTGCACAGTAGAATCTGTTTTTGAAGAACAAGCACAAAAAATGAAAGACTCCTTTTTAGCTTGTGGATATAATCAGGAGAAAGTGGAAAGTGGTCTTTCAAGTGCACAACAAATTGATCGAAAAGACCTATTAAAGAGTAAAGGAAAACAAGGTAATGAGGATAGGTTCCAATGGGCATTTGTCACTGGTTTCAATTCACAACATAAGGACATAGAGAAAGTTTTTAGGAAGAATTGGTGCATTCTACAAAGAGACCCTGTAATAGGGAAATTATTACCTGAAAAGCCGGTACACATATATAGAAAGGCAAGAAACATTAAAGACCAACTAGTGAGAAGTATTTATCCAAAGAAAGAAGAACGTTTTAGTTATAATAGATCCAAAGGTTTCTACAGGTGCAGTTCTTGCATTGGTTGCAGGAACATTAATGGGCTAACCACTTCTAAAGTAGAGAAAATTGTTATAAATGGATTTGAACACAAAGTGGAGGAGTTTATAACTTGCAATACGGCCAATGTTATTTATGCGGTAGAATGTATGTGCATCAAATAATACATTGGTCGCACCACAAGACCGCTAAAGGTTCGAATAGCCGAACACTGTAGAAATATTAAAAAAGGCTTAGAGAGCCATTCACTGTCAAGCCATTTTAAGGACAAACATAAGTGTTCTCTACATGAAGTAAAAAATTTCTATGGTCTGAAATTAGTTAAGACCACGGAAAGATCAAAAGACATATTAGGCATTCTTGCCAAAATGGAAATGACGTTTATATATAAGTACAAAACTTTACTTCCATCTGGTCTTAACAGTGACTTTGAGTTACAATGGTTCCTTTAATGAAGTTTATTTTATGTTTGATTTATCTTGATTTTTTGCTCTATTTTCATATTAATGTTCATATGGTTCTGAATGTGACTAAGGTCATTATGGAGGTTACATATATTCTCTTTCCTCTAAGATTTTGACCAACTTGTTGAGTTTCCATGGTTACGAATGTGAGAAGTATACATCGGATAGAACAACAACAGAACTGTGGATGGAACTGTCATTAGAGGAACGTGGAGTCGGGAGAGCACATCCGCGGTGCACATATCCGGCGGCCGCACGGACGATGTGATCAAGCCCAGGGAGAGAAGATCGTGACGGGGACTTCCGGTGGAAGTGAGGCAAAGGATGTACCCACGATGGGTAGAATCCAGCGGCAACAGTGAAACTCTTCAGGACGGAACCCTGCCGGAAGTAAGACAGATGCCATCTTGCTTTGGACGGAAGTGAGTCACCCGCCATCTTGGGAGAGGCAAAAGACTGCTCTATGGCCGGGACTATGTATTTTTCAACAGACGAACATTACTCTAAGGGGAATTTGTTCTTTATTATACAGAGGAGGGGGTTTCAATTGTAATTGTTCACACCAGGACATTATTGTTAATTAGAATGGGTATATATATTGTACATATCACAGGTTACCCCTCACACCTTGACAAAGATTCCTAGAGGATCGAAACGCGTAGGTGGGGGTACCTGTGCTACGGTGAGGACGCTATCTGGTGAGGAGAGAACCCCAGGATTGAAATAAACGGGGCCCCGTTTGTTTTGAACGTTACCATCTTATTCCTGGCCTATCTCCAATCCGGGTATGCACCTTACAGTTTTTTTTTTTTAAGAAGTGGTTTTAATAAAGTGTTTTTATGAGTGAAAAAGATTTGGTTTCACTTACATACTTTCTCCTGAGGATTCATGTCTGGGAGATGATTTTGGATTGAAAAAAGGAAAAAGGAAAGAAAGAACCCACTTACTATGCACCTATACAAGTTTTAATTCTGTGAGTGTTCTGCGAACAGGGGTCATCCCCTGGCCTACATATTTGGTGGTGGATCAACATAACTGAGTACCGTATAGGCCTCAATACAAGCTTTCCATCTGTGAGTTCACACTGAAGGGGGCATCCCCTGACCCTACATGGTGGTGGTTCTTTACCAATCTTTTATGAGAAGTTTATCTTTTTATTTATGATTGTAAGTGATTTGATGTAGGGGTATGAGACCCCGTGACATATCATCATTGGAGTTTAAAATTATCAGACAAAAGTGCAATTATACCCAACAGTATTACACAAGGATCTTTTTGTGTTTTCTATCTTTTTCATGCTCTACGTTACCCTAAGAAACAAGTGGAACATCTCCAGAGTCGTATTAACCAGGGGAGTACATTCATTTCTCTCATTTGTCATTTTTTTATTGTGGGCGCACATATTGGCCAGAGGTATTTTTGTATTTAGAGACACAATAGGTGGCTGTATTATAGTAATTACCTGATAGTGATGTATATAGCCTAGGTAGTGTGAGCCAGGGTCACTGAGTGTATAGAGATATCACCAGGAGAGAGTGACTGCTGTACAGGACTCTTATAGAGACACAATAGGCCGCTGTATTATAGTAATTACCTGATAGTGATGTATATAGCCTAGGTAGTGTGAGCCAGGATCACTGAGTGCATAGAGAGATTTCAGCAGGTCAGAGTGACTGCTGTACAGGGCTCTTATAGAGACACAATAGGTGGCTGTATTATTCTAATTACCTGCAGTGATGTATATTGCCTAGGTAGTGTGAGACGGGATCACTGAGTGTATAGATATATCACCAGGTGAGAGTGAATGCTGTACATGACTCTTATAGAGACACAATAGGTGACTGTATTATAGTAATTACCTGATAGTGATGTATATTGCCTACGTAGTGTGAGCCAGGATCACTGAGTGTATAGAGGAGAGATATCACCAGGTGAGGGTGACTGCTTTACAGGACTCTTATAGAGACACAATAGGCCGCTGTATTATAGTAATTACCTGATAGTGATGTATATAGCCTAGGTAGTGTGAGACGGGATCACTGAGTGTATAGAGAGATATCAGCAGGTGAGAGTGACTACTGTACAGGACTCTTATAGAGACACAATAGGTGGCTGTATTATAGTAATTACCTGATAGTGATGTAAATATCCTAGGTAGTGTGAGCCAGGGTCACTGAGTGTATAGAGATATCACCAGGAGAGAGTGACTGCTGTACATGACTCTTATAGAGACACAATAGGCCGCTCTATTATAGTAATTGCCTGATAGTGATGTATATAGCCTAGGTAGTGTGAGACAAGAATACTGAGTGTATAGAGAGATATCACCAGGAGAGAGTGACTACTGTACAGGACTCTTATAGAGACACAATAGGTGACTGTATTATAGTAATTACCTGATACTGATGTATATTGCCTAGGTAGTGTGAGCCAGGATCACTGAGTGTATAGAGGAGAGATATCACCAGGTGAGGGTGGCTGCTGTACAGGACTCTTATAGAGACACAATAGGCCGCTGTATTATAGTAATTACCTGACAGTGATGTATATAGCCTAGGTAGTGTGAGACGGGATCACTGAGTGTATAGAGATATCACCAGGTGAGAGTGAATGCTGTACAGGACTCTTATAGAGACACAATAGGTGACTGTATTATAGTAATTGCCTGATAGTGATATATACATAGTAGAGATGTGCACTTGAAATTTTTCGGGTTTTGGTTTTGGGTTCGGTTCCGCGGCCATGTTTTGGGTTCGAACGCGTTTTTGCAAAACCTCACCGATTTTTTTTTGTCGGATTCTGCTGTGTTTTGGATTCGGGTGTTTTTTTCAAAAAAACCTAAAAAACATCTTAAATCATTGAATTTGGCGGTCATTTTGATCCCTTAGTATTATTAACCTCAATAACCATAATTTCCACTCATTTTCAGGCTATTCTGAACACCTCACACCTCACAATATTATTTTTAGTCCTAAAATTTGCACCGAGGTCGCTGGATGACTAAGCTCAGCGACCCAAGTGGCCGACACAAACACCAGGCCCATCTAGGAGTGGCACTGCAGTGTCAGGCAGGATGGCCCTTCCAAAAATTACTCCCCAAACAGCACATGACGCAAAGAAAAAAAGAGGCGCAATGAGGTAGCTGTGTGAGTAAGCTAAGCGACCCTAGTGGCCGACACAAACACCTGGCCCATCTAGGAGTGGCACTGCAGTGTCACGCAGGCTGGCCCTTCAAAAAACTACTCCCCAAACAGCACATGACGCAAAGAAAAAAAATAGGCGCAATGAGGTAGCTGTGTGAGTAAGCTAAGCGACCCTAGTGGCCGACACAAACACCTGGCCCATCTAGGAGTGGCACTGCAGTGTCACGCAAGATGGCACTTCCAAAGAACACTCCCCAAACAGCACATGACGCAAAGAAAAAAAAGAGGCGCAATGAGGCAGCTGTGTGAGTAAGCTAAGCGACCCTAGTGGCCGACACAAACACCTGGCCCATCTAGGAGTGGCACTGCAGTGTCACGCAGGATGGCCCTTCCAAAAAACGACTCCCCAAACAGCACATGACGCAAAGAAAAAAAGAGGCGCAATGAGGTAGCTGTGTGAGTAAGCTAAGCGACCCTAGTGGCCGACACAAACACCTGGCCCATCTAGGAGTGGCACTGCAGTGTCAGGCAGGATGGCCCTTCCAAAAATTACTCCCCAAACAGCACATGACGCAAAGAAAAAAAGAGGCGCAATGAGGTAACTGTGTGAGTAAGCTAAGCGACCCTAGTGGCCGACACAAACACCTGGCCCATCTAGGAGTGGCACTGCAGTGTCACGCAAGATGGCACTTCCAAAAAACACTCCCCAAACAGCACATGACGCAAAGAAAAAAAAGAGGCGCAATGAGGCAGCTGTGTGAGTAAGCTAAGCGACCCTAGTGGCCGACACAAACACCTGGCCCATCTAGGAGTGGCACTGCAGTGTCACGCAGGATGGCCCTTCCAAAAAACGACTCCCCAAACAGCACATGACGCAAAGAAAAAAAGAGGCGCAATGAGGTAGCTGTGTGAGTAAGCTAAGCGACCCTAGTGGCCGACACAAACACCGGGCCCATCTAGGAGTGGCACTGCAGTGTCAGGCAGGATGGCCCTTCCAAAAATTACTCCCCAAACAGCACATGACGCAAAGAAAAAAAGAGGCGCAATGAGGTAGCTGTGTGAGTAAGCTAAGCGACCCTAGTGGCCGACACAAACACCTGGCCCATCTAGGAGTGGCACTGCAGTGTCACGCAGGCTGGCCCTTCAAAAAACTATTCCCCAAACAGCACATGACGCAAAGAAAAAAAAGAGGCGCAATGAGGTAGCTGTGTGAGTAAGCTAAGCGACCCTAGTGGCCGACACAAACACCTGGCCCATCTAGGAGTGGCACTGCAGTGTCACGCAGGATGGCCCTTCCAAAAAACGACTCCCCAAACAGCACATGACGCAAAGAAAAAAAGAGGCGCAATGATGTAGCTGTGTGAGTAAGCTAAGCGACCCTAGTGGCCGACACAAACACCTGGCCCATCTAGGAGTGGCACTGCAGTGTCACGCAGGCTGGCCCTTCAAAAAACTACTGTCCAAACAGCACATGACGCAAAGAAAAAAAGAGGCGCAATGAGGTAGCTGTGTGAGTAAGCTAAGCGACCCTAGTGGCCGACACAAACACCTGGCCCATCTAGGAGTGGCACTGCAGTGTCACGCAGGATGGCCCTTCAAAAAACACTCCCCAAACAGCACATGACGCAAAGAAGAAAAAAAGAGGTGCAAGATGGAATTGTCCACCCTTATGTTGTATAAACAGGACATGCACACTTTAACCAACCCATCATTTCAGCGACAGGGTCTGCCACACGACTGTGACTGAAATGACTGGTTGGTTTGGGCCCCCACCAAAAAAGAAGCAATCAATTTCCCCTTGCACAAACTGGCTCTACAGAGGCAAGATGTCCACCTCATCATCATCGTCCGATTCATCACCCCTTTCACTGTGTACATCCCCCTCCTCACAGATTATTAATTCGTCCCCACTGGAATCCACCATCTCAGATCCCCGTGTACTTTCTGGAGGCAATTGCTGCTGGGGAATGTCTCCAAGGAGTAATTGATTATAATTCATTTTAATGAACATCATCTTCTCCACATTTTCTGGAAGTAGCCTCGTACGCCGATTGCTGACAAGGTGAGCGGCGGCACTAAACACTCTTTCGGAGTACACACTGGAGGGAGGGCAACTTAGGTAGAATAAAGCCAGTTTGTGCAAGGGCCTCCAAATTGCCTCTTTTCCCTGCCAGTATACGTACGGACTGTCTGACGTGCCTACTTGGATGCGGTCACTCATATAATCCTCCACCATTCTTTCAATGGTGAGAGAATCATATGCAGTGACAGTAGACGACATGTCAGTAATCGTTGGCAGGTCCTTCAGTCCAGACCAGATGTCAGCATCAGACTGCCCTGCATCACCGCCAGCGGGTGGGCTCGGAATTCGTAGCCTTTTCCTCGCACCCCCAATTGCGGGAGAATTTGAAGGAGGAGATGTTGACAGGTCGCGTTCCGCTTGACTTGACAATTTTCTCACCAGCAGTTCTTTGAACCCCTGCAGACTTGTGTCTCCCGGAAAGAGAGATCCAACGTAGGTTTTAAATCTAGGATCGAGCACGGTGGCCAAAATGTAGTGCTCTGATTTCAACAGATTGACCACACGTGAATCCTGGTTAAGCGAATGAAGGGCTGCATCCACAAGTCCCACATGCCTAGCGGAATCGCTGTGTTTTAGCTCCTCCTTCAATGCCTCCAGCTTCTTCTGCAAAAGCCTGATGAGGGGAATGACCTGACTCAGGCTGGCAGTGTCTGAACTGACTTCACGTGTGGCAAGTTCAAAGGGCAGCAGAACCTTGCACAACGTTGAAATCATTCTCCACTGCGCTTGAGACAGGTGCATTCCACCTCCTTTGCCTATATCGTGGGCAGATGTATAGGCTTGAATGGTCTTTTGCTGCTCCTCCATCCTCTAAAGCCTATAGAGGGTTGAATTCCACCTCGTTACCACCTCTTGCTTCAGATGATGGCAGGGCAGGTTCAGGTTTTTTTGGTGGTGCTCCAGTCTTCTGTACGCGGTGCCTGCACGCCGAAAGTGTCCCGCAATTCTTCTGGCCACCGACAGCATCTCTTGCAGGCCCCTGTCGTTTTTTAAATAATTCTGCACCACCAAATTCAAGGTATGTGCAAAACATGGGACGTGCTGGAATTTGCCCAGATGTAATGCACGCACAATATTGCTGGCGTTGTCCGATGCCACAAATCCACAGGAGAGTCCATTTGGGGTAAGCCATTCTGCGATGATCTTCCTCAGTTGAAGTAAGAGGTTTTCAGCTGTGTGCGTATTCTGGAAAGCGGTGATACAAAGAGTAGCCTGCCTAGGAACGAGCTGGTGTTTGAGAGATCCTGCTACTGGTGCCGCCGCTGCTGTTCTTGCGGCGGGAGGCAATACATCTACCCAGTGGGCTGTCACTGTCATGTAGTCCTGAGACTGCCCTGCTCCACTTGTCCACATGTCCGTGGTTAAGTGGACATTGGGTACAACTGCATTTTTTAGGACACTGGTGAGTCTTTTTCTGACATCTGTATACATTTTCTGTATCGCCTGCCTAGAGAAGTGGAACCTAGATGGTATTTGGTAACGGGGGCACACTACCTCAAGAAATTGTCTAGTTCCCTGTGAACTAACGGCGGATACCGGACGCACGTCTAACACCAACATAGTTGTCAAGGCCTCAGTTATCCGCTTTGCAGCAGGATGACTGCTGTGATATTTCATCTTCCTCGCAAAGGACTGTTGGACAGTCAATTGCTTACTGGAAGTAGTACAAGTGGTCTTACGACTTCCCCTCTGGGATGACGATCGACTCCCAGCAGCAACAACAGCAGCGCCAGCAGCAGTAGGCATTACACTCAAGGATGCATCAGAGGAATCCCAGGCAGGAGAGGACTCGTCAGAATTGCCAGTGACATGGCCTGCAGGACTATTGGCATTCCTGGGGAAGGAGGAAATTGACACTGAAGGAGATGGTCGGGTGGTTTGTGTGAGATTGGTTACAAGAGGAAGGGATTTACTGGTCAGTGGACTGTGTCAGATTGTGTTTGGTCTGTGTCCCCGGAGGGGGCGCTAGTGGGTCAGTGGAGGTGGAAGGAAGGAAACGAGGAGGTTGAATAACGTTCCTGCGCATGAGCGCAATGGTATTTTTATTAGGCAGATGATATAACAGTTATTGTAGCAGAAATAATAATAACAGGTGGAAAAAAGTCAATCACTCAGTAATGGAACTGAAAGTCTATGGCAAAAGAATGATAAGTGAAATTGAGAAATAATATCCAGGAATATAAATCAGAAGAACAAATGTCATATGGAATGGTTCTGGCTTGGAAACCAGTGCAGGGTTAAAAATAGGAAACTAAGGCAGTAGATGAAATGGCAAACCTAAGCATAAGCAGGAGACTTACTCACAGTGCAGGTGATGGGCACTGGCAGCAGCAAGCTGTGTCACAGGTGGAGGAATGAACGCACCTGGAGTTAGTCTTCAACTGCAGGCTGAAGCACACAAGGTGGTGATTAGTGTGAAGCCTTATGCAGGTTGCAGGTATTGCTGAGCCTTGAAGTTCCACGGAAGATAGCAGAGTGACCAGGAGTATAACGTTCTTAACAGAGAACCAGGAACTCAGGAGAGACAGGAACCGATCCTTTCGTGTAGGTCGCAGATAGACACAAAGTCCAGGATGCCTGTGAGCTGTAACTGTAGCCTCCTATATACCCCATGGTACGCAGGGATTGGATGAGTGCAGGAAAGGTGGGTGCGGCCACGCACCGGATTGGCCGCAGCATACAGACTATTGCAGACTGTCATGGCGGCGCCCACGCCGCGGCCCAGCGGGGACGCGGCGCACTACACGCCCGCTACACCAGCAGTGCCCCCAGGATCCAGATGATACCCCATGGCAGGGGCATAGGTGACAGGTGACCGCAGGGAGCCAGGACGGAGTCCGCAGCGGCGGACGGAAGTCAGCCTGGTAAGTCGATTCCTGACAGTACCCCCTCCTTTAGGGGTGGACACCGAACACCCATGTGGTTTGGAGGGATGAGTGCTGTGGAAAACACGGACCAACCTAGGAGCATGGACATCAGAAGAGTTCACCCAGCTTCTCTCCTCTGGGCCATAACCGCACCAATCGACCAGGTACTGGAGACGTCCATACCGGCAACGGGAGTCCAGAATCTTGTTGATCTCAAATTCCACGCCCCGCTGAGTTCGGATCTTGGGACCTGCTGGAAGAGTATTCTGAAAGCGGTTTAGAACTAGAGGTCTGAGGAGAGAAATGTGAAAGGCGTTAGGTATACGTAGTGAAGATGGCAATTTCAACTTGTAAGCCACTGGGTTGATGACACTCTCAATAGGGTAAGGACCAATGAAGCGTGGTGCAAACTTCATGGAAGGAACCCTGAGACGAAGGTTGCGGGTGGATAACCAAACTCGATCCCCAGGTTTCAAATGGGGAACCGCACGTCTCTTGCGGTCGGCAAAGATCTTATATCGACTGGAGGCTTTTTTGAGGGAAACGTGAATCTTTTTCCAAATGACTGAAAACTGAGTTAGGGCAGAAGTGGCAGCCGGAACATCCATGTGAGGGAGCTCTTGGAATTCAGGTACACGGGGATGTTGCCCATAAACTGCAAAGAATGGTGTCGTGTCAGTGGCAGTATGATATCGGAAGTTATGGGCAAACTCGGCCCACGGGAGCAGATTAAACCAATCATCCTGGGAAGATGACACATATAACCTTAGGAAAGTCTCAAGTTCTTGATTGACTCTCTCTGTCTGCCCATTCGTCTGAGGATGGTATGATGACGAGAACTTTAATTTTACCTGCATGGCAGAACAGAGGGCCCTCCAAAACCTCGCTACAAACTGTACCCCCCGATCAGATATTATTTCAGAGGGTAAACCATGTAAGCGGAAAATCTCCTGTATGAAGATTTGGGCAAGTTTTGGGGCAGAAGGGAGACCCTGGAGAGGAACGAAATGAGCCATCTTGGTGAATCTGTCCACTACAACCCAAATGGTATTATGTCCCTGGGAAGATGGAAGGTCAGTGATGAAATCCATGGACAGATGAGACCAAGGACGACTAGGGACAGACAAGGGTTGTAACTGACCTGCTGGCGACTGACGAGGAGTCTTGTGCTGCACACATTTAGGACAGGATGCCACGAAATCCTGGATGTCCATTTTCATCTTTGGCCACCAATATGATGCGGAAAGAAACTTGAATGTCTTCAGGACACCAGGATGACCAGTGAACTTGGACTGATGGGCCCAAGATATCAACTTGGGACGGAGCTCTGAGGAAACAAAAGTCTTACCAGGAGGAGGAGCCGGGGAGACTTGAGAGGCAGCGAAAACCACGGGACTCAGGATGGAATGTGGCACAGTGTCAGATGTTCCTTCTTCAGATTCCATGGATCGGGATAATGCATCGGCTTTCACATTCTGTGAACCTGGGCGGAAATGAAGCTTGAAATTAAAACGTGAGAAAAACATAGCCCACCTGGACTGGCGAGGGTTAAGGCACTGGGCTGCTTTTAAGTAAAGCAAGTTCTTATGATCCGTAAAGATGTTAAACGGATGTTTGGCCCCTTCTAGGAGATATCTCCATTCCTCGAGAGCCAGCTTGATTGCCAGTAACTCTTGATCTCCCACGGAGTAATTAGCTTCTGCAGGAAGAAACTTGCGAGAATAGAATCCACACGGGTGGACTTTCCCATCAGATCCCTTCTGAGAGAGAACAGCACCAACCCCAACTGTAGAGGCGTCTACCTCCAACTCGAACGGTCTGTCGACATCTGGCTGTGACAGCACTGGAGCAGACATAAAGGCTAGCTTGATTTTCCGGAAGGCTGCCAAGGCTTCTTCTGACCAGTTGGAATGATCTGCCCCTTTCCGAGTCAGGTTGGTAATTGGAGCGATGAGAGTGGAGAATCCTCGAATAAATTTTCTATAGTAGTTGGCGAAACCCAGGAACCGCTGGATAGCTTTGAGGGAAGTTGGAATGGACCAGTTGGCAATGGCTTCCACTTTCGTCGGGTCCATCTGAAGATCCGATCCGGAGATTATATAACCCAGGAAGGGTATAGAGGGAACTTCAAAGGTGCATTTAGATAGTTTCCCATAGAGACGGTTCTCACGAAGACGTCGGAGAACTTCACAGACTTGTAGGCGATGAGATGGAAGGTCTTGAGAAAAGATAAGAATATCATCTAAGTAGACAACGAGGTATTTATACAGCACATCTCGAAAAATTTCATTCACAAAGTGTTGGAATACCGCTGGAGCATTACTCAACCCAAATGGCATTACCAGATATTCATAATGGCCATCTCGAGTGTTGAAAGCTGTTTTCCACTCGTCACCACTCCGGATTCTGATGAGATTATAGGCACCGCGGAGATCTAACTTGGTGAAGATGCGGGCCCCCTTAACTCTATCAAAAAGTTCGGTAATGAGTGGCAAAGGATAACTATTCTTGATGGTAATGTCATTGAGACCCCGATAATCAATGCATGGACGCAGTCCTCCATCCTTCTTTTTGACAAAGAAGAAACCTGCACCAGCGGGTGATGATGACGGACGGATGAATCCTTTCTGGAGATTCTCTCTAATGTATTTACTCATCGCCTCTGTTTCAGGAACAGACAAAGGGTAGGTGCGCCCCCTAGGTGGCTTCTTGTCAGGAAGAAGATCGATGGGACAATCCCATTCCCTATGGGGCGGCAGAATATCAGCAGCCTTTTCACAGAAGACGTCTGCGAAGTCTTGATAAACTGCTGGAAGATCTGGCTGTGACTTTACTTCGGTTGATTTAAAGGGACACACTTGGGCTAGGCAGGTTTGGTGACACTGTGAACCCCATGAGGTAAGCTGCAACGTTGTCCAGTTGAACTGTGGGTTATGTAGCTGGAGCCAAGGCATGCCCAAGACAATCTCCTGGGTAGCCTGAGGAATGACCAGGAACTTGATCAGTTCTGAGTGAAGAAATCCAACTCCCAGAACCACTGGGGTAGTTTGATGTGAAATATTCCCCTTAGAGATTCTACTACCATCCACAGCAGTAATGTATACAGGACAGGAAAGTTCACAGGTAGACAGACGAAATTTATCTACAGCAGCTTGGGTAATAAAATTTCCTGCAGCACCGCAGTCCACTAATGCTGACGCAGACTGGAGCCCAACGGAAGTTTCTAGCGTCACTGGAAGAATGAGATCTTGTTGAGAAGGAGCTTGACTGAGAGATCCTAACTTGACTCCTCCCTTACAAGTCAGGATCTGGCGTTTCCCGAACGCATCGCGCAGGAATTAATTTGATGGCCCGCAGCAGCACAGTACAGGCAGAGCCTCTCCCGTATTCTTCTTGCCCGCTCTTCAGGAGATAGGCGGGACCTATTAATCTGCATAGGCTCGTCAGAAGAGGGAGACTGGAACTGTACAGGAGGTATGAACCTTGGTCTGCGAGACTCACTTCGAGCGCGTTCATTATTGCGTTCGCGGATGCGAGAGTCCAGCTTAATACATAGGGAGATCAAATTAGGCAGTTGAACAGGAATGTCACGGGTTGTCAGTTCGTCCTTGATCCGCTCCGAAAGTCCGTGCCAGAAGGCTGCTACCAGAGCTTGGTTGTTCCACTGGACCTCTGCAGCCAACGTCTGGAACTGGATGACATATTGTCCCATGCTTCGGTTACCTTGACGTAGCTGGATCAGGTCTGCTGAAGCTGATGTAGCACGACCAGGTTCGTCAAAGATTCGTCTAAAGGTTGACACGAAGTCTGAGTAGTTGTTGATCAGAGGATCGGCACGTTCCCACAAAGGAGACACCCAACTCAGAGCGGAACCAGAGAGCAAGGAAATAATGTAGGCAACCTTGGACCTTGGTGTAGGAAAGTTATGTGGCAATAACTCAAATTGTATTTCACACTGATTGAGAAAGCCACGGCATAGTTTAGGACTGCCATCATATTTGCTCGGCACGGGCAGGTGCAGACGTGACACTGGAGCTGAAGCAGCTGACGTAGAAGAATTTATAGCACTGGCAGGTGCTGGAGTAACTGGAACAGGAGATGAGAGTACACTCGGCAGGGATTGCTGCAGTGTATCCAAACGGGAGGACATCCCTTGCAGGAAGTGAAGCATCTGCTGCTGCGCAACCTCTTGACCATCCAGACGGGAGACCAGATCTTGCAAGGCCTCTGACCCCACACTCCGACCACCATCCGAGTCCATCGATCCTGGACTTACTGTCAGATTGTGTTTGGTCTGTGTCCCCGGAGGGGGCGCTAGTGGGTCAGTGGAGGTGGAAGGAAGGAAACGAGGAGGTTGAATAACGTTCCTGCGCATGAGCGCAATGGTATTTTTATTAGGCAGATGATATAACAGTTATTGTAGCAGAAATAATAATAACAGGTGGAAAAAAGTCAATCACTCAGTAATGGAACTGAAAGTCTATGGCAAAAGAATGATAAGTGAAATTGAGAAATAATATCCAGGAATATAAATCAGAAGAACAAATGTCATATGGAATGGTTCTGGCTTGGAAACCAGTGCAGGGTTAAAAATAGGAAACTAAGGCAGTAGATGAAATGGCAAACCTAAGCATAAGCAGGAGACTTACTCACAGTGCAGGTGATGGGCACTGGCAGCAGCAAGCTGTGTCACAGGTGGAGGAATGAACGCACCTGGAGTTAGTCTTCAACTGCAGGCTGAAGCACACAAGGTGGTGATTAGTGTGAAGCCTTATGCAGGTTGCAGGTATTGCTGAGCCTTGAAGTTCCACGGAAGATAGCAGAGTGACCAGGAGTATAACGTTCTTAACAGAGAACCAGGAACTCAGGAGAGACAGGAACCGATCCTTTCGTGTAGGTCGCAGATAGACACAAAGTCCAGGATGCCTGTGAGCTGTAACTGTAGCCTCCTATATACCCCATGGTACGCAGGGATTGGATGAGTGCAGGAAAGGTGGGTGCGGCCACGCACCGGATTGGCCGCAGCATACAGACTATTGCAGACTGTCATGGCGGCGCCCACGCCGCGGCCCAGCGGGGACGCGGCGCACTACACGCCCGCTACACCAGCAGTGCCCCCAGGATCCAGATGATACCCCATGGCAGGGGCATAGGTGACAGGTGACCGCAGGGAGCCAGGACGGAGTCCGCAGCGGCGGACGGAAGTCAGCCTGGTAAGTCGATTCCTGACAGACTGCTTCCGCTGTCGCCCAAAGTTTTTGAACTTGTCACTGACTTATGATGAATGCGCTGCAGGTGACGTATAAGGGAGGATGTTCCGAGGTGGTTAACGTCCTTACCCCTACTTATTACAGCTTGACAAAGGCAACACACGGCTTGACACCTGTTGTCCGCATTTCTGTTGAAATACTTCCACACCGAAGAGCTGATTTTTTTGGTATTTTCACCAGGCATGTCAATGGCCATATTCCTCCCACGAACAACAGGTGTCTCCCCGGGTGCCTGACTTAAACAAACCACCTCACCATCAGAATCCTCCTTGTCAATTTCCTCCCCAGCGCCAGCAACACCCATATCCTCCTCATCATGGTGTACTTCAACACTGACATCTTCAATCTGACTATCAGGAACTGGACTGCGGGTGCTCCTTCCAGCACTTGCAGGGGGCGTGAAATTGGTGGAAGGCGCAAGCTCTTCACGTCCAGTGTTGGGAAGGTCAGGCATCGCAACCGACACAATTGGACTCTCCTTGTGGATTTGGGATTTCGAAGAACGCACAGTTCTTTACTGTGCTTTTGCCAGCTTGAGTCTTTTCATTTTTCTAGCGAGAGGCTGAGTGCTTCCATCCTCATGTGAAGCTGAACCACTAGCCATGAACATAGGCCAGGGCCTCAGCCGTTCCTTGCCACTCCGTGTGGTAAATGGCATATTGGCAAGTTTACGCTTCTCCTCCGACAATTTTATTTTAGATTTTTGAGTCCTTTTTTTACTGATATTTGGTGTTTTGGATTTTACATGCTCTGTACTATGACATTGGGCATCGGCCTTGGCAGACGACGTTGATGGCATTTCATCGTCTCGGCCATGACTAGTGGCAGCAGCTTCAGCACGAGGTGGAAGTCGATCTTGATCTTTCCCTATTTTTGGAACCTCAACATTTTTGTTCTCCATATTTTAATAGGCACAACTAAAAGGCACCTCAGGTAAACAATGGAGATGGATGGATACTAGTATACTTATGGATGGACGAGCGACTGCCGACACAGAGGTAGCTACAGCCGTGGACTACCGTACTGTGTCTGCTGCTAATATAGACTGGATGATAATGATATAAAAAAATATATATATATCACTACTGCAACCGGACAGGTATATATTATATAATGACGGACCTGCTGGACACTGTCAGCTCAGCACTGCAGACTCCTAAAGTAAGCTACTAGTATCAAGTAGAAAAAAAAAAACTCCACGGGTAGGTGGTATACAATTATGGATGGACGAGCGACTGCCGACACAGAGGTAGCTACAGTCGTGGACTACCGTACTGCATCTGCTGTTAATATAGACTGGATGATAATGATATAAAAAATATATATATATCACTACTGCAGCCGGACATGTATATATTATATAATGACGGACCTGCTGGACACTGTCAGCAGAATGCGTTTATAGAATAAAAACACCACACGACGAGTGTTTAACTTTTTCAGGCAGACAATCCCAATATACTGGTGGTCAGTGGTCACTGGTCAGTCACACTGGCAGTGGCACTCTGGCAGCAAAAGTGTGCACTGTTATATAGGTACTCCTGCTATAACTGCTCCCCAGTCTCCCCCACAATTAAGCTGTGTGAGTGTGAGCAGTGAGCACTCAGCACAGTCAGATATACAGTATTACATAGATGATGCAGCACACTGAGGCTGAGCACAGATATGGTATGTGGCTGTGTCACACTGTGTATCATTTTTTTTCAGGCAGAGAACGGATTATGGCCCTCATTCCGAGTTGATCGCTCGCAAGGCGAATGTAGCAGAGTTACACACGCTAAGCCTACGCCTACTGGGAGTGAATCTTAGCTTCTTAAAATTGCGACCGACGTACGCGCAATATTGCGAATACAAACGAGTTAGCAGTTTCTGAGTAGCTTCAGACTTACTCTGCCTGTACGATCAGTTCAGTGCTTTTCGTTCCTGGCTGACGTCATAAACACACCCAGCGTTCGCCCAGGCACTCCCACCGTTTCCCCGGCCACTCCTGTGTTTTTTCCGGAAACGGTAGCGTTTCCAGCCACATGCCCCTAAAACGCCGTGTTTCCGCCCAGTAACACCCATTTCCTGTCAATCACAATGCGATCGCCGGAGCGATGAAAAAGCCGTGAGTAAAAATACTAACTTCTTAGTAAAGTTACTTGGCGCAGTCGCAGTGCGAACATTGCGCATGCGCACTAAGCTAAAATTCACTGCGATGCGATGAAAAACACCGAGCGAACAACTCGGAATGAGGGCCTATATTAAATAATAATAAAACTGCACTGGTGGTCAGTGGTCACTGGTCAGTCACTAGTAAACTCTGCACTCTCTGAGTACTCCTAACTTCCTAAGCTCCAGTAAATTAAGTGTCTCACTCTCACTCTCTATTTCTATTTTCTAAACGGAGAGGACGCCAGCCACGTCCTCTCCCTATCAATCTCAATACATGTGTGAAAATGGGGGCGACACGCGGCTCCTTAAATAGAATCCGAGTCTCGTGATAGAATCCGAGCCTTGCGAGAATCCGACAGCGGGATGATGACGTTCGGGCGCGCTCGGGTTAACCGAGCAAGCCGGGAGGATCCGAGCATGCTCGGACCCATGTAAAAAAAGCTGAAGTTCGGGCGGGTTCGGATTGCGAGAAACCGAACCCGCTCATCACTAGTATATAGCCTAGGTAGTGTGAGACAGGATCACTGAGTGTATAGATATATCACCAGGTGAGAGTGACTGCTGTACAGGACTCTTATAGAGACACAATAGGTGGCTGTATTATAGTAATTACCTGATAGTGATGTATATAGCCTAGGTAGTGTGAGCCAGGATCACTGAGTGTATAGAGAGATATCGGCAGGTGAGGGTGACTGCTGTACAGGACTCTTATAGAGACACAATAGGCGGCTGGATTATAGTATTTACCTGATAGTGATGTATATAGCCTAGGTAGTGTGAGACAGGAATTCTGAGTGTATAGATATATCACCAGATGAGAGTGACTGCTGTGCAGGGCTCTTATAGAGACACAATAGGTGGCTGTATTATAGTAATTACCTGATAGTGATGTATATAGCCTAGGTAGTGTGAGCCAGGGTCACTGACTGTATAGAGATATCACCAGGAGAGAATGACTGCTGTACAGGACTCTTATAGAGACACAATAGGCCGCTCTATTATAGTAATTACCTGAAAGTGATGTATATAGCCTAGGTAGTGTGAGACAGGAATACTGAGTGTATAGAGAGATATCACCAGGAGAAAGTGACTACTGTACAGGACTCTTATAGAGACACAATAGGCCGCTGTATTATAGTAATTACCTGATAGTGATGTATATAGCCTAGGTAGTGTGAGACGGGATCACTGAGTGTATAGAGAGATATCAGCAGGTGAGAGTGACTGCTGTACAGGGCTCTTATAGAGACACAATAGGCGGCTGTATTATAGTAATTACCTGAAAGTGATGTATATAGCCTAGGTAGTGTGAGCTAGGATCAATGAGTGTATAGAGGAGAGATATCACCAGTTGAGGGTGACTGCTGTTCAGGACTCTTATAGAGACACAATAGGTGACTGTATTATAGTAATTACCTAATAGTGATGTGTATAGCCTAGGTAGTGTGAGACGGGATCACTGAGTGTATAGAGAGATATCAGCAGGTGAGAGTGACTGCTGTAAAGGACTCTTATAGAGACACAATAGGTGACTGTATTATAGTAATTACCTGATAGTGATGTATATTGCCTAGGTAGTGTGAGCCAGGATCACTGAGTGTATAGAGGAGAGATATCACCAGGTGAGGGTGACTGCTGTACAGGACACTTATAGAGACACAATAGGCGGCTGTATTATAGTAATTACCTGATAGTGATGTACATAGCCTAGGTAGTGTGAGCCAGAATCACTGAGTGTATAGAGAGATATCAGCAGGTGAGAGTGACTGCTGTACAGGACTCTTATAGAGAAACAGTAGGCGGCTGTATTATAGTAATTACCTTATAGTGATGTATATAGCCTAGGTAGTGTGATCCAGGATCACTGAGTGTATAGAGAGATATCAGCAGGTGAGAGTGACTGCTGTACAGGGCTCTTACAGAGACACAATAGGTGGCTGTATTATAGTAATTACCTGATAGTGATGTATAAAGCCTAGGTTTTGTGAGACAGGATCCCTGAGTGTATAGAGATTTCACCAGGAGAGAGTGACTGCTGTAAAGGACTCTTATAGAGACACAATAGGCCGCTCTGTTATAGTAATTACCTGATAGTGATGTATATAGCCTAGGTTGTGTGAGACAGGAATACTGAGTGTATAGAGAGATATCACCAGGAGAGAGTGACTACTGTACAGGACTCTTATAGAGACACAATAGGTGACTGTATTATAGTAATTACCTGAAAGTGATGTATATGGCCTAGGTAGTGTGAGCTAGGATCAATGAGTGTATAGAGGAGAGATATCACCAGTTGAGGGTGACTGCTGTTCAGGACTCTTATAGAGACACAATAGGTGACTGTATTATAGTAATTACCTGATAGTGATGTATATAGCCTAGATAGTGTGAGCCAGGATCACTGAGTGTATAGAGAGATATCAGCAGGTGAGGGTGACTGCTGTACAGGACTCTTATAGAGACACAATAGGTGGCTGTATTATAGTAATTACCTGATAGTGATGTATATAGCCTAGGTTTTGTGAGACAGGATCACTGAGTGTATAGATATATCACCAGGAGAGAGTGACTCCTGTAAAGGACTCTTATAGAGACACAATAGGTGACTGTATTATAGTAATTACCTGATAGTGATGTATATAGCCTAGATAGTGTGAGCCAGGATCACTGAGTGTATAGAGAGATATCAGCAGGTGAGGGTGACTGCTGTACAGGACACTTATAGAGACACAATAGGCGGCTGTATTATAGTAATTACCTGATAGTGATGTATATAGCCTAGGTAGTGTGAGCCAGGATCACTGAGTGTATAGAGAGATATCAGCAGGTGAGGGTGACTGCTGTACAGGACTCTTATAGAGACACAATAGGTGGCTGTATTATAGTAATTACCTGATAGTGATGTATATAGTAGAGATGAGCGGGTTCGGTTTCTCTGAATCCGAACCCGCCAGAACTTCATGGTTTTTTTCACGGATCCGAGCAGACTCGGATCCTCCCGCCTTGCTCGGTTAACCCGAGCGCGCCCGAACGTCATCATGACGCTGTCGGATTCTCGCGAGACTCGGATTCTATATAAGGAGCCGCGCGTCGCCGCCATTTTCACACGTGCATTGAGATTGATAGGGAGAGGACGTGGCTGGCGTCCTCTCCATTTAGATTATAAGAGAGAGAGATTTATAGAGAGAGAGATTTACTGGAGCTAAGGACTAGGAGGAGTACTGTTACTGTAGAAGTGTAGAGCAGAGAGTTTACTAGTAAGGAGGACAGTGCAGTTTATTTAATATATCCGTTCTCTGCCTGAAAAAAGCGATACACACAGTGACTCAGTCACATACCATATCTGTGTGCACTGCTCAGGCTCAGGCCAGTGTGCTGCATCATCTATTATCTATATATATTATATATATCTGTCTGACTGCTCAGCTCACACAGCTTATAATTGTGGGGGAGACTGGGGAGCACTGCAGTGCCAGTTATAGGTTATATAGCAGGAGCCAGGAGTACATAATGTATTATATAGTGAGTGACCACCAGACACACAGTGCAGTTTATTTAATATATCCGTTCTCTGCCTGAAAAAAGCGATACACACAGTGACTCAGTCACATACCATATCTGTGTGCAGTGCACTGCTCAGGCTCAGCCCAGTGTGCTGCATCATCTATATATATTATATATCTGTCTGACTGCTCAGCTCACACAGCTTATAATTGTGGGGGAGACTGGGGAGCACTGCAGTGCCAGTTATAGGTTATAGCAGGAGCCAGGAGTACATAATATTATATTAAAATTAAACAGTGCACACTTTTGCTGCAGGAGTGCCACTGCCAGTGTGACTGACCAGTGACCTGACCACACTGACCACCAGTATAGTTAGTAGTATACTTATATTGTGATTGCCTGAAAAAGTTAAACACTCGTCGTGTGACTTCACTTGTGTGTTGTTGTTTTTTTTATTCTATAAAAATAAAACTCATTCTGCTGACAGACAGTGTCCAGCAGGTCCATCATTATATAATATATAATATATACCTGTCCGGCTGCAGTAGTGATATATATATATTTTTTATATCATTTATCATCCAGTCGCAGCAGACACAGTACGGTAGTTCACGGCTGTGGCTACCTCTGTGTCTCTGCACTCGGCAGGCAGTCCGTCCATAATTGTATACCACCTAACCGTGGTTTTTTTTCATTCTTCTTTATACATACATAGTTACATAGACATCTTCTCTTTATCAACCAGTCTATATTAGCTGCAGACACAGTACAGTACGGTAGTTCACGGCTGTGGCTACCTCTGTGTCTGCACTCGGCAGGCAGTCCGTCCATAATTGTATACCACCTAACCGTGGTTTTTTTTCATTCTTCTTTATACATACATAGTTACATAGACATCTTCTCTTTATCAACCAGTCTATATTAGCTGCAGACACAGTACAGTACGGTAGTTCATGGCTGTGGCTACCTCTGTGTCTGCACTCGGCAGGCAGTCCGTCCATAATTGTATACCACCTAACCGTGGTTTTTTTTCATTCTTCTTTATACATACATAGTTACATAGACATCTTCTCTTTATCAACCAGTCTATATTAGCTGCAGACACAGTACAGTACGGTAGTTCACGGCTGTGGCTACCTCTGTGTCTGCACTCGGCAGGCAGTCCGTCCATAATTGTATACCACCTAACCGTGGTTTTTTTTCATTCTTCTTTATACATACATAGTTACATAGACATCTTCTCTTTATCAACCAGTCTATATTAGCTGCAGACACAGTACAGTACGGTAGTTCACGGCTGTGGCTACCTCTGTGTCTGCACTCGGCAGGCAGTCCGTCCATAATTGTATACCACCTAACCGTGGTTTTTTTTCATTCTTCTTTATACATACATAGTTACATAGACATCTTCTCTTTATCAACCAGTCTATATTAGCTGCAGACACAGTACAGTACGGTAGTTCACGGCTGTGGCTACCTCTGTGTCTGCACTCGGCAGGCTGTCCGTCCATAATTGTATACCACCTAACCGTGGTTTTTTTTCATTCTTCTTTATACATACATAGTTACATAGACATCTTCTCTTTATCAACCAGTCTATATTAGCTGCAGACACAGTACAGTACGGTAGTTCACGGCTGTGGCTACCTCTGTGTCTGCACTCGGCAGGCAGTCCGTCCATAATTGTATACCACCTAACCGTGGTTTTTTTTCATTCTTCTTTATACATACATAGTTACATAGACATCTTCTCTTTATCAACCAGTCTATATTAGCTGCAGACACAGTACAGTACGGTAGTTCACGGCTGTGGCTACCTCTGTGTCTGCACTCGGCAGGCAGTCCGTCCATAATTGTATACCACCTAACCGTGGTTTTTTTTCATTCTTCTTTATACATACATAGTTACATAGACATCTTCTCTTTATCAACCAGTCTATATTAGCTGCATACACAGTACAGTACGGTAGTTCACGGCTGTGGCTACCTCTGTGTCTGCACTCGGCAGGCAGTCCATAATTGTATACTAGTATCCATCTCCATTGTTTACCTGAGGTGCCTTTTAGTTGTGCCTATTAAAATATGGAGAACAAAAATGTTGAGGTTCCAAAATTAGGGAAAGATCAAGATCCACTTCCACCTCGTGCTGAAGCTGCTGCCACTAGTCATGGCCGAGACGATGAAATGCCAGCAACGTCGTCTGCCAAGGCCGATGCCCAATGTCATAGTAAAGAGCATGTCAAATCCAAAACACCAAATATCAGAAAAAAAAGGACTCCAAAACCTAAAATAAAATTGACGGAGGAGAAGCGTAAACTTGCCAATATGCCATTTACGACACGGAGTGGCAAGGAACGGCTGAGGCCCTGGCCTATGTTCATGGCTAGTGGTTCAGCTTCACACGAGGATGGAAGCACTCAGCCTCTCGCTAGAAAAATGAAAAGACTCAAGCTGGCAAAAGCAGCACAGCAAAGAACTGTGCATTCTTCGAAATCCCAAATCCACAAGGAGAGTCCAATTGTGTCGGTTGCAATGCCTGACCTTCCCAACACTGGACGTGAAGAGCATGCGCCTTCCACCATTTGCACGCCCCCTGCAAGTGCTGGAAGGAGCACCCGCAGTCCAGTTCCTGATAGTCAGATTGAAGATGTCAGTGTTGAAGTACACCAGGATGAGGAGGATATGGGTGTTGCTGGCGCTGGGGAGGAAATTGACCAGGAGGATTCTGATGGTGAGGTGGTTTGTTTAAGTCAGGCACCCGGGGAGACACCTGTTGTCCGTGGGAGGAATATGGCCGTTGACATGCCAGGTGAAAATACCAAAAAAATCAGCTCTTCGGTGTGGAGGTATTTCAAAAGAAATGCGAACAACAGGTGTCAAGCCGTGTGTTCCCTTTGTCAAGCTGTAATAAGTAGGGGTAAGGACGTTAACCACCTCGGAACATCCTCCCTTATACGTCACCTGCAGCGCATTCATAATAAGTCAGTGACAAGTTCAAAAACTTTGGGTGACAGCGGAAGCAGTCCACTGACCAGTAAATCCCTTCCTCTTGTAACCAAGCTCACGCAAACCACCCCACCAACTCCCTCAGTGTCAATTTCCTCCTTCCCCAGAAAAGCCAATAGTCCTGCAGGCCATGTCACTGGCAATTCTGACGATTCCTCTCCTGCCTGGGATTCCTCCGATGTATCCTTGCGTGTAACGCCTACTGCTGCTGGCGCTGCTGTTGTTGCTGCTGGGAGTCGATGGTCATCCCAGAGGGGAAGTCGTAAGACCACTTTTACTACTTCCACCAAGCAATTGACTGTCCAACAGTCCTTTGCGAGGAAGATGAAATATCACAGCAGTCATCCTACTGCAAAGCGGATAACTGAGGCCTTGGCATCCTGGGTGGTGAGAACCGTGGTTCCGGTATCCGTCATTACTGCAGAGCCAACTAGAGACTTGTTGGAGGTACTGTGTCCCCGGTACCAAATACCATCTAGGTTCCATTTCTCTAGGCAGGCGATACCGAAAATTTACACAGACCTCAGAAAAAGAGTCACCAGTGTCCTAAAAAATGCAGCTGTACCCAATGTCCACTTAACCACGGACATGTGGACAAGTGGAGCAGGGCAGGGTCAGGACTATATGACTGTGACAGCCCACTGGGTAGATGTATGGACTCCCGCCGCAAGAACAGCAGCGGCGGCACCAGTAGCAGCATCTCGCAAACGCCAACTCTTTCCTAGGCAGGCTACGCTTTGTATCACCGGTTTCCAGAATACGCACACAGCTGAAAACCTCTTACGGCAACTGAGGAAGATCATCGCGGAATGGCTTACCCCAATTGGACTCTCCTGTGGATTTGTGGCATCGGACAACGCCAGCAATATTGTGTGTGCATTAAATATGGGCAAATTCCAGCACGTCCCATGTTTTGCACATACCTTGAATTTGGTGGTGCAGAATTATTTAAAAAACGACAGGGGCGTGCAAGAGATGCTGTCGGTGGCCAGAAGAATTGCGGAACACTTTCGGCGTACAGGCACCACGTACAGAAGACTGGAGCACCACCAAAAACTACTGAACCTGCCCTGCCATCATCTGAAGCAAGAAGTGGTAACGAGGTGGAATTCAACCCTCTATATGCTTCAGAGGTTGGAGGAGCAGCAAAAGGCCATTCAAGCCTATACAATTGAGCACGATATAGGAGGTGGAATGCACCTGTCTCAAGCGCAGTGGAGAATGATTTCAACGTTGTGCAAGGTTCTGATGCCCTTTGAACTTGCCACACGTGAAGTCAGTTCAGACACTGCCAGCCTGAGTCAGGTCATTCCCCTCATCAGGCTTTTGCAGAAGAAGCTGGAGACATTGAAGGAGGAGCTAACACGGAGCGATTCCGCTAGGCATGTGGGACTTGTGGATGGAGCCCTTAATTCGCTTAACAAGGATTCACGGGTGGTCAATCTGTTGAAATCAGAGCACTACATTTTGGCCACCGTGCACGATCCTAGATTTAAAGCCTACCTTGGATCTCTCTTTCCGGCAGACACAAGTCTGCTGGGGTTGAAAGACCTGCTGGTGAGAAAATTGTCAAGTCAAGCGGAACGCGACCTGTCAACAACATCTCCTCCTTCACATCCTCCCGCAACTGGGGGTGCGAGGAAAAGGCTCAGAATTCCGAGCCCACCCGCTGGCGGTGATGCAGGGCAGTCTGGAGCGACTGCTGATGCTGACATCTGGTCCGGACTGAAGGACCTGACAACGATTATGGATATGTCGTCTACTGTCACTGCATATGATTCTCTCACCATTGAAAAAATGGTGGAGGATTATATGAGTGACCGCATCCAAGTAGGCACGTCACACAGTCCGTACTTATACTGGCAGGAAAAAGAGGCAATTTGGAGGCCCTTGCACAAACTGGCTTTATTCTACCTAAGTTGCCCTCCCACAAGTGTGTACTCCGAAAGAGTGTTTAGTGCCGCCGCTCACCTTGTCAGCAATCGGCGTACGAGGTTACATCCAGAAAATGTGGAGAAGATGATGTTCATTAAAATGAATTATAATCAATTCCTCCGCGGAGACATTGACCAGCAGCAATTGCCTCCACAAAGTACACAGGGAGCTGACATGGTGGATTCCAGTGGGGACGAATTGATAATCTGTGAGGAGGGGGATGTACACGGTGATATATCGGAAGATGATGATGAGGTGGACATCTTGCCTCTGTAGAGCCAGTTTGTGCAAGGAGAGATTAATTGCTTCTTTTTTTGGGGGGGTCCAAACCAACCCGTCATATCAGTCACAGTCGTGTGGCAGACCCTGTCACTGAAATGATGGGTTGGTTAAAGTGTGCATGTCCTGTTTTGTTTATACAACATAAGGGTGGGTGGGAGGGCCCAAGGACAATTCCATCTTGCACCTCTTTTTTCTTTTCTTTTTCTTTGCGTCATGTGCTGTTTGGGGAGTGTTTTTTGGAAGGGCCATCCTGCGTGACACTGCAGTGCCACTCCTAGATGGGCCCGGTGTTTGTGTCGGCCACTAGGGTCGCTTATCTTACTCACACAGTCAGCTACCTCATTGCGCCTCTTTTTTTCTTTGCGTCATGTGCTGTTTGGGGAGGGTTTTTTGGAAGGGACATCCTGCGTGACACTGCAGTGCCACTCCTAGATGGGCCCGGTGTTTGTGTCGGCCACTAGGGTCGCTTATCTTACTCACACAGTCAGCTACCTCATTGCGCCTCTTTTTTTCTTTGCGTCATGTGCTGTTTGGGGAGGGTTTTTTGGAAGGGACATCCTGCGTGACACTGCAGTGCCACTCCTAGATGGGCCCGGTGTTTGTGTCGGCCACTAGGGTCGCTAATCTTACTCACACAGCTACCTCATTGCGCCTCTTTTTTTCTTTGCGTCATGTGCTGTTTGGGGAGTGTTTTTTGGTAGGGCCATCCTGCGTGACACTGCAGTGCCACTCCTAGATGGGCCCGGTGTTTGTGTCGGCCACTAGGGTCGCTTATCTTACTCACACAGTCAGCTACCTCATTGCGCCTCTTTTTTTCTTTGCGTCATGTGCTGTTTGGGGAGGGTTTTTTGGAAGGGACATCCTGCGTGACACTGCAGTGCCACTCCTAGATGGGCCCGGTGTTTGTGTCGGCCACTAGGGTCGCTTATCTTACTCACACAGTCAGCTACCTCATTGCGCCTCTTTTTTTCTTTGCGTCATGTGCTGTTTGGGGAGGGTTTTTTGGAAGGGACATCCTGCGTGACACTGCAGTGCCACTCCTAGATGGGCCCGGTGTTTGTGTCGGCCACTAGGGTCGCTAATCTTACTCACACAGCTACCTCATTGCGCCTCTTTTTTTCTTTGCGTCATGTGCTGTTTGGGGAGGGTTTTTTGGAAGGGCCATCCTGCGTGACACTGCAGTGCCACTCCTAGATGGGCCCGGTGTTTGTGTCGGCCACTAGGGTCGCTAATCTTACTCACACAGCTACCTCATTGCGCCTCTTTTTTTCTTTGCGTCATGTGCTGTTTGGGGAGGGTTATTTGGAAGGGACATCCTGCGTGACACTGCAGTGCCACTCCTAGATGGGCCCGGTGTTTGTGTCGGCCACTAGGGTCGCTAATCTTACTCACACAGCTACCTCATTGCGCCTCTTTTTTTCTTTGCGTCATGTGCTGTTTGGGGAGGGTTTTTTGGAAGGGACATCCTGCGTGACATTGCAGTGCCACTCCTAGATGGGCCCGGTGTTTGTGTCGGCCACTAGGGTTGCTAATCTTACTCACACAGCTACCTCATTGCGCCTCTTTTTTTCTTTGCGTCATGTGCTGTTTGGGGAGGGTTTTTTGGAAGGGCCATCCTGCGTGACACTGCAGTGACACTCCTAGATGGGCCCGGTGTTTGTGTCGGCCACTAGGGTCGCTTATCTTACTCACACAGCGACCTCGGTGCAAATTTTAGGACTAAAAATAATATTGTGAGGTGTGAGGTATTCAGAATAGACTGAAAATGAGTGTAAATTATGGTTTTTGAGGTTAATAATACTTTGGGATCAAAATGACCCCCAAATTCTATGATTTAAGCTGTTTTTTAGTGTTTTTTGAAAAAAACACCCGAATCCAAAACACACCCGAATCCGACAAAAAAAAAATCGGTGAGGTTTTGCCAAAACGCGGTCGAACCCAAAACACGGCCGCGGAACCGAACCCAAAACCAAAACACAAAACCCGAAAAATTTCAGGCGCTCATCTCTAGTATATAGCCTAGGTTTTGTGAGACAGGATCACTGAGTGTATAGAGATATCACCAGGAGAGAGTGACTGCTGTAAAGGGTTCTTATAGAGACACAATAGGTGACTGTATTATAGTAATTACCTGATAGTGATGTATATTGCTTGGGTAGTGTGAGCCAGGATCACTGAGTGTATAGAGGAGAGATATCACCAGGTGAGGGTGACTACTGTACAGGACTCTTATAGAGACACAATAGGCGACTGTATTATAGTAATTACCTGATAGTGATGTATATAGCCTAGGTAGTGTGAGCCAGAATCACTGAGTGTATAGAGAGATATCAGCAGGTGAGAGTGACTGCTGTACAGGACTCTTATAGAGAAACAGTAGGCGGCTGTATTATAGTAATTACCTTATAGTGATGTATATAGCCTAGGTAGTGTGAGCCAGGATCACTGAGTGTATAGAGAGATATCAGCAGGTGAGAGTGACTGCTGTACAGGGCTCTTACAGAGACACAATAGGTGGCTGTATTATAGTAATTACCTGATAGTGATGTATAAAGCCTAGGTTTTGTGAGACAGGATCCCTGAGTGTATAGAGATATCACCAGGAGAGAGTGACTGCTGTAAAGGACTCTTATAGAGACACAATAGGCCGCTCTGTTATAGTAATTACCTGATAGCGATGTATATAGCCTAGGTTGTGTGAGACAGGAATACTGAGTGTATAGAGAGATATCACCAGGAGAGAGTGACTACTGTACAGGACTCTTATAGAGACACAATAGGTGACTGTATTATAGTAATTACCTGATAGTGATGTATATTGCCTAGGTAGTGTGAGCCAGGATCACTGAGTGTATAGAGGAGAGATATCACCAGGTGAGGGTGACTGCTGTACAGGACACTTATAGAGACACAATAGGCGGCTGTATTATAGTAATTACCTGATAGTGATGTATATAGCCTAGGTAGTGTGAGCCAGAATCACTGAGTGTATAGTGAGATATCAGCAGGTGAGAGTGACTGCTGTACAGGACTCTTATAGAGACACAATAGGTGACTGTATTATAGTAATTAACTGATAGTGATGTATATAGCCTAGATAGTGTGAGCCAGGATCACTGAGTGTATAGAGAGATATCAGCAGGTGAGGGTGACTGCTGTACAGGACTCTTATAGAGACACAATAGGTGGCTGTATTATAGTAATTACCTGATAGTGATGTATATAGCCTAGGTTTTGTGAGACAGGATCACTGAGTGTATAGAGTTATCACCAGGAGAGAGTGACTGCTGTGCAGGGCTCTTATAGAGACACAATAGGTGACTGTATTATAGTAATTACCTGATAGAGATGTATATTGCCTGGGTAGTGTGAGCCAGGATCACTGAGTGTATAGAGGAGAGATATCACCAGGTGAGGGTGACTGCTGTACAGGACTCTTATAGAGACACAATAGGCGGCTGTGTTATAGTAATTACCTGATAGTGATGTATATAGCCTAGGTAGTGTGAGCTAGGATCACTGAGTATATAGAGGAGAGATATCACCAGTTGAGGGTGACTGCTGTTCAGGACTCTTATAGAGACACAATAGGTGGCTGTATTATAGTAATTAACTGATAGTGATGTATATAGTCTAGGTAGTGTGAGATAGGAATTCTGAGTGTATAGATATATCACCAGGTGAGAGTGACTGCTGTACAGGACTCTTATAGAGACACAATAGGTGACTGTATTATAGTAATTACCTGATAGTGATGTATATAGCCTAGATAGTGTGAGCCAGGATCACTGAGTGTATAGAGAGATATCAGCAGGTGAGGGTCACTGCTGTACAGGACTCTTATAGAGACACAATAGGTGGCTGTATTATAGTAATTACCTGATAGTGATGTATATAGCCTAGGTTTTGTGAGACAGGATCACTGAGTGTATAGAGATATCACCAGGAGAGAGTGACTGCTGTACAAGACTCTTATAGAGACACAATAAGCCGCTCTGTTATAGTAATTACCTGATAGTGATGTATATAGCCTAGGTTGTGTGAGACAGGAATACTGAGTGTATAGAGAGATATCACCAGGAGAGAGTGACTACTGTACAGGACTCTTATAGAGACACAATAGGTGACTGTATTATAGTAATTAAATGATAGTGATGTATATTGCCTAGGAAGTGTGAGCCAGGATCACTGAGTGTATAGAGGAGAGATATCACCAGGTGAGGGTGACTGCTGTACAGGACTCTTATAGAGACACAATAGGCCGCTGTATTATAGTAATTACCTGATAGTGATGTATATAGCCTAGGTAGTGTGAGACTGGATCACTGAGTGTATAGAGAGATATCAGCAGGTGAGAGTGACTGCTGTACAGGGCTCTTATAGAGACACAATAGGTGGCTGTATTATAGTAATTACCTGATAGTGATGTATATAGCCTAGGTAGTGTGAGCTAGGATCAATGAGTGTATAGAGGAGAGATATCACCAGTTGAGGGTGACTGCTGTTCAGGACTCTTATAGAGACACAATAGGTGGCTGTATTATAGTAATTAACTGATAGTGATGTATATAGTCTAGGTAGTGTGAGATAGGAATTCTGAGTGTATAGATATATCACCAGGTGAGAGTGACTGCTGTACAGGACTCTTATAGAGACACAATAGGTGACTGTATTATAGTAATTACCTGATAGTGATGTATATAGCCTAGATAGTGTGAGCCAGGATCACTGAGTGTATAGAGAGATATCAGCAGGTGAGGGTGACTGCTGTACAGGACTCTTATAGAGACACAATAGGAGGCTGTATTATAGTAATTACCTGATAGTGATGTATTGTATATAGCCTAGGTTTTGTGAGACAGGATCACTGAGTGTATAGAGATATCACCAGGAGAGAGTGACTGATGTAAAGGGCTTTTATAGAGACACAATAGGTGACTGTATTATAGTAATTACCTGATAGTGATGTATATTGCCTGGGTAGTGTGAGCCAGGATCACTGAGTGTATAGAGGAGAGATATCACCATGTGAGGTTGACTGCTGTACAGGACACTTATAGAGACACAATAGGTGGCTGTATTAAAGTAATTACCTGATAGTGATGTATATAGCCTAGGTTTTGTGAGACAGGATCACTGAGTGTATAGAGATATCACCAGGTGAGAGTGACTGCTGTACAGGACACTTATAGATACACAATAGGCGGCTGTATTATGGTAATTACCTGATAGTGATGTATATAGCCAAGGTAGTGTGAGCCAGAATCACTGAGTGTATAGAGAGATATCAGCAGGTGAGAGTGACTGCTGTACAGGACTCTTATAGAGAAACAGTAGGCGGCTGTATTAAAGTAATTACCTTATAGTGATGTATATAGCCTAGGTAGTGTGAGCCAGGATCACTGAGTGTATAGAGAGATATCAGCAGGTGAGAGTGACTGCTGTACAGGGCTCTTACAGAGACACAATAGGTGGCTGTATTATAGTAATTACCTGATAGTGATGTATAAAGCCTAGGTAGTGTGAGCCAGGATCACTGAGTGTATAGAGAGATATCAGCAGGTGAGGGTGACTGCTGTTCAGGACTCTTATAGAGACTAGAGATGAGCGGGTTCGGTTTCTCTGAATCCGAACCCGCCCGAACTTCATGTTTTTTTTCACGGGTCCGAGCGACTCGGATCTTCCCGCCTTGCTCGGTTAACCCGAGCGCGCCCGAACGTCATCATGACGCTGTCGGATTCTCGCGAGACTCGGATTCTATATAAGGAGCCGCGCGTCGCCGCCATTTTCACACGTGCATTGAGATTGATAGGGAGAGGACGTGGCTGGCGTCCTCTCCATTTAGATTTTGAGAGAGAGAGAGAGATTGACCTGATTTACTGGAGCTTAGGAGTACTGTAGAACTGTAGAGACTGTGCAGAGTTTACTAGTGACTGTCGACCACGTTGACCACCAGACAGACAGTGCAGTTTTATTTAATATATCCGTTCTCTGCCAGAAAAAAACGATACACAGTGACTCAGTCACATACCATATCTGTGTGCACTGCTCAGCCCAGTGTGCTGCATCATCTATGTATATCTGACTGTGCTCAGCTCACACAGCTTATAATTGTGGGGGAGACTGGGGAGCACTGCAGTGCCAGTTATAGGTTATAGCAGGAGCCAGGAGTACATATTATTATTAAAATTAAACAGTGCACACTTTTGCTGCAGGAGTGACACTGCCAGTGTGACTGACCAGTGACCTGACCACACTGACCACCAGTATAGTTACAGTTAGTAGTATACTATATTGTAATTGCCTGAAAAAGTTAAACACTCGTCGTGTGACTTGTGTGGTGTTTTTTTTTATTCTATAAAAAACTCATTCTGCTGACAGACAGTGTCCAGCAGGTCCGTCATTATATAATATATACCTGTCCGGCTGCAGTAGTGATATATATATATTTTTTATATCATTTATCATCCAGTCGCAGCAGACACAGTACGGTAGTTCACGGCTGTAGCTACCTCTGTGTCGGCACTCGGCAGTCCGTCCATAATTGTATACCACCTACCCGTGTTTTTTTTTTCTTTCTTCTTTATACATACATAGTACTACTACATCTCTTTATCAACCAGTCTATATTAGCAGCAGACACAGTACAGTACGGTAGTCCACGGCTGTAGCTACCTCTGTGTCGGCACTCGGCAGTCCGTCCATAATTGTATACCACCTACCCATGGTTTTTTTTTCTTTCTTCTTTATACATACATAGTACTACTACATCTCTTTATCAACCAGTCTATATTAGCAGCAGACTCAGTACAGTACAGTAGTCCAAGGCTGTAGCTACCTCTGTGTCGGCACTCGGCAGTCCGTTCATAATTGTATACCACCTACCCGTGGTTTTTTTTTCTTTCTTCTTTATACATACATAGTACTACTACATCTCTTTATCAACCAGTCTATATTAGCAGCAGACACAGTACAGTACGGTAGTCCACGGCTGTAGCTACCTCTGTGTCGGCACTCGGCAGTCCATCCATAATTGTATACCAACTACCCGTGGTTTTTTTTCTTTCTTCTTTATACATACATAGTACTACTACATCTCTTTATTAATCAGTCTATATTAGCAGCAGACACAGTACAGTACGGTAGTCCACGGCTGTAGCTACCTATGTGTCGGCACTCGGCAGTCCGTCCATAATTGTATACTTGTATCCATCCATCTCCATTGTTTACCTGAGGTGCCTTTTAGTTGTGCCTATTAAAATATGGAGAACAAAAATGTTGAGGTTCCAAAATTAGGGAAAGATCAAGATCCACTTCCACCTCGTGCTGAAGCTGCTGCCACTAGTCATGGCCGAGACGATGAAATGCCAGCAACGTCGTCTGCCAAGGCCGATGCCCAATGTCATAGTACAGAGCATGTCAAATCCAAAACACCAAATATCAGTAAAAAAAGGACTCCAAAACCTAAAATAAAATTGTCGGAGGAGAAGCGTAAACTTGCCAATATGCCATTTACCACACGGAGTGGCAAGGAACGGCTGAGGCCCTGGCCTATGTTCATGGCTAGTGGTTCAGCTTCACATGAGGATGGAAGCACTCAGCCTCTCGCTAGAAAAATGAAAAGACTCAAGCTGGCAAAAGCAGTAGCACCGCAAAGAACTGTGCGTTCTTCGAAATCCCAAATCCACAAGGAGAGTCCAATTGTGTCGGTTGCGATGCCTGACCTTCCCAACACTGGACGTGAAGAGCATGCGCCTTCCACCATTTGCACGCCCCCTGCAAGTGCTGGAAGGAGCACCCGCAGTCCAGTTCCTGATAGTCAGATTGAAGATGTCAGTGTTGAAGTACACCAGGATGAGGAGGATATGGGTGTTGCTGGCGCTGGGGAGGAAATTGAACAGGAGGATTCTGATGGTGAGGTGGTTTGTTTAAGTCAGACACCTGGGGAGACACCTGTTGTCCGTGGGAGGAATATGGCCGTTGACATGCCTGGTGAAAATACCAAAAAAAACAGCTCTTCGGTGTGGAGGTATTTCAACAGAAATGCGGACAACAGGTGTCAAGCCGTGTGTTCCCTTTGTCAAGCTGTAATAAGTAGGGGTAAGGACGTTAACCACCTCGGAACATCCTCCCTTATACGTCACCTGCAGCGCATTCATAATAAGTCAGTGACAAGTTCAAAAACTTGGGCCGACAGCGGAAGCAGTCCACTGACCAGTAAATCCCTTCCTCTTGTAACCAAGCTCACGCAAACCACCCCACCAACTCCCTCAGTGTCAATTTCCTCCTTCCCCAGGAATGCCAATAGTCCTGCAGGCCATGTCACTGGCAATTCTGATGATTCCTCTCCTGCCTGGGATTCCTCCGATGCATCCTTGCGTGTAACGCCTACTGCTGCTGGCGCTGCTGTTGTTGCTGCTGGGAGTCGATGGTCATCCCAGAGGGGAAGTCGTAAGACCACTTTTACTACTTCCACCAAGCAATTGACTGTCCAACAGTCCTTTGCGAGGAAGATGAAATATCACAGCAGTCATCCTACTGCAAAGCGGATAACTGTGGCCTTGACATCCTGGGTGGTGAGAAACGTGGTTCCGGTATCCATCATTACTGCAGAGCCAACTAGAGACTTGTTGGGGGTACTGTGTCCCCGGTACCAAATACCATCTAGGTCCCATTTCTCTAGGCAGGCGATACCGAAAATGTACACAGACCTCAGAAAAGAGTCACCAGTGTCCTAAAAAATGCAGCTGTACCCAATGTCCACTTAACCACGGACATGTGGACAAGTGGAGCAGGGCAGGGTCAGGACTATATAACTGTGACAGCCCACTGGGTAGATGTATGGACTCCCGCCGCAAGAACAGCAGCGGCGGCACCAGTAGCAGCATCTCGCAAACGCCAACTCTTTCCTAGGCAGGCTACGCTTTGTATCACCGGTTTCCAGAATACGCACACAGCTGAAAACCTCTTACGGCAACTGAGGAAGATCATCGCGGAATGGCTTACCCCAATTGGACTCTCCTGTGGATTTGTGGCATCGGACAACGCCAGCAATATTGTGTGTGCATTAAATCTGGGCAAATTCCAGCACGTCCCATGTTTTGCACATACCTTGAATTTGGTGGTGCAGAATTTTTTAAAAAACGACAGGGGCGTGCAAGAGATGCTGTCGGTGGCCAGAAGAATTGCGGGACACTTTCGGCGTACAGGCACCACGTACAGAAAACTGGAGCACCACCAAAAACTACTGAACCTGCCCTGCCATCATCTGAAGCAAGAAGTGGTAACGAGGTGGAATTCAACCCTCTATATGCTTCAGAGGTTGGAGGAGCAGGAAAAGGCCATTCAAGCCTATACAATTGAGCACGATATAGGAGGTGGAATGCACCTGTCTCAAGCGCAGTGGAGAATGATTTCAACGTTGTGCAAGGTTCTGATGCCCTTTGAACTTGCCACACGTGAAGTCAGTTCAGACACTGCCAGCCTGAGTCAGGTCATTCCCCTCATCAGGCTTTTGCAGAAGAAGCTGGAGACATTGAAGGAGGAGCTAACACGGAGCGATTCCGCTAGGCATGTGGGACTTGTGGATGGAGCCCTTAATTCGCTTAACAAGGATTCACGGGTGGTCAATCTGTTGAAATCAGAGCACTACATTTTGGCCACCGTGCTCGATCCTAGATTTAAAGCCTACCTTGGATCTCTCTTTCCGGCAGACACAAGTCTGCTGGGGTTGATTGACCTGCTGGTGAGAAAATTGTCAAGTCAAGCGGAACGCGACCTGTCAACAACATCTCCTCCTTCACATTCTCCCGCAACTGGGGGTGCGAGGAAAAGGCTCAGAATTCCGAGCCCACCCGCTGGCGGTGATGCAGGGCAGTCTGGAGCAACTGCTGATGCTGACATCTGGTCCGGACTGAAGGACCTGACAACGATTACGGACATGTCGTCTACTGTCACTGCATATGATTCTCTCACCATTGAAAGAATGGTGGAGGATTATATGAGTGACCGCATCCAAGTAGGCACGTCACACAGTCCGTACTTATACTGGCAGGAAAAAGAGGCAATTTGGAGGCCCTTGCACAAACTGGCTTTATTCTACCTAAGTTGCCCTCCCACAAGTGTGTACTCCGAAAGAGTGTTTAGTGCCGCCGCTCACCTTGTCAGCAATCGGCGTACGAGGTTACATCCAGAAAATGTGGAGAAGATGATGTTCATTAAAATGAATTATAATCAATTCCTCCGCGGAGACATTGACCAGCAGCAATTGCCTCCACAAAGTACACAGGGAGCTGAGATGGTGGATTCCAGTGGGGACGAATTGATAATCTGTGAGGAGGGGGATGTACACGGTGATATATCGGAGGATGATGATGAGGTGGACATCTTGCCTCTGTAGAGCCAGTTTGTGCAAGGAGAGATTAATTGCTTCTTTTTTGGGGGGGTGTCCAAACCAACCCGTCATATCAGTCACAGTCGTGTGGCAGACCCTGTCACTGAAATGATGGGTTGGTTAAAGTGTGCATGTCCTGTTTATACAACATAAGGGTGGGTGGGAGGGCCCAAGGACAATTCCATCTTGCACCTCTTTTTTCTTTTCTTTTTCTTTGCGTCATGTGCTGTTTGGGGAGTATTTTTTGGAAGGGACATCCTGCGTGACACTGCAGTGCCACTCCTAGATGGGCCCGGTGTTTGTGTCGGCCACTAGGGTCGCTTATCTTACTCACACAGTCAGCTACCTCATTGCGCCTCTTTTTTTCTTTGCGTCATGTGCTGTTTGGGGAGGGTTTTTTGGAAGGGACATCCTGCGTGACACTGCAGTGCCACTCCTAGATGGGCCCGGTGTTTGTGTCGGCCACTAGGGTCGCTTATCTTACTCACACAGTCAGCTACCTCATTGCGCCTCTTTTTTTCTTTGCGTCATGTGCTGTTTGGGGAGGGTTTTTTGGAAGGGACATCCTGCGTGACACTGCAGTGCCACTCCTAGATGGGCCCGGTGTTTGTGTCGGCCACTAGGGTCGCTTATCTTACTCACACAGTCAGCTACCTCATTGCGCCTCTTTTTTTCTTTGCGTCATGTGCTGTTTGGGGAGGGTTTTTTGGAAGGGACATCCTGCGTGACACTGCAGTGCCACTCCTAGATGGGCCCGGTGTTTGTGTCGGCCACTAGGGTCGCTTATCTTACTCACACAGTCAGCTACCTCATTGCGCCTCTTTTTTTCTTTGCGTCATGTGCTGTTTGGGGAGGGTTTTTTAGAAGGGACATCCTGCGTGACACTGCAGTGCCACTCCTAGATGGGCCCGGTGTTTGTGTCAGCCACTAGGGTCGCTTATCTTACTCACACAGTCAGCTACCTCATTGCGCCTCTTTTTTTCTTTGCGTCATGTGCTGTTTGGGGAGGGTTTTTTGGAAGGGACATCCTTCATGACACTGCAGTGCCACTCCTAGATGGGCCAGGTGTTTGTGTCGGCCACTAGGGTTGCTTATCTTACTCACACAGCGACCTCGGTGCAAATTTTAGGACTAAAAATAATATTGTGAGGTGTGAGGTATTCAGAATAGACTGAAAATGAGTGGAAATTATGTTTTTTTAGGTTAATAATACTTTGGGATCAAAATGACCCCCAAATTCTATGATTTAAGCTGTTTTTTAGTGTTTTTTGAAAAAAACACCCGAATCCAAAACACACCCGAATCCGACAAAAAAAATTCGGTGAGGTTTTGCCAAAACGCGGTCGAACCCAAAACACGGCCGCGGAACCGAACCCAAAACCAAAACACAAAACCCGAAAAATTTCCGGCGCTCATCTCTAATAGAGACACAATAGGCCGCTCTGTTATAGTAATTACCTGATAGTGATGTATATAGCCTAGGTTGTGTGAGACAGGAATACTGAGTGTATAGAGAGATATCACCAGGAGAGAGTGACTACTGTACAGGACTCTTATAGAGACACAATAGGTGACTGTATTATAGTAATTACCTGATAGTGATGTATATTGCCTAGGTAGTGTGAGCCAGGATCACTGAGTGTATAGAGGAGAGATATCACCAGGTGAGAGTGACTGCTGTTCAGGGCTCTTATAGAGACACAATAGGTGGCTGTATTATACAAATTACCTGACAGTGATGTATATAGCCTAGGTAGTGTGAGACGGGATCACTGAGTGTATAGAGATATCACCAGGTGAGAGTGAATGCTGTACAGGACTCTTATAGAGACACAATAGGTGACTGTATTATAGTAATTACCTGATAGTGATGTATATAGCCTAGGTAGTGTGAGACAGGATCACTGAGTGTATAGAGATATCACCAGGTGAGAGTGACTGCTGTACAGGACTCTTATAGAGACACAATAGGTGACTGTATTATAGTAATAACCTGATAGTGTTGTACATAGCCTAGGTAGTGTGAGCCAGGATCACTGAGTGTATAGAGCAGGCATTCCCAACCACGTTCCACAAGGCACACCAACAGTGCAGATTTTAGTGATATCCAGGCTTCAGCACAGATGGTTAAATCAAAATAACTGAGCTACTAATTAAGTCACCTGTGCTGAAGCCTGGATATCACAAAAACCTGCACTGTTGGTGTGCCTTGAGGACCGTGGTTGGGAATGCCTGGTATAGAGAGATATCAGCAGGTGAGGGTGACTGCTGTACAGGGCTCATAGAGACACAATAGGCGGCTGTATTATAGTAATTACCTGATAGTGATGTATATAGCCTAGGTAGTGTGAGCTAGGATTAATGATTGTATAGAGGAGAGATATCACCAGTTGAGGGTGACTGCTGTTCAGGACTCTTATAGAGACACAATAGGTGGCTGTATTATAGTAATTAACAGATAGTGATGTATATAGTCTAGGTAGTGTGAGATAGGAATTCTGAGTGTATAGATATATCACCAGGTGAGAGTGACTGTTGTACAGGACACTTATAGAGACACAATAGGCGGCTGTATTATAGTAATTACCTGATAGTGATGTATATAGCCTAGGTAGTGTGAGCTAGGATTAATGAGTGTATAGAGGAGAGATATCACCAGTTGAGGGTGACTGCTGTTCAGGACTCTTATAGAGACACAATAGGTGACTGTATTATAGTAATTACCTGATAGTGATGTATATAGCCTAGGTTTTGTGAGACAGGATCACTGAGTGTATAGAGATATCACCAGGTGAGAGTGACTGCTGTACAGGACACTTATAGAGACACAATAGGCGGCTGTATTATAGTAATTACCTGATAGTGATGTATATAGTCAAGGTAGTGTGAGCCAGAATCACTGAGTGTATAGAGAGATATCAGCAGGTGAGAGTGACTGCTGTACAGGACTCTTATAGAGAAACAGTAGGCGGCTGTATTAAAGTAATTACCTTATAGTGATGTATATAGCCTAGGTAGTGTGAGCCAGGATCACTGAGTGTATAGAGAGATATCAGCAGGTGAGAGTGACTGCTGTACAGGACTCTTATAGAGACACAATAGGCGGCTGTATTATAGTAATTATAATTACCTGATAGTGATGTATATAGCCTAGGTAGTGTGAGACAGGATGACTGAGTGTATAGAGGAGATATATCACCACGTGAAGGTGACTGCTGTACAGGGCTCTTACAGAGACACAATAGGTGGCTGTATTATAGTAATTACCTGATAGTGATGTATAAAGCCTAGGTAGTGTGAGCCAGGATGACTGAGTGTATAGAGAGATATCAGCAGGTGAGAGTGACTGCTGTACAGGACTCTTATAGAGACACAATGGGCCGCTCTATTATAGTAATCACCTGATAGTGATCTATATAGCCTAAGTAGTGTGAGACAGGATCACTGAGTGTATAGATATATCAGCAGGTGAGAGTGACTGCTGTGTAGGGCTCTTATAGAGACACAATAGGTGGCTGTATTATAGTAATTACCTGATAGTGATGTATATAGCCTAGGTAGTGTGAGACAGGATCACTGAGTGTATAGAGAGATATCACCAGGAGAGAGTGACTGCTGTACAGGACTCTTATAGAGACACAATGGGCCGCTCTATTATAGTAATCACCTGATAGTGATCTATATAGCCTAGGTAGTGTGAGACAGGATCACTGAGTGTATAGAGATATCACCAGGAGAGAGTGACTGCTGTAAAGGGCTCTTATAGAGACACAATAGGTGACTGTATTATAGTAATTACCTGATAGTGATGTATATAGCCTAGGTAGTGTGAGCCAGGATAACTGAGTGTATAGAGAGATATCAGCAGGTGAGAGTGACTGCAGTTCAGGACTCTTATAGAGACACAATAGGTGACTGTATTATAGTAATTACATGATAGTGATGTATATAGCCCAGGTAGTGTGAGACAGGAATTCTGAGTGTATAGATATATCAGCAGGTGAGAGTGACTGCTGTACAGGACTCTTATAGAGACACAATGGGCCGCTCTATTATAGTAATCACCTGATAGTGATGTATATAGCCTAGGTAATGTGAGACAGGATCACTGAGTGTATAGAGATATCACCAGGAGAGAGTGACTGCTGTAAAGGGCTCTTATAGAGACACAATAGGTGACTGTATTATAGAAATTACCTGATAGTGATGTATATTGCCTGGGTAGTGTGAGACAGGATCACTGAGTGTATAGAGGAGAGATATCACCAGTTGAGGGTGACTGCTGTTCAGGACTCTTATAGAGACACAATAGGCGGCTGTATTATAGTAATTATCTGATAGTGATGTATATAGCCTAGGTAGTGTGAGACAGGATGACTGAGTGTATAGAGAGATATCAGCAGGTGAGAGTGACTGCTGTACAGGACTCTTATAGAGACACAATAGGTGGCTGTATTATAGTAATTACCTGATAGTGATGTATATATCCTAGGCAGTGTGAGACAGGATCACTGAGTGTATAGAGAGATATCACCAGGAGAGAGTGACTGCTGTACAGGACTCTTATAGAGACACAATGGGCCGCTCTATTATAGTAATCACCTGATAGTGATGTATATAGCCTAGGTAGTGTGAGACAGGATCACTGAGTGTATAGAGGAGAGAAATCACCAGGTGAGAGTGACTGTTGTACAGGACTCTTATAGAGACACAATGGGCCGCTCTATTATAGTAATCACCTGATAGTGATGTATATAGCCTAGGTAGTGTGAGACAGGAATACTGAGTGTATAGAGAGATATCACCAGGAGAGAGTGACTGCTGTACAGGGCTCTTATAGAGACACAATAGGTGGCTGTATTATAGTAATTACCTGATAGTGATGTATATAGCCTAGGTAGTGTGAGCTAGGATCAATGAGTGTATAGAGGAGAGATATCACCAGTTGAGGGTGACTGCTGTTCAGGACTCTTATAGAGACACAATAGGTGGCTGTATTATAGTAATTAACTGATAGTGATGTATATAGTCTAGGTAGTGTGAGATAGGAATTCTGAGTGTATAGAGAGATATCAGCAGGTGAGGGTGACTGCTGTACAGGACTCTTATAGAGACACAATAGGTGGCTGTATTATAGTAATTACCTGATAGTGATGTATATAGCCTAGGTTTTGTGAGACAGGATCACTGAGTGTATAGAGATATCACCATGAGAGAGTGACTGCTGTAAAGGGCTCTTATAGAGACACAATAGGTGACTGTATTATAGTAATTACCTGATAGTGATGTATAAAGCCTAGGTAGTGTGAGCCAGGATCACTGAGTGTATAGAGAGATATCAGCAGGTGAGGGTGACTGCTGTACAGGACTCTTATAGAGACACAATAGGTGGCTGTATTATAGTAATTACCTGATAGTGATGTAAATAGCCTAGGTAGTGTGACCCAGGATCACTGAGTGTATAGAGGAGAGATATCACCAGGTGAGGGTGAATGCTGTACAGGACTCTTATAGAGACACAATAGGCCGCTGTATTATAGTAATTACCTGATAGTGATGTATATAGCCTAGGTAGTGTGAGCCAGGATCACTGAGTGTATAGAGGAGAGATATCACTAGGTGAGGGTGACTGCTGTACAGGACTCTTATAGAGACATAATAGGCGGCTGTATTATAGTAATTACCTGATAGTGATGTATATAGCTTAGGTAGTGTGAGCTAGGATCACTGAGTGTATAGAAAGATATCAGCAGGTGAGGGTGACTGCTGTTCAGGACTCTTATAGAGACACAATAGGTGACTTGTACTATAGTAATTACCTGATAGTGATTTATATTGCCTAGGTAGTGTGAGCCAGGATCACTGAGTGTATAGAGGAGAGATATCACCAGGTGAGAGTGACTGCTGTTCAGGGCTCTTATAGAGACACAATAGGTGGCTGTATTATACAAATTACCTGACAGTGATGTATATAGCCTAGGTAGTGTGAGACGGGATCACTGAGTGTATAGAGCAGGCATTCCCAAACACGGTCATCAAGGCACACCAACAGTGCAGGTTTTAGTGATATCCAGGCTTCAGCACAGATGGTTAAATCAAAATAACTGAGCTACTAATTAAGTCACCTGTGCTGAAGCCTGGATATCACAAAAACCAGCACTGTTGGTGTGCCTTGAGGATCGTGGTTGGGAATGCCTGGTATAGAGAGATATCAGCAGGTGAGGGTGACTTCTGTACAGGACTCATAGAGACACAATAGGCTGCTGTATTATAGTAATTACCTGATAGTGATGTATATAGCCTAGGTAGTGTGAGCTAGGATCAATGAGTGTATAGAGGAGAGGTATCACCAGTTGAGGGTGACTGCTGTTCAGGACTCTTATAGAGACACAATAGGTGGCTGTATTATAGTAATTAACTGATAGTGATGTATATAGTCTAGGTAGTGTGAGATAGGAATTCTGAGTGTATAGAGAGATATCAGCAGGTGAGGGTGACTGCTGTACAGGACTCTTATAGAGACACAATAGGTGGCTGTATTATAGTAATTACCTGATAGTGATGTATATAGCCTAGGTTTTGTGAGACAGGATCACTGAGTGTATAGAGATATCACCAGGAGAGAGTGACTGCTGTAAAGGGCTCTTATAGAGACACAATAGGTGACTGTATTATAGTAATTACCTGATAGTGATGTATATTGCCTGGGTAGTGTGAGCCAGGATCACTGAGTGTATAGAGGAGAGATATCACCAGGTGAGGGTGACTGCTGTACAGGACACTTATAGAGACACAATAGGCGGCTATATTATAGTAATTACCTGATAGTGATGTATATAGCCTAGGTAGTGTGAGCCAGGATCACTGAGTGTATAGAGAGATATCAGCAGGTGAGAGTGACTGCTGTACAGGGCTCTTACAGAGACACAATAGGTGACTTGTACTATAGTAATTACCTGATAGTGATTTATATTGCCTAGGTAGTGTGAGCCAGGATCACTCAGTGTATAGAGGAGAGATATCACCAGGTGAGAGTGACTGCTGTTCAGGGCTCTTATAGAGACACAATAGGTGGCTGTATTATACAAATTACCTGACAGTGATGTATATAGCCTAGGTAGTGTGAGACGGGATCACTGAGTGTATAGAGCAGGCATTCCCAACCACGGTCATCAAGGCACACCAACAGTGCAGGTTTTAGTGATATCCAGGCTTCAGCACAGATGGTTAAATCAAAATAACTGAGCTACTAATTAAGTCACCTGTGCTGAAGCCTGGATATCACAAAAACCTGCACTGTTGGTGTGCCTTGAGGACCGTGGTTGGGAATGCCTGGTATAGAGAGATATCAGCAGGTGAGGGTGACTGCTGTACAGGACTCATAGAGACACAATAGGCGGCTGTATTATAGTAATTACCTGATAGTGATGTATATAGCCTAGGTAGTGTGAGCTAGGATCAATGAGTGTATGGAGGAGAGATATCACCAGTTGAGGGTGACTGCTGTTCAGGACTCTTATAGAGACACAATAGGTGGCTGTATTATAGTAATTAACTGATAGTGATGTATATAGTCTAGGTAGTGTGAGATAGGAATTCTGAGTGTATAGATATATCACCAGGTGAGAGTGACTGCTGTACAGGACTCTTATAGAGACACAATAGGTGACTGTATTATAGTAATTACCTGATAGTGATGTATATTGCCTGGGTAGTGTGAGCCAGGATCACTGAGTGTTTAGAGGAGAGATATCACCAGGTGAGGGTGACTGCTGTACAGGACACTTATAGAGACACAATAGGCAGCAGTATTATAGTAATTACCTGATAGTGATGTATATAGCCAAGGTAGTGTGAGCCAGAATCACTGAGTGTATAGAGAGATATCAGCAGGTGAGAGTGACTGCTGTACAGGACTCTTATAGAGAAACAGTAGGCGGCTGTATTAAAGTAATTACCTTATAGTGATGTATATAGCCTAGGTAGTGTGAGCCAGGATCACTGAGTGTATAGAGAGATATCAGCAGGTGAGAGTGACTGCTGTACAAGGCTCTTACAGAGACACAATAGGTGACTGTATTATAGTATTTACCTGATAGTGATGTATTTAGCCTAGGTAGTGTGAGACAGGAATTCTGAGTGTATAGATATATCACCAGATGAGAGTGACTGCTGTGCAGGGCTCTTATAGAGACACAATAGGTGGCTGTATTATAGTAATTACCTGATAGTGATGTAAATAGCCTAGGTAGTGTGAGCCAGGGTCACTGAGTGTATAGAGATATCACCAGGAGAGAGTGACTGCTGTACAGGACTCTTATAGAGACACAATAGGTGACTGTATTATAGTAATTACCTGATACTGACGTGTATTGCCTAGGTAGTGTGAGCCAGGATCACTGAGTGTATAGAGGAGAGATATCACCAGGTGAGGGTGAATGCTGTACAGGACTCTTATAGAGACACAATAGCCGGCTGTATTATAGTAATTACCTGATAGTGATGTATATAGCCTAGATAGTGTGAGCCAGGATCACTGAGTGTTTAGAGAGATATCACCAGTTGAGGGTGACTGCTGTTCAGGACTCTTATAGAGACACAATAGGCCGCTCTGTTATAGTAATTACCTGATAGTGATGTATATAGCCTAGGTTGTGTGAGACAGGAATACTGAGTGTATAGAGAGATATCTCCAGGAGAGAGTGACTACTGTACAGGACTCTTATAGAGACACAATAGGTGACTGTATTATAGTAATTACCTGATAGTGATGTATATTGCCTAGGTAGTGTGAGCCACGATCACTGAGTGTATAGAGGAGAGATATCACCAGGTGAGGGTGACTGCTGTACAGGACTCTTATAGAGACACAATAGGTGACTTGTATTATAGTAATTACCTGATAGTGATTTTTCTCTGGCTGGGTCCACAGGATTATCCACAGGATAACATTGGGATAATGTCGAGCGACAGCGAAAATGGCACCAACACGGTCGCAAGCTTTCTGGCCTCCCAGGATGCATTGGGGCCTCCACTATATAGTCCCGCCCACTGACTCGGTCAGATCAGTTTTTTGCTTGGTGCGGCAGGAGCCGCATGGTCACAGGGCTGCTGTGAAAGCAGCCTCAAGTTTTCATTACTTTATTTTTATAGACTTACTGTTTTGGTTTGAGCGACTTTTCTTAACAGCGTCTTAAACGTGTATTAGAAAGAGTCGCTCCAACAACTCCCCACCGGGTCGCAACAGCGCTTACCTTCGCGGTACAGTGCTGTCTCGACGGGCGTCTGTGTCGGATATTCTAGCAGGTCCAGCAGACGTTACCAGGCTGTGACCGGAGCATGGGGAGACAGTGAGTATATGGACTTCCTCTTACTAGAGGGGTCAGGACACAGCTACGCTGATTTGGTGGAGACTACAAACAGCGTGTTGATGCGCCGAACATCTCGAGTGTGACAGCGCTACGCTCCGGGGATCACAGGCGCCAGGACTAGGTGAGGCCGCGATCCTGGGAGTTTAAGTCAACAGGGGGTTTCAGATGCTCTCCTGGCCGTCCCTCCTCCGAGTTCATGGCCAGTTCCCGCGGGTCTCTCGTTTCATGAACTGAATGACCTCACTTCCGGCTCAGACGCTACCACGAGGGTACTCGGTCGCAGCTTAGACGCTGCGGTTGTGTACACTGGATATAAACCCGCCCAGACCGAGTCGCAGGCCTTTAGTGTCTGCATGCACGTGGAGTCGCTCAGCGTCCGTGTCCGTTATCAGTTACCAAGAGCGGCAGTGTACACCAGTAGCGTCTGAATCCACTCAGCGTCTTTCGAGCGTCTTTGCTTGGATATGGAAGTGTGGTGAGTCTCCCTGTATCCCGCTCCCTGGAGGCAGGGTATACAGTACTAAAAATTCCTTCTACTTCTTAGTGTGCACTGTTAATTTTTAGTACCTATTGCATATGAGACCTCTATATTACTGTGTTTTCTGCATGTTATGTTGAAAAAGAACCAGTTAAACAGAAGTACAATTTTCCTACTTATGTATAAGTTATTATGGAGGTTGTATTCTCATATGACAATGTCTAATGCTTTAACATGTGACTGACTGCTAGTATGTGTGCTGACTTTTCTGTGTAATGTCAGTCCTGTTCTGACCCTCAAATCAGGTGCACTGTGGTCAGATTGATTTCACCTCTATATACTGATTATAGGGTGTGGTTCTGTCACAAAATTGTGTAGTCAATATCAGAAAAAATGTCTGTGAGCGGTAAAAGTGATGAGGAGAATTTGTCAAGCACTCCTACAGCCCTAACATGCTTATCTTGTAAGTCAGGGGTAATTGATATGATTCAATTGGTCACTTACGAGGGTTTGTGTGCAAACTGTTTCGCTTTTCAGCGAAGTAAAAAACAGGAGTTAGTTCAACCTCCAGTAGAGCCACCATGGAATATGTTCGCAAAGACTCTGTCTTCAATAGCGGACAGGTTAACTCCAGTAGCACCACCTCAAGGGTTAGGTTACACTATGAACCCATACATGCAGCTCCCTTCCTATGGTTTGGTTCCAGTAGCCTCTACAAGCAACCAAGGGGTAGGTAAGACTAAGACAGATACGTCTGTATGGCAGACTACACAAGAGGATACATCGGATGATGATGCGGAAACAATAGATTCAACTCCGTATGATGATCAGTCGCAGAGCTTTAGTTCAGATGATGTAGCTGAACTCATTAATGCAGTAAAGGCTGTGCTTTCTCTGGAAGAACCAGCTAAGATGGCGTTAAAAGCAAAAGCACCTGTATTCAACGAACAAAGTCAGTGAAAGCTGAATTTCCAGCGTCAGAGGAGTTGACGGAAATGATGGATGAGTCTTGGGCAGCGCCCGGTAAAAAGTATAAGATTCCTAGGAGATGGGATTCTTATTATCCATTTCCTGCTGGAGATTGTTCGAAGAGAGAAGTTCCTCCAAAAGTAGATGCACATGTTCTGCGACTCGTGCACAAATCTGCTTTGCCACTGTCATCTACCTCTTTGAATGATGTCACAGACAGGAGGGTAGAGAGCCTATTGAAAAATATTTTTTCTCTTGTGGGTGCAGTGGTAAGACCTGCTATGGCTTCGGCCTGGGTAGCAAAGGCAATGGGCGAATGGATAGAGGAACTAGAGAATGACATCCCCTCTCCTACTAGGGAGCAAGAGGATCGTCTTTGCCGTTTAAGACAATCTGCCCAGTATTTAGAAGAAGCAGCCATTGATGTAGGCACTGTTGCTTCTAAAGCTTCAGCCCTGGCAGTAGTCGCTCGCAGAGCAGTCTGGCTACGGACCTGGAAGGCAGATGCGGAGTCCAAGAAGGAATTGGAAGCATTGCCTTTTCGTGGGTAATATATTATTTGGAAAACCTTTATCGGATATCCTAGAGTCAGAGGCTGAATCGAAGAAGGTCAGATTTCCGGCTACCTACAACCCTAAGTCCAAGGGTTTAAAATTTCGCTCATTTCGCTGGCAAAGCAAAGCGAAAGGTAAAGAGGAGCCTAAACAACCCCAGTTTAAATCCAGGGGTAGGAAGCAGTGGGCTAGCAAAAAGCCAGCTTCCAAACCTGAACAGAAGCCCTCAGCCTGAAGAGACGGGCCTCCGCCTGGAGGATTCCAGGGTTGGGGGCCGACTCCTGCAATTTGCACACACATGGCAATAGTCAACAACAGATGCCTGGGTGCAGAAGGTAGTATCTCAGGGGTATGGGTTCCCATTCAGGAGGCAGCCTCCTCAAAGATTTTTTTGCACCAGCCCGTCTCGTATAGAGTCGAAGTCCAATGCCCTGCAAGAAGCAGTCCAAAAATTACTGCAGTCAGGTGTGATTGTCCCAGTACCTCCATCACAAAAGGGACAGGGGTATTACTCCAATCTGTTTCTAATCCAGAAACCAAATGGGTCATATCGACCAATTCTAAATCTGAAGAGGTTGAACAATTACATATGGATCCCGAAGTTCCACATGGAGACGTTACGCTCCATAATGTTGGCTATGGAACCGGGAGACTATATGGTATCTCTGGATGTGCGGTATGCTTACCTACATGTGCCTATAGCACTATCACATCAGTGTAACCTCAGGTTTGCCATCCTCAAGGAACATTTCCAGTTCCAAGCTCTGCCCTTCGGGCTAGCTACAGCACCCAGGGTGTTTACCAAGATCATGGTGGTTATGGCAGCTTGTCTGCGCAAACAAGGGAAAGGATATTCCCATACCTAGACGACCTATTAATCTTAGCACAGTCGCAAGATTTACTGTTGAGCCATCTCCAACAGACGATAGTTTGTTTACAGAGACACGGGTGGCTCATAAATTGGGAGAAGTCGTCCCTGAATCCATCACAGCGGATGGTTCATTTGGGAGCCATATTGGATTCAGACCTACAGAGAGTTCTCTTACCAGAGAAGAAAATAGTCAAGGTGCAGGTCATGGCTCAGGAAGCGTTGCAAGCCCAGACAATGTCAGTCCATGCAGCAATGCGACTGTGGGTCTGATGGTATCAACATTCGACATGGTGGAATATGCGCAATTCCACTCCAGACCATTGCAGCATCTCATTTTGACAAAATGGAACGGAAATCATCAAACAATAAAGAAGCAGATGATAAAGATTCCAGTAAATGTAAAAAGGTCTCTAGCAAGGTGGCTACAGACAGACCATTTAAACAAGGGGAGACCCTTTTGGATAAGAGTGGCAAGTCCTGACGACAGATGCCAGCCTGCAAGATTGGGGGGCGGTACTCGGAAGCCTATGGTTCCAGGGAAAATGGACCGCAAGGGAAAGTCGCCTGCCGATAAATCTGTTAGAAATAAGTCATTTACTTGGCCCTAGTTCAGGCAAAGGACAATCTACAAGGAAGACCAGTCCAGATCCGCTCAGACAATGCGACGGCAGTAGCATACCTAAATCGTCAAGGAGGGACTCACAGCAAGAGTCTGATGGAGGAAGTAACTCCCATTCTAAAGTGGGCAGAACTCCATCTCCCAGCATTGTCAGCAGTATTTGTCCCGGGTGTACTAAATTGGGAAGCGGATTTTCTCAGTCGGCACACCATTCAGGAAACCGAATGGGCACTACACCCAGAAGTGTTTCGGACACTGGTGAACAGATAGGGTCTACCGGAGATAGTCCTTATGGCGTCTCGTCTAAACAACAAAGTTCCGAGGTACGGATCAAGAAGAAGGGACCCAGGAGCGGTCCTGGTAGACGCACTATCAGTGGAATGGAGGTTTCAGCTGGCATATCTGTTCCCTCCAATATCTCTGTTACCCAGAGTAGTGACAAAGATAAAACAGGTAAAAGGAGCAATCATTCTAATAGCTCCAGCTTGGCCAAGAAGGCATTGGTACACAGATCTGTTGAGAATGTCCGTGGAAGCACCGATACTGCTCCCTCAACGTCCAGATCTGCTAATGCAGGGTCCTTGTTGTCACAGTCATCTGGATCGCCTGTCTTTGACGGCGTGGCTGTTGAAACCTCTATCTTAGAGGCTAAAGGATTTTCAAAGCAAGTAATCCAAACCATGCTTAGAGCGAGAAAGCCTTCTTCGGCCCGTGTATATCATAGAATATGGCAAGCCTATATTCATTGGTGTTCTGGAAAAAATTACAATCCAAGAGCCTTTAAAGTAGCTAGAATTTTGGATTTTCTGCAGGCAGGATTGGATAAGGGGTTGAAGGTTGCTTCCTTGAGGGTGCAAGTCTCAGCGTTGACTGTATGGTTTCAGCAGAAGATTGCTGACCTACAGGATGTACGTACGTTTTTCCAAGGAGTAGTACATATTCAACCTCCATTTGTTCCTCCTGCAGCTCCCTGGGATTTGAATGTAGTTCTTAAATTTCTCCAGGGTCCTTTGTTTGAACCACTTGAGAGAGCGGATCTTAAGTGGTTAACGGTTAAAGTTCTTTTTTTACTGGCAATGGCGTCAGCCAGAAGAGTGTCATATTTAGGAGCATTATCATGTAAGTCTCCTTTCCTAAGTTTTTTTCCAGACAGAGCAGTTCTCAGAACGAGATCTAGTTATCTTCCAAAGGTGGTATCAAAGTTTCACCTGAATGAAGAGATTGTAGTCCCAGCTTTTCAGGTATCGGGACTATCTGCGGGAGAAGCGTCACTGGACGTGGTCCGGCTTTAAAAATCTACATAGATCGTACTAGTGCCATCAGGAAAACAGATTCCCTCTTCATCCTCTACGGATTCCATAGGAGAGGTTGGCCTGCTAGTAAACAGACGCTGGCGAGATGGCTCCGAATGGTAATATCTGAAGCTTATTCTCATGCAGATCTCCCTATTCCAGCTAATGTCTCTGCACACTCTACACGTAAGGTAGGTCCTTCTTGGGCAGCACAACAGGGTGCATCAGCAGAACAGATATGTAAGGCAGCCACATGGTCTTCCATAAACACATTCATCAGACATTATGCCTTGGATACTTTTGCCTCTCATGACGCAGACTTCGGGCGAAAGGTCCTCCTGTGCAATCAGGAGCGTCCCCACCATTAAAATGGCTTTGGGAATCCCAATGTTATCCTGTGGATAATCCTGTGGACCCAGCCAGAGAAATAAACGTTATGGTAAGAACTTACCGTTGATAACGTGATTTCTCTTATGTCCACAGGTATCCACAGGGATCCCACCCGGACGCATCTGATTTGAGGATCTAGACAAACACTAAAAACCTCTTCCTTCTTGTATGGAAGGGTGTGCATGTGTGTTCTTATCGCCTGTACAGGTCTCTACCTAATGTTCCTGCCTATAATCGCTGTGGAAAGAACTGATCTGACTGAGTCAGTGGGCGGGACTATATAGTGGAGGCCCCAATGCATCCTGGGAGGCCAGAAAGCTTGTGACCGTGTTGGTGCCATTTTCGCTGTCGCTCGACAATATCCCAATGTTATCCTGTGGATACCTGTGGACATAAGAGAAATCACGTTATCAACGGTAAGTTCTTACCATAACGTTTATATATTGCCTAGGTAGTGTAAGCCAGGATCACTCAGTGTATAGAGGAGAGATATCACCAGGTGAGAGTGACTGCTGTTCAGGGCTCTTATAGAGACACAATAGGTGGCTGTATTATACAAATTACCTGACAGTGATGTATATAGCCTAGGTAGTGTGAGACAGGATCACTGAGTGTATAGAGATATCACCAGGTGAGAGTGACTGCTGTACAGGACTCTTATAGAGACACAATAGGTGACTGTATTATAGTAATAACCTGATAGTGATGTATATAGCCTAGGTAGTGTGAGCCAGGATCACTGAGTGTATAGAGCAGGCATTCCCAACCACGGTCCTCAAGGCACACCAACAGTGCAGGTTTTAGTGATATCCAGGCTTCAGCACAGATGGTTAAATCAAAATAACTGAGCTACTAATTAAGTCACCTGTGCTGAAGCCTGGATATCACAAAAACCTGCACTGTTGGTGTGCCTTGAGGACCGTGGTTGGGAATGCCAGGTATAGAGAGATATCAGCAGGTGAGGGTGACTGCTGTATAGGACTCATAGAAACACAATAGGCGGCTGTATTATAGTAATTACCTGATAGTGATGTATATAGCCTAGGTAGTGTAAGTCAGGATCACTGAGTATATAGAGAGATATCAGCAGGTGAGAGTGACTGCTGTACAGGACTCTTATAGAGACACAATAGGCGGCTGTATTTTAGTAATTACCTGACAGTGATGTACAGTATATAGCCTAGGTAGTGTGAGCCAGGATCACAGAGTGTATAGAGAGATATCAGCAGGTGAGAGTGACTGCTGTGTAGGGCTCTTATAGAGACACAATAGGTGACTGTATTATAGTAATTACCTGATAGTGATGTATATAGCCTAGGTAGTGTGAGCCAGGATCACTGAGTGTATAGAGGAGAGATATCACCAGGTGAGGGTGACTGCTGTACAGGACTCTTATAAAGACACAATACGTGACTGTATTCTAGTAATTACCTGATAGTGATGTATATAGCCTAGGTAGTGTAAGTCAGGATCACTGAGTGTATAGAGAGATATCAGCAGGTGAGAGTGACTGCTGTACAGGACTCTTATAGAGACACAATAGGCGGATGTATTATAGTAATTACCTGATAGTGATGTATATAGCCTAGGAAGTGTGAGACAGGATCACTGAGTGTATAGAGGAGATATATCACCAGGTGAGGGTGACTGCTGTACAGGACTCTTATTGAGAAACAATAGGCGGCTGTATTATAGTAATTACCTGATAGTGATGTATATAGCCTAGGTAGTGTGAGCCAGGATGACTGAGTGTATAGAGAGATATCAGCTTGTGAGAGTGACTGCTGTACAGGACTCTTATAGAGATACAATAGTTGGCTGTATTATAGTAATTACCTGATAGTGATGTATATACCTAGGTAGTGTAAGACAGGATCACTGAGTGTATAGAGATATCACCAGACGAGAGTGACTGCTGTACAGGGCTCTTATAGAGACACAAAAGGCGGTTGTATTATAGTAATTACCTGATAGTGATGTATATAGCCTAGGTAGTGTGAGCCAGGATCACTAGTGTATAGAGAGATATCAGCTTGTGAGAGTGACTGCTGTACAGGACTCTTATACAGGCACAATAGGTGACTGTATTATAGTAATTACCTGATAGTGATGTATATAGCCTAGGTAGTGTGAGCCAGGATCAATGAGTGTATAGAGAGATATCAGCAGGTGAGAGTGAATACTGTAAAGGACTCTTATAGAGACACAATAGGCGGCTGTATTATAGTAATTACCTGATAGTGATGTATATAGCCTAGGTAGTGTGAGCCAGGATCACTAGTGTATAGAGAGATATCAGCTTGTGAGAGTGACTGCTGTACAGGACTCTTATAGAGATACAATAGTTGGCTGTAATATAGTAATTACCTGATAGTGAAGTATATTACCTAGGTAGTGTAAGACAGGATCACTGAGTGCATAGAGATATCACCAGGTGAGAGTGACTGCTGTACAGGACTCTTATAGAGACGCAATAGGCGGCTGTATTATAGTAATTACCTGATAGTGATGTATATAGCCTAGGTAGTGTGAGCCAGGATCACTGAGTGTATAGAGGAGAGATATCACCAGGTGAGAGTGACTGCTCTACAGGACTCTTATAGAGACACAATAGGCGGCTGTATTATATTAATTACCTGAGAGTGATGTATATAGCCTAGGTAGTGTGAACCAGGATCACTGAGTGTATAGAGAGATATTAGCAGTTGAGGGTGACTGCTGTACAGGACTCTTATAGAGACACAATAGGCGGTTGTATTATAGTAATTACCTGATAGTGATGTATATAGCCTAGGTAGTGTGAGCCAGGATCACTAGTGTATAGAGAGATATCAGCTTGTGAGAGTGACTGCTGTACAGGACTCTTATACAGGCACAATAGGTGACTGTATTATAGTAATTACCTGATAGTGATGTATATAGCCTAGGTAGTGTGAGCCAGGATCAATGAGTGTATAGAGAGATATCAGCAGGTGAGAGTGAATACTGTAAAGGACTCTTATAGAGACACAATAGGCGGCTGTATTATAGTAATTACCTGATAGTGATGTATATAGCCTAGGTAGTGTGAGCCAGGATCACTAGTGTATAGAGAGATATCAGCTTGTGAGAGTGACTGCTGTACAGGACTCTTATAGAGATACAATAGTTGGCTGTAATATAGTAATTACCTGATAGTGATGTATATTACCTAGGTAGTGTAAGACAGGATCACTGAGTGCATAGAGATATCACCAGGTGAGAGTGACTGCTGTACAGGACTCTTATAGAGACACAATAGGCGGCTGTATTATAGTAATTACCTGATAGTGATGTATATAGCCTAGGTAGTGTGAGCCAGGATCACTGAGTGTATAGAGGAGAGATATCACCAGGTGAGAGTGACTGCTCTACAGGACTCTTATAGAGACACAATAGGCGGCTGTATTATATTAATTACCTGAGAGTGATGTATATAGCCTAGGTAGTGTGAACCAGGATCACTGAGTGTATAGAGAGATATTAGCAGTTGAGGGTGACTGCTGTACAGGACTCTTATAGAGACACAATAGGCGGCTGTATTATAGTAATTACCTGATAGTGATGTATATAGCCTAGGTAGTGTGAGCCAGGATCACTGAGTGTATAGAGAGATATCACCAGGTGAGAGTGACTGCTGTACAGGACTCTTATAGAGACACAATAGGCGGCTGTATTATAGTAATTAGTACCTGATAGTGATGTATATAGCCTACTTAGTGTGAGCAAGGATCACTGAGTTTATACTGGTGATCACTGATCATCAAAACTCTGCACTGTACTTTTCCTATATAATACTGCTGCTCCCCAGTCCCCACAATAAAGCAGTGTAAGCACAGATATTTGCAGCCACATGAATAAAACAGAGAGGACGCCAGCCACGTCCTCACACTAACATTTCCAATGCATGAGTGAAAATGGCGGCGACGCGCGGCTCCTTATATAGAATACTAATCTCGTGAGAATCCTACCGCGGGATGATGATGTTTGGGTTAACCGAGCAAGGTGGGAAGGTTCGAACCACCTCGGACCCGTGTAAAAAAGCTGAAGTTCGGGGGGGTTCGGTTTACGACGATCCGAACCCGCTCATCTCTACTGTAATGTGGCGCGTTGGGACACCGGCGCTAACAAAAGTGACTGGCTTCCAGAACTGACTGGCTGAATAAATGAAAAAGTGAGAGTGCTGTGCAGTGTCAGTGACACTGCACACCCACTGCACTGCTCAGCACTGTCACCTTTTACATTGACTCCAGACATTACCCTCCGCGATATCACCCACTCTATCCGTTACATTATCCAGCTCGGGGCTTCCAGGCCCAGGTGCTGTGTTGCGGAGTCAGGGCCTCTGGGGATCTGGGTGTGGCTGTGGCAGGGAAATACTTCTGTGATATCATGCGCAAAGCAAAAATCAGGGGCTAAGAGAGTATGCGGTGCAGGGAGGGCTATGAAAGCATTCTGCTGCGCCGCTTTCATACACATCTATGTCGGTGGCCACCGCAGCTTTTGTTCCACCTACGCCGCAGCTAGGGAGTGGGGATTGTTGATGCCGGAGGGGGCAGGCGGAATGGCAGCAGGACAAAGGACGCTGCAGTAAAATATATTTTTTCCCTATCTACAGCACAGAGACTTGCTGCAGATGCAGTGGCATACCCTCCATATGTACCTTTTTGGCAGGTACAGTACCCTTTTTTATTATTACTTCTACCGATTTTTGGCTCTCCAAACTTACATTGAAAGTATAGGAAAAGGGGTGTGGCCACACCAATTTACCCGTAGACGTGCTTACTTTAAGAATTTGTAGCAATTTTTATGTGTAAATTGTTGGAGGGTATGTTGCTGCAGATGCAGTGGGCCTATTTTGGGGTGAGGACTTGGAGCAACAGCTCCATCAGCACCATTGTTAATCCTGCTCTGGGAACACACAACAGCCAAAAGGCAGAGCCTCCCATTGGATGTAACATGTGTGGGAGGTCATTTCTTGCCATATCAGCTGTGGACTGGGTGTGATAGACCTGCTGCTAACCCAATGAGAGCTCCTAGCTACGCCCAGCGTTAGACACACAGGCACAGAGTCACAGATCTGGACTATTATATAGTGATGAGCGGGTTCGGTTCCTCGGAATCCAAACCCGCCCGAACGTAAGTTTTTTTTTTTTTTTACACGGGTCCGAGCGACTCGGATCCTCCCGCCTTGCTCGGTTAACCCGAGCGCGCCCGAACGTCATCATCCCGCTGTCGGATTCTCGCGAGGCTCGGATTCTATATAAGGAGCCGCGCGTCGCCGCCATTTTCACACGTGCATTGAGATTGATAGGGAGAGGACGTGGCTGGCGTCCTCTCCGACTAGAGAGTAACTAGTAGAGACACTTGATTTACAAATTTTGGGGAGCATATTATATTAGGACTCTGAGTACTACTTGCTGATAGTGTGACCAGTGACCACCAGTTTAATAATTAATCCGTTCTCTGCCTGAAAAAAAACGATACACAGTGTGACACAGTCACATACCATATCTGTGCTCAGCCTCAGTGTGCTGCATCATCATATGTAATACTGTATATCTGACTGTGCTGAGTGCTCACTGCTCACACAGCTTAATTGTGGGGGAGACTGGGGAGCAGTTAGAGCAGGAGTACATATTTTTAAGTACAGTGCACACTTTTGCTGCCAGAGTGCCACTGCCAGTGTGACTGATCAGTGACCACTGACCACCAGTATATTGTGATTGTCTGCTGACCACCAGTATATTGTGATTGTCTGCCTGAAAAAGTTAAACACTCGTCGTGTGGTGTTTTATAAACGCATTCTGCAGACAGTGTCCAGCAGGTCCGCCATTACATTATATACCTGTCCGGCTGCAGTAGTGATATATATATATATATATATATATATATATATATATATATTTTGAATCATTATCATCCAGTCTATACTAGCAGCAGACACAGTACGGTAGTCCACGGCTGTAGCTACCTCTGTGTCGGCAGTCGCTCGTCATCCATAAGTATACTAGTATCCATCCATCTCCATTGTTTACCTGAGGTGCCTTTTAGTTGTGCCTATTAAAATATGGAGAACAAAAATGTTGAGGTTCCAAAAATAGGGAAAGATCAAGATCGACTTCCACCTCGTGCTGAAGCTGCTGCCACTAGTCATGGCCGAGACGATGAAATGCCATCAACGTCATCTGCCAAGGCCGATGCCCAATGTCATAGTACAGAGCATGTAAAATCCAAAACATCAAATATCAGTAAAAAAAAGGACTCAAAAATCTAAAATAAAATTGTCGGAGGAGAAGCGTAAACTTGCCAATATGCCATTTACCACACGGAGTGGCAAGGAACGGCTGAGGCCCTGGCCTATGTTCATGGCTAGTGGTTCAGCTTCACATGAGGATGGAAGCACTCAGCCTCTCGCTAGAAAAATGAAAAGACTCAAGCTGGCAAAAGCACAGCAAAGAACTGTGCGTTCTTCGAAATCCCAAATCCACAAGGAGAGTCCAATTGTGTCGGTTGCGATGCCTGACCTTCCCAACACTGGACGTGAAGAGCTTGCGCCTTCCACCATTTGCACGCCCCCTGCAAGTGCTGGAAGGAGCACCCGCAGTCCAGTTCCTGATAGTCAGATTGAAGATGTCAGTGTTGAAGTCCACCAGGATGAGGAGGATATGGGTGTTGCTGGCGCTGGGGAGGAAATTGACCAGGAGGATTCTGATGGTGAGGTGGTTTGTTTAAGTCAGGCACCCGGGGAGACACCTGTTGTCCGTGGGAGGAATATGGCAATTGACATGCCTGGTGAAAATACCAAAAAAATCAGCTCTTCTGTGTGGAAGTATTTCAACAGAAATGCGGACAACATTTGTCAAGCCGTGTGTTGCCTTTGTCAAGCTGTAATAAGTAGGGGTAAGGACGTTAACCACCTCGGAACATCCTCCCTTATACGTCACCTGCAGCGCATTCATAATAAGTCAGTGACAAGTTCAAAAACTTTGGGCGACAGCGGAAGCAGTTCACTGACCAGTAAATCCCTTCCTCTTGTAACCAAGCTCATGCAAACCACCCCACCAACTCCCTCAGTGTCAATTTCCTCCTTCCCCAGGAATGCCAATAGTCCTGCAGGCCATGTCACTGGCAATTCTGACGAGTCCTCTCCTGCCTGGGATTCCTCCGATGCATCCTTGCGTGTAACGCCTACTGCTGCTGGCGCTGCTGTTGTTGCTGCTGGGAGTCGATGGTCATCCCAGAGGGGAAATCGTAAGACCACTTTTACTACTTCCACCAAGCAATTGACTGTCCAACAGTCCTTTGCGAGGAAGATGAAATATCACAGCAGTCATCCTGCTGCAAAGCGGATAACTGAGGCCTTGGCATCCTGGGTGGTGAGAAACGTGGTTCCGGTATCCATCATTACTGCAGAGCCAACTAGAGACTTGTTGGAGGTACTGTGTCCCCGGTACCAAATACCATCTAGGTCCCATTTCTCTAGGCAGGCGATACCGAAAATGTACACAGACCTCAGAAAAAGAGTCACCAGTGTCCTAAAAAATGCAGCTGTACCCAATGTCCACTTAACCACGGACATGTGGACAAGTGGAGCAGGGAAGGGTCAGGACTATATGACTGTGACAGTCCACTGGGTAGATGTATGGACTCCCGCCGCAAGAACAGCAGCGGCGGCACCAGTAGCAGCATCTCGCAAACGCCAACTCTTTCCTAGGCAGGCTACGCTTTGTATCACCGGTTTCCAGAATATGCACACAGCTGAAAAACTCTTACGGCAACTGAGAAAGATCATCGCGGAATGGCTTACCCCAATTGGACTCTCCTGTGGATTTGTGGCATCGGACAACGCCAGCAATATTGTGTGTGCATTAAATCTGGGCAAATTCCAGCACGTCCCATGTTTTGCACATACCTTGAATTTGGTGGTGCAGAATTATTTAAAAAAGAAAGGGGCGTGCAAGAGATGCTGTCGGTGGCCAGAAGAATTGCGGGACACTTTCGGCGTACAGGCACCACGTACAGAAGACTGGAGCACCACCAAAAACGCCTGAACCTGCCCTGCCATCATCTGAAGCAAGAAGTGGTAACGAGTTGGAATTCAACCCTCTAAATGCTTCAGAGGTTGGAGGAGCAGCAAAAGGCCATTCAAGCCTATACAATTGAGCACGATATAGGAGGTGGAATGCACCTGTCTCAAGCGCAATGATTTCAACGTTGTGCAAGGTTCTGCTGTCCTTTGAACTTGCCACACGTGAAGTCAGTTCAGACACTGCCAGCCTGAGTCAGGTCATTCCCCTCATCAGGCTTTTGCAGAAGAAGCTGGAGGCATTGAAGGAGGAGCTAAGACAGAGTGATTCCGCTAGGCATGTGGGACTTGTGGATGGAGCCCTTAATTCGCTTAACCAGGATTCACGGGTGGTCAATCTGTTGAAATCAGAGCACTACATTTTGGCCACCGTGCTCGATCCTAGATTTAAAACCTACCTTGGATCTCTCTTTCCGACACACACAAGTCTGCTGGGGTTCAAAGACCTGCTGGTGAGAAAATTGTCAAGTCAAGCGGAACGCGACCTGTCAACATCTCCTCTTTCACATTCTCCCGCAACTGGGGGTGCGAGGAAAAGGCTCAGAATTCCGAGCCCACCCGCTGGCGGTGATGCAGCACAGTCTGGAGCGACTGCTGATGCTGACATCTGGTCCGGACTGAAGGACCTTACAACGATTACGGACATGTCGTCTACTGGCACTGCATATGATTCTCTCCCCATTGAAAGAATGGTGGAGGATTATATGAGTGACCGCATCCAAGTAGGCACGTCAGACAGTCCGTACTTATACTGGCAGGAAATAGAGGCAATTTGGAGGCCCTTGCACAAACTGGCTTTATTCTACCTAAGTTGCCCTCCCACAAGTGTGTACTCCGAAAGAGTGTTTAGTGCCGCCGCTCACCTTGTCAGCAATCGGCATACGAGGTTACTTCCAGAAAATGTGGAGAAGATGATGTTCATTAAAATGAATTATAATCAATTCCTCCGTGGAGACATTGACCAGCAGCAATTGCCTCCACAACGTACACAGGGAGCTGAGATGGTGGATTCCAGTGGGGACGAATTGATAATCTGTGAGGAGGGGGATGTACACGGTGATATATCGGAGGATGATGATGAGGTGGACATCTTGCCTCTGTAGAGCCAGTTTGTGCAAGGAGAGATTAATTGCTTCTTTTTTGGTGGGGGTCCAAACCAACCCGTCATTTCAGTCACAGTCGTGTGGCAGACCCTGTCACTGAAATGTTGGGTTGGTTAAAGTGTGCATGTCCTGTTTATACAACATAAGGGTGGGTGGGAGGGCCCAAGGACAATTCCATCTTGCACCTCTTTTTTCTTTAATTTTTCTTTGCGTCATGTGCTGTTTGGGGAGTATTTTTTTGAAGGGCCATCCTGCGTGACACTGCAGTGCCACTCCTAGATGGGCCAGGTGTTTGTGTCGGCCACTAGGGTCGCTTAGCTTACTCACACAGCTACCTCATTGCGCCTCTTTTTTTCTTTGCGTCATGTGCTGTTTGGGGGGTGTTTTTTGGAAGGGCCATCCTGCGTGACACTGTAGTGCCACTCCTAGATGGGCCAGGTGTTTGTGTCGGCCACTTGGGTCGTTGAGCTTAGTCACACAGCTACCTCATTGCGCCTCTTTTTTTCTTTGCGTCATGTGCTGTTTGGGGATTGTTTTTTGGAAGGGCCATCCTGCGTGACACTGCAGTGCCACTCCTAGATGGGCCAGGTGTTTGTGTCGGCCACTTGGGTCGCTTAGCTTAGTCATCCAGCGACCTCGGTGCAAATTTTAGGACTAAAAATATTATTGTGAGGTGTTCAGAATAGACTGAAAATGAGTGGAAATTATGGTTTTTGAGGTTAATAATACTTTGGGATCAAAATGACCCCCAAATTCTATGATTTAAGCTGTTTTTTAGGGTTTTTTGAAAAAAACACCCGAATCCAAAACACACCCGAATCCGACAAAAAAATTTCGGTGAGGTTTTGCCAAAACGCGTACGAACCCAAAACACGGCCGCGGAACCGAACCCAAAACCAAAACACAAAACACGAAAAATTTCTGGTGCACATCTCTACTATTATATAGGATATACATGAATGAATTAAAAATTAACAGTAATTAATTTCGTGAGGGCACCGGACAAAGTTTTTTCTATCATGCAAGTACTGGTCCAAATACTATATATATATATATATATATATATATATATATATATATATATATATATATATATATATATATATATATATATATATATATATATATATATTAGTGTTCTGAAAAATAAAATGTGTATGTATATGTATGTGTGTGTATATATATATATATATATATATATATATATATATATATATATATATATATATGTGTGTGTATATATGTATGTATGTATATATATATATATATATATATATATATATATATGTGTGTGTGTATATATCTGTGAAAATGTGGTCCTTAGCGCTACACCAAATGAGTGAAAACAAAGAGAGTCTTACTCCAGAGACAGTGGTAATGTCCAATTTCTCTGTCTCCAATCCACACTCCCTCTGACAGGGTGGCAGGCGTAATCCAGGTGACCGGTGTTCAGTCGGTCTGTTTTGATGGATCTAGAAAGAAGGTGAAAACAGCGCCTACTAGTGCAGTATATTAGGATCCTTCAAATGAAAACCTCCACCAGTTCAATAACACCCTTAGAAAAACACAAGTACCATCATGAGTGGAGTTAACCACTTAATTAAATCGCACGCTCTCAAAATGGGAATTCCCAAACTGGATAGATTTCTCCCTTCAGCTCCAGAACCTCATGGTACTTCTAATGCTCAATGATCACCAATGAAAAGAAAGAAGGTAGCTGAAATAGTGTAATAAAGTTTTAACACCAGTTTAATTGTTAAAAAACAAAGCCAATACCCATATATCAAAATAATGTAAAAATAGCTTATCTGCTGTGTAGTAGATACAGTTCGGTCTCTGTTCCTCAGCGTGTTTTGTCCATATGGCATATCAAGCCTGGACTTTAAAAAAGCTAGGAGTTTGAAAGATCATCTAGTGCCAAGCATGCTCCCCCTAAAAAAAAGTAGAAAAGAAAGGAATATTTGATAGTGCATTAAAGGGTTCTACAAATGTAACCATTGCAACATATGCAAGTTTGCACATCCAAACACACACACAGTGGGGAATTTTAATGACTCTAGGTCTTTTCCTATATTAGATTTTACAAATTGTAATGCCACCCAGGTAATTTACATTTTGGAATGTCCCTGTAACCTCAAATACTGTATGTTGGAAAAACTAAAGACCGTTGAAAATAAGGATACAGGAACATATACGTAGTATAAGGAACAAAGTGGATATACATACTAGTGATGAGCGGGTTCGGTTTCTCGGAAACCGAACCCCCCCGAACTTCACTCTTTTTACACGGGTCCGAGCCATACTCGGATTCTCCCGTATGGCTCGGGTAACCCGAGCGTGCCCGAACGTCATCATCCCGCTGTCGGATTCTATATAAGCAGCCGCGCGTCGCCGCCATTTTCACTCGTGCATTGGATATGTTAGGGAGAGGACGTGGCTGGCGTCCTCTCCGTTTATGTTGAACTTGATTGTGCATTATTGCTTAATTGTGGGGAGGACTGGGGAGCAGCTGTATAATATAGGAGGAGTACAGTGCAGAGTTCTGCTGATCAGTGACCACCAGTTATCCGTTCTCTGCCTGAAAAATAATGCTCCATATCTGTGCTCAGTGTGCTGCATATATCTGTGCTCACACTGCTTAATTGTGGGGACTGGGGAGCAGCTGTATATTATATAGCAGGAGTAAAGTGCAGAGTTTTGCTGACAGTGACCACCAGTATATGTTGAGTGCCTGAAAAACACTCCATATCTGTGCTCAGTGTGCTGCTTTATTGTGGGGACTGGGGACCACCAGTATAATTTATATTATATAGGAGGAGTACAGTGCAGAGTTTTGCTGACCAGTGACCACCAGTATATAATATATAGCAGTACGGTACGTTAGGCCACTGCTGTACCTACCTCTGTGTCGTCATTAAGTGTACTATCCATCTACATTCTATACCTGTGGTGCATTTTAGTTTTGCAGTTTGCTGACAGTGACCACCAGTATACAATATATAGCAGTATGGTACGGAAGGCCACTGCTGTACGTACCTCTGTGTCGTCATTAAGTGTACTATCCATCTACATTCTATACCTGTGGTGCATTTTAGTTTTGCAGTTTGCTGACACAGTGACCACCAGTATACTATATATAGCAGTACGGTACGGAAGGCCACTGCTGTACCTACCTCTTTGTCGTCATTAAGTGTACTATCCATCTACATTCTATACCTGTGGTGCATTTTAGTTGTGCGCAGTATATAAAGTAGTAGGCCATTGCTATTGATACTGGCATATAATTCCACACATTAAAAAATGGAGAACAAAAATGTGGAGGTTAAAATAGGGAAAGATCAAGATCCACTTCCACCTCGTGCTGAAGCTGCTGCCACTAGTCATGGCCGAGACGATGAAATGCCATCAACGTCGTCTGCCAAGGCCGATGCCCAATGTCATAGTAGAGAGCATGTAAAATCCAAAAAACAAAAGTTCAGTAAAATTACCCAAAAATCAAAATTGAAAGCGTCTGATGAGAAGCGTAAACTTGCCAATATGCCATTTACAACACGGAATAGCAAGGAACGGCTGAGGCCCTGGCCTATGTTCATGGCTAGTGGTTCAGAATCACATGAGGATGGAAGCACTCATCCTCTCGCTATAAAACTGCAGTGCCACTCCTAGATGGGCCAGGTGTGTGTGTCGGCCATTTGTGTCGCTTATCTTAGTCACACAGCGACCTTGGTGCGCCTCTTTTTTTCTTTGCATCATGTGCTGTTTGGGGACAATTTTTTTGAAGGGCCATCCTGTCTGACA